>NC_084796.1:207843947-209043947 GCF_963169125.1 Humulus lupulus
AATTGAATTATCTTATTCGTAGTGGATTTAGCATGGCCGAGCCAGCAAGCTAGAAGTAGGAGACATATTGTCTATGAACCAGGATAAATTTCTCAGCGTTCATTTACTGTTCTATTGCCTATTTGCTATTGTCCTTGCTAATATACTTTATGCTTTGTTTTCTGCCATTGTTAGCTTATTTGTGTGTGTCGAAACTGTTGGAAATACATATAAGAGATATTCATGTAATTCACATATTATCAAACAAACATGAAAATTCCTAGAATATGCTCCTATGAAATTGATACAAATACATAGTAAGTATAGAAAACTTACATTACGCAGGGAATCGGAACAACTCATTCCTTCAATTTCTCTAACTCTTGATTCCTTTCTGTAGCAGAGTATTATCAAGAGATTGAACTAGATCAACAACACAGTCTTCCTCACCAAAATTTTGATCAACCTAGAATTAGTGTGGACTGATTCTCAACACATGAGATAGAAATCTAAAATATAAGAAGAGATAGTGGCTATGTAATGCCCCAAATTTCCTAATAAGGTTTAGGACCTTGATTAGGAGGCCGGGAGGGCCATAATTGATTTATTATGATATTTAATGATTATATGCATGTTTATGTGGATTATATTATTATGTGATGGTGAATGCATGCATATGGGTTCATATTTTAATTGCAAAGGGCATTTTGGTAATTTGGCCATTGAGGGCGTGATTGTGTATTTTTATGCATGGGGGTGAATTATAAATAATACCACATTATATGTGGATTGGTTCGAGCCATTCGGCGTGAGACGATCATGGAAATGTAAGTTTTCGGTCTAGTCATAACGGGTTTAAGTTCGGGGCTCGGAGTGAGTCTCGGGATAATTTGGTGATTAGAACGTTGCCGGGAATTAAAGGGTAACGGGATATGAATTATTGGTATTGGAGAATATTGAGAGTAGCGGGAATTAGAGGGTGTTAATTATAATTAACGAGATAGGTGGGAAAGGACGTTTTTACCCTTGGGATGACTTTAGAAACCTTAAGTGACCTAGGAGCATTTAGGTAATTTGGCAAAGGATATGTATCATTTAGATGGCTGTAGAAAACAGAAAAAACAGAGCATCATCATCCTCATCTCTTTCTCTCCCGTACTTCTCCTTCTCTTCTTTTCCTTTTCTGATTTTTGACCTCAAATTGAAGAACCAAGCTAGGAGATCAAAGGTGGGAGCTTAGGAACTTAGTTCGTCCATTGAAGGGGATTTAAATTAAGCTTGAGGTAAGGAATTCATCCATGAAAACAAGCCATACTCTATTTTTCTTTATAGTTTTCAGCTTATAGTTTTGATGTGGATAGTTGGAATCAATGGGAGTTTTTGTGTATGTTTGAGTGGGTTTTGATGAGGGTGTGGTATAGATGATGATTTGGGGTTGAATTGGATGTTTGGGTGATGTTTGGGATTGATTTGGAGGGTTGGTTTTAAGAGAAGTCGCAAGGAAGAAGAACCAGAAAGTTTCTAGTCTGTAATTGGCGCAGCAGCGCCATTCAGGGCGCAGCAGCGCTAGGCAGGGCAGAGAGCAAGGCTCTCTGACTTGGGAAATAGGGCTGCAACGCCATTTAATAGGGCTGCAGCGCTGGTCCATTTTTCAGCAAACCTATTTTAGGGCTCGGAATGATCCTTAAGGTTCGGGGTTTGGTTCCTTTGCCCCGTTTGAGTATATTAAGATTCCCGAGAGTGCTGGATGGATCTTGGGAGTGTGGTTTTAGATTATAAACCTTTTTATGATTTATTTTATTGATGAGATTCCATATTTGGTTATGACTAGGTAACCGCTAAAGGATCAAAGGGTTGATCATTCTCAAGGGTCGTTCTTTTAATATTTCTTGCTCAAACCCAAGGTAAGAAAACTGCACCCCATGTGTGACATGCGTGGCTATGATTGATGCATGTTGGATGTTTAAATGTAAACATTGATAGCATAATGAATGCTTGGAAATTTTGCCCATTTGCATATGATTATTATTGAGGCATGCTGGATGATTAAGTGAGATGCATGTGATGCACAAGAAACATGTGATTAGGGCATGCCATGAATGATGAATATGAGATTGGTCAGGGCTTGAGTCTCTGTGTTTGTGCATGATCATTATTATGCTCGCACTTGTTAAGTAAGCATGTTGAGTGCCATCTTTGGATGTGTGACATATGATATATGTTTGGTAGCAATGCTTACTTGTGCATGGCACTGACTCATCAGTCAGAATTGGCAAAGGTATTAGTATCAACTGTGAAGCTGTGACTCATTAGTCAGGTTCGGCAGTGGTATTGGACACTGGTCACATAGCGCTGACTCATTAGTCAGAACGGCCTTAGCGTGTTCTACGCAAGCCGTGTCGATTAGATCAAATTGACCTTCTGCATTGAATGACTCAAAGAGCATTAATGCAGGACTGACCTCAAGTTCGATGAATATTATAAGCGCTTGAAGGCTAGTGGCTTACCCAACAGCCACTCTTCCATTTGAATAAGTGACTTGCTTGTCAGTCACTCAGTATGGTTTACCAGAACCTGTTGAAGGCTAGTGGCATACCCAATAGCCATTCTTCCACTTGAATTTGTGACTTGCTTGTTGATCACTCAGCATGGTTTATCGGAACCTCAAGTGTTGCGACACTCATTTGATTAGTAAGCGCTTGAAGGCTAGTGGCTTACCTACTCTTCCATTTGAATTAGTGACTTGCTTGGCATTCACTCATCTGATTAGGATTGACTTGATAGTCCTCCAATCAGAAGAACAGGATTTCTTATTCTAGATACCCCAGCATCGTTTGAACTCATTTGCATGCTAAATAGAGCTATGTTTGCTAGGCATGCCAGATATGATTTGATATCGTGGTTTGGCTATTTATGAGCATATGAGTTTTCTTGTTGGGCTTCGGCTCACGGGTGCTTTGTGGTGCAGGTAAAGGCAAAAGGAAGCTGGTCCTTGAGTTGGAGAGCTTAGATGATGACGTGTACATATGCAGCTGCTCGACCAATACTTGGGCGAGGTTTGAAAGTGGAACTAGGGTTAAACCCTGTTTTGCCGCTTAGAACGGCCTGTTGTAAATATTCTTTTGTAATAGACTCTGAAATTATATTTTTGGGATCCCAATGTATATATTAAACGTTCTAGTGAAACGTTACATCTTAACCGAAATTTTTAATCCCTAAACCGCTAATCACACTTAGTTACACGTTTATGACCAAACGACTCGATTAGCGAGTTTAGCACTATTTGCAATGTGCACTGTAGCAGTCCCTAGAGTTGGAGCGTTACAGGCTAGAAGAGTGTGATTCTAGAGTTTTCTATGACTGATCACTTACCAAAACTTGTACTTTGTCAAATGTCTCTTGTTGTCATCTAACTTATGAAAACCCTAATTATAGCACTCTATTTATAGACACATCCATGGGCTTATTTTCTTGTTTAAATTAATTAAAAAATAAAATATAAATACAGCTCTATCATGGCTGGCCCACACCATATGGGTGGGGCTCATAATATGTGTCTTAAATTTAAGGTCCAATTAACTCAAATTCAATACCATTTTATTTATACATTTTATAATTAATTAATTAAATAATTGAATCCTTATTCAAATTAACTATTTATAATTTGAAACTTAATTTAATATTATTTATTAATATTAACACCAATTTGTCATTATTAATAAATAAGTCCAATATTCTCTAAATCACATATCTTTGTAAAAAAAATCAAAATTGACCTAGTCAACTTTAAAAATCATAATTGATAATTAAATCAATTAATTGAGACATTCTAGATGATTTAATCAAAGGTGATGCGGGGATCATTGATCCATGAAATCAAGCTCCAATAAGTTACCGTGAATTTATTTACGAATAATTTCACTACCATATTAATTCCTCGTGACTCTACTAAAGACTCGAAATTGTACTCTTAAATTCATAGAACATTTTACACCAAATGTAAATACGTTATCCATTGTTACAACAATTACCGTCATTCAACCCTCTATAGATGATATACTAATGAGATGAGTGTTAATTATCGTTTTACAGTTCATTTGTATTTTATCCTTGAATATCACTAAGCTCTTTGTAAATGATATTTTCGTAAACTTTATTACAGAAATGAGATCTCTATCATTTAACGCCTTGAACTAAGCTATAAGGAAATCATCATTTCACTTCTTAGATAGAAGCTATAGATTTCATATCCATGATAAATACTCTCATTCAATTATACTACCAAGTCCCCAATATGTAAGTATGGGCTAGTCCGTAGGGTAAGCTGGTAACGAACAAATCAAAGGACTTGAATAATATAATCAGTGGAATATTAATCACTCAGAATTAGGATTAAATTGACCTATGATCAACTTTATGATATGACTAGATTAGATAATAACAGTACTTTACTTATAAATCTATAATCAATATCTGTCAAGTCTGATGTAAAAAAAATACATTTGATCTTATCTACTTGTT
Source organism: Humulus lupulus (assembly GCF_963169125.1). NCBI lineage: Eukaryota > Viridiplantae > Streptophyta > Magnoliopsida > Rosales > Cannabaceae > Humulus > Humulus lupulus. The sequence goes on from NC_084796.1 coordinate 207,848,448, forward strand.
CAATGTCCTAGATAAGACATCACACCAAATTGTGTAAGTAGATCATATCATAGATTAATAATTCAGTGTAAATCATGTGCACTAACTTTATCTTAGGACTAATGCTTTAGAACATATAACCACAATTATAATCTTAATAGATGTTCATATTAAATAAATAATCATGTAAATAAGCAAGTGAGCAATGTGATTGACAAGTCAAATTATTTATTGATAATGAAATGAGCTTACATAGAAAATTTATTTTACATAGGGCATGAAACCCCAACAAACTCCCACGTGCACTATTTAAAACAAATGCAATATTTCGACTAAACCCATTTCCCTGATATGCTTATCAAAAGTAGGCTCTGGTAATGTCTTCGTAAAAGGATCTACAAGATTGCCTTCTGACATTATCTTTATGACCTTCACGTCTCCCTTGGCCACATATTCCATGATAATGTGGCATTTCCTCTCTATATGTTTACTCCTCTTATGGCTCCGAGGTTCTTTCAAATTGGTTATTGCTCATGAATTGTCGCAAAACAAGATGAGCGGTTTATCCATCTCTGGAATAACGCCAAGATCAGCATATAACTTTTTCAACCAGACTATTTCCTTAGCCACCTCATAGCTAACTATGTACTCAGCCTCCATGGTAGAATCTAACATCGTGGATTGCTTAACACTTCTCCATATCATAGCTCCACACCCAAGAGCAAACACCATTCCAGAAGTTGACTTCTTGTCATCGACATCAATCTGAAAATATGAATTGGTGTAGCCTAATGGGTTCAGGGCTCCACCCGATTTGACCATCATATTATTCCTGGTGTGCTTGACTACTACCCAATGTTCCCTTCCTGGGTTTGACTGAAAAATTTCTCACAACTCCCACTGCATGGAAGATGTCTGGTCTAGTACACAACATATCATACATTAGACTTCCAACTACGGATGCATAAGGAATTCTTCTCATTTCATCTTCCTCTTCAGAAGTCTAGGGAGGCTGGTTTTTGGAAAGATGAACTCCATGTAGAGACGACAAATGTCCTTTCTTGGAGTTTGTCATAGAGAAGCACTCAAGCACCTTATCTATGTAAGTTGCTTGAGAAAGAGCTAGGATTTTGTTCTTTATATCCCTTATGATCTGGATACCAAGAACATAACTTGTTTCACCCAAGTCCTTCATCTGGAATTAAGTGCTCAACCATTCCTTTATGTTTGATAATTTCTTAACATTATTACCTGTGGATGCCAAAAATTTCCTACTCTTAAAGGACCTTCATTACATGTCCCCCAAGGCATCAGATAAGCATAGGGAGCAGAAGAATACTATCCGGCACTAAGCGTACCTCGCACAAGGTCACCTAACACCTCGCGCCGCGAGGCCGTCTCGCCATGCGCCTCGCATCGCGCCTCCGCGAGGCCACCTCGCTCTGCGCCTCTGCCAGGCCCTCTTGCCTCGCACCCCTGCAAGGCCATCTCGCCATGCCCAGCACCTCACCATGCCCAGTACCTTGCCTTGCGCCTCCGCAAGGCTATCTTGCCTCGCTCCTCTGCGAGGTCATCTCAACACCTTGCCTCGTGTCTCCGCAATTCCATCTCGCCTCACGCCTAGCCACGCACTTCACGAACCACCTCCGCACCTAGCACCTCATGTAGGGAAAACCTTCACAATGGCACTCGCGCCTAAACATGAGCCTCGCATGCACCAAGATCTTCTCACATGACGGTTTCATGAGACCATCTTACCAGGCCCCCTTAAGCTTCTTGGAAGCATGTATCTTGCTAAGAAGGTGCTATTCTGTTTTTGGGTAGATACCACCAGCAAGATGCACCTAATTTATATGACCCAATGGAACCCCAAGTATCCTTACTTTGCCAAATATTGAGAAGCTCGGGACATAGATGCACCCAAGAAGACTGATAGCGTGAATGGAATTCACGTACATGTACGGAAGGTGCAAACAAGACAAAGGGAACCAAGGTACGTGTACAACACCCACACCTTACAAGTAGTGGCAGTACAAGAATGGTACATGGCAAGGCCTCCCCCAGCATGCCTCTGATGTTCGTACCAGACAAGTGGTGGAGGTACGGGATGGTACAAGACCAGGAGTGTTTTTGCAGGTCCCTGACACATACTGGATCTGACCACCACTTCTCCAGCACCACTACTGCCTGCACCACATTCACCTGCAGCCTGGAGATGCGTCATTTTGTCCCTTTGGGACCACTATGTACTAAGAGCCAACAGTGCTCGCCTATAAATAGGATCTCCCTTCACAAAGGAAGGGGGTCGAAAAAATTAACTTGTAACTTGAGATTTCTAAGCAATACCAATACCAATACCTTTCTCCATTTTCACTCTGGAATTTTACTTTAAGTTTTTTAAGTTCTTCATTTACTTATAAAATTACAAGTTTTCTGACTCAACTTCGTTGACGAGTTCTCACCGTCAACAGTTTGGCCCCATCTATGGGAAGAACGAGCATAAAACCACTGTTCTTCCATAATTTTTGCTAAGAAAAATGCCTAAACGGTCAAGATGTCTACGAGAGTCACAAGAGGTGGAGGTGTTAGGATTAATGCCTTAAAAAGCATGTAAAGACATTTGATTGATTTAAATAAAAGTACAATTTTATTATATTTCAATGTTATAATTATTTTTTAATTAACTATATAATAATATCAAGAAAATTTCTTATTCATTAATGAGAATATGATCTTGTATTAGTACGAGAGAATTAAGATCATATATAATGAATAAAATGGTCAGTAACATATTAAAGTAAGAAATATTTGATGCATGGTTACTAGTGCAGTTTATTAAGCATATAGGATGCAAGTGATCTAGATTCGGATTACTGATGTGGATAGACATCTTAGTAAAGATGATGTATATAATAGAGATTATATATGACAGGACTGATGAGAATTAATTATCTTTATGAACTTTTCATTTGACATGAAGATTTAATTCATATCATAATAGATGATCATTTGTAGATCAGTCTAAATCCTGAGTATTCATGAACTCTTGTTTATGTTTATTGGATCTTTTGATTCACTCGTTAAGGTATCTTAGTATAATGAGGCTAAGGACTTTTGTTTTGGAGATTCAATACCATGAATGGTTGGGAACATGATTTACAATGATGAAATCCATACTTTCCTAACAGATCGAATATTGGTTCCCTTAAGGGTTAATTTTGGAACTTAATAGTTATTGAGCTCAAATCTATAATTTGATTATAGATTAATTATTCGCTAGTGAATTAATGGTACTTAAGGATCAAGAGGTAATAGAAGGGTAAAACGATAATCTTGACTAGCTCTAATTAATGAACCAATAAATGGAGGACAAAACTATATTTATTGATTATATTAATGGGCTACAAGAGAAAAATCTATAAATATAATTCTATAAATACTTAGAGTGCAATTCCATTTTTATAGTGGAGTAATCATAGAATTAATAAATAAGATTATTAGATTAAATAGTCTAATTAATAATCTGGTTTGTTGGAGCTTCATATTATAGCTCAATGGTTCACAAATCACCTTTGTCCTACAGTGTCAAGTGTAAAAATGTCAAAAAAAAAATTATAGAGAGAATGAATTAATTACAAAGGAATTAATTTTCTAGGGTAAGGAAATAATTATGGGCAATTGATTAATTATGAATTAATTAATTATTTAACTATATAGTTTTTATTTTGAAAAACTATATGTTAAAATTAATATTAATCATGTTTAGATTAATATGAAAGAGAGATTAATAATTATCTTATTTATAATAAGATATTTATTTATTTATTTAAAACTGATATTTTAAGATAAAGTTAATTTTGAATTAATTGATATTTATTTTGGGATAAATATATTGTCTTAAATATTAATTAAACAAACAAATGAGAAAATTAGGGATAACCCTAATTGTGTGGGGCGACACACTCACTGCACAGTGAGTGTGGCGCCACACACAGGGATATTTGTATCCCTAGGATCTGAATTTTGAATTTCAAATAATTTGTTTATTTAATTATTCTTTTTAAATATGATTTAAATTAAATAATTAAATAGGTTATTACTAATAAATTTTATTTTAATAAAATAGAGATTAATTAATTAAGTTAATTATCTTTATAAAACTGAAAGTGTGATACTTTCAGGAATAAGTTATTTTAAAAAATTAAAAAGCTTAGACTGTCAAACTCTCTCTCTGTGAAAAAGAAAGCGATAGTTTTTCCTAAACCTGAAAAACTATTCAATGCATCTTCTCTCAATCAAACCTCTCTAAATCGCATGTGTTAAGCACATCTAGAGAGTCATAAATCAGCCTTTGAATCCTACGTGCCTACACACGTCCTTGTGTGTTTGAGGATTGTTTTGGAAGATCAAGGTGTGAGCTTTCAGAATTTGGATAGGAAGATCGTTGATTTATACAAAAATATTTGTGGATTCTCGATAGGCTTCAAGAAATAATCTCTAATCTATTTGTATGTGATTTAATATATCTATATATGTATGATCCTGGCTAGTATTAATAAATTTTTAAAATACCTATTCCGTTGTGGAACTCTTATTTACACTTTTAATACCAATAGGAAGTTCACGTAGAAGGAGACCAGTTGAGGGCCTCCCAGAGAGACCCTCCACCGCCTCAAAATGGGAACGCGCCTGAGGTACACCCAACCCCTAATGAGAAAAGAGAAGCTTCATCTTCGGTTGTTCAGCCCAGTGAAATTTCCCCAGCACCGTCAACCCACTACAACAAATTTGACATACAATGACTCCCTACAATGTCTTACACCATTGGTGTAAGACATTAAAACTTATCAGGGGTTTTAAATGTCTAATGGTGTAAGACATTGAAAGTTTATATTAATGGCTACAATTGGAAGACATTAAAAATGGTGGAAGACGTTGGAAATAGGCTGGGGAAGTGGTCATGGGTACATCCAACGTCTCCCACTAGGAGACGTGGGACACGTGGCACGTCTCCCACTGAGAGACGTTGGATGTATACGTGGGACATGTGGCACGTCTCCCTACAGATGGTTTAGGTACACATCCCCCTCCTAAGCCACCAACAGTACCGCATCCCGGTCATCAGGACCCCGATCCCTCCGCTCGTATGCCCGGAAAAAGTCCTCGGGTATACTCGGTGAGCTCAAGTTCCCGAACTTGTCTCTATAAGGACGAAATATGCGAGTTGCACAAAAAGAGTCAAAGATTAGAGACCACATTAGAGAACATGCAAGAAGTGTTGAATGACCTGCTGCAAGGAAAGTTAGACATGCCTCTGTTGGGAACAGTTCCTAGTGCGCAGCGGAAACTGCGGTAATGGTAGTATTGTATATAACAACAAAAATTCATATAAACAATTTTATATGAGGATCCTTTAATATGAAATATACTAAAAAACAATATATGTATATGTAAAAAGAATATGAAATTATTTACCTCTTGTAGCCTATCAAGAATCCTCGAATCTTTTCGTATATATTTCGATCTTCCTATCCTCGCTAGAGTACTCACACAAAGATCTTCCAATACGTTCTCTACACCTCAAGAAGTGGGTGGGCACATAGAGAACAAGAATAATATTTGTGAATCAAAAGTATTCTCAACACATGAGACTCTTGATTATAGGCTAGAGAGAAAGGTATATCTTTTGTGAGAAAAAGATGATCAGATTCTCTTATTTTTCTTGTAAAACTGTTATGTTCTTATTTTCTATCATATAGAATATATAGGTATTATTATCATAATAATAATAATCAAATTGATCATCTTAATAATAATAAATAAATGATAATTAAAGACAAAGTCTTACATTCCATTTACTCATTTGGTACCCTATATTTTTGTAAAGTATCATTTTGGTACCATCTGTTTTCAATAATGCTCATATGGTACCCTGTATTTTAAAATTATACACATTTGATACCCTAGACTCAGATTTGATAGATAAAATTTTGTCAATATGATCAAACTGTCATCAGTTATATGTAATTAAGTAATTAAATTTAAATTTGAAACTTACATAATTGACAACAGTTTGATTAAATTGGTAAAATTTTATTAATTAAATTTGAGTTTAGGGTACCAAATATGAACGATTTTAAAATACAGGGTACCATATGAGCATTATTGAAAATAGAGGGTACTAAAATGATACTTTGCAAAAACACAGGGTACCAAATGGTTACCTACCCATTAATTAATTAAATAAAATAAAAAAACAATAACTGATCACTATCAGTTTTGGTACATGCAGAAGGTAGTCGAGGAAGCCATATGCGTGTAGCACTTCCCTGAAATAAAGGGATTTGATTTTTTTTATGTATTTTTATTTTAATTAATTAATAATTAGAAAATCAAATATGGTATCATCTTTTTAAGGAAAATCTAACAACTTAAATTTCAAAATTTGAATTTCCATTATCATCTTATTATTAAATAAATAAATATAATAATAAAAACCAATTTTGACTATCCATATTTATCCTTTCACATTTAAATAAAATAATTGACCAAAATCAACTTCTTCTATTTCTACACAATTTCGAAAATTGCATTAATGCAATAATAAATTGTGCAACTTCAATTATCAAATAATTGTATATTTATCCCGAAGAATAAATATTCTCTCAAATAGCCCATTCACAATTTGACCATTGTATCAACTCTTACCTTGAATAGTGTAGATAGAGCTGCCCCGGGGACTTGTGGACCAATAAATCCAAGCTCCAATAAATAAAAGATTATTAACCAAAACTCTTTGATTCAATAATCATATTTATTAATCTTATGATTACTCCACTATAAATAAGAGATTGCACTCTTGAGAATTAAATACATATATTTACTGAGTACTTTATTGTAACCATAAAGTGTCCATTGATATAATCATTACATACAAATTAATCCTCTATTGATGATTCATAATTAAGTGGGAATAAAATTATTGTTTTACCTTTTTAATTATATCTTGATTCCTAGTGTACCATTGACTTTTCTAATAATGGTTAATTCATAATCTAATTATGAATTTGATAGCAATAGCATTTTCAGTTCCAAAAGCCAACCCAATAGGGAACCATCATTCAATCTATAAGAAGGTATAGATTCTATATTTGTTAAGCTATGTCCACAGCCATATACATCATTGAGTCCCCAAAAAAATGGTTCTTAGCCTGATCATTCTGACAAACCTTAATGCATGAATCAAAGGATCAAATGACATATATAGGAGTTCGTAGTAACTTCAGGATTAAGATCAGTTTGTAAATGATCATCAGTTGATGTATTTTATAATACTATGAAATGGTATTCAAACAAGTATTATTAAATCACATCTTATCCAGTTCTCTATACTCTCAGTGTGCAAAGTACTTCCACTAAAGTGTCCTACTACACTAGGAACCCAAATCTAGGTCACATGTATTCATAATACTAGTGGACCGTACTACCAGTAATTAATCTAAAGATTTCATAACTTTATTTTACTGTGAACTATTTAAGTCCATTATCTCAATCTCAATCCTCTTATACCAATATGAGATTGAGAACACAGAGATGAACTTTGGAATTTTCTGATATTTACTTAATATTATTAACAATAATATAGAACATAAGCTATATATATACAATAATTCAATTCATTCATTTATTTCATTAAAACCATTGTCAACTACAATTGCTTTAAGGGCACAATTCCCAACAATCTCCCACTTTCCATAAAGAAAATGAGGCATTTCCCTTAACCCCATGCTTCTTACATGACCTTGAAAAAGATTTAATAGATAAAGTATTTGTCAACGGATCTGCAAGATTATCTTCAGAGGCAATCTTCAACACAATAACATCTCCTCGGTTGACTATCGCTCGCATCAAGTGATATTTCCTCTCAATGTGCTTTCCCCTCTTGTGACTTCTGGGTTCCTTTGAATTAGCTACTGCCCCACTGTTATCACAGTATAGAACAAGTTGCTGATCCATGCTTGGAACAACTTCTAGATCAATATAGAACTTCCTGAGCCACACAGCCTTTTTAGCTGCTTAACAAGCTGCTATGTATTTGGTTCCATGGTGGAGTCTGCAATACTGGATTGTTTAATACTTCTCCAAACTATAGCACCTCCTCCAAGTGTGAAAATTGATCTAGATGTCGACTTTTGACTATCTTTGTCTGATTGAAAATCAGAATCAGTATATCCAGTGGGGTTCAGGTCTCCACCTGAATACACAAGCATGTAATCTCTAGTATGTCTGAGATATATGAGAATATTCTTTACTGTTGTCCAATGACTCAATCCAAGATTGGATTGATAACGGCTGAATATCCCTACTGCATAATAGATGTTAGGTCTAGTGCATAACATTGCATACATTAGACTGCCTGCTGCATGTCCTCCTCGTCCTGAGGTGTTTGTGGACATTATTCTTTAGACAATTTAACTCCTAACCGGGTAGGCATAGTGTCTTTCTTGGAGTTTTGCATGCCAAAGCGTTATAGCACTTTATCAATATAAGTTGCTTGAGACAGTGCCAAAACTTTATTCTTTCGATCCCTACAAATCTGAATTCCTAGAACATATTTAGCTTGTCCCAAATCCTTCATTTGGAATTGCTCATCTAACTGTTTACCCAAAAATTATTACATGTGGATGGCACGTGGCAGCGTTAAAGTGAAGGGATGTTGTTTGCCTATCGACCAGATGTTTATTGCCTCATCACAACTCGCGATTAGATGCGAACAGCCTGGTCGCATGCTTCGGTTTAATTCCTTTAAAGATATGTAATTTTGTAATACTACATTTATGATCTTTTTTCTTTATTGCCTTGATACGCTGATATTATGGATAATTAAGGCCCATTAGCCCATGTAACCCCCTTGAGCCTATAAATATGCATGAGAGGGCTCAAGGAAGGGACTTTTGACTTTTGAACCTTGAACCTGAATACTCAGAGAGAGAACATAGTGTGATTACCCACCAAAAAGTTGTAATTCTCCTAAAGCTGGTGAAACTCAAGAACCCTAGTTCTTTGATCACGGCATTAGGATTCAACATCAATAAGAACACTAAGTGGACATAGGTTATTACCACACAGTTGGGGCCAAACCACTATAAATAATTTGTGTCATCTCTTTACCATTTGATTCTACTCTTGATCTCTATTTGTTTCATTTTCGTTATTTTCACTTCGTGCCGTTGGCCAAATCAAGGGTCAACATTCTGGTGCTTTCATTGAGAGATTAGTCAAGAAGCTTAAAGAAAATCAAATGGCAAAGACATCCAAGAAAGCTGGACAGGCTGCTGGCGCTGCATTATCTCAACCTCCTCCTCCAAATGTGGCTGAAAATGAACCACGCTTGGATTTTGAAGAGGACGAAATGGATTTTGAGACGCTGAGGGTAACACTAGGCGTATTGCGGGATGAGTTGGCCAGTCTGAGGGCCAATCAAGAAAATGCGGCAGAGACCTTGGTGCGGCAACAAAGGGAGATCAAGCATCAACGCCAAGAGTTAAATGAGCAGCAAGCAGAAATGGACCGTCGGCAAAGAGATGCCACGGCCGCTCTTGAAGCAACCATTCAATTGGCCAGAGGGCATGCTGCACCGGCTTCTCAACTGGATCAGCCACCAAGTGCGCCACCACAACAACCCCAAATTCGAGTCCTCCAATCCAACCAGCAAGCCCACAAAGGCCGGAGCAGCCACCTGTTACTCAGGATGATGTCCCAATTCAGGATCCTGAGAACCAACCACCTTCTCAGACTGGTCACGGCAATCCCCAACACCAGAGGCAGAATAGGGTTGGGCAGCCGCCCCGTAGCCCTAGACGCCCAGGGGACGATGAGCCAAATCCACCGAGCAGGGGTCAACGTCCTTCTGCCAACAGAAGGCATAACGAGTCAGACTCTGCGGTCAAGGGCCCCCCATGGCATCATAATGCACGGGGACCCAACAACCAGCGCAGGCCTCCCCCTGACGCTCGGGAGATTCCAGTCAAAGGAGGAAACAGCGTGACCAGTCGGTCGTGCCATAGTCGGCCACAGTTTAGAGACGGCCATGACTACAATGAGGCCGATTCCGACAGGGGGAATGCTGGTCTAAGGCATGAGGAAAGAGGTAGAGACAGGAATCCCCCACCAAAAGACAATAGGCCTGTAAGCCATAACGTTGGGGGGCAGCCCAGACAACATAACGTCTTTGATCAACTAGGAGTTAGCGAGCAAAGGCGCATGGATGATGACTTGAGGGACATACTCAATGATAGACGCGAGAGGCATGATGAGTATGCTCCTCTGGCACCAGTCGCCCCAGCAATCCCAGATGCGATTCAGGCTCAAATTGACGCTCTTAACTAGGCAGTACATCAGCTGGTCAGGAGTCGGACATCCCACATAGAGTACGACCGAAGGAGGGGAACTCCGTTTGTGCAGAGGATTGTTGTGGCAGAAACCTCCAGCAAGTTCAAAATGTCAGTACTGCCGAAATTTGATGGGTACGGGGACCCAGTATCTCATGTCAACAAATTTGAGATACAAATGGATATTCAGAAAGTGTCGGACGATGCCCGCTGCAGGATCTTCCCCACCACCTTATCTGACACTACCTAAGAGTGGTTCTTTAAATTCCCTCCTGCTAGTATAGTATCCTGGGAAATGTTCGTGAAAGAATTTTACGGACAATTCTATACGGGTCGCGTACACCCCACTAAGGCCAACCAGCTGGTCGAGATACGCCAAAAGGAGGGAGAGCCCTTAAAGGAGTATGTCCAGCGCTTTATGCGACCAACGGCTGAAGCCAAAATAGTGGGCAACAAGGGAAAGATGATGGCCCTAACTGCCGAGGTTAGACGCCATTCCCCCCTCTAGAGCAACCTGAGAAAGAATGGGGTGAGAAGTACCCAGGAATTCTTGGATCGAGCTGATCGATACATCAAGCTTGAAGATGCGATTGCCAATGAGGGGAAGTCACCTACAAAAGACAAGGGACCAAAGGAAGATCCCACCAAAGCCACCAACAGGTCGGATAAACCCAATGGCAACGGGAATGGGAACGACAGAAATTGTAGAAAAAGGGCGGGCAACGAGCCGTCAACATCTGAAAATAAATGCTCCAGAGGCAATAGATATGAGCCAAGACTCACCAACTACACGGCCCTTATCGAGAGTAGAGCAGAGGTCTATCAGGCGACCAGCTCTAATATCCCTTATAAGCGACCAGCGCCTATAAGGAAGGATAACTCCAAGAGAGATACAATAAAATTTTGTCGTTTTCACAACGACTATGGACATGATGCCAATGAGTGTAACCAGTTGAAGGACGAGATCAAGTTCTTGATCAAGTAGGGACACCTAAGGAGATACGTACGAGCCACAGGAGGATCTCAGCGAGAGGCTCCGAGTGGCAACGAGCAGGCGCCTGCACGCCAACGCTCGCCACCTTTACAGCCAGCTCCTGTGTCAGGAACGTTACTCACCATATGTGGCGGCCCACACATTGCAGGGGATAGTGGGAAAGCAAGGGAGCGATACGCTCAGACTTTACGCCATGACCAGGACATCAAGATGATGAGTGTGGAGGATCGAGCACCAAAGAAAGCTCGAACAGAGGAGGAGTTGATAACCTTCTCTGAAGACGATGCTCAACACGTCCAATTCCCACACTCTGATCTACTGGTCGTCGACGTCCAAATTGCCAACATGATGGTTAAAAGGGTGTTGGTTGACACGGGAAGCTCAGTCAACATCTTGTACAAGTCCTTACTGGAAAGGATGAAGTTGTCCATCAAGGACCTAGAGCCGTGCAACCAAACCATATACGATTTTTCTGGCGAAGGGCTTGCCCCAACAGGGTCGATTAGACTCCCAATTGCAACAGGAACCGTGCTTGCAAACAGGACATTACTCACTACTTTCATAGTAGTCGATTGTCCTTCAACGTATAATGCTGTAATTGGAAGGCCAATCTTGGTCGACCTACGAGTCGTTACCTCGATATGGAACCTTACCATGAAGTTCCCAACCGACGCAGGGATAGGATGCGTATTGGGAAACTAGCAAGAAGTGAGGGAGTGCTATAATGCCTCAATATCAATGGCGAGAAAAGGCTGGTCGAGGGAAGCTGCCGGAAAGGAGTTGCAAAGAACCAGTGACGTACAAGCCCAAACAGGTGATTGTGTCACCAAATAGGGTGTTGCCCAAAGTGAGGATAGGGATTTGGATCCTTGCTTTGGAGATTTTGATGAAGAGATAGGACCCATTGAGGACCTTGAAAAGGTCCAACTCGATGACGCAAATCTGACTAGGGTTTTGAAAGTCAGTAAAAACTTAGAGACAACAACGAAATAAGAACTGGTGGAATTTTTAAGGAAAAACCAAGAAGTATTTGCTTGGTCACATAAAGACATGGTTGGAATAGACCCTGCAGTTATTAGCCATGTCCTGAACATAGACAAGAGTTTTCCACCAGTACAACAAAAGAGGAGGCTGCTCGACAAAGATAGATCAAAAGCTCTAAAGGAAGAAGTCGAGAAGCTAAAAGAGAATGGATTCATCAGGGTAGCATTTTATCCATCATGGGTCTCTAATCCCATGATTTTTCCAAAGCCGAATGGCAAGTGGATAACGTGCATGGATTTCACAGACCTTAATAAAGCTAATAAAGCCTGCCCTAAAGATTGTTTCCCACTCCCTAGAATCGACCCACTGGTCGATGCCACTGCAGGGCACGAGATTCTTTCATTCATGGATGTATACTCTGGATACAATCAGATTAGTATGCATCCCCCTAACGAGGATCACACTAGCTTTCAAACCGATACAGGGCTCTACTGTTACAAGGTAATGCCCTTCGGTTTGAAAAATGCTGGTGCGACTTACCAGTGACTAGTCAATCACATGTTCAAGGAGCTGATCGAAACAAACATGGAGGTATACATCGACGACATGCTGGTTAAATCGAAGAAGGCAGAAGGACACATAGGGGACTTGCAAGAGTGCTTCGACATCTTGAACAAATACCAGATGAAGCTGAATCCCCTCGTGTTCCTTCAGAGTTGGATCAGGGAAATTCCTGGGATTTATAGTAAACTCACGAGGAATTGAAGCCAATCCCGAGAAGATCAAACCCCTGGTCGATATGAACTCTCCAACAAAAATCAAAGATGTTCAAAGCTTGACCGGAAGAATTGCTGTTCTCAGTAGATTTATTTCCAAATCGACAGACAAATGCGTCCCAGTTTTTAATCTACTCAGAGGCAAAAAGAAATTCGAATGGACGGAGGAGTGCGAACTGGTTTTTCAAGCCTTAAAGACTCACATGGTGCAGCCATCGATTCTATCAAAGCCGGTTGATAAAGAAAGTTTGTTCATCTACTTGGCGATTACAGAATGCACTGCTAGTGATGTTCTAGTCAGAGAGGAGGAAGGCATGCAAAAGGTTGTTTATTATGTAACAAAAAGACTAATAGGAGCGAAGATGTGATATTCACCTATTGAGAAATTAGCCTATTGCTTGATCTTAGCCTCCAGAAAGTTGTGGCCATACTTCCAAGCTCACCCAATCACAGTTTTGACCGACCAACCTCTACGACAAGTTCTACAGAAGCCAGAAGCCGCAGGCCGATTGTTGAAATGGGCGGTTGAACTTGGGCAGTTCGATATCTCTTACTTACCACGAGCAGCAATAAAAGGACAAGCTCTGGCTGACTTCGTTGTAGAGCTCACTGGTCTTCCAGATAGCAAACAGCCAGAAGGGCCTGAAGAGCCTGAGTCTAAAAGCCAAACTCCTCCTTAGAAGTTTTTTATAGATGGTTCTTCTAATGAGCACCACGCAGGAGCAGGAGTGATTTTGATAATGCCTGAGGGGCATCGATTTCACTATGCAGTCAGATTTGACTTCACTGCTTCTAACAACGAAGCCGAGTATGAAGCACTGCTCGCAGGTCTACGGTTAGCTAGAAGCATGCACATAAAGTCCCTTGATATCTACAGTGACTCTTAGTTAGTGTTCAATCAAATCATTGGAGAATACCAGGCCCGAGGTTTAAAAATGGTCGCTTACTTGAATAAAGCGAAGGATCTATTGGCGCAGTTTGATAAGTACACTCTCCAGCAAGTACCTCGCAACCAAAATTCAAACGTTGATGCTTTGGCCAAGTTGGCGAGTGCCAAGGATGTTGACACCCTAAACATAGGGCCAGTTGAACGACTGTCTACACCAAGCATCCAAGCAGAAGGGGCCTCTTTGGTAATTCAAGCAGTGGATACATGGATGACACCTTAGATAGAGTACCTGACGAAGGGTGTGTTGCCAACAGACAGGAACAAAGCCAGGACCCTTCAGCAACAGGCTGCTAGGTATATCTTGGTCGATGGAATCTTGTACCAAAGGGGATACTCAATGCCACTCATCAAGTGTATTTTGAAAGAGAAGTCTAAAGAATTGATGAGAGAGGTCCATGAAGGCTTTTGTGGGGATCATGCTAGGGGGCAGAGTTTATCAAAAAAGATCCTAAGGCAAGGATACTTCTGGCCAACAATGAATGAATACTTGATGGAATTTGTGTGGAGGTGTGACAAATGCCAGAGGTTCTCCAAAATTCCATGAGCAGCCCCTAATGAGCTAAAACAGATGCAAAGTCAGTGGTCGTTCGCAGTCTGGGGTATAGATCTAATCGGATCTCTGCCCATAGGAAAAGGCAGCGTCAAGTACGCCGTAGTGGCCGTTGATTACTTCAATAAATGGGCCAAAGTTGAACCACTTGCAACCATAACGACCAAGAAAGTGCTGGATTTCGTAGTAAAAAACATCGTGTGTCGCTATGGATTGCCAAGAAAAATTGCCTCTGACAACGATGCCCAGTTTGATAGTGATCTGTTCACAGATTTTTGCAAGCGACATGGAATTATCAAGAGCTTTTCTTTAGTTGCTCACCCTCAAGCAAACAGACAAGTCAAAGCAGTCAATAAGACGCTAAAGGATACTCTGAAGAAAAGGCTTGAAGAATCAAAGGGGGCATGGCCAGAGCAATTGCCTGAGGTCTTGTGGTCGTACAAAACTTCCCATCGAAAAGCAACAGGCCATACTCCATTTTCCTTAGCTTATGGATATGAGGCTATGTTTCCTGTTGAGTTAGATCTGCCATCCCATCGAAGAATAACGTACGATCAAGGCCCTAATAGCCAGCTATTGATGGAATCTCTAGATTTGGTCGATGAAAAGCCAGAGCAAGCCCAACTTCGAGTAGCAGCTTACCAGCGAAAGATCACCCAGTATTTCAATTCTAAAGTGCGCGAAAGGAAATTCAATGTCGGAGATCTAGTACTTCGAAGGGTTTTCCTCAACACCCGTGACCAGGCTGCTGGAGTACTCGGGCCTAATTGGGAAGGACCATACCAAATTGAAGAAGTCCTCCATCCAGGCACTTACAAACTTGCTCGCTTAAATGGAGATCTCATTCCTCGATATTGGAATGGAGAACACCTGCGCAAGTACTATTAATAAACAATTCTTCTTAAAGAATTGGCTTGTATTAATTTACTTTTTACAAGTTATGAAAAAGGGTTGGTCATTTTATGTGACTGATCACTTATAAGTGTTAGAACATTTTGTTGATCACTCATACAAACATGTTTTGTCCATTTATTATGAGAAATAAAAGGGACTATGCTCAGCCAGTCATTCTTGCCAAATATTGTATTTATTACAAGTATTTGCTCATTGCGTGTGTTATTTTGCTGTATTATCATTTTACAAGTCTTTATTACGAGCAGAAATTTTCGAACAGGTCTTAGTCAAGGCAAGAGACCGAGGACCTAAAGCTCCTCAATCACTTGGGGGTACATAAGGCATCTAGTAAGCAAAGCATATCAAAAGGTATGTAAACACACGAGCAAAATAAGTGAAAGCATGCTAGGGTACTTAGAGTATTTTTCAAATTTATTTTGTTAAATCAAACCAAAGTACTATGCTAAGTTCGGTCATGCGAACAGATATTATAATAAAACACAAGTATTATAATATCAAAAAGGAAATCTTTTACACTGCGAGCAGTTACTGCTCGGATGTAATTTTCTGTTAAAAGTTAAAGCTGCCCATGCAGCAATAAAAATTAAAAAAAAAAAAAAGAAATTGTCTTTACATCACGACCCATAGGCTGTGTATCCAAAAGAAAAAATATATATAATCATAGGGTAGGAGGGTCTTAAGGATTTTCCTAGTCGACTGCAGCTTCGGCTTCGTTCTCTACGCCTTCAACGCTAGTGGCCAAGGAGATCTCGGGCGAGGCTGGGGTTTTCGCTCTCTGTTCTTCTTCCAAGCAAGCAACACACCGGGCTATTTCTGTTTTCCTCATGCGCTCAGAGAGATAGCTGAAATTGGCCCCTTGGTTATGTTTCCAGAAATCATAGAAGCACTTGAACGTGGCACCCTTGTACCTCTCTAGATTGCTGGCGTTGGTTTTCTCGAGATCATTGATGCGAGCCTCCAGCTTATCAGCCTCTTGCCTGCTCTTGATCAGGTCCGCCTCGAGTCTTTTGGCTTCGCGAAAATTGATGAGGTGGGACTCTTTGTACTTCTCCTTTGCCTCAAGGGCTTTGTTCAGAGCGGCCTGCTTTTGCTCCATCTCCTCGACCAATTTATTTTTCTCCCCGAGCAATGCCACAGTTGCCTTCTAAGCCGCCTCAAGCTGCTCTTTATATTTTGCTTCGACGGCCTTAATCTCCTCAGTGTGTTATTGCTCGGACGCCTTGGATTGCTCAGTAACGACCTCCGAGCGAAGCCGACTGGAAATCATGGTTAGCATTGCCTGCGATCAGAACAAAAGTTAAAATGAATATAATAGATAAAAAGATTGAGTCTCAACAGGAAGAAATAACTTACATTGGCAAGCTCATTTAATGCACGGTTCAAGATCTAGTCGACATCCATCAACTCTGTCCCAGCCATGGCTTCTCGGCTACGCTTGTGCCTCAGAATCCTTGTCATCATATCCTTGACCGATCTTAGAGCGCGGCTCGATAAGTCATCCCCTGTTTGAGCAGGGGCAGCTGGTTGTGTCTGATCGATAGGAGCCAGTGGAGGAGGGGTCGACCCGACCGGTGCAGGCGGAGATTGCTGCTCAAGGGGAGATGGGGTGGTGTTGTATCTTTTGAAGGACCAGGTGCTAGAGGGTCCTCAGTGTGGGTTTTCTTGGTCGAAGGCTCTTTGCTACACTCCTCGCGATGCCGCCTGCTCACTTTTTTCTTGCTCACAGGAGCATCATGCGCATTTTAGATATCGAACATGTCTTCAGATGGCATGTCTGCAAGAAGGCAAGTACATGAACAGTTAGACAGGATAAATAAATGAGTTTGCTATGTCAAAAAAGGAAACAAAGGCAATTGTAAGTAAAATACCCGAGCTATAATTATTGGTCGCTACATTTTATACTTTACTAATGTTACACTCACTCTCTGGCATGAAGAAGTTTGAATATAAAGTGGGAGTGTACTTAAAGTTGCCATCCCCGTCAAATAAGTGACTATGAATAGGCAAACTATCTAAAAGTGAGAGATCAGTACCATTCTCATCTGAAGACTCGTCGATGGGTACGGAGGGTTCGAAAACCTTCTTCTTTCCCTTCCCTAAAGGGGCCTGAGGAGCATCTTCTCGCGGAGTGCTGGAGGGTTCCCTGATTGTCACTTTAGTTGTCCTCCTCCTTGGTGGTTGTGACACATCTGGGTGCTGCTCGGGAACTCCTTCATTAGTGGCACTCCCCACAATGGTTTCCCTCACATCTTGGTGAGGTGCCAAAAGCCTGACCAGTCTTAGGTTGGCTTTAGTGACCAGTTGTTTGACGCTTTTTTACACATCAGTCATGCTGGCCAGCAGCGCTGCTTGAAGCTCCATTTCTGGAGTAGGAACTGGTCGCAGTCATGGACCTGAAGAGAACTAAATTTCTAAGGAAAACACAGATAAAATAAAAGAAAATAAACAACCATGAGAACAAAGGGGTTACCTCCTTGGGTGAAGGCTAAATTGTTGGCAACCAGGTCGATGGTTAAAAAGTACTCCTAGTGGTACTTTCCTACATTAGACTTGTAGGTAGTCTCACTCAGGAAGGTGCGGTTTGTTTCCTGGTGGCAGAGATGAAAGAACCTCGTGTTGTCCTGGTTGGGGTTAGATTTGAGATCGAACAGGTAGTTGATCTCATGAGGAGAAGGAACAGGCCATTTTTTATCGGTGTAAAGGATATAGAGTGCGGAAAGCATTCTATACCCGTTTGGAGTTATCTGGAAGGGAGCGACCCCGAAATAATTGGCCACTCCATGGAAGTAAGGATGAAGAGGCAGGATTGCTCCTTCCTCAATGTGGTACCTCGACCAGGCACTGAAGGCGCCGCCAGGCAGGTTTGCCCGCTGGTCGATGGTAGGAAGAAATAAAGTAACCCCAGAAAGTCCATACTTTCTGAGGAAATTACTTATCATCCTAGCAGTGATAGTGCTAGGGGGAGCAAGGTACCATTTAACATCTGGTCGAATGGCATTACGGAGACGGGCCTATGTTTGGATTTCGGGATCAGTGGTTTCAGCTCTACCACTGGTCAAAGGAATCTCGGCCTGAGAAGCAGACCGATTTTCCGAAGGTTTTGGTGTTTTCTTTTTCTGGGCAACGGATTTTACTCTACCCATTTTGGATGGACTAGAAAGAGGTCTGTTTAGGGGAATTCGAGAAAAAGAAAATTCTGGAACTAGCAGCGACGATTGTTCTTCGTCCTCGAGCAGTTGGGTGAGCAAATTGTCATCGATTAGCCTCTCACCTCCCCATGGATCTTGCATGAAAATCTGCGAACAGAAAAGGAGAGATGAGAATCTAATGACCAAAAGGATCAAGGTGTTTGGTCGTGTATAAAAGTTAAGCTTTTATACTACCAGCAGCATTCTGACAAAAAACACTACATTTTAAGCGAATAGTTTTGAAAAGGGATTAAAAAGCAGAAGTGAAAAGTTTTTTAGAAAAAACTTTTCGACTCTGAAAGGGCGGGAAAACCCCAGTTTTTTCTACAAGCTTAGAAATCGAATTTTTACTTCGATTTCACGCCCTAAAGTATAATCCTAACTACCCAACTAATTCATCATCCCAGCAAAGTGTTATTTTCCTACAAAACTTAGTACAAATCAATATACCCATTTACCCCGAAACCATTTTGCAAGAACTGACAGAGATATTCAAGAACTCAAAAATCAAAAATGAAGGAAAAACAGGCATTGCACGGCACAACGTAACAGAAAAGAATCGATTAGAAGACTTACTTGGATGAAGGATCGAGAGGATTTCAGAAAATCGGACAGGCCCACCGTGGATCGACGAACTTTTTTGGGTTTAGTCTCGCTTTGTTCTTCAAAGTTCTTGAAGGCAAAGGGATCGATAAAAGTTAAAAAAATGAAAATGATGGGTTATTTATATTGATCGCGGCACTGTAAAAGAGGTAATAATGGGAATTACTTTTTCAAGACATGGGGAAACACAATAGCCGTAAGACAACTTTTTGGAAACTAAAAAGACATGATTGGTTGCCTTTTTTGAGAAGGCATGGGCAGCTCTGACAGATTTGGTGGGGTATGTGAGGGATCATTCTCCTAAGTTTACTTTATGCTGGTCGCAGTAAAATAAACTTGGGGGGCAAATGTTTACCCAAAAATGATTCCTGATGATGTGGCAAGAATTTATTGCATGTGGTTGGCACGTGGCAGCGTTAAAGTGAAGGGATGTTGTTCGCCTATCGACCAGATGTTTATTGCCTCATCAAATCTCGCGATTAGATGCGACCAGCCTGGTCGCATTCTTCGGTTTAATTCCTTTAAAGGTATGTAATTTTGTAATAACTACATTTATGATCTTTTTTCTTTATTGCCTTGATACGCTGATATTATGTATAATTAAGGCCCATTGGCCCATGTAACCCCCTTGAGCCTATAAATATGCATGAGAGGGCTCAAGGAAGGGACTTTTGACTTTTGAACCTTGAACCTGAATACTCAGAGAGAGAACATAGTGTGATTATCCACCAAAAAGTTATAAATCATTTGTGTCATCTCTTTACCATTTGATTCTACTCTTGATCTCTGTTTGTTTGATTGTCGTTATTTTGACTCCGTGTCGTTGGCCAAATCGAGGGTCAACACTAACCATTTCTTTACTTTTGATAGTGTTTCTATGTCATTCCCAATGAGTAGAATATCATCAATGTAAAGAACGAGGAATACCACAATCTTATCTTTGATTTGTTTGTAAACACAAGGTCCATCAACATTTTGTTAAAAACCAAACGTTTTGGTTGTTTTATCAAATTTAAGATTCCAAGATCTCGAAGCTTGTTAAAGTCCATAAATAGACTTAAGAAGCTTGCAAACTTTTTGCTCCTGACCTTTAACTTTGAACCCTTCTGGTTGAGACATGTAAATGGTTTCTTCAAGATAGCCATTCAGAAAAATTGTTTTAACGTCCATTTGCCAAATCTCATAATCCATGCAAGCAACTATGGATAAGAGTATGCGGATAGATTTAAGCATGGCCATAGGTGAAAAAGTTTCTTCATAATCAACTCCTTCTATCTGTGGTGTAGCCTTTTGTCACTAGCCTTGCTTTGAAAGTCTCTACTTTCCCATCTGCTCCTCTCTTCTTCTTGAATATCCATTTGCAACCAATAGGTTTAACATTTTCAGGTGGATCTTCAAAAGTCCAGACAGAATTGGAATACATCGATTCCATTTCAAGGTCCATGGCGCTTAGCCATTTTTCTTTGTCAGGTTCTTCCATTGCATCTGTATATGTCAATGGATCATCTTTGTTTGTGTCAGACACAAGCATCTGAACTTCATGTTCATAGCGAACTGGTTGTTTACCAACCCTCCCACTACGACGAAGCTCTCCATTGTTTTGACTAGAACTAGCGATGTCCTCTAGTCATTTTTCATTTGCCACTGCTGGTGATTGGTCTTGTTTATTTGAGACCATTTCCTCAAGTATGACTTTACTTTGAGGTTTGTGGTTATTTATATAGTCATGCTCCAGAAAAGTAGCATTTGTAGATACAAATGTTTTGTTATCTTTAGGACTATAAAATATACCACCTTTTGTTTCTTTAGAATATCCTACAAACATGCACACTTCAGTGCATGATTCCAACTTCCCAGTCTTTCCTTTAAGCACGTGTGCAGGACAACCCCATATACAGAAATGGCACAAACTAGGTTTAGTACCATTCCATAATTCCAATGGTATTTTCTTAATAGACTTAGATGGAACAACATTGAGCATGTATAGAGCACATTTTATTGCATAACCCCAGAATGTCAAAGGCAGCGATGAGAAACTAATCATCGATCTAACCATATCCAATAAGGTTTTATTCCGCCTTTCTAAAACACCATTTTTTTGTAGTGTTCCAGGTGTAGTGAGTTGGGATTGAATTCCATGCTCACACAAATGGTCCTCAAACTCATAATCTAAGTACTCTCCACCTCGATCCGATCGAAGTACTTTTAGTGGTTTACCTAATTGATTTTCAACTTCTGCTCAGAATTCTTTAAACTTACCAAAAGTTTTGAATTTCCTTTGCATTAAGTATAGGTAACCATATCTTGAATAATCATCAATGAAAGTGACGAAATATTCATAACCTCCTCTAGCTTGAACATGTAGTGGACCATAAACGTCCGTATGTACAAGTTGAAGTGGTTTTTTGGCTCTGAACCTTTAGCAGAGAAAGGTCTCTTGGTCATTTTTCCTTCAAGGTAGGATTCACAGACTGGGAGAGAACCAATAGATAATTCTCTTAAAGACCATCCTTTGTTAGTCTGTTAATTTTGTCTAGACCAATATGTCACAATCTCAAATGCCACAGATATGTTTCACTATTAGAATCTGTCTTTTGTCTTTTAAAAGATCTGGGATTTACAGTTTTAAATAATTTAGAATTATAAACATGCTCAACATTGGACTCTAACTTGTAAAGTCTACCTTCAGACTTTGCAGAACAAATGTCAAAACCATATTTCGAAATAACAATTAAATTATTATTAGAAGAAATATTAAAACCTTGTTCATGCAATTTTGATAAGGAAATCAAATTTTTAAAAAATCCAGGAATAAAATAAACATTGTCCAACACAATAAATTTTTATTATTAAAAACTAGGCGAGCTTTTTCAACTTTAGCTGCCAAGATCTCATGTCCACTTCCAACTCTCATGGTCACTTCTCCATGAGCCAGCTTCCTCGAAGAACCAAGACTCTGCGAAGAAAAACGAACATGATTAGTGGCTCCAGAATAAATTATCCAAGATGAAAAATCACCTTCCACTAAACAAGATTTTAAAACAAGCAAATCAAATTTACCCTTCTTTTTATCTTTCAGTTCATCTAGGTACTTAGGACAATTCCTTTTCCAATGACCATTAACTCCTGATGAGTCTGTTTTTAGCATAGTTTTAACATGTGTTTAGGGTAAGTTTGAGTCATTTTGGTGGAGTGTTATACGGTATTATGCTTGTTTTGGTATGTTTGCAGGAAATAGGAGAAGAAAACGTGAAGTTTGGTAAATGACTGAAAAATCAGCTGAAATTGGGAAATTTATGCTAAAAGTTGACAAGAAGAAAGTTGAAGACTCATTTGCGGAGATAATTGGTCGTTTTGGAGTTTGGAAACAAGTTTTTGAAAAAATTAGAGGGGTCGCGGCGCTTGAATGAAGAGCTGCGGCACAAGGGAGAAGCAGAGAAGGCTAATTTTCTGGAATTTTTAAGGGCCGCGGCGCATGAGGGAAGCGCCGCGGCGCTCGCTGAAGTCAGAGAGGGGGCTGCGTATGAGCAAAGAGGCGTGCCACGGCGCTTGGATGCTAGGGCCGCAGCGCGTGTGGCTGTACGTGGCCTGCAGAAGTGGCATAATTGTTAGATATTTTAGGGTTCTTTTTAAATACGTTTTAAGAGTTAATTAGGGTATTCTATTCATTATTAGAGGTGTAGAGAAGTCATTAGAGGTAGAGGAGAACATTGAAGACCTAGATTTTGATTTCTTATTTTCTTCTGTAATCTCTTTACTGGAGTTTATGTTTATATTTAATTTGATTGATTTCATTATGTCTACTTTGAACTAATCTTGTTATTAGGGTTTTAGTGGATTCTTTTTTAAACTTTTGATCTCTTAATGAAATTTTCCTGAATTTCTTTCTTCTGCTGTGGATTATTTATCGTATGCTTAATGCTTGTGAATGTTTGATCATCATTTACATGTTTATATGATTTTAACCTATACTCTGAAAAGAGAAGGATAATTATGCTATAGGTAAATAATCACAATTTTATATTAGACGAAAGTACTTTTATGAATGGTGTAGTTTAGGGATTATGTGTTTAAAGCCTGCAATATATTGATTTACCACAGAGATGTAGGAAATAGTATATTGTAGAGAATTATAGATCCTAACAAGACTATAATTTATAATTGTAATCTGCTACCACAATAGAATTAAGAAGTATTGAGAATTGGTTAGAAATCATAAGTGGAGGGTTGATGAAACTAAAGCCCTAACTTTTGCATCTATTGAATTAAATCAAATTTCATCTCTGCATTTTTTTAAGTGCTTAGTAGTTTTCTTAATTTTTAGTAATAATTATTTTAATTATCAATCTGAAATTATTATTTAAATCAATTAGAATTAGAGGTTAATTATTGGTAATTAATAGCAGTCTTCGTGGGATCGACACTTTACTTATCATATATTACTTGATTAGACCGCGTATACTTGCGTGTTACTTTTTGGCGATCAAGTTTTTGGCGCCGTTGCCGAGGACTGTTTTTATTAATATCAATAAGTTAATTTTTGTTGTAATTTGATTTGTTTTTTTTTATTTCTTTTTTAACATTTATTCAGATCAAGGTTCTCTTGTGTTTCAGGACTTGTTGGTATATGCGAAGCAATAGACAAAAACAGATTGTACCAATAGACCGTGAAATTGAAAGAACGTGCAGACAGAACTGGAAAATAAAAAGGAAATTGGAATTCACCATGGCTGACAATTTAGGAAATGGTGCTAATAATGGTCAAGGGGCTGCTGAGGTTCCAAGGGATCAAGGAGCACAAACATTAAGAGATTATGTACTTCCTACTATTACAGGAGTGCATTCATGCATTAGACCTCCAACCATTGCTGCCAACAACTTTGAGATTAAGCCAGCCATCCTTCAAACAACTGTTCAGTTTGGAGGTATGCCGACGGAGGACCCTAATTTACACATAGCTAATTTTCTAGAGTTATGTGCAATGTTCAAGATGAATGGGGTGAGTGATGATGCTCTAAGACTAAGGCTATTCCCATTTTCACTGAGGGATAGGGAAAAAAGTTGGCTGATATCCTTACAAGCGAATTCGATCACTACATGGGAGGAGTTAGCTCAGAAATTCCTTGCCAAGTTCTTTCCTCCAGCAAAGGCTGCAAAGTTAAGGGGTGAGATTAATAATTTTTATCAGCTGGATGGAGAGTCACTGTATAATTCTTGGGAGCGCTTTAAGGAGTTGTTAAGGAAATGTCCGCACCATGGAATAGAAAAGTGGATGTTGGTGCATAATTTTTATAATGGGTTGAATGGGACGACAAGAACAATTATAGATGCTGCAGTGGGAGGTGCCTTTATGAGTAAAAGTGCTAATGAGGCATATGAGCTATTAGAGGAGATGGCGATGAATAATTATAAATGGCCAACTGAAAGGGGACAGCCAAAGAAGGTGGCTGGAATGATGGAATTGGATGCTATAACCATGCTTACAGCTCAAGTAGCAGCCTTGATGAAGCAATTACAAAAGACTACACTCCCATCTCAAGCTATGCAAGTTCAAAACCTTTGTGAAGTGTGTGGTACAACCCATCAACCAAACCAATGCCCTGCTATAGACATGAATAACATGCCCATGGAAGAAGTCCAAGCCATAGGAAATTACCAAAGACAGCTTAATAATCCCAATTCCATGACCTACAACCCAGCTTGGAAGAACCATCCCAACTTTTTCTGGTCTAACAACCAAAACACCCTCCAACCTTATCCTCCACCTCAGCCACCATATCAACCTACCCAAAATAGGCCACCTTATCCACATCAATATACACACCAAAATCCTCCACCGGGCTATTATCAACCACAAAATAGACCACCTCCCCAAATGCCAATGAAACCAGCTGAAACCCAACCTGATGTGCTTAACCAATTCATGACTGAAACTAGGGCATCCATAAGAAGTTTGGAGACTCAAATAGGGCAATTGGCTACTTTAATGACAAATAGAGCTCAAGGAAATTTGCCTAGCACTACAGAAGTTAATCCTAAAGAACAGTGCCAAGCTATTACTTTGAGGAGTGGAACGAGATATGAAGGGCTAAAGAAGAGTCAGTTGGAAGAAGAAGAGAAGAAGTTGGATGATAAAAAGGTTACTGAAGACCTTAAGGAAGAAGAGAAGACCCCACCTGTAACTATTGAGCATCATGTTAGAGTTCCATATCCACAAAGACTTCGCAAGCATAATTTGGATAAGCAGTTTGCAAAGTTTTTAGAGGTGTTCAAGAAACTACACATAAATATACCATTCGCGGAAGCATTAGAACAGATGCCTAGCTATGTAAAGTTTATGAAGGAGATTCTCTCTAATAAAAGAAAGATGGGTGATTACGAAACAGTGGCGTTAACAGAAGAATGTAGTGCGATTTTGCAAAGAAAGCTTCCTCAAAAGTTAAGAGATCCTGGGAGTTTTACCATTCCGTGCACTATTGGGGAGTTTGAATGTAAGCATGCACTATGTGATTTGGGGGCGAGTATTAATTTAATGCCTTTGTCGGTATTCCATAGGCTTGTTTTGGGGGAAGCTAGGCCAACTACAGTAACATTGCAACTGGCTAATAGATCTGTGAAGCATCCACGTGGTATTATAGAAGATGTATTGATAAAGGTGGATAAGTTTATTTTTCCAGCTAATTTTATAGTTCTTGATATGGAGGAGGATGAGAACGTTCCTATTATATTAGGGAGACCATTTTTAGCAACTGGGCAAGCATTAATAGATGTGCAAAAGGGAGAGTTGAAGCTGAGAGTTCAAGGGAAGGAAGTAATATTTAATGTGTTTAAGGCTATGGCTTATCCTAAAGCAAGTGATAGTTGTTTCTCAATTGATGTGGTCGAAGAAGTAGTAGAAAGAAAAAAAATTACGAGAGGATCCTCTTGAGTTAAGTCTTACAGTTGATGATGTAGATGGTGAGGAGAATGAAGAGGTGATGAGTTATTTAAAGTGGATAAAATCAGCTGAGCCGTGAAAGCATAAGAAATTTGAAGAATTGGGTGCAGGACCAGACAGACCATTACCATCGATTCAGAAGCCACCTGTTTTAGAATTGAAGGTTTTCCCGGACCATCTCCACTATGCTTATCTTGGGGAAAAAGAGACTCTTCCCGTTATAGTTTCATCATTTCTTTCAGAAGTAGAGGAGGAGAAATTTTTGAGGGTTTTACGAACTCATAAAACTGCTATAGGGTGGACTCTGGCTGATATAAGAGGAATTAGCCCATCAATAGTTATGCATAGAATTCTTATGGAAGATGAGACGAAACTGACTATTGACGCTCAGAGAAGGCTTAATCCAACAATGAAAGAAGTGGTGAGGAAAGAGATTTTGAAGTGGTTGGATGCTGGAGTGATTTACCTATTTCTGATAGTGCTTGGGTAAGTCCAGTGCAAGTAGTACCGAAAAAGGGGGGTATGACGGTGGTCAAGAATGAAAGCAATGAACTGATTCCAACTAGGACTGTGACGGATTAGAGAATATGTATTGATTATCGGAAGTTGAATAAGGCAACGAGGAAAGATCATTTTCCTTTGCCTTTCATTGATCAAATGTTGGATAGATTGGCGGGGCATAATTACTATTGTTTTCTAGACGGGTACTCGGGCTATCACCAGATCGTAATTACACCGAAGGATCAAGAAAAGACAACGTTTACATGTCGTTATGGGACTTTTGCTTTTTGAAGGATGCCATTCGGGCTATGTAATGCACCAGCCACATTTCAACGGTGTATGATGGCAATATTCTCTAACATGGTTGAAAAGGGGATTAAAATTTTTATGGATGATTTTTCGGTATATGGGTCCTCTTTTGACACGTGTTTGACTAATTTCGAGATGGTGTTGAGAAGGTGTGAGGAGTCGCATTTGGTGCTTAATTGGGAAAAGTGCCACTTTATGGTTAATGAAGGAATTGTATTGGGGCACAAAATTTCTAAGAAAGGAATTGAAGTGGATCGGGCCAAGATTTCTACTATAGAGAATTTTCCACCTCCAATTTCAGTTAAGAGAGTGAGGAGTTTCTTGGGCCATGCGGGGTTTTATCGGAGATTTATCAAAGACTTCTCTAAGATCTCAAAGCTACTGCCTCCCCAACCTTAGTGGAACTTTTGTTTAGAGACTCAAAAGTTTGCAACTCATTCAGCAGTTGGGTCATGTTGTACTCCAACTTGTTCATAACATAGTAGGTAGTGAATGCCGCAAAAGCTGGTGTGAGAGATTCAAGTATCACACTTACTTGAGTTCTCTCATCAATGGTCACACCATGGATTTCTGCATCATGCAATATGTTGATTATGTCTAGGACATGTTCTCTAACAAAATCATTTTTCTTCATTTTCATATTCATGAAGCTTCTAATAGCATCATGTCCGCACTTATCAGATTGTTGGCCAAACATGCCTTGTAGAGATTCCAAAATCTCATAGGTTGTTTCAATAGTTGCAAACTTCTTTCTGAGCACATCGCTCATGCTAGCAAGCATATAACATTTGGCCTTATTGTTAGAGAAGATCCAATTGTCATAGTTTTCTCTAGCATTTTTGGCAGCAGTGAGAGCAGGAACCTCAGGACATTCCTCATTTAGGACAAACATGTGGTTTTCACATATCAAAACAATGTTCATGTTCGATTTCCATTTCATGTAGTTATCACCAGTCAACTTCTCATTAGCAAGTAAAGCAGTTATAGGGTTTGGGTTGGGCATATTGTTGAAAATTAAATAAATAAAATATAATGAATTAATGCATATAATAAATATCATTTTATATTTGGAATAGTAAACATGATGCATGAATGCAACACATAAAATAACATACAAAAATTAGTTACTAGTCAACGATAGATTAATTTGAAAATTAATGGACCAACATTGGGATAGGTCAGACTAATCACAAATTAATCTTAAGACAAGATCTCAACTTCATAAGTGAAAACTTAAAAACTCATTTTTCTCTTTTGACTTATGATAACTCTACAAAATAGAGTTATTTTACCACTTTTTATGTGCTAATTATTGCTTAATTCTTGAGTTTTTAATTGATTTATTAAGTTTTAAAGTAATTTTGATTTTATTGGGTTTATTTTGATTTTATATATTTTTGTGTGTTTTTATAGTTATTTTGTTGTAAAATATTGTAATTAATTATTTGAATTATTGTTGTTTAATTTGAGGTAAAAAATATTGTATTATTGAACTTAAAGGTTAAATATAAATTAAGTTATAATTAATATTTTCAAAGAATTAAATTGATTTATTTTATAGTTGAAAATATTTTATTATGATTTATTTTATATTTATTTTGTAGGGAATTTATGGCATTTTTTAGGCTCTTTGAAATGTAAGGAAAAGAAATGAAAATTTTGGCATTTATGAAAGCCAACCTCACCCTTCAGCAGCTTCTGCCCAAGCCCAAGCCTAAGCCAAAGCCCAGCCTTCACCTGCTGCTTTCAGCCCATTCTTCCAAGCTACCAGCTGGGCCGCCAACCACCAGGCCCAATGCCTGGCCTCCTTCAACAGCTCATTTGCCCAGCCGAAGAAGCACTCAGTTGAAGCTCTTTTCCTCACCTGCCAACCTGAAGCTCCAGCCCCTTCACGCACCAAGCTGCCTCCTCTTGCCCAAGCCTTCGGCCCAGCAGCAAGCTTCCAACTGCCAATCCGCCTGGCCCAATTCACTTGGCCCAATCCGCCCAAGCTTCCACATGCAAGCCGTCTGCCCCCATGCATGCCTCCAATATTTTGAGCCCAACAAAAGCACATTTGTCCCTTTGTCCCCTTTGTCTAAAAATGCCACATTTTTATCCCACTTTCTACACATTTTACCCAAAAATCACCATTACACCCTACAATTTACCCCTATTTTTCATATTATAATTAATTAAATTAATTATTTTAATACCCTTTTTTTTGCTATAAATAAGGGAGTGTAGTGATGATTTTGGGGGAGGTTACACCACAAGTTCTACACTTTCAAGACATCTCTATTCTCTTCATCTTTTTCTTTTTTTTAGTCATTTTTTCTATGCGTTTTTAGAGAAAAAATTCGGGAGTTCATCCTCCAAATTTTCCTATTTATGTTTGTAATTTTTAGTTTGTATTTGCTATTCTAGTTATGAGTTTCTAATCTTTTTAAGATTATTAAGGTGATGATGAAACAATATGTAACTAGATATTATTTATGTTGTATTTTGATTTCCCATTTGTGCAACAAAGTTTATGGATTTTTCTTCTTCATATTTTTCTTTCATCTTTAATATCTCATATTTTGGATTGTTAGATAATATGCACTTTGTTCTTCATTTTGCAAAAACATAATATTCTTTGTGTAAGATGTGTCATTAAATTGTACACATCCATGCTTAGAACAAAAATATTATGTTTTGCCTTATAAATAATGTTATTTGATTTTTTGTTGTTTCATTAGGTTGATTCACATTAAATACTTTGAAATTATACTTTTTGAAAAGTGAAGAAAAATCCTATCTTTTTAGAAGTAATTTGTGCTTAAAATTATAAATCTATTTTGAAAATGATAGTTTGATTTATTTTAACTATCACTAAAACTTGGGAATCAATATACTAATAAATATTATTAAACTTACATTTTGTGGATTCTAGTATCTTAATAATCTTTCATTTTACCACTTATTTTAAAATCATTATTGAGTTATTTTCATTCTCTTAAATAGCTTTATTTTAAATCTTTTATTTTATATTCATGACATTAAATCCCATCAATCTTTGGAGCTAGGTTATAATTTATTAATTTTGATTTAAAATAGTTTTCTTTTCGATTTTAGACAACTCCTTTGGATTCAATCTTGTGCTTACACGAACACTATATTTCATATACGATTCGTGCGCTTGCGAGTTATAAATTTTTAAAACATACTCATTTTGGGTCCATCAACTTATGAATTATTGTTAGTTTGTTCAAGATGTACTAGTCGTGCTCGAAAGCCTAGATATATCTTTGGAGTGTAACCCATTATTTTTTTATTAATAACTTAACTCAAGAGTATGCCTTAAAGTCAGTCAAACTTGAAATACATCATTGGTCTTATTCTCTTATGAGAAGTCAACCTTGAGATAAAATAAACATATTCGGAAGTCTTTCCTTAGGGAGGCCGCAAACGGAGGCGAAACGAGACCCCTCCTATGCCTCTCGGTGTTCAACCAATAATAGAGACCATGGGACTTATTGTCATAATTTCCTCTCCCACTCACTTTTTTTAAAATTGTGTTTTTCTTAAAATCAATATTTTTCAATTTTGTTGTATAACTAACTAATTAAATTAATTTTACCAAATGATATTCTAATAAATACTAATCCAATTATGCAAAATAAATAAGTGTGCCCTAGATTAATTTTATTTTGCCTTTTTAAATATAATAATATTTAATTTAATAAAACAATTTTATTAAATAAAAAAATAAACAACTTTAAATTCTTTTTACCATCTTAACTAATTAAGACTAAATTAATCATATGAGTTATCAAATAAAAACATATAATCAATCCTAAGCATGGGGCGTGCGGGAGGCTCGGAGCAGGGGTGCAGTGCAGTAGGCTCGGCATGGGCGCGGGGTGTAGGCGCGCATGGCGCAGGGTGCAGACTCGGGCCTCAGGGTTCGAGTTCAGGGCTCGGCTCATAACAGAATTTTATCCAAAATTTAAAAAAAATTACAAAATTCATATGCTCCAAAATGGCTTACAATTTTTGTATATCTAAAAAATTTAAGAATTTTTCCTAACCCAAAAAACACCATGAAAACCAACCCTTAAGAACTTAAACAATTCATACATAAATATCCATCCATTCATATATTACACATAATATAAAAAATGCATATGATACCCACACAATAATTAACATATGCATGGATTAAACATGGCTCTGTTACTAATTGTTAGGAACAATTCTTATTGCGCAACGGAAATTGCGGTAATGGTAGTATTGTGTACAACAAAAATTTGCATATAAACAACTTTATATGAGGATCCTTTAATATGAAATATGTTAATCAATACAATATGAATAGGTAAAAATAATACGAAATAATTTACCTCTTGTAGCCTATCAAGAATCATTGAATCTTTTCGTATATATTTCGATCTTCCTATCCTCGCTATTGTACTCACACCTAGATCTTCCAATACGTTCTCTACATCTCAAGATGTGGGTGGACACAAAGAGAACAAGAATCAATATTTGTGAATCAAAAGTATTCTCAACACATGAGACTCTTAATTATAGGCTAAAGAGAAAGGGTTATCTTTTGTGTGAAAAAGATGATCAGTTTTTTTCTCCTGGAAAAAAAAAAAAAGTTCTTTTCCTATTTTTTATCATATAGAATATATAGACATTATTATTATCATCATCATTATCATCATCATAATAATAATAATAAAAATAATAATAATAATAATAATAAATGATCATCTTTATAATAAAATAAATGATAATTAAAGACAAAGTCTTACATTTCATTTTAAAACCCTTTTCAAAATATTTTATTAATTAATTAAATAAAATAAAAAAACCAATAACTGATCATCATCAGTAGTGGTACACGCATAGAGCAATCCAAGAAGCCCTATGCGTGTAGCACTTTCCTGAAAAATGAGATTTGATTTTTCATGCATTTTTATTTTAATTGATTAATAATTAGAAATTCAAATAAGGTATCATTTTTTTAAGAAAAAGATAACAACTTCAATTTAAAAATTCAAAATTTGAATTTCCATTATCATCTTATTATTAATTAAATAAATATAATAATCAAAACCAATTTTGACTATCCATATTTATCATTTCACATTTAAATAAAATAATTGATTAAAATCAATTTCTTTTATTTCTACACAATTTTGAAAATTGCACTAATGCAATAATAAATTGTGCAACTTCAATTATCACAGAATTGCATATTTATCCCGAAGAATAAATATTCTCTCAAATAGCTTATTCACAGTTTGACCATTGTATCAACTCTTACTTGAATAGTGTTGATAAAGTCGCCTGGGGACTTATGGACCAATAATTTCAAGCTCCAATAAATAAAATATTACTAACCAAAACTCTTTGATTCAATAATTATATTTATTAATCTCATGATTACTCCACTATAAATATGAGACTGCACTCTTGAGAATTAAAGACATATATGCATTGAGTATTTTATTGTAACCATAAAGTATCTATTGATATAATCATTACATACAAATTAATTCTCTATTGATGATTCATAATTAAGTGGGAATAAAATTATCATTTTACCATTTTTAATTATATCTTAATTCCTAGTGTATCATTGACTTTACTAGTGAAGGTTAATTCATAATATGATTATGAATTTGACGTCAATAACCTTTTCAGTTCCAAAAAGCCAACCTAATAGGGAACCATCATTCAATCTATAAGAAGGTATAGATTCTATATCTGTTAAGCTATGTCCCCAACTATATACATCATTGAGTCCTCAAAACAATAATTCTTGGCCTGATCATTCTGACAAACCGTAACGCATGAATCAAAGGATCAAATGACATATATAGGAGTTCATAGTAACTTCAGAATTAAGACCAGTTTGTATATGATCATCAGTTGATATGTTTTGTAATACTACGAAACAATATTCAAATAAGTATTATTAAATCACATCTGGTCCAGTTCTACATACTCTGAGTATGCAAAGTACCTCCACTAAAGTGTCCTGCTACAATAGTATCCCGGATCTAGGTCACATGTATTCATAATACTGGTGGACCATACTAGCAGTAATTAATCTAAAGATTTCTTAATTTATTTTACTGTGAACTATTTAAGTTCATTATCTCAATCTCGATCCTCTCATACCAATATGAGATTGAGACCACACAGATGAACTTGAGAATTTTCTAATATTTACTTAATATTATTAACAATAATATAGTACATAAGCTACATATATACAATAATTCAATTCATTCATTTATTTCATTAAAACCATTGTCAACTACAATTGCTTTAAGGGCACAATTCCCAACAACAACATCACCTTTCCCAAGGGTAATGCGATAGAAAAATTCTCACTAAAAGTTTCACAAGGTACTCCTAATCTAGCAACTATTTTCTTAGAAATAAGTGATTGTGTAGCTCCAAAATCAAATAAAACTCTACAAGGTGTACCGTCAATAGAAATCTGACTTGTTACTACAGTATTGCTGCCCTTCGCTTTGCCTTGAGTTAGTGCGAACACCCGAGTCGGTAAAAAGTTGTCATTCTTCTGGTGTCCACCATTCTCAGCTTGCATTTGGGGTAATTTCTCTGTATATGACCCTCTTGTCCACACTTGTAGCAGGCTCGTGTGTTAGCTCGACATTCTCTGCGATGTTTGCAGTTGCACTTCAGGAAATTTGACACCTTAGTATTGGGGTTTTGACTGTCGCTCGTTGCCCCTTTCTGTTTCTTATTCCCTACATGGCTCTGGTTATCTTGAGTCTTCCTCTTCTCTCCAGACCCAAAATTTTCTTTCTTATCCTCCCTCCTAGCGGTGTTTTCCTTCCAATTTTTTTCCTCCATGCGTTTCGCTTCGAGCGCACGTTCCTATGTCTCTGCATACATCGTAACTCCCATCTTGGTTAATTTGACGCCAATGGCAATCATCGCCTTCAACCCTCTCATGAATCGTTGAATCCTTAGGGTCTCAATAGGCATCATATCCTTTGCAAATTTTGTCAGTCGATCAAATTTCATTGCATATTTTGTCACTGTGGAGTTTCCTTGAGTTAAAGCTATAAAGTCATCCACCTTTGCTTCCAGAATTGCAATGCTATAGTATTTTTTATTGAAAACTTCTAGGAATTCGATCCAGGTTATGGCAGTCACATCTCTAGTTTGCTTTACAATGTCCCACAAAATTTGTGCCTCTTTCTTCAGCAAATGTGGCACGGAGGACACCCTGTCCTCGTCATTCAGGCGCATGTGCTCCAAAATGGACTCTACTGTCCTAAGCCACTCTTGTGCTTCAATAGGGTTGGCATTCCCTTCAAAGCTGGGCAGATGTTGTTTCCTGAATCATTCGTATATTGGCTCAAATTATGGTGAAGTGTCTCACCAAGTGTCCTCCCTGCCCTAACAGCTATCCAATAGGCATAGGACTTAATTTGCTCAAATACATTTGTATTTGAATTAGTTCTTTATAGCATACATAAGGGAATTGCATTTTGTTGTCAAATTTGACTATTTTTTCTTATAATCAGTTTCTATCCATGAAATGCTTCATTTTCAACTATTTTTATTATTTAAATAATCAAAAGAACTGTTTTGGAGTAAATTTTACAAATTTTATTAGTGTCTGATTAATAATACTACAAATTTATACAATTAGGGCTTTATTTTATATTATTAATTCTCAAAAGATTGTATCATATTAGTCACACATTTTTTGTAATGTTTTGTATGTGTTTTTGTGTATATTTTTTTCCAGTAATGATTGTTTGGAATTTTTAATAAATCTCAAAAATTTTAAATATATTCATTTTATTAAATTTTTATAATTACTATTTGCTATGACAAATAAAATACTTATAAAGATCTATTTTATTGTTTCTATAATCCCAGTTCTTATGTTTTCTGATTTGTGAGGTTAAGTTATTGAGATTTTGACCACTTTAAAGAGAATCTCTTTGTTGGAGTATGCAACATTGATAAAAAAAAATCTTTTTTTATTGTAATTTTGATAAAATTTGAACGAATAATTATTTTCTAGTTATTTCGTATCACTATTACTATTATTCATATTGCTATTATTATTACTATTTGTCAATAATGTTTTTGTAAATATTTTTATATTATTATTATTATCACAATTGAGTGTTCTCACCTATTATTGATTTACTTTTATACGTGGTTACTTTTTGCTACGAATAAAATATAAGTTGATGGCTCAGTAAAAGATATATAATGGATGGAGCGTGTTCAAAATATTAGTTGATCTTCCGATAGTTTGTTTTCTCCAAAATTGTTGTAGGTTTTTACACCTATAGTAGCTACTTTTCGGTGTAGTTTCTTTAGTTTGTCTTTTTTAAGTGTCTTAGAGATATTGATTATGTATTATTTTGATATTTCTTAGTATTCTTTTTTATCTAAATCAAAATTTCTGATAGAAATATTTCATTTATTATCAGTCTTTCTAAGTGCTTTTTTTAAGAAATTCCACAATGTATTAAGAAATCAATGTAATGTAATTTATATATATGAAATTGATCTTCTTTTGTCAACCAAAAAACAGCCGATATTTTTATTTTCTAAATAATCAATTAATTTTTCTTAGGCAAAACGGTAAAATTAAAAGAGAAAAATTAATGTTGTATTTTTTAATGTTATATGGTGTAATAAATAAATAAAAAACATTGGGCACATTTTGGGCCTCGTAAAGTTTTTGTTTTTGAATTTTTGAAATACAAAAATGGAAATATTATTTTATTTTTGTTTTTTTATTTTAAAAAAATAAAAATATGTTTGGTAAATATTTTTGTTTTTTGTTTTTAAAACAAAATATAATAAACCTGTTTAATAACTTTTATTTTTATTTTTTGTTTAACAATATGATGTGTTGATTTGAAGAAGAGAAGAAAAAGATGAAAGGAAAAAAATGAAAACTCTTTAAAAAAAAAAATTGAAATTTTTTTTTTCAAAATTTAATAAATTGTAATTAAAATTTAAAAAAATAATAAATAAAGATAGAGTTATCAAACACATTTTATATTTAATTTTCAAATTTATAATTAATTAAATAAAAAATTATTTTTTTAAGTGTACCGAACAGCCCATTTCCTTGTACCTTACTGTTGACGCGGTTCTTCGCCAACAGGTAATTTAAGAAAGGAAGAGAAAGGGATTAGTGCTAATAATGAACCGAAACAGATATATGATCTTAGGAAATGGAAATGTGACTCAAGACACGGTTTTTAAGTTGTTCAAAGGTTAAAATCCTTCTACTCCACTAGTCAATATTATTGCTCTATTCTGGGTATATGATTACAGGATATTTCTTACAAGAGATCATCCAACCCCTATCAACTCCCAGGGTCTCCATATTTATAGGAGAAGGCACCTAGGAGTTGGCAAGAAGGTCATCCCGTGACCTTCTTACCTATCATATCAACTCTGTGACATTCATGATTAATTCCTAAACCTGACACATAAGTGTGGTCAAATCGATAGGTAATGAGATAATGGGTCGCACGGCCCAACCCAGTCGTGGGTGTCTGAATACGCACGTTCTTGCTGCGTATCCGAGAAGTCAGGGGCATATCAGACATGTGATGTCTGATATATGCACGTTTACCTTGCGTGTGTTGACTTTACAAAGGGTCATAGCCTCCATATTCAGCTCGTACCACGAGCTGGATACTTAACTCGCCCCTCGGCCTTCAGAGTCCAGGCTCAAGTCTTAGGCAATCTTGGCGAACCCTTGGGTTTCCTCGAGCTAAGGAGGTACGACCTTATGACGGAAGCTCCGGTCTTGGGGATGTCCACGAGATAATCATGATTAGGTCGCAGCTCAGCTCCCTAATCATCCCGTGGGAAAATCAGGGTGTACATCTGCCCCCCAAGCCCCTGCTCGTGGTATACCACGTCGTATAAGACCACAGTAGGGGCTTTTAGGCTTCCCCATGAACTCTTCACATTCCACCTCTTACACAGGCGCCTGATACGTGGAACATCGTGGTTGGTGACGGTGCGTCTTACGAGAACCGCATTTAATGGTCTAGCCTATGCCCAGCCGTCGTTTCGTATTTCGAGTGGAGGGCCTCGGATCCCTCATCAGGGCCATCCAACGACCCTCTACACGTGACCCTTCACGTATATAAAAAGGGGTGGCCACCCTACGCATGGGCCACCCTTTCATTCGAAATTTCTCAAAACTTCTCTCCTTCTTCTCTCTTCATCTCAGAAGAAAAAACCCTCTTCTCTGTGACTGCTACACTCAGCGTTCAAGAAGCTCAGACGTAAGGATTTCTTCAAAGCTTTGGAAGCCAATACTCCGACGAAACTTTCACCTAGGCGATACCTTCATCCACCTCCCAGCCAAACACTGTAAGTTTCCTGACCATGTGTGTTTTGAAAATATATTTCACTGTAGCTTAGGTAAATATTTTACTGTAGCCGCATGCAAGGGTTTACTAGGTTTTGTGGATACGGAGGGTGAAAGCCTTTTTAGGTTAGGGTATCTTTGCTGTAGGAAATCACTTAAGAGTATGGTTTACAGGATGCTTTTTCTGGGGAAAATTTCTGGGTAGGAGTTTTGGAACTTTGGGTGCAAAACCGGGTAGCTTAGAGAACACGCTTCACAGGCGGTTTTGCAATTTTTGCCTACTCAAACTTTCCCCCCAAGGCAAATTCTATCCTGACCCTCCTGACACATGAATTTCGAGTAATCGGGGATCTGTTGGGAGCACAGGCGCGTGTTCATTGAACCGCGTGGTCCCACTCTCCACGGGCTGGGCTTACCTCAGCTCGTGCAAATAACACTTTGCTTTTTCCTCATGCTTGGGTCGCCTTTTCTGAAATGTTTTCTTTTGTTCGTTAGGCGACCAGATGGCACCGAAAAGGAACGCTCCCAAGAAGACCTTCAGCAGCTCGGCCTCACAGCAGGACAAAGGAAAGGCAGTGATGCCGTACTCCCCAATCCCCAACTTTGGGCCAGTGGTGGAGCAGGAGGCCGAGGTCGCCCTCGATGCCTTCTTTGAGGCGGAGAGGATCGTCTCAAAGGTCACCGACCAGGCGAAGATCAACAAAATCTTTCTCTCCCACGACATCGCCCTGGGGAGAACATCTGTGGTGGCCCGACCTCCCACGGAAGGCGAGCAGAGCTGCGCGCCGCTCGACGAGGTATTCGCAGCCTAGAGCGGCGAGCATTTCAAGGCGGGGGCATTCCTCCCGCTGGACCAGTATTTCGCGGACTTCCTCAATTATGTGAGGTTGGAACCATTTCAGCTCCCCCCCAACTCTTATCGGTTGTTGGCGGGGTTGAGATATTTATTTTTGAAGCATGAGTGGGAGGTCCCCACTCCAGTAGACATTTTATACTTTTTCTGCCTCAAGGCCAGCCCGGATCAGCGGGGGTGAGGCGACGGGTTTTACCACTTAACCCAATTCCCCAATACGGCTGCGGTCATCGAGCTGCCCAGCCACCCCCAACGACTTCAAGGATCAATTCTTCATGTCGACGAGGTTCAGGAATTGCGAGCTCCACTACTTCAATCGTCCTCGTAAGTGTTTTTCATCCTTAGCTTGTAAGTTGAGTGTCGTTTTAGCTCCTCCCATACCCCTTTCTGATTTAGACTAATTCTGCAAGCATCTGCGCGAGGACAGAGAAATCTGTGACCCTCGGGGCCCAATACGAGACGCTGGTGGGCTTGCCCCCCAGCGAGAAAGATTATCGCGTGCTCGTAACAGACAAGACGATGATAGCCTGCAAGCTGATTTTCCCAAATCAGACTTTAAACCTCAGGAGGCTCCGTGGGCTTCCCTCAGCTCGCGACACCAGACCCATCATTGTGGAGGAGGTCATGGGAGATGAAGATGAGGAGGACGAGGGGGACGAAGTTCCCCTTGTGAGGAATAGGAAGCGGGCCTTGGAGGTCGCCCAGAGGACGGGCGAGGAGAGGATCCAATCTGGAGCAGCCGCGGGTCCTTCTGGCCAAGGTATCCCTTACATGTTTAGGAGTCTAGATAGGGCCACAGCAGACCCCCGGCTGGCTAGGTTCAATTCTAGGCAGCTCTTCCATCGTCACCAAAGTGATCCGGACCTGAATACCACCCTGCTCCATTGTGTCGACCAGCTTGTGCTGGACTAGCAAGATAGCCAGCCTAGGGGTACCGTAGTAGTAGATAATACCCTAGCCTTTAGGTCGATCCTATTTGAGGAGTATGGGACTAACCTTCGGACATGGCCATCACTCCGGAGGGGTGCCGTAGCTCCGGGGCTTAGGCAATACGTAGAGGAATCTAGCCCTGAGTCAACCTCGGAGCCAGAACCTGCGCCAGTTCGGGAAGTAATCGACTTAGATTCTTCTTCGAGCTCGGGGGGTAGGATTCCCTTAGTATTCATATACTTTTTATCTTTACCCCTTTGCTTTTGTATCTGTATGGTTGCTAACTCGTACTAACCATGTTTTTGTTTTGACAGAAGAGATGTCTCAGCCCGAGGAGAGCCTGCGAGGTGCGGTCTTCGGGGGGAACCCCTCAGCTGGGCCAAAAATGAAAAGGCTCCGGACGTCCAAGAACGTCGCTGGGGTCCCCACCAAGTCTCCGGAAAAAGAGAAGGAGCAAACCCCAGCTGCCCAGGACGCGGGAGCGATTCTTCCTGCTACAGGGGGAAGCAACATGCCTCCACCCCCCCCCCCCCCCCGCGAGCTCCAGCTGCCGCCCGGGACGCAGGAACGAAGCTCGGGACTTCGGCGGTTGTACCCTCCGATGTATGCATCCCAGTCAATCCCCAGGACCTGGAGAAGATCCCCGAGGCCTTCCGGGGAACGGTGTATGAGTCGGCGAACTACGTCGTCAGCCACATATACA
This sequence comes from Humulus lupulus, assembly GCF_963169125.1. NCBI lineage: Eukaryota > Viridiplantae > Streptophyta > Magnoliopsida > Rosales > Cannabaceae > Humulus > Humulus lupulus. The sequence continues at coordinate 207,888,391 of NC_084796.1, forward strand.
GGTTCACCGAGAAGGAGCTCCGGGCCATCAAGACACTGAGCCCGGTGGGCGTGCTGGAGTCTTCATTGGGCATGGCCATGATGGTAAGCTAACTTACTTTTTTGTGGTTTTTATCATTACACTTTGCTCTGCTTTTCCTTCCCTTTTTTCTAAGGCAATTTTCTTTTCAACTTCGCAGAGCGCCGTTGCCCTTCACCGGAGCATCGTCAGGACCAAAACTCAGCTCGAGGACGTGAGGAGCGAGCACCAGACTACCCTGCAGGTGGCTAAGGATGCCTTGGCGGCCTCGCAGGTCAAGTTGGAAAAAACCCGCTCGAAGGTCCAAGAGCTCGAGGCCTCTCTCGCCACCTCGCGGACAGAGCTAGATGCCGCGAAGACTGAGGTCCAGGTCGCCCAGGCTGCCCTAGAGGCCGAGCGGACAACTTCGGAAAAGTCCATGGAAGATCTGTTCTACCATTGCTGGGTCTACAATCTAGATGCAGACTTCTCCTTCATGTCAGCGAGCCTCTGGGAGCGCTTGCTGGTGAAGTTCCAAGCTCGCCTTGATAAAGAGGCGCCCTCGGAGACCGGGGATGGTTCTGGCGCAGCTGAGCAAGGCGAGACGGCGACCTCTAAGGAGCCACCTGGCGGAGCTTAGGGCGTTTCTTCTCTTGTGCCCTTCAATATTTTTAAATATTTTTTATGTAACCTTTGCATGAGGTGCTTTCACCTCGAGACAATTTGATTTAATGCTTTTAATTGATCCTCTTTCTTGCCTTTACGCATTTTGGTTACAACTTTTTTTTTGTTTTGTTGAAAAGCTTAGATCACGTTAACTTTTAACCATATCTCGAGCTCTTTAGGAAGAACAACGATCAATAGATTTAAATCAACGTCTAAGTTTTATGACCCGGTTAGGACAAGGAACTTATTTTTGAAAACTTAGTTCATGTTAACTTTTATCCATATCTCGAGCTCTTTAAGAAGAACAACGATCAATAGATTTAAATCAACTTCTAAGTTTTATGACCCGGTTAGGACCAGGAACTTATTTTGAAAACTTAGTTCGTGTTAACTTTTATCCATATCTCGAGCTCTTTAAGAAGAACAACGATCAATAGATTTAAATCAACTTCTAAGTTTTATGACCCGGTTAGGACCAGGAACTTATTTTGAAAACTTAGTTCGTGTTAACTTTTATCCATTTCTCGAGCTCTTTAAGAAGAACAACGATCAATAGATTTAAATCAACTTCTAAGTTTTATGACTCGGTTAGGACCAGGAACTTATTTTGAAAACTTAGTTCGTGTTAACTTTTATCCATATCTCGAGCTCTTTAAGAAGAACAACGATCAATAGATTTAAATCAACTTCTAAGTTTTATGACCTGTTATATCCAGGATAGGACTTAGTTAGCATTTAATCCTTATCAATATCTCGCGTTTTTTAAGAAAAACAACGGTCAATCGATATGAATCAACTTCTAAGTCATTAAGGAGACCTGGTTATATCCAGGCACCATATGCCCCCCAAGTAACTGGGAAAGAGTCTTTCGTGGTTACTTTAGATTACACTTGCAAATATGTACAAAAAGTTGATTCTCATTCATACATAAAAAGTGGCCTTCCAAGCCTTACAAGTGAATCATTGATAATATTTCTTTAAGTGGATGGCGTTCCAAGTTCGCGGGACCGCCCCTCCATCAAGTCGAGCTAACTTATAAATTCCCTCCTTAACGATTTCGATGACCTGGTATGGTCCTTCCCAGTTTGGTCCCAAAACTCCATCTTTGGGATCTTTCTCGGCCAGGAAAACTCTCCTTAGGACCAAGTCGCCAATGCTAAAGGCGCGTTTTTTGACTTTGGTGTTGAAGTACCGAGTGATTTTCTGCTGATAATGGGCGAGCTGGAGTTGCGAATCCTCTCGCCTTTCATCAACTAGATTGAGGGAATTGCACAAGAGCTCGTGGTTTTGATCTTGGTCGTAAGACTGGACTCTATGCGAAAGCACCTTAATTTCCACGGGGAGGACTACCTCACTCCCAAAGGTTAGGGAAAAGGGAGTATGACCCATAGGAGTCCGATGCGAGGTCCGGTATGCCCATAGGACCTGGGGGAGCTGTTCTGGCCAAACCCCTTTTGCTCCGTCTAATCTCTTCTTGAGGCTCGCCTTTAGGGTCTTGTTGACAGCTTCGACCTGGCCATTAGCCTGAGGATAGGCCACGGAGGAGAAACTTTTTACGATTCCGTATCTTTCACAAAACTCGGTGAACAGGTCGTTGTCAAACTGAGTGCCGTTATCGGAAACGATCTTCTTAGGCAGGCCGAACCGGCAGATAATGCTCTTAACCATGAAGTCAAGCACTTTTTTGGACGTTATTGTTGCCAAAGGTTCTGCCTCAGCCCACTTCGTAAAGTAGTCGATGGCTACCACGGCATAACGGACCCCGCCTTTTCCAGTGGGGAGGGCGCCAACCAAGTCTATCCCCCAAACGGCAAATGGCCATGGGGACGAGATCATCTTCAGCTCGACTGGAGGAGCTCGGGAAACTGCGGCGAATCGCTGGCACTTGTCGCACTTCTTCACGTATGAGATCGAGTCTTTGGACAGAGTTGGCTAGTAATACCCCTGCCTCAGGACCTTTAAGGCCAAGCTCTGCCCCAGTGTGGTCTCCACAAAAACCCTCGTGCACCTCCTACAGGATGGTCTTTACTTCATCTGGAAGAACACATCATAGGAGAGGTAGGGAGTGCCCACACCGGTATAACACCCCATCTATTATCGTATACCTCGGAGCTTGATAGAGTACTCGCCGTGCCTCATTACGCCCTTCAGGCAGCTTTCCCTCGACGAGATACTCAAGGATGGGGGTCATCCAGGTCGGCCTGGCGTCGATCATCTCGACCTCCGTCCTTACTTCTTCTATACTTGGTTTCTCCAAGAATTCTACTGGTACTAGCCCCAAGGTCTCCGTCTCCCTAAAGGTGGCGAGCTTGGCAAGAGCATCTGCGTTAGCGTTCTCCTCCCGAGGAATCTGTTCGATCGAGCCTCGCTCAAACGCGGACAGCTCAACTTTTACCTTTGCCAGATAGGCGGCCATCTTGGGTCCCCGTGCTTGATATTCGCCCAGGACCTGGTTTACCACGAGCTGGGAGTCACTGAAGCACTGGACGGAGCTCGCCTTCAACTCCTCGGCTATCCTCAATCCTGCCAGCAAAGCTTCGTATTCGGCCTCGTTGTTGGAGGCTTTGAATCCGAATCTCAGTGCCGAGTGGAATCTATGTCCCTCGGGGGATATCAAAATGATTCCAGCTCCGGAGCCGTTCTCGTTGGATGAACCATCTACAAAGACCCTCCACGAAGCCTGGGGCGAGCTGATTTAGGGAGTGTTCTGCAGGATCCTCCTGGAATTCCGTGCACTCTGCCATGAAATCGGCCAGGGCCTGACTTTTTATAGCAGTTCGCGGAGTGTACAGAATCTCGAACTGACTAGTTCGATGGCCCACTTTAACAAACATCTCGATGCTTCAGGTTTTTGCAAAACCTGCCTTAAAGGTTGATCGGTCATGATGTGAATCGAGTGGGACTGGAAGTACGGCCTGAGCTTTCGCGAAGCCATGATAAGGCAGAACAGCAATTTCTCCATCAGCGGGTATCGGGATTCAACCCCGAGAAGTCTCTTGCTGATGTAGTAGAGTGGCTTCTGAACTTGGTCCTCTTCTCGTACCAGTACGACACTAGCTGCATCCTCAGTGACAGCCAGGTAGAGAAAAAGGGGCTCTCCTGCCTTGGGTTTGGATAGCACGGGCGGCTCAGCCAAATGTGCCTTCAGGTCGAGGAATGCTCTTTCGCATTCTACTGTCCATTCAAACTTCTTGTTTCCTTGGAGCAGGTTGTAGAAAGGCAAACATTTATCGGTGGACTTGGAAATAAATCGGTTGAGGGCTGCCACTCTTCTTGTCAGGCCTTGGAAATCTTTTCGCGACCTGGGCGAAGGAAGCTCGAGCAGTGATCTGATCTTGTCGGGGTTTGCCTCGATTCCTCAAGTATTGATTATGAACCCCAGGAATTTCCCTAACGCGACTCTGAAAGTGCATTTCTGTGGATTGAGCCTCATGACATATTCCCGTAGTATCTTAAAACATTCTTCCAGGTTGGAAACATGTTTATCGGCAGTCTTTGACTTGACTAGCATGTCATCAACGTACACTTCCATGTTTTTTCCGATCTGGTCCGCGAACATTCTATTTACTAGCCTTTGGTAGGTAGCTCCGGCGTTCTTCAGACCGAACGGCATGACCTTGTAACAATAGACGTTAGTCGGGGTCATGAAGCTGGTGTGTTCCTGGTCCACCGGATTCATCGCGATCTGATTGTAGCCTGAGTACGCGTCCATAAAGGACATGAGCTCGTGCCCTGCCGTGGCATCTACCAATTGATCAATCCTGGGCAATGGAAAGAAATTTTTGGGGCAGGCTTTATTCAGGTCGGAGAAGTCGATGCAGGTCCGCCTTTTCCCGTTAGGCTTTGGGATCAGCACGGGGTTGGCAACCCATATTGGAAACTTGGCTTCACAGATAAAGCCACATTTCTTGAGCCGGGCTACCTCTTCCTCTAGGGCTTCAGCTCGAGTTGTTCCTAAATGCCTTTGCTTCTGGGACTTGGCGGGAACGCTCTTATCCAGATGAAGTGTATGCATGATGACACTTGGGCTGATTCCCACCATGTCTTCATGGGACCAGGCAAACACATCCAGGTTATCTCGCATAAACTTGGTCAGCTCCGCCTTCCTCTTGCTACAGAGGTTTTTCCTGAGCTTGACTATCCGTGATGGATTCTGCAGATCAATGTTCACTTCCTCGAGATCCTTAATCGCTTGGAGCTCGGATTTGTCCTCGCCTATTCGGGGGTCAATATCCTCACTTAAGACGACATTTTCCCCCTCGGCACTTTGAGGTTTTTCAATCTCAGGATTTGGTAAGGGTTCCTGAGATTCCTCTTCACCTTGAATGGCCATTGCCAGCTGCCCGGGTTTAGATTTTCCCTTCATGGAAATGTTGTAGCATTCCCTGGCAGCGAGCTGATCGCCATGGATAGTGCATATTCCCGTCGAAGTAGGGAATTTCATCGCGAGGTGGCAAATGGACGTGACGGCCTCAAAAGCTATGAGCGTAGGTCGTCCCAAAATGGCGTTGTAGGTAGCGGAGCAGTCAATGACCACAAACTCGAGGAGTTTGGAGACTATCCGAGATCCTTCACCTAGGGTGATCACCAGCTCGATCGTCCCTATCGCTGCTGATCCTTCTCCCGAAAAACCATACAACATCATGGAGGTTGCCTTCAACTCGGCGACAGTCAAACCCATCTTCTCTAAGGTGGATCAGAATAGGAGGTTCACCGAACTCCCGTTGTCTATCAGTACCCTCCTCACTCTCTGATTGGCGAGCTGGACTGCTACGACCAGAGGATCATTTTGAGGGAACTGGACATGGCCCTCATCTTCCTCCGTAAAAATGATTGGTTGCCTCTCCAATCGCTGCTGCTTTGACTGACGCTATTCCAGGACGAACTCCACTCCGTTATGAGCCTTTAGTTCGTTCACGTATCTCTTCTGGGCGCCTCTGCTCGTGCCGGCCATGTGCGGACCTCCAGAGATGGTGGATATCTCTCCTCCTACCACAGGAAGAGGTACATCCTGGTCTACCCGAGACCTGGGCTGACTGGTCGGGACTTCAGAGGCAGGCCGACTTGCTGGAACCCTGTTCTGTGCGTATTGAGCCAAGGGGCCGGCTCGAATGAGAGTCTCGATCTCATCCTTTAGATGTCTACAATCTTCTGTATTGTGGCCAACATCGTTATGAAAATGGCAAAACTTGGAAGCGTCTCTCTTCCCCTTGTGGTGATTTAATGGCTCCGGCTTCCAGGGGACTCGAGTAGAGTTGGCTAGGAAGATATTCTCCCTAGTTTGGGTGAGCTCGGTATAAGTCGCGAAGACGGGCTTAAACTTGTCTATGGACTTATTCTTCTTTTGACCGTGTTGGCTGCCTTCACCATTCCCCTTACTTTTGCCTCCTCCGAGCTGGTTGTTCTGTGTGACGTTCTGGGTCGCTGCCACGACCTCCGTCCCCACTCCAGCAGTCTGTTCGGGGGTCTGGCTGGTTCCCGCAGCTGAGGCTTCGGCCTCCTCCAAGTTAATCCATTCTTGGGCCCTATTAAGGAATTCGTTAACCGAGCTAACTCCCTTCCTTTGTATATCCTTCCAGAGATCTCCTCCAACGAGGATTCCAGTTCTCATGGCCATGAGCTTGGAGCTATCATCCGCGTCTCTGGCTCGAGCAGCGACGTTCACAAATCTGCTCAGGTAAGCCTTCAGAGTCTCACCGGGCTGCTGCCTCACGTTAGCTAGGGAGTCGGCCTGAACGCGGGCAGCCTGGGAGGCTTGGAATGCCCTTTTGAAATCTGCCGAGAAAGTCTTCCAGGAGCTGATTGACTGCTTTTTACCTTGTTTGAACCACTGCCTGGCAGGTCCAGTCAGTGTGGAAGGGAAGATTAAACATCTCAGCTTGGGGCCAATGTTATGGGCCATCATGAGGGTGTTGAACATCCCTAGATGGTCCGATGGGTCTCCGTCCCCATTGAACTTTGACAAGTGAGGCATACGGAAACCAGATGGGTACGTCGTTACTGCTATACTGGGGGCGAAGAGTTCCATCTCGTCCCCTGAATTGTACTCATCTTTTTCTTTCTCCGTCAGGAGCTTCCTCATCAGCTCCTCCATCTGAGTTAGGCGTTCGAGGGTTTGGTCCTGGTGTCCTTGGTTATTCCGGAGCTGTTGAACAGCTCCGGATCCATTCTACATATTTGGTGGGTTATTGCCCCTCCTATCTTGAGATAGGTTATTTGGGGCATTCCCTCCGTTACGTACCTCGGACAGGGCCCCCCCTGAGCGAGCATGGCTATCTCCTCCCACCTGCTCCCCTCTATGGGAGTTGAGGCGATCTCGAAGGTCGCCTCCTTGGGTGACTCGAGGACTTTGTGCCGAACTCAAACACTGGCGCAGGTCTCCCCCAGAGAGATCACTCCAGCGACTACCAGTCCAGTGGCTCCTGCTAGATAGGCTTGGAGTTCGCCTTTGGTGGTGAGGACCTGGGCTTTCCCCTGGCGCCCTGCTACGCCAGGAAGGTCCATCTGATGGCGGATCTCTCCTGCTATTTCCGTAGACAGGAATATCTCGAACGGGTCGAGGAGGAGACGGATACCTGATTGGAGATGGAGGATGCCTGACTGGAGAGGCGATCCTGGTTCCGTCAGGTCGGATTAGATTCGGTGGGGGCCTTTCGGCCCTGCCAACCCGCTGGTCCCGCGTCTGGCGATCTGGACGAGGCGCAGGATGGTTGTTTGGGACGGGCTGATGCTGTGAGCCCTCCCCAGATCTCCTTCGGGAATTTCCTCGAGCTCTCCTGGGCGCGCTCGAGGATGGTTGGGAGCTAGGAGTCGACGTTCTGACCGAACGGCTGTATTGCTGTTGTTCACCTCTAGGCATTCCTCTGAAGTCTGCCTCTCAATGGTATGATGAACGAGTGGAGTTGGGCGTCGGAAGTCTGTCTAAACAGCTACGCCTGGACCGATTACCCCGGCGAGACTTAGAAGCCTCGCCTTGCCTCTCTCCGACATTAACGTCGGTTGTGAGAAGGGGTAGTCGGGCCAGCACATCCTTGATCTGCTGACTAGCTATTGCTAGCTGGCTCCTCAGCTGAGCATTCTCCATTTCCACCGTAATGTAATAACATGGGTTCGGGTTAGGCGGCCGAGGCGCCGAACTTCCGGTGTCGTCTTGGCCCGCCGGCTGTTTTCCTGGCTGCTGCTGGACTTCAGGAACTTGTTCACCAGGGGTGGCAGTATGATGAGCCTCCTGCCCATCATGTTGCTCTGCCTCGTTACCGTGCCTGGATCGAGTTGTCACCATACTCGGATGTTTGCGATAGCACTGAATCGGACTTGCTCTCAACAAAAGCACCAAACTGTTGACGCGATTCTTCGCCAACAGGTAATTTAAGAAAGGAAGAGAAAGGGATTAGTGCTAATAATGAACCGAAACAGATATATGATCTTAGGAAATGGAAAGGTGACTCAAGACACGGTTTTTAAGTGGTTCAAAGGTTAAAATCCTTCTACTCCACTAGTCAATATTATTGCTCTATTCTGGGTATATGATTACAGGATATTTCTTACAAGAGATCATCCAACCCCTATCAACTCCCAGGGTCTCCATATTTATAGGAGAAGGCACCTGGGAGTTGGTAAGAAGGTCATCCCGTGACCTTCTTACCTATCATATCAACTCTGTGACATTCATGATTAATTCCTAAACCTGACACATAAGTGTGGTCAAATCGATAGGTAAGGAGATAATGGGCCGCACGGCCCAACCCAGTTGTGGGTGTCTGAATACGCACGTTCCTGCTGCATGTCCGAGAAGTCAGGGGCATATCAGACACGTGATGTCTGATATATGCACGTTTACCTTGCGTGTGTTGACTTTACAAAGGATCATAGCCTCCATATTCAGCTCGTACCACGAGCTGGATACTTAACTCGCCCCTCGGCCTTCAGAGTCCAGGCTCAAGTCTTGGGCAATCTTGGCGAACCCTTGGGTTTCCTCGAGCTAAGGAGGAACGACCTTATGACGGAAGCTCCGGTCTTGGGGATGTACACGAGATAATCATGATTAGGCCGCAGCTCAGCTCCCTAATCACCCCGTGGGAAAATCAGGGCGTACACTTACGAAAGTGTAGTTTAATTTAACAATTTTCACCATCACTTTCTCTACGATGATATGGTTATTTGGTAGAGTAATATTAAATTGCATTTTTGTAAAGATATTGAGTTAGTGGTATTTGTGTAAATATACGTAAAATATAGAGAAATTTACATTTGGCATATTTTTTATCAACTTAATTCCAAAAATATTTTGACCCATCTTAATTCTAAAAATATTATTGGTCATATTGTTTTATGCAAATAATATAATATTATATTACTTATTTCTCTCTTTTTTCCACAACTTTAAAATAAAATTTCCATCGCACTACTGGTTTGGACTCATGAGTAGTACATTTGTGACCTACTCTTCAAGGTGGTCATTTTGATATGTGGGAAGCATATGTTTTCTCGCTATCACCAAAATCAAAAGCAAACATTTAGTTGCTTACGATACTAATTAGATATTGATTAGTTACCATTCTATAAAAAAAAACTTTATTTTTGTTAATTAACTCCAAACTTATTTTTGGAAATTAGTTGATAGTTTCAGTTGTCTGTGTTTTCACTAAGTGACACGTGGCGTGCATTAAGAAGAATTAGGATTTCACGAAAGCTGATTAAGTCCCCTGGAGCTTTCTTTAGGATCCACGGGAGGTAAGCCCAACATTCAATCATAGTTCACTATGTCCTCATGGAAACGCTACTTCCTGAGGACCATGTTCCAGGATAATGCTCCAAGTCTTATTACAAGGCCCTCTCCTCCATTCATTTCCTCCAAGTCTGTGAGAAGCCTCCTCGGGACATGGAGAAGGGTTGTCAGGTGTCAAGCACAGTGACCCTATGTTGCTAACTTGTTTACCATGTGCACAGCAGAATACACGAGGTGGTGGGCCCATGGATTTCATAATTTTTTATTTAAATAAACTTAAATAATCAGACCCATTAATATGCAAACATTAATCAATGAGATAGAAAAAAGATAAGGAATTACCAGTTGTAGAACTATCAATAATCTTTGTTATCTTTTTGTATCTCTTACGAACATCCAATCCAAAGCAATCTCCAAAATACTCAGACCAATATCGTCCAAGATGTATCTCTACACCTCAAGACGCGTGTGGGCACGTAGAGTTATGGTGGGAATTTTATAATTCACAAGATATTCTCAACACATGAGATCTTGGAATTTTTCAGGCCTGAGACAATTTTCAGGGATAGAGAAAAATAATAAAATATATTTTTCTCTCTATGTGAAAGACTTAGAATTCATATATAACCATTTTATACAAAGTACCTCAACTATAATGTCATACTACATCAGTGATCCAGATCTAGATTACATGTATTCATAATACTAATGAATCATACTTACAGTATTTAATCCAAAGATTCCATATAACTTTGTTTTACTGCGAACTATTTAAATTTTTTTCCCTACAATCTTAATCCTCTCATACCAATACAAGATTGTAGTCACAAAAACGAATTTGAGAATTTTCTGATATTCATATAATATTATTCAAATAATAATTATAAATAATCAATGTATGCAAAAATTCATTTTAATTATTTATTTCATACAACATTGTTCAACGCATATGTTTTGAAGGCACAATTCCCAACAACCTGGACCACAAGCAGCCATCTGACAATTACTATTACACAGATCGTGGTGTCGATCCTGTACAAGCGACAAGCAGGATGTCTCACAACCCCACCTGACATGGGAAAATGTGTTGCTACCCTCCTGACACTGTCAGGAGCGTGTTGCCCAATAAAGCAGTGGGATGGAATACCTCGTATTGGGCCCAATGAGCTACGCAGGGGCCCACCAGCTCATTTATTGGAAATATTACCATTTATTATGTATTTAAGCCCCATTAGGGGAGAATAATTGTAATTAGCCCTCATTAGGGAATTAATTACCCCAGTCATCTATAAATAGGGCTTTGGCACACTTTGTAAAGGATCCTAAATTCAATTTCTTATTTCAGAGCACGCATATACGCTGCCTAAAAACCTCCACAAGAACTTGACATTTACAAGTTCTTAGCATCATAAATACAAGTGACTCGTGGACTAGGGTTGATTCACAACCTGAACCACATAAAAATTTGTGTCTCAATCTCTATTTCTTTAAGCTTTGATTTTATTAGTTGTTAGCGAAAAAGCTAGTCAACAGTTTCTATTACTTTGTTACCACTTTTTAATTTATTTACGTAAAAGTTAAATCAAATAGTCCAAAAAAATGTGCATTATTTTTGTTGGGATGGTTTCTAGTCATTGCCAAAGAAGGTGGTTGGGATAGGTCGTTATTTCTTTGCCAAATTCATGAGGAGCCTTTTGGGAGCCAATATGTAATGCCCCAAATTTCCTAATAAGGTTTAGGACCTTGATTAGGAGGCCGGGAGGGCCATAATTGATTTATTATGTTATTAAATGATTATATGCATGTTTAGGTGTATTAAATATGCATGTAAACCCATTTCTGATTAATTTGGTGATTTTCATATTTTGGCCATTTCGGGCATATTTGGCATATATGTGATATGTGTGTGGTGCTTTATTACTATTTGGTTATGCTATGGTTACCCAGCACGAGACGATCCTAGGAGGTAAGCTAGTGGGAAAGTCACAACGGGATTTATTCCTGACTTGGAGTGAGTTAAGGGGTATTTAGTGCATTACCGGGTTATTGGGTAATGGGAATAAGTATTTGATGATAAATTGGGAGTTAATAAGATCAGAGGGAAATTATTGAGGTTTTGACTATTTTGTCCCCGGGGGTGTTTTCGGGACCCCGAGCGTTAGGATTTGTTTGAGGCTACTTAAGCTTGAAGTAACCTTTTAAGAAATAAATAGAATATTCAGTAAGTTCTCTCTCCCTCAAAGTTCCATTTTCGTCTCCCGATCGCATTTTCAAAGGAAACTTGAGTTCTAGGACTCGGATTCAAGCGATGATCGAGGCATAGAGATCCTAGGAAAGATTAGAAGCTTATTATCCGGAGGACTTAGTTGGGAAACAACTCAATCGAAGGTAATCCAATTTTTAAGTTCTAAGTTTTTAAAGTTTTTAAGCTTGAATTGGACTTTGTGTTTTGATGAGTTTTTGATTGAATTGAGACTTGGGTTATAATGATTTTGGATCATGGGGATGTTTGGGAACTTTAATTTTTGAGTTTGGAGATGTTTGGATAGGTTTTTGGAAGGTTTTAAAATGGTAGAAATGGGGTTTTTGGGCTGGTTCGCGGTTGGCCGCGACCCTGTTCTAGGGCGCCGCGACCCAAGCTTGAAGAAAGAGGAGGAGGCTCTGCCAGGGGGCAGGCCACGGCATGGTGCATGGAGGGTTGCGGCCCTTAAGGCAAAAGTTGCCTAGATTTGTGTTTTTGTCATGGGAACGTAACTCTGAGGGCCTGGGATCGATCCTACTACCTAGTTGAGTGGGATTCGATGTCCCAAAGGCTTGGGTTGGGTTTGGAAGTATTTATTTACTCATTTTGATGAGTTTTTATATTATGGTTATGACTAGGTTATCACTAGGGGCTTGGAATTAGGATCGTGCTTGTGGCTCATTTATTGGTAACCTGTGCTTGGACCAAAGGTAAGAAAATTGCACGCCATATGTGACATGCATGGTTATTCTTGATGCATGTGATGTACGAGAAACATGTGGTTAGGGCATGTCATGAATGTTAAATATGAGATTGATCAGAGCTTGAGTCTCTGTGTTTGTGCTTGATCCTAATTATGCTAGCAATTGTTAAGTAAGCATGTTGATTGCCCTGTATTCGGATATTGGACATATGGTATATGCCTTGTAGCATTGCTTACTTGTGTGTGGCACTGACTAACTAGTCAGAATCGGCACTGGTCGCGTTTTACTGACCTAAGAGTTAGAAATGGCATAAGTGTTATGAACGCAAAGCCGATAAAAGATTAGATCTAATCGTCATCGGCATTGAATGACTCATATGGGGTATTAATGCTGGATCGACCCTAAGTTCAATGAAAATTATAAGCGCTTGACTAGCCAAAGGTTAGTTACTCAGAGCCAAGGCCAAAGGCCTAGGTGACTGTTTTGTCACATGGCTAAGGGAGTGGAATCCCACGTTAGTGACTCTGTTGTCACTCTGTAGGTTTATGTTGATGGCTATTTCATAAGATACCTATCTTGTTTAAGCCAGTGAAATGATCACTTATGTATTTAAAGGTACTAACCCCCTGATAGTGACTTGATGATTAGTCACTCGTTTAAAGGTACAGATCCCTTGTTAGTGACTAGTTAATTAGTCACTCGTTTAAAGGTACAGACCCCCTGTTAGTGACTTGTTGATTAGTCACTCGTTTAAAGGTAGAGACCCCCTGTTAGTGACTTGTTGATCAGTCACTCATTCATTGTCTGAACTCATTTGCATGCGTGATTAAGGTTGTTATTGCTAGGCATGCACTTTATGATTTGATGTCGTGATATGACTGTTCATGAGCATATTGAGTTTTTTTGCTGGGCTTCGGCTCACGGGTGCTATGTGGTGCAGGTAAAGGCAAAAGAAAGTTGGACCATCCTTGAGTTGGAGAGCTTAGGTGACGATGTGTACATATGCGGCTACTCGACCGCCACAGCCGAGGGTTGAAAGAGGAACTAGGGTTACACTCTGTTTTGTTGCTTAGATCGGCTAGTTGTAAATATTTTATTGTAATGAACCTTTAAATTATATTTTTGGAATCCCAATGTATACAACAAACGTTCTAATGAAACGTTATATCTTAACCAAAATTTTTAATCCCTAAACCGCTAATCATACATAGTCACACGATTATGGCCAAATGACTCGATTAGCGAGTTTAGCACTGTTTAAAAGGCATACCGTAACGGTCCCTGGAGTTTAGGGCATTACACAATACTTCCAAGGTTAGCATATTGCAGAAATCTTTCATTTTCCTAAAAAAAAAAAAATAAGTCAATATGTTTTTTTTTTTTTAAATCTCAAGCAATGCACGCGCTCATAAAAGACACATACTTGCTTGAGGTGGCAACTCTTGAACAAAAAAAAAATAGGGAGAGAAATAAGAATATAAATCAATATATATAAGAAATATAATATATGTATATATCCACATAACAAAAAAAACGTAATATATATATATATATATATTAATAAAGATGATGTGTAGAGAGGTTTTGATTCAAGTGTAGTTAAAAATAAAAAATAATAATAATAAAAAAGGAGAGAGATAGATCGGTATATGTGAGAAAAATTAGGGGAGTTATCTCCACTCACCTCTTCCCACTTCTCCATTTAGTCAAACGTGTTATGAAAACAGTTTTAACTACAAGACTCTCTATAAATAAAAAAGGAAGAGAAGAAGAGAGGGGATCGACATTTTGCATCAGGAAAGAAACAGAGAAAAAAAAATCAAATCATAGTATTTCTTCAAATTGCTCAAGGTTTCACAGGTAAATATCTATCCCTAAATTTCTTCTTCTTCCTGGGCTTTCTCTTGCTCTATGACGGAATGCACTCATTCATTTCTCTTCATCTACCATGGAATGCACTCATTCCACCCTAAAAAAAATTATTGATGGATGCACTCATCCTCAAATCTATGGAATGTACTCATTTCGCTCCAAATCTATGGAATGCACTCATTTCGCTCCAAATTTATAGAATGCACTCATTTTGCCCTTAATTTATTTTTCTTTAAAATAAAGTTGAATTGTTATGTTATCAAAATTACCACAAAATATTAACTTTGATTAAAAAGCAGTTAAACAAACTTGGTTGAATATCTCATACCCCACTGAAAATGCAAATAATCAAAGTATTTGTCTAAGCCGATGCTGGGATTGGCTAGTCGATGGTTGTAAAATAAATTCCTTGGTCAAGTTCAAAAGAGATAAAGTCATTATGAAAGTTTGAATAAATATTGACATATATGTGTATAGTTGTACACCAAAAGAAATAAACGAAAACTGGATGAGCACATGGTTCTTAGAAGACCAGTTTGCAAATAAATCAGTTCAAAATTTATATGATATACAGAAATATAAATGGCAAAGGAAATTGTCTTGTCTTGCATACACATATATATGTATACCATATATACAAAGAAACAAATGTTATAGATGCATTTTGTTTTGTACGACCAGTAAAATAATAATAATAAAGAAAGCAAAGTTTGTATCTCTACAGTCCTTTTCAAAATGAGTCATGGCCTAGTTACAATATTCGGTCATTCATGGTGACCATATGCACATATATATATGTTAACTTTGAATATATATATGTGTACAACTTACAAGATGATATGCTTATCCAGTCATGAAACATTCAAAGCTTATCATCTTTTACTTATGCGCATGTGTATCAAATTTAAAACAAAATCCAAAAGTCCCAAGTCAAATGACTAAAGCAAAAGTAAATAAATATCAGTTGTAAACAAAACAAAACAAAAATTTGTTTTAAGTTTTGCGATTAGTCTAATCTGTCAGCCAAACCCAATAAACATATATATGTATTTACTTAAACTGAGAAGAATATAACACGTATATGTACATACATATAAAATAAAAAAATGAGATGTATTATGCATATACACAAATATATTTAAAAGGGGCTTACCGTGAGTATAACAAAGTTGTGTGTGTGCTCTGTCAAATAATGACAGCTTATCATATGACTCTCACTTTATCTCTGTAAAGCTATTAAATAGACCCAGAGATATAACTAATAATCAAATAATATATTAAAAAAAAACAAAACAAAATATCTCAAATTCGAAACCAAATTTAAATTCGAATTTTAAGATATTTATATTATTTGATAAATTAAAAAAACATAAATACAGTCAGATTTTATCTCAAAATTTTAAATTCAAATTTAAAAATAAATTTTGAATTTCAAAATAATGATATTATCTAATATAAAATTTTAGATTATTCCCCACAAATTTTGGAATAATCAATTAAAATATTGGTCAAATAATCTCTTTATATATAAAACAAATTATTGATAAAAAAAAATATAAATAGATTTCAAGACATAAAATTGTGAACAACAAAAAAAATTGACAAAATTCTAAAACAATGTAAATGGTATAAATTTTTCAAATTCCAAATGAGCTCATCAAAGCACCAGAAATGATAAAATCCATTTTAAATGGTATCTCAAAGAGGTCTTTTACCTCAACAAAAATCCCAAAAGAGTTCTTTTACCTCAAAATTCAAAAGTGCACTCAAAGTAACTTCAAAACCATATAAAATGGTATTTTAGTAAGATCTTTCGCCTCAAAATTCAAAAACACTCCAAAGTATCTCTAAAAAATAAGAATACCCAAATTTCAAAGTAAGGTTGTCAACCTCAAAAATTCTAAAATATGACAAAAAACTTTGAACTACGTTTGACTTGATTCCTCAAAAGGATACGTAAGGATACGTAGGCAACTTAGTCGCTAAAACTAAGTGCAGTCATATGAACCACAAATTCGCAAAAATTCTCAAATATCAAACATGACTCTCAAAATTCCATAAAAGGTCATTCACCTTGGAATTTTTCCTAACTTCCAAGACACTAAACAATTCCATGAATGATCATCTACCGGAATTTCATAAATTTCTAAAAATACCATGAATTCCTATGAATGGTCATTTATCGGAATTCTTCCACTCATTTTCCAAAATAACTTTCTAGAACTACAAGTTACTTGATCCTTCATAAAGAAGGTATGTAGGCTACTCAGTCAGTCAAATATACTGAGTGCAGTCGCAATTCCAAATTCCTCAAAATTTTCCCAAAATTACACAAGTACTTAATATCATCATAATTGGAATCAAAAAGTTTTCCTTTAAATAAAAAGGATAGTAATTAAGAGGTTATTCTTATAATATTGGATGGGTCGAACTCAAATAATAAACTCTTATGCTATAAAATTGGCATAGGTGGAATTGTGTTTGGCATTAATTTTAATGTATTAAATTTGAAAGTTTTGTCTAACATGGTTTTTGGTAAGCCCGGTGGGACCCATTCTCTTTTTCATCTCCAAATATGATGATTTTACAAAATCAAAATTTTAGTGCTAACTTTTTTGTTTATATTACAGGAGGAAAATGGCACCACAAGTTACTGTTTACTTCCATCAATTACCAATAGTCGGCACTAACAATGGACAGAAGCCTAAGAGGAATCAAATTTTGGCCTCATTTTCTATTGGCAGAGTGCCTATCACTTATAGTGTACCTAAACTAATGTTGAACTTGAAAACCACCACCGAAGCTCGGGAAGCCTTTAAAGGCAAGGTTACTAGAGGCACCACCGAAAATCAGGAAGCCTTGAAAGGCAAGACAGCTAAGGGTTTTAAAAAGAGGCAAAATCGCTCCATCAAAAGAAACAACGCCAAAATTGCAAAAGCTTCTTCCCCATTGCTTTCTGAGGTAGTCAAAACTACTAAAGAAAAATCACTACCAATCAGGGGTTACTCAGTTAACAATCAAAGGGAAGTGAACCAACAATATGTTCAGATTATGATTGATTCTACCCCGATCAACTTGCCCACAGTGGCATCTGTGATGGTCACTTCAGTCATGGATTAAGAAATGCACCAAGACCCCAAACTTTGAGGATCACCAAGGCAACAACATATTCATATACACCAAGTACTCCAAAAACGTCAAAGTTAGTAAAAGGTGACTCTATTATGCCTAAAGTTGGAATACTAGCAAAATCTGCACAGTCGAAAATTCCAACAAAAAGTTCATCTAGTCATCAAAGACAGCAACAACCACTCATGGAGGAGACCAGGCATCCGTCGGATCACCTGAGATTAGATGGAGGATTAAAGACACTTTCCTCATTCCCAAAAAGGGCTAGAAGTTCCCATTCGCGAGTGCCTAAAGCAAATCCTTGCTCATTCTTCAACAAAAGAGAAGGATGGTCAACAACTCAAAATGGACAAAGTGAATGGGTATTTCTTCCTGGGTATCAGCCCACAAGATTTGAACAAAATAATGAGTCTACACCCTTCACGGGACCTACAACTCATTCAAGAGCTCGTACTATGAGCAAAACGGGTACTGAAAAATCTTTAAAATCCTTGACTCAAAAAGTGGGAAGTAGTATGTCAAAGAGCCTCCATAAATGATACTTATTTCAGTGATCAAGAAGAGATGGTTCCCAATGAGCTCATTTCTCAATTTGAAGCACTAACATTCAGTAATGATAAAAATATGGCAGTGTTAGTAACTGGGGCAATGAGTCCAGAAGAGGAGGTGCAAGAGCTTCGCAAGCGATGAGCGGAAAGAGACGAAGAAGTTGCTCGAATTTCTACACAATTAGCACAACAAGCTAATTTTAATGCATCAAAACAAAAAGAGGCTGAAGTTGGGAAAAATTATCCATCCTCAATACCTCTGCCAGCCAGTATGCAACCTCCACCAGTCAGTGTGCAATCACCACCAGCCAGTGTGCAGCCATCATTAGATCTTAAAATTTTGATCATGGAAAGTATTCGAGAGTACCAGGCTGCAACAAGCATACCTATTCTTGGATATCACAAACCTTATCCGGCCTACTATGATCAAATTCTGTTTCCAGCAAACTACATTAGACAAAAATTTGAAAAGTTTGATGGAATCAAAGGGTCTCCCCATGAACATTTGCATATTTCACCTCTGCGTGCAGTGAATCCACTCAGTCAGATGCGCTTTTGATTAGACAATTTGTGCAATCACTAAAGGGAGCATTCTTTACATGGTATACCCAACTTCCACCAAGGTCCATAAATACCTGGGATGATATGCAAAAGGCATTTTTAGCTCAGTTTTTCAGCTCGAGAAATGCGATAAACATCCATGATCTGGTGGAAACTAGACAAATGCCTAATGAAAATGCAAATGAATTCATTACAAGATGGAGAAGTCTCAATCTCCAATGTCCGGAAAGGTTATCGGAACAGGTTGCAGTTTCGATGTGTGCTAGGAACCTCAACCCTAAGGTGGCCACTTTTGTTGGCACAATAGAGCATAAAACCTTTAATGAGCTAGTGTCAAAAGCATGTAATGTGGATATTCAAATTGCTCGGCAAAAGGGTGGCTTACAAAAGTCCTACCCAAAAATTGATAACAAAAGGGCACCGAAGAAAGGGGAATCAATGGCCACCTTTGTTAATGCTGACAATAATAAGGATAGGGAAAAAATGCGAGAGCCACCAAAGAAATTAACTCTCAAAGAAAGAAAAGAAGTCAAATATTCATTTGATGATGAAGATGTTGAACAAATTTTTGATGAGTTAATAAATTCCAAAGCTATTAAGCTCCCCGAGCCTAAAAGACCTAACGAAGTCAACAAGACTAATGATCCAAATTATTGTCGATATCACAGAATTGTCAGCCATCCGATGAAGGACTATTATGTCCTCAAAAACATCATTGAAGGCATGATTAAAAGAAAAGAGATTGAGATAGACTCTTCTTTTGCGAAAGCAACTACGAATGCAACTTCATTAATTGAAAATGACCAACTATTACATAGAGATGTAATTTATGTAGCATTTGAAGTTGATAAAGAAGTTACAATAGTTCAAGCTCATTCCGAGATGCCAAAGTTAGGAAATCCAAATATTCCTACTTTGTATGAACTTATGACGGAACCAAATCTGAAGTTATGGGACGATTGGTCCGATAGTGAAGAAGAGTTAGAAAGTACGTGGCAGACATGTTCTCGAAGAAAATCTACTAAAGTTCAAGGTTCGTCCTTAACAAAAAATATTTCCTCTGAAAGTTCTGGAGTCAAATTTTGGGGCAAAGTGAGACCAAAGAAGAGCGCCAAAAAGAAAAAGGCCAAAAAACAAAGGAATGTCCATAAAGAGGATGAACACGAGCAAAGAAGAAATTACATAACTCTAGAAGAGTTCATGCCAGAAAAGTTGCGTAAAATGACTATCACTCATGATGAGGATGAAGTGTTGAGTTGTTGTATGGCTATACTTGCAGAAGAAAATCATAATTCTGTCTTATTGGAAAATGAAACTGAGGTAGATGAGATCACTTTGCAAGACATGCGCAAGAATATCATTGCAAAGAAGGTAAAAGAAGCAAAGAGCTTGAAAAAGCTAAGCATGACATTCAATTCGGAAAACCTTCATCCTCGATCAATAAAGAAATATGCAGTGATAGTCGCCAAAGCAAAGGTGATGGTGAACACGAGATGACACGAGCAAAATATGACATATTGGCTCATTTAAAATGCATCCCTGCTCTTTTAAGTGTCTATAATGTTTTACAAATGTCTCCTGAGCATAGAAATGCTCTTGTCGTTGCACTAACAAGTCCTGAATTTTATACGGAGCAGATAGAGCCAATTAAACCTACGTCACTTAAGGGAAGTACTTCTTGTATGGCATGCATTACTTTTGATGATGAAGATCGTCAATTGGAAGTTTTTAACATAATCAACCTCTCTATGTGACAGGTATGATTGCCAATATTCGTGTAAGTCGCATCATGTTGGATTGTGGGTCAGCTGTTAATGTACTTCCTGTAAAAACTTTGAAAGATGTTGGTTTGCAACCACGTCAATTATCTCCATCATCATTAACAATCCAATGATTCAACCAAGTTGGAGAAAAAGTAAGGGGAAGTATCACATTAAAAGTGGAAATAGGCGAATTAAAGTCCGAGGCCATATTTCATGTTATTGACTCTGACACATCCTATAACGTGTTGTTAGGGCGACCCTGGCTTCATGAATATGGAGTCATTCCTTCAACACTTCACCAATGCTTCAAGTTTTGCAAAGGAGGAAAAATTAAAACAATTAATGCAGACCCAAATTCCTTTTATGGGGAACAAGTGAATTATGCTGATGCAAAATTTTACAAGCCAGCTAATGTCACTATATTAAAAGGGAAACATGAGGAAGCAAAATGTTGTCCTAAACTATTGGAGGGCTCAACCTCACAAAATCCTTACAAATTAAACAATTATCCCCTATGAAAACTTCTCAAAAGGAAGAGGAGAATTTAAAGGTTTCTTGTCAAAAAAGAATCTTTAAATATACTCCTAAAAGTCAACAGGGAAGGGGGCAAAAAGCATGAACACCTATTGAAGATATAGTGACAACCCTAATGACAAGTTTCACCTTACCATTACGAAAGATTGATCAATCACTCCCCAATGGAAAAATGCAAATATCAATAACTTTTCGTAAAAATGGCAAAACAAACAAAAGGCATGTTACTCTTAGCAAAAGATCCTCGACTGCTGTAACTCCAAAAGCCTTCAAGATGGAAAAGAAAAAATTACATGTTAAGAAACAAAAACAAATCATAATTCATCAAAATAGTGATTGTTTAAAGGCCTCGTTTGAGCCTGGTGAGTTAACAGAAGAGGAACAAAGGATGTTTCTTGGTGATGAAATAAGTACATCGACCCCATGGGTGTTGATATTCGAAAGACTCGGCGTAGGCACATCAACTCCACAAGTGTCAGCATTTGAGAGGCTTGAATTTCCATCTATTTCTCAAACAAAGGCATTCAAAAAGAGTAAGAAATGGTAATTAAAACAAAAGAAACATTTGAAAATTACTTCTCACCAAAATGAGGGGTACGAAGCACAAGAGGATCAAGAAGATGTGGAGCAAGTTAACTATCTTTCTTTTGAAGAAAGTTTAGCCGTACATGAAGAAAACTCAAGCTCAAATTCTTCAGAAGATTTTGTGGATATCATTCAACCGACACCTCAAGAACTAGAAGACGGGGGGCAAGCAATAGTTGATGATTTAACAGAACTCAATCCTGGTACCGAAAATGATCCAAAGCCTGTATTTGTCAGCTCATTATTAAGTGAAGAGGAATTTCAAAAGTACAAGCAATTCCTTTATGAATATAAAGATGTGTTTGCCTGGGGGTATCAAGATATGCCAGGCTTGGATCCAAATGTTGCGGTACATAGGTTGGCAGTATCAAAAGATGTTCCACCTGTGAAACAATCGCAAAGAAGAATTCGACCAGAGTTAATCCCAAAAATTGAAGCAGAAATCGACAAATTGATAAGAGTCGACTTCATTTGAGAAGTTAAATACCCAACTTGGCTTGCAAACATTGTCCCCATGTTAAAGAAAAATGGGCAAATTCGTATATGTGTGGATTATCGAGATCTAAATCGTGCCTACCCAAAAGATGAATTCCCACTTCCCATTACTGAATTGCTAGTAGATGCCACTACTAGATTTAATGCATTATCATTCATGGATGGGTTTTTTGGGTATAATCAAATTAAAATGGCACCTGAAGATGAAGAATTCGCTGCTTTTTGAACACCAAAAGGCATTTATTGTTACACAGTTATGACATTTGGGCTCAAAAACGCAGGGGCAACCTACCAAAGGGCAATGACCACTATCTTTGAAGACATGCTTCACAATACTATCGAATGTTATGTCGATGATTTGGTGGTGAAAACTAAAGAAAGGAGAAATCATCTTGATAACTTAAGGCGAGTCTTTGATAGACTTAGAAAACATCAGCTCAAGATGAACCCATTAAAATGTGCATTTGGCGTAACATCAGGAAAGTTCCTCAGATTCGTTGTTAGACATCGAGGAATTGAAATTGACCCCACAAAAATAAAAGCGATTTTGGAAATGCCTCCCCCATGCAACTTGCGTCAATTAAGGAGACTGCAAGGAAGATTGGCTTATATCCGAAGGTTCATCTCAAACCTATCTGGTAGATGCCAACCTTTCACAAGACTAATGTAGAAAAATGTACCATTCATATGGGATGAGGCATGCCAAAATGCTTTTGAAAGTATCAAGCGATACTTGTTACACCCACCAGTGTTGAGAGCTCCAATTTTGGGAAAGCCATTGATATTGCATATCACAGCATTAGATTGCTCTTTAGGAGCATTACTGGCTCAAAATAACAAGGATGGAAAGGAAGTCGCCCTTTACTATTAAAGTAGAACTTTGGTAGGGGCAGACATAAATATCCTCCAATCGAAAAGGTGTGCTTGGCTTTAATTTTTGCCGTTACAAAATTACGGTACTACTTACTCTCACACACTATGACATTAGTGTCAAAAGCTGACCCTTTGAGGTACATTCTATCAAAACCCGTGTTGTCTGGACAATTGGCAAAATGTTCCATGATTTTGTCAGAGTTTGAAATCAACTTTGTCCCACAAAAAGTAATAAAAGGACAAGCATTGGCTGATTTTCTGGCAGCGCAACCGATTCCAGACAATATGGAGTTGCGTGAGGACCTTCCAGACGAGGAAGTTTTCACAATTGAAACCTCATCTTGGCAACTTTACTTTGATGTGGCAGCAAAGAAGTGTGGGATAAGTGCTGGCATTGTCTTTGTGATGCCTTCTGGAGGACTGATACCTTACTCTTTTCACATTCTGGCTATATGTACCAATAATGTAGCAGAATATGAAGCGTTAATAATCGGTCTCAAAATTGCACTTGAAATGCAAATACAATCACTGAAGGTATATGGTGATTCTCTTCTGATTATCAAACAAATTAATGGTGAATTTGCAGTCAAGCATGAGGCTTTAATTCCTTATCATGAGAAGGCTAAGCATTTGATTGCTCAATTCCAAACTATCACGTTAAATCATGTCCCTAGGTCAAAAAATGGCAAAGTTGATGCTTTAGCTAAATTAGCTGCATCACTAACGCTTCCTAGCGAAAGGGATATTCAAATTACAATAGGAGAACGCCATTTGTTACCCCAAATTATAGATAGGCAAGAAGAAATAAGTACCATAAACTTGGTAACTTTCCTTGAAAATACAAACGACAATGACTAGCGCCAACCAATTATTAACAATATCCAAAAATGAGTCTTGCCATAAGACTTGAAAAGAAGAGTTGATGTAAAAAGAAGAGCTCTTCGATTTGTTTTCCTCAATGACACATTGTATAAACGTTGTTTTGATGGGATGTTTCCAAGATGTCTTTCAAAAGAAGAGGCATCACGTGCTCTTCAAGAAACTCATGTTGGTACATGTGGTCCGCACCAAGCCGACCCCAAATTGTCAGCTCAATTAAAACGGTTGGGTTACTATTGGCCTACTATGGTCCAAGATGTGATTAATTTCGTCAAATGTTGCACGTTGTGTCAACTACATGGAGATTTTATCCATCAACCCCCTCAACCACTTCATCCTTCAATATTGTCATGGCCTTTTGAAACATGGGGAATGGATGTCATTGGTCATTTCACGCCACCATCTTCCAAAATCCATAAATACATCATGGCCATTATAGATTACTTCTCCAAGAGGTCTAAAGTTGTACCCTTAAAAGAAGTACGTGCAGAAGATGTCGCCAACTTCATAAGAACTCACATAATTTATTGTTATGGGGTTCCATCAAAAATTACATTAGAGAATGCTCTTTACTTCAAATGTAAGACACTTGTCAAACTAATGGAGAAGTACAAATTCAAGCATAGTTTTTCAACCAGTTATAATCCTTCTTCAAATGGCCAAGAAAAAGCATTTAACAAAGTGTTATGCAAAATCTTGAAGAAGATGGTAACCAAGAACAAAAGGGATTGGCATGAACGCCTCCTAGAAGCTTTATGGGCCTACAGGACCACTGTAAGAACTGTCACTGGTTGTACACCTTATAGCTTGGTGTTTGGGTCTGAAGTAGTGTTACCCTTGGAGGTTCAAATACCTTCATTAAGAATCGCTACTTAATTAATGACCCCAGATGAGAATGTGCAAGTTCGTTTAGCTGAGCTCGAGGCATTAGATGAAAAATGACTTGATGTCCAACAAAAGCTCGAAATATACAAGGCACAAGTAGCTGGGGCTTTCAACAAGAAAGTCAAATTCAGATGTTTTTCAGTTGGAGATTTGGTACTGACTGTAAAAAGATCGGTTGTTATAACTAGAATGATGAAAGGCCAATTTGAAGCTAAATGGGAAGGGCCATATGTTGTTACTAAGGTCTTCTTAAGAGGGGCATATGAACTTTCTGATTCAGATGGCCGACGCATCTACCCATGTGTAAACGAAAAGTTCATCAAGAAGTTATACACTTAAACAAAAAGGTTTTAACCTAATGTGTAGACCGCACACTTAAAAAACAAAAAAGGGTGTGCAATAAACTACGAAAGGCTTGATCCCAGTTTGGGTACGTAGGCAATCTAGTTTATAACTAGGCCCAGCCACAAAAATAAAACAACTCATATTCCCCTTTAAAAAAAAGAACTACGAAAGGCTTGATCCCACTTTGGGTATGTAGGCAATCTAAAAAAATATATACATAGATGCAGCCACAAAATCAAAATAACAAAAACATCCATTTCCAAATGAAAATATTAATGTTCATATCCAAATAACAAAGCTACTATTGGTCTCTAATACTGATAAAAAAAACAAACAATAAAAATAAAACAAAACAAGATTCTAAACGAAAAATGATGATGACTAAGGTCTTTAATCTGATTTGAGGAATAAAGTCATGGCATTGTGGACTTTATGGAACTCTTCTTGTTGAATCTTGATTGTGTCGTTCGCTCTTTCAATTTCATAGAATCGTTCCATGTCAACATCGTGTTTGGATCGCTTAATGTCTTCGTCAATCTGCTGATGATCCTTCAAGGAGGTTTTAAGACTAGAAAGGTCTTTTTCAATGAATGCCTTTTCAGTCTCGTAATCAGTCCTTCTTCGTTGTAACTCTAATTCAGCGACGATAATATCTGCTTCCATGGCCTTAAGATCCTCCAAAGCTTTTTGCTTATTTGATACAGATATAGACAAGCTGTCCATGGTAGCCAAATTTTCTTCGTTGCGACAATTATATCACAGATGAGAGAGGAGTTGATATTTTTTCCATCTTCAATTACCTTGGTAGCTTCTAAACATTTTTCATTTAAGCCAAATGAATTATGGATAGAACTGATAAACCAAGCAATCTCTGGTGGCTCAAAATCCATTGACTTACAAACATAATCAAGCTCCTTAATCACTTTAGCACTATGCTTCAAAATGTCTTGTGTCAACTGAGAAGAAGATAGCAAGTGAAGTATGGTCCTCATGATACCAATTATAAAGACTTTGGTATGTTCTTCTAAGTTCAAGTTGGTGATCACTGAAATACACATAGATGAGATGGAATTGGGTGGAGCATCATTCTCATCAGGTACTACTTCTTCAGAAAATTCAACATTGATATGATCAGCGGATTCGTTAAAATCAACAGGTGCATCAATGTCAAAATCAACATTATGATGTCCAGTCTGAGAATTAAGAGAGATCGGAAAAGTTACATCTTCGTAATGACTAGTTTCAGCATGTCAGGCACATTTTTTCTTTATTTTAAAATGAACCTCTGAAGTATTGTTGCTATCTGATTCTACATCAGTATAATTAGTGCCGACAAAATCATCAACCTGAGGAGTACTCTTCACAAAAACTGCTTCCAGGGAAGAATAAACTTCACGGATGTCTTTGATCACATATTTCAATTCATCTTCCCTATAAGGTTGATTTGACAACATTGTATGGATATCTTTCATAGATCTTCCTAAATACGGAAGAAAACTTCTCACCCACAAACAACAATACCACCATGTACATTGACCCATATGAGTAATCTTAGGGATATGAAAACGAATGCAAGTATTTCTGTAACGCCCTGGATAGCCAAGACCATTACACTGTGTGTTTACAAATGTGCAAGACTTGCTAATCAAGTCATTTAGTTAGAAACGTGTTGCTGAAACTACAGTTGAACTAGGGTTAAAAGATTTTGGTCACAAAAGTTACATTTCTTATAATCAAACACTTTGGACATGGGATCCCATTAGTAATAATGTTTAAAAGACAGTTTACAAAAATTTCAGGATAAAATTCAGCTACTAGCCACTCTAAGGGCAAAATAGACATTTAGGCTTTTCCCGTCCTGTACTACTCCTCGACCGTGGCAGCCGATCAGCTGGCTATGTACATTGAGTCCCAAAGCTCTCCATCTCAGAACTGGTCCACTTTGCCCTTGCCTTTACCTGCACCACGTAGCACCCGTGAGCCAAGGCCCAGCAAGAAACCAGATAACTGAGCATAATCATTAAGAAATCAATTTGCAAAACAACAATCAAGCAACTCATAATGCATAACCATATACTCAACAATCCATAGTGTTCATATAATTAGATATGCAGCATACCAAACTCATCGTTAAGCATTTATAACCAATTCACATAATAAACAGGATCAACGCCCTTAGGTCGCACCCCCTATTTACCCCACTGACTCAGGCCCGCTTAAACCTAGCTTAGTGAATATTAAGTTGTCCTCAGCTACCAGTGGCCGAGCCGCGCCCTGTGCGCAAATATTGAGTCTGGCACTCTTAGGCTATTTATCACATGTCCCATGGCATAATACCATCTATGACACAATTCATGTATAGGGAGCTCTTAGTCCCATCATTAACACATAACCGGGTGTAGTTTCTTACCTTTAGATTCCAATAGCTTTGCTCAATTCAACCCTCAAGCACGATCCCATCTGAGCCCTAGCGTACACCTAGTCACGGTCACAAGTTAGAACCATACCAAACTTCAATTCCAAAACCTAGACTCAGGACCAATCCCGAGCTCTCGGGAAGCTGTAATTCTACCAAACGGGGTGGTGGAATCAAACCCCGAGCCCCCGGGCAAAAACCCTAAGAAATATCCCAAAAACCCTCTTCTGGAAATAGGGTAGTGCTACAGCGCCATAAAGAGGGCGTTATAGCGCTACAAACTGAGTCAAAAATGCCCCAAGCACCCAAGCCTAGCGATGTAGCACCCGAAGGCTAGCGCTACAGCACTAGTCACAGCCAGACAACACCCAGGTTTTTCCCCTTCGAATTTCCTCGAGCCAAAACCCTCTAAAATCCTTCCAAACCTCAACCAAACACCAAAGCGAGCCTACCATCATCTATAACTCACCCCATATGACCCAACCATAAAAAACTCAACCACATGCATCATCAAACCAAGAAAAATCCATGACTGATCTTGAAGCTCAAAAACTCAATAGGAACACAACAAAAACTTCAGTATTTAAGTGATTAAGTTCACAATTTCTTACCTTCAATAGAGAAATTCAACCTTAGGCTATCCTCCACACTTCCTTAGCTGTCCCTCCTCAAAACCTCAGCCTTAATTCCCTAGAATTCCCATCAAAACCCAGTTTAGAAATCCAATTCAACACCAAAACCAAAACTGAAGAAAACCTTGACGACTTACCTCAATTGGACTAAATAACTCCTGCTATTCCTCAAGCTTTATCAAGAATCTAATTGCTAAGCTTTGATCTAGCCCTCCTCTGAACCACAACTCCAAAAGGCCCCAAGAAATGAAGAAGAAATCCCAAACCAAGAGAGAGAAAAGAGACTTCTACTTTTCCTTTTTCCCTTCTTCTTTTCTTTTCTTCAGACTTCTAAAGCGTCCTACATATTCCACTAAGGCATAAAGCATTATAACACTTATCCCTATTTCTAAACATCAAAAGACCATATTACCCTCCCAATTATAATTAAACATTTGAATCATTCTAAGGGCATTTTGGTCATTACTCCCAATTCTCGCTAATTCATCGAGTGTCTCTAATATTTACCGCTTACTTCCCGACACCTAACTAATCACCAATTATATTTCTCAATATCAAATAGACTCCAATATATTTCCTAAATTCCCATAAATACCTCCAAGCTCGCCCTAAGCTGGGTATAAATCCCCGCCGTGACTTTTCGCTAAACTGCTCACCAGGATCGCCTCGAGTCACAAGCTACAAATATATCCACATAATAATGTGGTCTCAACAATTTATCACAGATATTTACATTTATGCCCTCAACGGGCCAAAATTACGAATATCCCCTTATAACATAATAAGGGCCTACATGCATACCAATACACATAGTCATGCATCACAGATATCCAAATAATCATATAAACATGCTTTTAATCATTTAAATCACATATAATCCAGTTATGCCCCCCTCCCGACACACTAATCAAGGCCCTTAAACCTTATTAGTAAATTTGGGTCGTTACAATTTCTCCTTAAAATCAAAACCCAAGGTCTGGCCCTATCTCACATGGTGCCTCCCTGCGGATGCTTAAACAAAAGTTGTCTGAAGGAACACCTTGGTCGAAACCAAACTGGCGAGCAAATCTATTTGGATAGTATGGTTCCATATACGTGTCACTTCCTACTCTCACACATAATAAAGAAGAGCGCATTGATATCAATAGCTCAAACCTTTCGTCAGACAAGTCTGCATCATCCAAATAGTCCTGATCTTCTTCTACCGGAAAAGAGTATGGTCGATGGATAACATAGTCTTCCTCTCTCAAAATACGCCTAGCTCCATTCAATGTTCGGTGTTCAGCATGAATGCCAGCGTACTTGCTTAAATGAGGAAAATTCGCAATGAGGCCCCAGCCGCTATAAAGATCACGAAAATGCTCAACCAACCAACCTATCACATAATGCTTAGGTAGAAAACTTTGACCTTCTTCTTGATAATGTACGACTGAATTGTGAAAAGCACAGTAAATATAACCTAGAACTGAAGGCGCAAGTGAAACTTTAGTTCCAAGTGCCATTAATGAAGCCATATAAAAAGTTTCGGGTCTAATTTTATAACCTGGAGTAGGAAAAACAAAACGACTCAACCATAAAGATAAAAATGCTGCAAGACCACACTATTTTGATACATTCAGAGGAAGAGAACGAAGGTCGAACCCTTTGTCATTTTTCTGTTGGCCAAATTTTTTAGGGGGTTTAGAATTCAAGCTCTCTTTAACGCCTTCAAAAATCTTCGACCCTCGATAAAAATATTCAATCCATTGACCCCAAGATACATCCAAAGTCTCTGAACGGTCATACGCACCCTTATCCTTCAAATAGTCACAGATTCGGGCGTGGGTCGTCAGAAGTTCAGAAATGGTAGAACAATATGAATCACCCTTCATTAACTTCTCATTGAGAGGGATAAACTCCTCATAAGGTATACCTAAAATGGGCAAGCCACCAATAACTTTCAAATCATACAAAGAAATTCCCATTTCACTGCTACTATGATGGAAAGTATTAGATAATGGGCCCCAAAGCTCAGAGAAAGCTCGCCAAACGGAGAAAGATACATTAAATGGGTATCTTGATATATAAACTGCTCCATAAATCTCTGCTTTCTTTAAAACACTTTGATTCTGACGCAGAATGAATTCTGTCCACTCGAGGAGATATGACATGAATTGAACTTTCCCTCGAAAATGAAATTTATTACAAGCCTTTTTATCTTTCAAGACACGATGAGGGCTTAGAAACAAATTACTACTTACTTGGTGAGCTAAATCCTCATCATCTTCATTGTCAACATCTCCCAGAACTTTTGCTTGAAAATTGGAACCATAGCCTCGAACATGTTTAACAACATGGTTGTCAGATGAAGAATAATATCTCCAATCACCTGAACAAACATCCTCAATCTTTAATAGAGAAACAAGATCCTGGTGATCATTTGATGCTCGATGCTCAGTCAATGATAATGAGCGGCTATAAGAGGGTCTGGTCGTTATTTCTTTGCCAAATTCATCAGGAGCCTTTTGGGAGCCAATACTTCCAAGGTTAGACATATTGCAGAAATCTTTCATTTTCATTAAGAAAAAAAGGAAATAAGTCAGTATTTTTTTTTAAAAAAAAATCTCAAGCAATGCACGCGCTCATAAAAGACACGTACTTGCTTGAGGGGGCAACTGTTGAACAAAAAAAATAGGGAGAGAAATAAGAATATAAATCAATATATATATAAGAAATATAATATATGTATATATCCACATAACAAAAAAAAACATGATATATATATTAATAAAGATAATGTGTAGAGAGGTTTTGATTCAAGTGTAGTTAATAATAATAATAATAATAATAATAATAAAGGAGAGGGAGAGAGAGAGATCGGTATATGTGAGAAAAATTAGGGGAGTTATCTCCACTCATCTCTTCCCACTTCTCCATTTAGTTAAACGTGTTATGAAAATAGTTTTAACTACAAGAATCTCTATAAATAAAAAAGGAAGAGAAGAAGAGAGGGGATCGACATTTTGCATCAAGAAAGAAACAGAGAAAAAAAAATCAAATCACAGTATTTCTTCAAATTGCTCAAGGTTTCACATGTAAATATCTATCCCTAAATTTCTTCTTCTTCCTGGGCTTTCTCTTGCTCTATGATGGAATGCACTCATTCATTTCTCTTCATCTACCATGGAATGCACTCATTCCACCCTAAAAAAAATTATTAATGGATGCACTCATCCTCAAATCTATGGAATGCACTCATTTCGCTCCAAATCTATGGAATGCACTCATTCCGCTCCAAATTTATAGAATGCACTCATTCCGCCCTTAATTTATTTTTCTTTAAAATAAAGTTGAATTGTTATGCTATCAAAATTACCAAAAAATATTAATTTTGATTAAAAAGCAGTTAAAAAACTTGGTTGAATATCTCATACCCCACTAAAAATGCAAATAATCAAAATATTTGTCTAAGCCGATGTTGGGATTGGCTAGTCGATGGTTGTAAAATAAATTCCCTGGTCAAGTTCAAAAGTGATAAAGTCATTCTGAAAGCTTGAATCAATATTGACATATATGTGTATAGTTGTACACCAAAAGAAATAAACAAAAACTGGATGGGCTCATGGTTCTTAGAAGACCAGTTTGCAAATAAATCAATTCAAAATTTATATGATATACAGATATATAAATGGCAAAGGAAATTGTCTTGTCTTGCATACACATATATATGTGTAACGCTCTGGTTACCCCAGAACAGTTACGGTGAACGGTGGACCGGAAATTTGACTCGCTACCCGAGTCCTTTGGTCAAAAATGTGCTCTACGTGTAATTAACAGGTTAAGGTATAAAACCAGTAAAAAGGAAATGGAGATTTTCATTACAAACTGCTCTGCAGAGCTAAATAAAACATTTACAAGTTGTTCTCAGTACAAAATGGTCTCTACTGTTTAAAATTTACAATCCCGCCGACCTAAGCGGCAAAAATAGGGTAAACCCCCTAGTTCCTCTAAGAACTCCTTGGCCGTGGTGGTCAAGCGGCCGCATATGTACACATTACCACATCAGCTCTCCACTCAAGGCTAGGTGAGCTTCTCTTTCCCTTTACCTGCACCACATAGCACCCATGAGCCATAGCCCAGCAAGAAAACATAACACTTTGCATAAACATTATCAAATGATTATCATTATAATCACACTGAGCATAAAGCTTTCAAACAAATGAGTGAACATCACATGAGGTTCCGATAAACCATACTGAGTGATTGTCTAGCATGTCACTAATTCAAGTGGAAGAGTGGCTGTTGGGTAAGCCTCTAGCCTTCAACAGGTTCTGGTAAACCATACTGAGTGATTGTCAAGCATGTCACTATTTCAAGTGGGAGAGTGGCTGCTAGGTAAGCCACTAGCCTCCAAGCGCTTATTTCATTCATCGACCCTCGGGGTCGGTCTGGCATTAATGCTCTTTGAGCCATTCAATGCTAATAGTTGATTAGATCCAATCTTTGTTGGCTTGCGTTACACGCTAAGGCCGTCCTGACTAATGAGTCAGCGCAGTGTGACCAGTGCCCAATACCACTGCTGAACCTGACTAATAAGTCACAGCTTCACAGTTGATACTAGCACCTTTGCCAAATCTGACTAATGAGTCAGTACCATGCGTAAGTGAGCAACATATGCTAAACATTCTTTATTCAATCCAAGTCCATATTAACACAGCCAACATGCCTCATGAATCTCCATGCATGTCACACTTGGGGTGCATTTTTATTACCTCTGGTTCGAGCGAGAATGAATTTGAAAAACAACCCTGAGAACGATCAACCTTTAGATTCCTTAGCGATTACCTAATCATAACCAATTATAATCCATTAATAAAATAAATTAATAAATGGTTCACAATCTAAAATCACACTCCCGGGATCAATCCCCCACTCTTGGGATGCTTAAAATACTCAAACGGGGCAAAGGAACCAAACCCCGAACCTTAAGGATCATTCCGAGCCCTTAAATGTGCTTGCTGAAAAATGGACTAGCGATGCAGCCCCATCAGAAGGGGCTGCAGCCCTGTGAGTGGCGCTGCAGCCCTAATAAATGGCGCTGCAGCCCTATTTCCAAGTCAGAGAGCCCATCTCTGAGCCCTGAATAGCGCTGCTGCGCCCAGAACAGACCAGAAACTTTCTGGTTCATCTTCTTTGCGATTTTTCTTGAAACCAAACCCTCCAAACCAATCCAAAACCTCACCAAACACCCAATTCAATCCCTAAACCCCATCTACATCACACCCTCATCAAAACCCAATCAATCTTACACAAAACTCCCATTGATTCCAACTATCCACACCAAAACTATAAGCTGAAAACTATAAAGTAAAACAGAGTATGGCTTGTTTTTCATGGATGAATCCTTACCTCAAATGGAATTAAAGTCCTTTTCAATGGGTGAACCGAGTCTACAACTCCCAAGCTTTGATTTCCTAGCTTGTATCTTCAAGTTGGGACCAAAAACTTCAAAGAAAGAAAGAGAGAAATGGATGTACGGGAAGGGTAATGAAGTTGCTATGTTTTTCCTCTGTTTCTACAGCCATCCAAAGCCATATAAATCCAAACCCAAATGACTAAAATACCCCTAGGTCTTTAAAAGTTTCTAAAGCCTTTCCAAGGGCAAAGTTGGTACTTTCGAACCTATACCGTTAATCATAATTAACGCTTCCCGATTCCCGCTACTCTCAAAATTCCCAAACACCAATAATTCATGTCCCGTTACCCTTTTACTCCCGGCAACATTCTAATCATTAAAACATCCCGAGACTCACCCCGAGCCTCGAACTTATTCCCGTTATGACTAAACCGCTACTTTAACACTTAGAGATCGTCTCATGCCAAA
This sequence comes from Humulus lupulus, assembly GCF_963169125.1. Lineage (NCBI taxonomy): Eukaryota > Viridiplantae > Streptophyta > Magnoliopsida > Rosales > Cannabaceae > Humulus > Humulus lupulus. The sequence continues at coordinate 207,922,108 of NC_084796.1, forward strand.
TAGCTCGAACAAATCCACATTATAATGTGGTCTCAAATTATATCACCAACATGCGAACAAATAATCAATTTACCCTCAACGGGCCAAATTACCATCACACCCCTGTAATTAAAAACATGGACTCTCATGCATGCATTTCACATCATATCATAATATAATCAACATATACATGCATTTTATCAATTAATAACATAATTAAGCAAGTACGGCCCTCCCGGCCTACTGTTCACGCCGTTAAATACATCGGAGAATTTGGGGCATTACAATATGTATACCATATATACAAAGAAACAAATGTTATAGATGCATTTTGTTTTGTACGACCAGTAAAATAATAATAATAAAGAAAGCAAAGTTTGTATCTCTACAGTCCTTTTCAAAATGAGTCATGGCCTAGTTACAATATTCGGTCATTCAGGATGACCATATGCACATATATATATATATATATGTTAACTTTGAAAATATATATGTGTACAACTTACAAGATGATATGCTTATCCAGTCATGAAACATTCAAAGCTTATCATCTTTTACTTATGCGCATGTGTATCAAATTTAAAACAAAATCCAAAAGTCCCAAGTCAAATGACTAAAGCAAAAGTAAATAAATATCAGTTGTAAACAAAACAAAACAAAAATTTGTTTTAAGTTTTGCGATTAGTCTAATCTGTCAGCCAAACCCAATAAACATATATATGTATTTACTTAAACTGAGAAGAATATAACACGTATATGTACATACATATAAAATAAAAAAAATGAGATGTATTATACATATACACAAATATATTTAAAAGGGGCTTACCGTGAGTATAACAAAGTTGTGTGTGTGCTCTGTCAAAGAATGACAGCTTATCATATGACTCTCACTTTATCTCTGTAAAGCTATTAAATAGACCTAGAGATATAATTAATAATAAAATAATATATTAAAAAACAAAACAAAATATCTCAAATTCGAAACCAAATTTAAATTCAAATTTTAAGATATTTATATTATTTGATAAATTAAAAAAAAACATAAATACAATCAGTTTTTATCTCAAATGTTTAAATTCAAATTTAAAAATAAAATTTCAATTTTAAAATAATGATATTATATGATATAAAATTTTAGATTATTCCCCACAAATTTTAGAATAATCAATTAAAATATTGGTCAAATAATCTCTTTATATATAAAATAAATTATTGATAAAAAAAATATAAAGAGATTTCAAGACATAAAATTGTCAAAAAAAAATGACAAAATTCTAAAACAATGTAAATGGTATAAATTTTTCAAATTCCAAATGAGCTCATCAAAGCATCAGAAATGATAAAATCCATTTTAAATGGTATCTCAAAGAGGTCTTTTACCTCAACAAAAATCCCAAAAGAGTTCTTTTACCTCAAAATTCAAAAGTGCACTCAAAGTTACTTCAAAACCATATAAAATGATATTTTAAAGAGGTCTTTCGCCTCAAAATTCAAAAACACTCCAAAGTATCTCTAAAAAATAAGAATACCCAAATTTCAAAGTGAGGTTGTCAACCTCAAAAATTCTAAAATATGACAAAAAACTTTGAACTACGTTTGACTTGATTCCTCTAAAGGATATGTATGCAACTTAGTCACTAACACTAAGTGCAGTCACATGAACCACAAATTCTCAAAAATTCTCAAATATCAAACACGACTCTCAAAATTTCATAAAAGGTCATTCACCTTGGAATTTTTCCTAACTTCCAAGACACTAAACGATTCCATGAATGGTCATCTACCGGAATTTCATAAATTTCTAAAAATACCATGAATTCCTATGAATGGTCATTTATCGGAATTCTTCTACTCATTTTTCAAAATAACTATCTGGAACTACAAGTTACTTGATCCTTCATAAAGAAGGTATGTAGGCAATTCAGTAAGTCAAATTTACTGAGTGCAGTCGCAATTCCACATTTCTCAAAATTTTCCCAAAATTATACAAGTACTTAATATCATCATAATTTGAATCAAAAGGTTTTCCTTTAAATAAAAAGGATAGTAATTAAGAGGTTGTTCTTATAATCTTGGATGGGTCGAACTCACATAATAAACTCTTGTGCTATAAAATTGGCATATGTGAAATTATGTTTGGCATTAATTTTAATGTATTAAATTTAAAATTTTTGTCTAACACCAAAAAAACAATTTCAAATTCCAATATACCATGCTGACCTGGCATGGTATATGTGTAAATAAGTTGTTTTAGGCCTTATTTGGATCTTGGATTTTAGTAAGAAAAAATTTTATGAGGGAAAATAAAAGGGAAAAATGGAGGAAAATGTTTTCCACAAATTTAATAAGAGGCTTTTTTTTTTAATATTTTCTTTTTTTGTAGATATTTACAATTGTTGTAAATTTTAAAAACCATACTACATTTAAGTTTTAATTTTTCTAGAAAAAAGAATTCTTAATTTATTGATTCAATACAAGGTCCAACACAAGGCCTTAAGGTATTTTAGAATTAAAATTCACATATTTACCTAAGATTTAAAAAAAAAAAACTAAAAATACGATATCTGTAAAAAATTACAAAAATACGAAGTGGCATTATTGTAAATACGGAACCTTTTTTTGTGTAAATAAAGTAGGGGTACACACGGGTCGGATTTTCGGGTTTTGGGTGCATCGGGTTTGAGTTTTATGGGTTTCAGGTGGAGAAAAGTGGTACCGAATCCGGTACGAAATTTTATGGTTTTTGTTCGGTTTTGGGTTTCGTGTTTGGTCGGGTCGGGTAGGGCTGGTCCAATTGGGCTTTGGGCCGAAAATGGGCCTTGGTACAAAATTTTCAAAAATACTATTTTTTTGACACTTTTTAATTTTTTTACTTTTCACATGCTTTTTTTTTTAAAGTTTGTTATTAGTTTGGTTCAATTGATTTTTTTAGGTTAGGTTTTTCGGAATAATTTTTTTTTAAAATTAGGTTCGGGTTCGGGTTCGGGTGTACCCGTGTGTGTAATAATTTGAAACCCAACCCGAACCAAGTCGGGTTCGGATCGGATTTCACCCGAATCCAACGGGTTTTGCAAAAAATCAAGTTTCCAGGTTGCAGGTCGGACGGGTTTGCGAGTCAAATATTCACCCCTAAAACAAAGTTTACAAATTTGTAATAATATAGTTTTTTTGTAACCAAAGTTTACAAATTTGTAACTAAAATTTATAAGTTTGTAATTATATGTTACAATTTTGTAAACAATATTTACAGACTAAATAGAAAATTGTAACAGGAAATTACAAAAATATTACAAATTGTTATCCATATTATTTTCATTTTTATAAAATTCTGCATTTTTCAAATTTTTTTTTTAAATATAAAGTGCTATGTGTAATTTTTCTTTTTAGAATTAGTTTACATTTTTTAGATATTTGTGTAAATTTCCCTAACGAATATGGGTAAATTAAAATAAGATGGGCCCTCCAGTTCAGCCCGTAAATGAACCCAGGTCCCTGTTGACATTCGATACAAAACCCAACAAACAACACACACTAAACCCCTCTCTTTCACTTTCTTCCCTGAGAAACCCTAATTCGATTCGACTAGGGGAAAGCAGTAAAAATGGGAGGAAAGTGCCCCCATAGAAGCGTCAAGAAGAGAAGATACTCACACAAGACTCATCGCCGCGACAAGTTTCTCATTAATGATATCCTTTTTTCACTTTCTCGATCGCTTCTAGGGTTTTTGTTTTTGTTTTTGTTTTCGTTTAATTTGTTGAATTTTCCTTAACTGGGAATGATTACGTGATGATATGGTATATGATGCACTGAAGAATCCAGAGGGAATTAAGCCCTTGCCTGTTGATGAAGACCTCCCTGGGATGGGCCAGTATTATTGTATACACTGCGAGTATGTTTTTTTTTTCTTTCAAATTTTGTAAAAACTGTATGTTTATACGTATGAATTTTATTCTGTTCTGTGTTTTGTCGCTAGTTTGATTGTTCTGCTTTGTTGCCGAGAAAAGTATAGGAAGTTACTAAAAGAAATGGAGTTGGTAAAGTTCTGCTTAGCTAAGTATTGAATTGAGACAAGATTGCGGTTTTAAATGTTTGAACTTATAAATTTTGTTTACTGATTAGTAATGGAAAGGGAAATAAGAATAAGATAATCTGTTTAGAAACTAAAATCAGGGTTTCGAAACATTAGGCTTTAACTTTTAGACAATGTTTGCTAATTTTTAATGGTAACGGAAATAATGGTAGTATTCTCTTTTCCTTTGCTCAATTAGGATATGTTTTGATGTGTTCTTTGCATAGTTAGGTGAAATTAGGAAAGTATAACTCAACTACAATTCATTTTGAAGTTCTTACGATTCGATTAGTAAAATGTTTTATGTTATCTTTGCTATATGTTATGTGTAAATGTTATTTATAAATATATATATACATATAAATTTTGTTGAGTTAAGTAGATGATTTTCATGTGCAGCCGATACTTTGCCAATGTGTCCGTGAGAGATGAACATTTCAAGACGAAACGTCACAGGAAGCGGTAAGGACCCGTTTGCTTATCCTTTTCTTTTTATGCATGTTTTTTTTTTCATATGGTTAATTTTGTTTCAACGGAACAAAATTTAGGATAGGCGTCAATAGTTAAAAAAAATCTTTTCGTCATATATTTTATAGTATTAAGAGGATCACTTATATTAAAGAATAAAGATGGCAAATTATCTAAATTGATGAATTTGCGTTTGTCAATGTCTTGCTTTTTAATTTATGTTTGCCGCCACGGACTTTCCCACAAGGCCTGACCCAGAGTGAACCCACACCCAGTTTGTTATGTAACCTTCTACTTCTATGGTTGTTTTGAGTTACAATCATTTCGTTTTTGAGATGGGTAGTAGAATTTTGAAGGGTTTTATTGGATCTATATGCAATTTAAGATATTTCTTATGTTGGGCATGCAAGATAATTATATGAACTTTTGTAGTTCCTGACATGGGTATTGAACATTAACATAGCACTATCTTTCTAAAACTAAATGGATTTTTACACAAGTAGAATAGTGCAGCAGTGTCATTCATACAAGTGTTTGTGAATACTGTTGATACAGTGTGAAGTGAATGACTATGATCACACACAGATGTATTTGTCTTTGATGCAACGGGCACTCGGAATCTTTGCACTCCCGAGTCCTCTAATATTCAATTCAAATTCTTTTAAATCAGTTTGACATATATTTGGACAATTTTAAAGCACTATTCGGCTATAGTTTTTCTTTTCCTTGAATTTTACGGTCCGTTGTTGATGCAGTTTGAAATTAATGATGGGTCCTGCACCACACACCCAACTCGATGCCGACTTAGCTGGTGGAATGGGAATGCCAGATAATGGCCCAAAGCTTATGTCCATTTGAAGTGTGAACTATCTGTTTTTAAGTTCATTTGTTCTTTTTTGCTTTAGAACATGCGGGCATGTAAGGCTCATCTATAATAGAATCCAGAGTTTTTAGTATAAAATGCATCAGTGATTGATCAATTTTGTTTGTTGTATTCTTATGCTATATTACTTCTTAACTAATTCTAGCGGCCGTTATATGCTATTAATTGCGCCTTCGCCCTTTTTTTTTTTTGTCTTTCCTTTCTGTCTGAGTATGGAATTATGTCTGTTCATCAAGCAATTCTTAAGGTATTGGTTGTTATGACTAAAGAAGAAAAAAGACATTTGCTTTGGTCGAGCATGTAATGTCCTTGACCCAAAGAGGTAGCTTATTTGGTCGCATGCAATTTGCTTCTACAAAGTCTGAGTACGAGATAAATGTTATAAGGTCAAGCGAGGAGTCTAATTTTCAAGAAAGAAAGAAACAACGGCAAATAATGTATTTTGCCAGGGGAGTCTTTTAATAGGGTGGTAATGCATTAACCAACAAAGAAGAGTAGTGTGCAAATTGTATGACCATGAAGAAGAGAACATAAATACAATGTATGTTTTTTTTTTTTTTTTGTATATAGAAATGCAGTTAGTATGTGTTTTCTAATGCAAGTTTCTAACATATTTCAAAACAAGCATCCAATCAAATATTTTAAAAGGTCAAGTTAAATCATGCAATTAGTTCTTATAGCCAAAAGTATAATAGGCTCCTCTTGGAACAAGCATCTTCAACACAGGATTTGACTTATTTTGATACTCTGTAGAAAGTCCACTCGAAATCTGATTACTGATGAAGCTTGAGATTTTTTTTTTTTTTTTTTGGATGGGGCATACTAAATGATTCAATAAGCTTTGAAAATTACATAATGAAAGATGTCTGCCAAAATTATTCCGATTATAATATATCGAGAAGTTTAAAACACGGTTAGGTGGAACTTGGAATATCCTTTTCCATTAGTTATAACCTACGATCAGATATTGTTTCCCTTTAAAAGGGTATATGGAAATGCTCTTATTTCTAAATGTTTATGAAACTTTCACCTGTTGGAACAATGCCTGATCTGGTGTAAATATGTAACTTGGGTAGGAACAATGGCTGACAGAAACGACTGTGCAATCAGAGTAGTTGAAAGTTAATCCTAAGAGCTTTTACATCAATGAATATAAATGAATGGCTAAAGCACCAGCTCTTTTAGAGGCAGAAGAAGGGGCCAACACTTTAATCAGTATCATTTGTCCTCTCTGCTTCAGATGCTGCTTTCTGGTTCCAATTGTTCCCACTTTTCTTTTTCTTCTTTTGTCCCCTTCTCTTTTCTTCTCTTGGTTCATTTTAGCTTCTTGCAATTGTTGTCAAATGAGCTGTGAAGCAGAGCTTGTCAGCACCATCTATTGTCTTTGTCCAGCAAACATATCAACTTTGAGACATTAAAGTTCAAATGCTATGCTAGCACTGTAACATAAGATATTAGTCTTTTAATATAAATATTTATTTATATATTTATATATATATTCATGAGTTTAAGTCTAGTCTAGTGCAGTGAAGTATACCAATACAATAGAGATGGTGCTAATGTCAATGCCATTATTAAAGGGGGGCTCAAATTTTCTATTGCAGCCTGCCTGACTTGAGCCATCATTTATTGTTGCAGAGTGAACCATTGCTGTCTTTAGGTTGAGAAGGCTTAATTATTATATGGTATCAGCCTTGTTCTTTTCTCTCCTATTTGACTTTTCTCTTCATTTTAAAAAGAAAAAGAAGACTTCTATTCAGATAAAAAAAAAGGAAAAAAGAAGTAAAGCTTTTATTATTTTTCAACTAAACTCAAAGTATTGGGATTACTCAAAATATATTGGATAATAAGTAACATCAGTTACCATCAAATAAATGAGCACCTCATTTTTTTAATAAAAAAAAATATTCAGCAAAAAAAATGTGGTTCTTATTTACTTTATTATATTATGAATGATGAACCTCACCTCATTGAAGAGGAAAAGAAAAATATCAAGGACCAATTCTAACAAGGCCAAAGGTAGCCATTCAAATCCCTGTATTTGTTAGAACCAAAGATTAGATGGTGGGGTCCTAGATGTGTCATTTTCCTTAACCATTATCCACTTTTTTCCTTTAAAGAAAATAAATGAAATCTCTTTCTCCACGCTTGTCCATCACTAGTTAATTGGTATATGGCGTGTGCATAGTATAGTCCCTCTAAAACCTCTTCGAGTCTTTGTCCAATTCCTTCTTTTCACCCATTGCTTTCTGTCTTTGAACTCATGCACATGTGCAACCCACATGTGGACTTTTATTTAACTCAATAATGGTGTTCCCCACAAACCCTTATCATAAAAAATATAATGTATATTATATATATATATATATTTATATGCATATTCAATTGGGATCAAAGCCATTATAACTTTCATGCATGATTTATTTTTATGGACTAATGAAGTATGGAAAGGGTTAGTTGTGTATCATACAATGCAGAAGAATAACTGTTATTAACTCTATGTTATAATCTATTCCAATATTAAGTATTGCTTGTTATCATTGTCTTTGAGACATCCACAAAGATAAAACATATACGGGTAAGAGGTGGGAAAAGGGACAATAGACATACTATACCAAATAAAGGAGGAGAAACAAAAACAAAAGCCCAAAAAATCACAAGGTGTATGTGGATATACTCCCTTTTCTAGTGGTAGTTTTTTTTTTCTTTTCACCTTACTTTGCTTCTCTTTCCTCATCTTCTTTGGGTCTTGCTGAAGAAGTTGAGCCTGCTGAGGCCATACCAATAACCTGACTGTGTGTGAACCTTTGTAACTGGATCATTCTGGCATAGCACCCATCAGGGTAATTCTTTAACAAATGGGAGTGAGATCCTTGCTCCGCAACTTTCCCATCGTCGATTACTGCAATGACATTGGCGTTTCGGATAGTGGAAAGCCTGTGTGCTACCACAATTGTAGTTCTTCCTGAGCAGGCGCGCTCTAGAGCCTCTTGAACAGATCTTTCGGACTCAGCATCAAGTGCACTAGTTGCCTCGTCAAGCAGCATAAGCTCTGCCTTCCTCAATAAAGCCCGAGCAATTGCAATTCTTTGTTTTTGACCCCCGGATAACTGTACTCCTCTTTCCCCAACAAATGTTTTGTATCCATCAGGCAATGAAGATACAAACTTGTGAGCATTGGCCATAGTAGCAGCTTCTATGATTTCAGCCTCAGTTGCTGACTCATGACCATAAGCAATGTTCTCATATATAGTTGTAGCAAAAAGACATGGCTCCTGAGGCACTACAGCTATGTGCCTTCTGAGGGACTTGAGATTGTATTTTCTAATGTCTTTCCCATCAATCATGACCCGGCCTGATGTTGGGTCGTAGAACCGCTGTACCAATGCAATAACCGAGCTCTTTCCACATCCACTAGGACCAACAAGTGCAAGAGTTTTGCCTGCTCGAGCACGAAGACTTAGGTCACGGAAGATAGCAATATCAGGGCGAGAAGGGTAAGAGAAGTCTACATGCTTTAATTCAACTTCACCACGCAGCCGATCGGGAGCTGGTGTGGCATCTGGATCATCAGGTTCGATTTCAGTTTTACGGTCAAGAAGTTCAAATACTGAGCGCATGGCTCGACCACCTTTGATAAAGTCAGGAGCTAAGGTTAATGTTTCAGCTGCTCCATTGGCAGATACCATAAGGACCATGAAAACTCTGATAGTTTTTGAGAAATCAGAGATCCCATGTTTAACAAGCCAAGAAGCATACCAAAGACCAAGGGCATAAGAAGCATAAAGTGCAAACTGAGCTATCCCAAATCCACTTCCAGCAATCTGACCCTTCCAGAAGCAGCGTCGTAGTGGAGCCTCGAGGTTGGTAGTGAATAGATTAACGATTTTTCCCTCTGAATTGAAAGCAGCTACAGTTCTTACATTGGCTATGGCCTCCCCAGCTAGTTGGGTGGCCTTGGAATGGGCAGCTTCAAGGTCTCCAGAGAAACCAGTCATGAACATTTTCTGTCAAAATTCAACCAGAAAGTTATTAAACAAACAATTCTTGTGAAGTAAAAAATTACATGCTTGAGGGCAAGACAGAAAAACAAACCTGTAAGACAGTGGCAGCAACAACCACAGGGAAGACGGCTACGAGGACAAGAGCAAGACGCCACTGCAGAACAAATCCGGCTGTACAGGCAACTAACATCAGTGCTGTGTTCTGTACAATTACTGATATCCTGTCTCCAATAGCTGATCTGACATTGTTAGCATCAAGAGCTAGCCTTGCAGCCACTCTACCACTTTCATTTTCCTCCTGGTCAAACCATGCCATTTCATTTTTCAGCACTGCTGCTAGCATTTTCTCCCTTACACGTTTTGTCAAGTTTTCACCCACAATATCCCAGAAGAAATGTTGTAGTGTGTTGAAGAGAAGTGCAGCTGAAGAAAGTCCAATCAACAGATAACAGTACTTACCGATTTGTTTAATCATGAAAGCGTGGTCTGGATTGTAGTAGACACTGAGAACAGCACTCAGAACATATGCAAAGAAGGCACTAAGCGATCCGCACACAATAGAACCAATTGAACCAACTAAAGCATAAACCCATTCTGGAGAATTCATTTTCGCAAGACGCCAGAAAGAACTAGCTTGCTCCTTGAAAGGAAGCTTTTCGAGACGGTAATTTGGATACGAGGCATCAAGGGAAAGACTAAAATCAGAAGTTGAGAAGTCAGACAGCCGGCGTGAATATGGTGAGCGACCATACGAGGAATTTCGAGCAATTATTGGTGAGCTTACTGAGTTCCTGGCACTAGAAGGCCTGCAAATGAAGAACTTTAGTCAGCATTACATCCTCACAATGAGTCTCTAGATTCAAATATTCAATACAATGAGTTTACCTTGCACTACTCTTTCTGGCATTGTTGAGAGCAGTTTCATGTGCTGCCTCCTGCATTCTAATGAGCTTCGCATACATACCATTCTCTCCTTTGGCAATGAGTTCATCATGGGTTCCAATTTCATAAACAGACCCCTGGTGCAGTACAGCTACAAGGTCAGCCTTGCGAATGGTTGATAGGCGATGAGCAATAACAAGAGTTGTCCTCCCAATCATGAACCGGTCTAGGGCCTCTTGAACCAGCTTCTCTGATTCAGAATCCAATGCACTTGTTGCCTCATCTAACAATAGGATTGCTGGGTTTTTTAGCATGGCCCTTGCTATAGCTATCCTCTGTTTCTGTCCTCCAGAGAGCTGCACTCCTCTCTCCCCTACCTGCCATTTGCAAGTCAATTACTTACATATTTACCTCTTGTAATTTAAGATAACTGTAATTCAAACAGTCAAGTATGAATGTATACGCTAGACTTCATTCTATAATTATTTCCATAAAATAATAATAAACAATTCAGGTACTTTCTTTCACTTATTAATTCTTCCTTTGAATTGCATGGTAAGTAAAATTACTCTATTGACTTAATTGTAGAGTGCTATTTTGTTTTTCTTCATTTATTTATTTATTTTTAATTTCATTGTCTTATACCAGGAATTATCTGTGGAATCTTCCCTCCAATGCCAATATAATGTCGGAGTATAAATATAAATATATGCAGCCTTATTTATTTGTCCACATGCATTGTTGACTGAGGCATGTTACTTTCCACAAATGCATGCATGGACAAACACTCCAAACATTGACTTCTAAAAAACTAAGCATAAAATAAGGTTAGGTCTTGTTTGTTGACCAAATCAATTATTCCATCTTAAATATATATTATAACAGAAGCAATTATCTTCTCTTTTTTTAAAAGGATAAGATAACAGAAGCAGTTGTAGCCATTAAAAATTCAAACTACACGAGGAAGGTTCGAGATCCATATTCACCATGACAACTTAAGACATTTCTTATTGAAGGACCATTCTATATAAAGATTAACTACTGTCAAGAACTTAAGGTAATTACATGTGAAATTTGTGGTTAACTGACCTGAGTATCGAAGCCATCGGTAAGTTTGATAATAAATGAATGAGCATTTGCAACTCTGGCAGCTTCTTCAATTTCAACGAGATCAGCATCAGGTCTACCCAACAGTATGTTCTCCTTAATGGTTGTAGCAAATAGAGCAGGCTCTTGGCTCACAAGTCCAATTTGCTGTCTCAGGCACCTGAGTTTTAGCGTCTTTATGTCATGCCCATCAAGCATAACTTGCCCTGTCCAGGTTTAAAATACCACAATAATTCAGTATATTGACAAAGCTCTCCACCACAAACACATAATTACTAACATTTATAATTACATGAAAGTATACCTGAGGTAGGGTCATAGAATCTCTCAATGAGAGAGACCACCGTGCTCTTGCCAGAGCCGCTGCTGCCAACCAAAGCAATGGTCTTTCCAGCCGGAACATTTAGGCAGAAATTGTTTAAAATGCGAATGTCGGGCCTTGCAGGGTAGGAGAAGTCTACATTTTTTAGTTCCACTAGTCCTGTAACTGACTCTAGTTCCAATCCTGAGTCACTGTTTCGGTCAATACTAGGCTTGTGATCAATTACACGGAAAATTTTAGCAGCTGCAACTTTAGCCTTTGCAAATGCACCCATGCTTGGTGCTGACTGACCTAAGGCTCTGTTTGGTTTAAAGAGAAACTTTCAAGTGACCATCTTTATGAAAACTATGTTTGGGAACAAAGAAAAACAATATATGTAACGGAACACTTACAGTCCACCGATCATGACAGCAAACATGGTGGCTATGGCTAGTCCTCCATTGGTATAGTGATGCCTAACAAGATAGCCACCGTACCACAGTAGAAGTGCATAACAGCAAAAAACTACAAAGTAAGTTGCCCCAAGTCCCATTCCCTTTGCCAACCCACTCTTGTAACCGAGCTTTTGAGCAATTCTCAATGCGTCAGAATAAGCTTGTAAAGCTCTAGATTCTCCAACGAAAGCCATCACCACCCGAATTTGAACAATGGTCTGCAAATTTAATCATAAATCAGAGATAGTCAGATAGCCATAGATCAAACAAAAGACTTACCCAATTAGATATGAAACTTTGTAAAAAGAGTTTTTTTAGCAATGTTTTCAACCTGTTCAACGACATTTCCAGCTTGTGACATAGACGCCTGGCTCTTCCCAGACAGTTTGGCTAATGTAGTAGTGTGGATACCTCCAATGACAGCTATGAGAGGAACAACTGCAAGAGTTACTAAAGCTAATTGCCACACAGCAGTGAAACCAACTACAAACCCAGATACAAATGTGGCCATATAGTGAACAAAATTGCCCAACTGCACCAACAACAAAAAAAACAGAGAAAACCCAGTTCATCAAATTCTTCATCAGGAACTAAATTAACCTTAAAAAAGAAGATTAACCCAGTTCTTTGTTATGCTTCACCTTTTCACTAATGGCGTCTTGGACCATCACAGCATCAGTGTTTATGGCGAAAACAACGTCTGATGTTCGAACCTCCGTATCGAAGTATTGAACATCTTGGTTCAAAGCAGCTTCAAGGTACTTGATCCTCATCCTGGTTGATTGTCTTTCTCCAGTCCACATCCAACAAGATATCTCTGCAACCAAAAAAAATTTCCACCATTTCAAACTCCACAAGAAAATTTATGCCAAATCCGAAAGAACCATACTCCAGTTTGAACTCACCAGCCCATGAAGAAGCCCATATTGCAGCTCCAACAACTAGAAAATATAATGCGTACTGCAAAATCACAAAACCAGAACGATCAAGATAAGAGCTTTATTTATGTTAAGAAAGAAATGGAAAGTGGGGAGGTATTATTGTGAAGCGGGTGTAGTACCTTTAGAACCTCTTGCATCATCTTGTCCGTGTCATTAGCATTGGAGCCAAAGGAATTAACGAGATCGGCGAAGAATCGAAGAAAGAGAGGCAAAGAGCAGCCATGGACGATGGCTCCAAGCGACCCAATTATCATCAGAACATAATCCAAACTATCAGCGAATCGGAAAAGCTCACCGAACCCAGCTGCCGGATAAGGCTCAGGCTTCTCCCCATTACTGCCACCACTACCACTACTACTGCTACCGCCACCTCCATTAGAGTCTTTATTAAGCTGCTCACCGTTATGGTTGTTGCTGTTCTCCATTGCTTCTTCTGTTTTCGAAGCTGTGTCAAGACCCACTTGGGGTTGTCGTTGTCCTTCTTCATCAAGTCTGAGTGGCTCTCTGCCAGCAGGTTCTTCTTCTGTTGTGGTTTGAGAAGAAGCCATAGCTAAAGCCATTGCCGTTTGCGTTGATGGGTTGGCTTTAAATGGCTCAAAAGTAGGACTAGGAGAAGCGGACACGAGCTCCAAGCCTTGCATTTCGGACCATCTCCACTGCTCAATCGTCTTTATCTCCTGAGAATCTTGTGACATTTGCAAAATTCCTCGCTTTATGAACAAACCTCTCTCTCTCTCTCTCTCTCTCTCTCTCTCTTCCTCTATAATCTCACCCTACCTGGCTTTTGAGCTCATGTTTTTGCTGTCTTTAACCTTTTATTTTACTTTCTTTTTTTGGGGTGTCAGTCAAGTTTATACCATTTCTTTTAACCCTTTTGTTCTATATTCCTACTCTTCTTCTTCCATGTTTTTACTCTCTCTCCCTCTCTCTTTATGTATATAAATAGGAACCTTCCTCTCTCTAAAGTTGCAGTGTGGAGTGGAGCTTACAATCAGATGGGGCTTGGCTTCATTCTCTCTCTCTCTCTCTCTCTCTCTCTCTCTCTCTCTTCAGTTAGCTTCTTCTGTAAAAATAAACACAGAAAATGACAGATTGTTAAGTTAGGGACACCACTAGAGAGAGAAACAAAAAAGATAGATGAAAAAGATGAAAGAGAAATCTCACCCGACAAACAACAGTGTGAAAACTTGAGATTGGTTTTTTTTGACTAAAACAGCTTCAAATAGAATAAGAAGTTGAAAAAATAGTAAATTTTTATATAAAAAGAAACAAATTTATGAAACAGTTTGGTGTTTTTTTTCTTTTTATATTATATATTTATAAATTGGGATTACCCTGTTATGGTTTCTTATGCAAGCTAAACCGAAAAAGTTCTTACCTTGTTCATAAAGTTCATACCTTTAAACTCTCTCTCTCTCTCTCTCTCCCCAATAAATCCGGCGTCTTTTACTACAAACTGTACCCGTATAAGAAATTGTTATGGAAGCTAACTCAATTAGAATAAAAATAAATAATGCCATTATTCTTATTATTACCTAATAGTTTGACTCAAATTTTTATATATAGATATATATTATTTTTCTCATATATATAGATATATAATTTTATAAACTGTTAATGTGAACTCTACCAGGCTAAATTTTTTTTATTATTATTTAATTATTAATATAGGACTGAAATTCTTGATTGTATTAATTTAAATTGTCAGAAAAATCGTGGTCAAATCCGGGGAATCCTTCCAAGTTTCGATTCTTTATTTGAAAATGACAGCAATAATTTACTAAAAAAAATAAGTTTGTATAGGAGAATTCGAAAGGTAATAAAATAATTAAAAGTAGAAATGATTTCTGATTGGATTCATTAAGCTAATAAAGGTAAAGCGATGGATCCCATCTGGGTTTCAGAATATGATCAGAACTCAGCTCAGAAAAATAAAAAGAGAGGACTTGGCTTTAATCACGCTTTCATCTTGAAAATATATATCTCTAAAACTGTGCAGTGAGTGAATGTAGTCAGCTCTTTTTTATTTTTTTTTATCAAATTTAGTATTTAATAAATAATTAAACGACTGGGATCTGACACCCTCAAATTCCCCTCGAGCTGCTCTAATAATTTCGTTATTTTTGTGGGATTGTCACAATATTGCTTTTTTTTTTTGTTAATCAAGATTAATATCATTTTGTTATTCATATACCCTTTTTTTTATTTCTATAATAGAGAACAATTAATAAAATTATTTATATTTCGAAAATACAATCTTCATATTAATACTCATATTAATACATTCTTCGAAAATTATTTAAAATGTTTACCTGGGAACATTTTAAAAAGAAAAAGTAGTTTGTAAAGCATAAATTTAAAGTATTACATTAGTATTTTAAAATATCATAAATTTGTTGTAAATAATTGGCTACATTTTTTATTATTCCTTAGAATGAAAAGATTACAACACTAAATTAGGACCATAAAATTCTAAAAAAAAATCAACATAGTTGGCTAATTATCTTTGCCAACTTATTACAAAATATATCAAATAAGAAAAAATATTATCTGAATAACAAAATCATGGAATTTCAACAAAATTTACATTAATAATGAAATATATATTTAAAATTGTATTTTTTTTAAATGAATTTAAAATTGCGCTAAAATCATTAAATTTTATCATCAACACCTCTTGACTAATTAGTCAATTGTCTAAAGCTTCATATGTTTTGCAATTTAAAAATAACTTATTTTGATGACACATTATTTATATTTTTTTCTTCTAAAAAATATTAGGTTTATTAAAATTCACAATAATTGCAAAAAATATATATAATTTTTACCTGTAATTAACTTTTACACCAATAGTCAATTTTCTATGCATTATCATCTTCAAGAAGAAGGAAAAAACAATGATAATTAATTACTTAATTATTTATCCACAATAGTTTATTTTACTAGGCTACAACTTTTTTTGTCCTGATTTTGTTTTTTTTCTTTTATAAATACACAATTCTGCTGTTTTTACAAAATCTGAAGAAAAAATATACATGGTAAAATAACAATAAATTTTTTATCATCTTACAATTATTATTTTTTATCTTCATTTCATATTCATCAATAAAAAAAATTAAAAAAGGAGATAGAGGGAGAGAGAGGGACTTATTATGTCTTCTTAAAAGAATTAGTTAAAAAAACATTGGTGACCTCAAACTTGGTTGAGCAGGTCCTCATTAGACATTACCATACATATACATGTAGAATTAAAATAAATAAATAAATAATTAAAGGAAGGAAGTGTGGTGTTCTTGATTTCTTTCTCTCAACTCACTCCTCGTGAGCATTTTTCTTTTGCAGCTTTTAATGCTTTTTATTTATTGTTTTGGTTCAACAAGAATGCCACTTTGGCATTCTAGGGTTTTTGTAGGACCCCATCATCTAAATCACATTGATGAGTTTAATTACTTTCATTTTACTTAACATAATCTTCTAGACAAAAATAGAGCTATTCATCATTACTAACAATAAAATTAAAAAACTATTTTCTCTTTATGTATCTATATGCTGAGTGAGCAAAAAATAATGGACGAAGTAAAATTATAGAGTAAAGTTTTTTAATAATAACAACAACAAAAAATGATTATAATGAGAATATTATTTAAAAAGTGTTATTTTTTATGGAGGCCAAAAAAAAGAGTTTAAATTTGTAAAATTAATAAAAAAAAAATTATGAGGGATGCCCCCACTTGCTCCCTTTGGCTCCGCCTTGGTCTTACTAAAATGCTCCTCAACTTTGAAAGTGTTTCAAAAAAAACAAGATGCTTATTTTAAGGTAGAAATCATAACAATTTTAATTTATTTGGTTAGCTAGAAAACAAAATGTGATCAAGAGAATACATATTAATAATAAAGAATAGTATTAAGGAAGAATATGCAAGATTGTAACAATGATTACAGGAAATAGCGATTCATTTCTTCTAGCTTATTAATCAAAGGAGAAAATCACTAGAAAAACCAAGCAAGGTGAAAGAACAGAGAACATAGCAATAGAATTTATATATATATAACACATTAAGAAACATTACTTGTTTTTTATAAATAAATTTTGTGTATGTAACTAATTTGATATTTAATATTTGTATATAACTTTGTTATTCCTTATATTATGTAGCTTGTGTCACTATGCTTCCTAGACAGGTAATGTGGCGGTTTATTTCTATAAAACTAACAAAATGGGCCATAAAAGAAAATTAATTTTAACCTTGAAAAGAAGTATTTATGTTACACTTTCATATTAAGCTAGAGCAATTAAGTAAATGTATAGTTTAGCAAGAAAAAAAAATAAAGATTTTTACGTATTTCAGCAGTAAAAATCTGTCTACATCCACGAATCACTTTTATTAAAATCTGCGTTAAAGCTTTTTGAGAGCCATTTCACAGAGATTTTCTCAATACAATATAATGTGTGAGTACAAATGACTAAACTCAGGCTATTTATAGACCCAGTTACAAGAATCTTCCCTTAATCTTAGGGATATTACATTACTCATACCATATTTGAATTGGAACTACAAATTTGTAGATTAAATACAATTAATCGCATTTATTGTAGATAAATATCCCTAAACAATAGGGTTGATTACATGGTTTGAATTAAATCCTCTTATTATAGGGAATTCCTAACAACATCTCCGTGTATTAATTTAACGCGTCTTCGAGCTTGAATGCTGCCTTAGCGCGCTTTCGAGATCATATGTAGCTTCGAGCTCATCGTTCCAATTGTCGCTACCTCCTTGCTTGATTGGTCTTTCGAACTCATCTTTCGGAGGAGACTCTTGTTGCCTTCGAGCTTGCTACCCATGCTCGAGTGCAAATGATATGGTTCCTTGGAACTTCATGTATATTTGTACAAGTATAATGTTAATACTTATTAGTTATGAGCTTACACTTTACGAGACTACATTTCGAGGTTGTTTATTTATTCTCGAAATTTGGGTGTACCATTTTGCCCCCTCAAAAGTATTGGTTCGAATCCTCTGAGAAAGAAACTTTTGAACTTCACTTTTGGAAAACGTGCCCACCTACCACACTCGAGTGTGGACACATTTCACCACAAGAATTGATGTTAAGAGCACTTGAGTACCCTCTTTCTGCACATGTCCTTTCCTATTCCCCTTTTTTCGCTAGTTTTTTAGATTAAATGTGGCCCATCAGATCACATTTAAACCCGATTCAAGGGCTCAGATTCCCTTCCGAATGCCACCTTTTTTCCTATTTAAACTCCTTATTCACCTTCTTCATCTTCACTTTTGCCTTCTCAACTTTCATAAAGGACTCACATACTAGAACTCCAAACTCTTGCATGTTCTCCAAGCTAAAAAAACAAGGCAACCTTCAATTGTTTGGCTCCATAGGATCATTCCTGCTTCCGGCCTTCCAATCGAAAATCACTTCATTTCCGCGATTGACTTTGTGTAAGTTTTTTAACATGATTTTTTATGAATAACATACTTTTCATCTTCATGCATGATGATTTTTTATTCTTCTAGTTCTTGTTGTATTTTTGAAATCTTTTATGTAAAAAGGGAGTTTTTTATTTGTATGGATGAGCATTTGTAGTGAATAAAGATCTATTTAGGCAGAATTTTGGTAAAAACTGGTAAAAATGGCACCTTTTAGGTTACGAGGTAATAGCTTATAGGTTTCGTGTAGTACAAGAAATAGGGTCTTTAAAAATAGGGTTTTAATGCCCATAAACCAATGATATCCCCATTTTAGGTAACTGCCCATTTCTTCCTAGAAATTCGGGATACCCCAAATCGGAAGTAATCGTTCCACTCTCGCTTGGATCTACTCTTAGTGGCCTGAGCTTGTAACAACTCAGTTGTGGCATTCAAACAGTCTCGCTATTTCGAGTTTTTGGGATCGAGTTACTCTATCTCGTTATCTCAAGCTTGTGAGCTCGAGTTATCAAGATTTTTTCTTTATATTTTTTCTAAGTGATGGGCCCTCAGCCTTTTCTTTCTTGTTAGATAATGCAGTCTTCAGAGAATCGGTGGGGGCCCGAGCTTGCAATCCCTTACCACCCACCATCTCCTCAAGTTGAATCTCTATTTACTCGAAATCAACGGGTGATTCGGGAGCACAAAGAGCACCTCGAATGTGAAGACATTCGAGCCCACTTCCAGCGTCAAATTACCGAGGTTGAAGAGGGAAAAAGAAGGAGATTACGGTTTTTCGTGTATCCTGACCCAGACCTTGAGGTTTGTCCGATCCCCTTATATCCCAAGTGTAGGGTTACCATAGCATTTCCCCCCGGCAGGCTCTCCTTCGAATTTATGTAGAGCACAGCAAACCAGCAAGCCAGTCAAACAGTCCCCAAAGTTTCTTCTACCCCGGCCTCGGAGAGTTCTTTCTTCGAGGCAGAATATTATCAGAGCATTGTTACCTCCATGAGAAAGATTTTGGACATTTTGTCTTTCCATGGACTAAATTTGTCATGTCGTCTTGCCAACTTCGACAAAAGGAGCTATTTTGCTCTGGGTGAAGACGACCAGAGAGAAAAGTCAAGCTCGCGAATTGGAGTCGCGAGCATATGTGAGTTGGGGCACTACTGCCTTTAAAGGGGTATTTTAGGAAGTTCACCGACTACATCGGTATCGCCCCCTTTTTAGCTCCAGTCCAACTCATATAGGATCCTAGCAACATTGAAGTCGCTATACCACGAGAAGAAATGTGATGGACCCTCGATATGTGAGATTTTGTATCTCTTTTGCCTGAAAAGCAACCCTTCCTAAGCTCACGGTGGGGATGGCTTCTATTACCTTAGAAGCTATCCAAAGGAGAGGAGGTTGTTCGAGGACATACCTATTCATCCTTCAAACTTCAAGACCATCTTCTTCTGGACAGACAGGCTTGATCCATTCAGATTCTATTCTTTTCAACGAATCCGTTAGTATTTTCTTCTTGAATTCTTTCATCTCAAGCTCGAAATGCTCATCCAAGTTACTTGTGCAGTCAATTACAACCACCCAAAGCCAACTGAGGCTATGAAGGAACATCAAGAGGAAATTTTGAAGCTCCCGTACGGTCAGCGGTCCCTCAGCTACCTCCTAGACGAGGATAAGCTCTGTCTATGCGGTCTCCTTGGCGTAGGGGAGTCTACAGATGATGCTGGGCTCATACGTACGCGAGATGGGAAGATGTCCCTATCCCAACTGCCAAGCTCCCCTCCAAAAGGAAGCACTCAAGCTCATGCTCTCAAGCCTCAATCCCCCACTTAGTTGAAATGTCAGGCTCGGGGACTGAAGCACAAGACAAGGCCTCTCCTAGTCCGTCTAATGGAGGTAAAGTTGTGTTAGACATGTCTATGTGGTCTTCGAACCTTTTAAAACAATATCCCAACATCGTAGTCCTTTTTAATGACCCCCTAATCAATTTTATGACGTAGTCGGGGGTAGACTTTAAGGTACATAAGGACAATAGTTAGTTAGGAAAATACCAAACCATGTATAGTGTAAATGAGGTTTGGGAAAAAATAGTCGTCCAACATGGGACTAGTGACCATAGGGATTTGTCAAGTCTGTCCCTTACTGTAAAGAACACCCTAGACTAATACTTACAAAACGTTCGCTTAACATAGTTTATAAAAGAATACTGTCCATTATTAAAGTCTCAGGGGGACTTATTTAAAATCATGCAAGTTGGCGCCATAGGTTCAAAATAAAACATAGGTTATTATGCAAGGTTCAAGAAAACCAAATAATTTAAATAACAGAGTCCCACTGATAATTTTAGGAAAAGTCTCTTAAAACAAAACATAATTTAAATGGCGTTCCACGTTGATCGTTTTATCGTCCATAGGATTGCCCCACACCATACACCCCATGATGAAGAACTCCTCACGTCACCACGCGTGCCATAGAGAAATCTTATTTGCTACTTGGAAGGAAAGTAAGGGGGTGAGCTAAAAGCCCAGTAAGGAAGTACAAGCAAATAAGCAAGTAAGAAAAAAAAAAAAATCCAAACACTAACATTCATCTAAGACATCATGGTACGTCATAACGTAATCGTAACATATCATCATATCATAACATAATCGTACATATCATCATTCATAACATAATCGTACATATCATCATATCATAACATAAATGTAACATATCATCATATCATAACATAAATGTGACATATCATCATATCACAAACATGCAGCATACATGATGAGCATGGAACGCTAGTTGTCCATGTCACCCTATGAGGTAAACAAGAGATCACTGGTCCTTAAATAACCTCGGCGCGTCCGCCCTAGGAGTCACGTCTCAATGTCCTTAGTAACTCGTTCGATGTATCTGACATCGAAATCTGTTTGATGTATCTAACATCGCATTCTGTTTGATGTATCTAACATCCATACACATACCACATTCAACAGATCATCACATTAAGGCATTCAAAATTTCATAACAGTTCATTCATATAATAGCCTTACCATTCATAGCATAAAATCATAAAATCTATCTAACTTCCTTATTTCAGGTCCAAGCTAAGAATTTCACAATCTTTTCAACGAGCCTATATCATAATCAAAATAACGTTTCTTAGGTTCATAAAATTATTATTTTGCCCTTTCCATACAACTCATGTGTGCATGGGCCATGCACTCATGATAACAGTTACACTAAACATGCAATTATCGCCAAAAAGAATAATGCTCGTTCTACCCATTTTACTAACATGATTGTTTTATAAAAATCTCATAGTTGAATAATAATCATGATTTTGGACGTAAAAGTTGATTTGCATGTAACATGCATACGCGGGAACGTTGCGTAATAAAGACGTTTTCAAAAACGATAATTCTACATTTCTATTATTATTTTAAAATCAATAGACATATTATATGCTTCATTTTCTTAAAATTTCTAAGTTGATTAAATTTCTCAAAACTTTATTTTATCTTATAAATTTATTTTATTTTAGCTCAAAATAAAATATGTGACATTTTCATTAAATAAATAATAATTTATCAAGAATTACCCAACAAGCTTGGATTTAATTAAAATACCTATTTTAATATGTTTCTTTAGAAAAATATATTTTATCAGTGTGTTACAAAAATGATGTAAAAAATATATTTTAAGTGTGGAAAAATACATTTTGATTTAATTTATTGAAGACTTAGTTTTTAAGTAGTAAAAACCCATATATGACAATTTAATAACAATTGTTAACCTTTTTAAAACAAACTTTCAGCCACTACTTATTTTATTCAAAAATCACAAATAAATAGAGTCTAAATATTTTTCTCAATCAAAATAAAGAAAAATTATTATTTATCAAAATATGCATTCATACCATTAAAATATCATTTTTCAATATTACCATAACTTAGTAAAAATAATTTATTCCAAAAATTAATCAAATTCATTTTTAGTGAAACTTACTTCATATTTTATTACAAAATTCCAGCAACCATTTTTTTTATCATTAAAATCACCATATTCAATTTTATAAACTTATTTTTTTCTCAAAATTCAATAAAAATTATGTAGGAAATTAATTGGGTAAAATATCATAACATGAGACTTAAAATCCTCTTTTAATTTCATAAAAATTAACACATTCATCAAGAACATTATTTATGCATGCAACTCATATTTTTATCAACTTTTACCCAATTATTTTGAAAAAAACAGCAAGCTTAATTCTTTGTAAAACTCAACTTTTGTCTTAAAAATTACATAAAATCATTCATGCCTAAAATCTCATTATGCTCTTATAATATGCATGATTCTAATATCACTAACATAATCACATGAATCCTTTTAAAAACCATTTGTTGCAATTCCATGAAAACCAACAAAACATTATCAATAAAATAGCATATAGTAAATTTATAAGCACCATATTCACATATGCCTTATATTAACCTAGCGTATTTCTATCATTATTTTCATGCATCTCATAATTTAATCATTCAAAATATAACATGCATCTAACAAAATTTCATGATCAAAATATCAAGATTACTACTTATTCTCTTACCCACATATCATAGGTCCTAAAACATGGATCAATTATATTGTAAATCACACAACATATCAAGAACACCCTTGGGTGTACCTAGGCCGAAATCACCATACAAGTATTCATAGATTATTACAATTTTTTTATGCATAGCAAAATCAACATCACAACCCTTAAACACAAATCATACTCTCACAAAATCCAAATCCTATACATCAATCCTACCAAAATCAACCATTAGCACCATTAGCAAAACCTCATATACAACCCACCAAAAACAATATAAGGCTAAGGAAAAGACCATTACCTCCCTTGATTGTAAAAATCAAGAACACAAAAGATCAATACCCCAAACTCCACACCCTTGTTCAAGCCTAGGGTTTTTATGGGAAAGCCACCATGAGGAGGAGGAAGAACCCAAACACACACAAGAAAATAACACAAATCAAAATCATATTATCAAAAAAAGATTATGCAAAGAGAAAAACAAGAAGACATACTCTAGGGGGTTCCTCTTCACTTTCTCCTTCCTTCTTCCTTTCTTTCTTTCTTCCTCTCTCTCTCTCTCTCTCTCTCTCTCTCTACATGCCACTCTCTCTCTCTCTCTCTAGGTCACGGCAGCCACACACATACACAAGAGGAATGGCTCTTCTCTCCTTTCATAGCACCTTTATCACAAATCCCTCCATAAAGTCTCCCCAAAGACAATAAGGTAGTTTCCATTTCTCTTTTATTTTTCTTAATTTCTCTTTATTTCAAAAAGATACAAAGGAATAAAATGTGATCATGCCTATCCCCAAATGATCATGGTCTTCAATTTTTTATTTTTATCATCTTAAGGAAAGTATTCCTTTCCCACTAGGTCACACGCCCACTTCCTATTTCCCTCTTCTTTTCCCCTTTTTTTTATAAATAAATTACCCAAATAAATCTAAAATAAGGAAACATAAAATGTGTAGAAAATCTACACATGTGCACTATGCTACCATGCACTAGCACACACTAAATCACTAGGGTGCATTACTATCTATCATGCACCTTAGTGCATTCCACCATAGCTCACATAATTACCTCATTTGTCACACTTAAATAAAATGTAACACTAATAGTAAAATAACATGTTACACAATTATTCACTTATTAGATTAATTAACCAAAATATTTCTAACAATTAAATAAAATAACAACAATTAAATAAAACAATTCATCACACTTAAGATTTAAATCAAATAAAGCACAAAAATTTTAAATAATCTAAAAAAAATTTTTGGTGCACTACACTTACTTATCGAGAAGGAACTCCCTTAGAATCATTTGAAGATAGAGGGATTTCCTGGTCCCAAGTTCGAGTTAGAGGAGATCTTCCAATTAGGTTCTTTTAGAACTTCTCATATATTTTTTTTTCAAAACATGATTAAGTACTAATATTTACTTTCCTTTTTTCAGGCGAGATGGATTCGGACATTGATAACATTCTCAGCCAGTCCACTGTGCCTAAGGGGTCCAAGCGCCAATGGGTGTCCTCGAAGGGTGCTCGATTCTCCAAGGCTACGAAAACATCCGAGACCGCACCCGTGGCTTCAGGGCAGGCTAAGTTAGGCCCTACCACTGTTCCTCTAGTGCTTCTGGAGGTTGTTATTTCTCCTCCTTTGACCCAGGTGAAGAAAACTCGTCTTTCCCTCACTCCAATCTAGGATCGTAAGCTCAAGGTCGCAACCTACGTTCTCTTGTTTATGATCGACAATGATGCCGGCACTTCAGGAGCTTAACTGGGTTCGGATGCCTTGACCTGCATGGGTCAATGCTATAGTAACCTTGGAGCTCCCCAGTGGGAGTTCATAACAAGCTGTAAGAATGTGCAACGACCCAAAATTACTAATAAGGCTTAAGGACCTTGATTAGTGTGCTGGGAGGGCATAATTGGAAGTTATGAGAATTAATGGTAAGAAAGCATGTTTATGGGTACTGGATAAGCATGCGGGCCCTGTTTGGATGGTAAAGGCATAATTATAATTTTGGCCCGTTAGGGCATAAACGTGATTGTGTGTGATAAATTTTTGAGACCACATTATTATGTGGATATATATGTGCTTATGTGTGTGTGCAGCTTTCGGCACGAGGCGATCCTAGGGAGCAGGTAGCGGGAAAGTCACAACAGGACTCGATACTCGACTCTGGGTGAGTCAAGGGGTATTTGGGATATTAGATGGTTATCTGGGTTATCGGGTTATGAAAATAAATAATTGGAGATATATTTGAGGTTAAGAAGCTTAGGTGGAAATACTGGGGAATTTTACCATTTTGCCCTCGGGGACGTTTTCGGTACCTCGAGCCTTGGGATTGATTTAACTAGTTAATGATAGATTAAGTAAAGTGTAGAACTCGGTGGAACAAAGGTTAGAACCGACCTTCTTCTTCTCTCTCTCTTTCTCTCTCAAAGGGACCACAGAAGCAAGAGGAGATTGGCTGGAAATTCAGAGAAATTGAGCTGAGACTTTGGGGATTAGCTCAGGGTTAGCTAAAGAATCTAATCAAGAGTTAAGGTATGTTCTGAGTTTTGTTTCTAGTGGTCAAATTCTGTGTATATAGCTGAGTTTTAAGTGTTTATGGGTTTTTGCATTAAAGGTTGAATTTGGGCAGAAAGCTTGGAAGATAGATCAGTAAGTGTTTGGAGGATGGATTCTTTAGTGAAGGTAAGCTCTAATTTGTGATATAGTATTTGAATTCTGGGTTTTTCTGACTGGTTTTGGAGTTCTTGAGTTGTTGGGTTTCAAAGATGGAGATGTGGTTTTGATGAGTTCTAGACTAGGTTTCTGTTGGGTTAAGTGGTTGAAATCATGTTAGAATGTTGGGGTAATTGGATTATGTTATTGGGATGATTATGAGAGGTTTTGAGTGAGGTTTGAGAGTTGAAAATGGTGGTTTTTCTGGGTTTGAAGGGGTCGGGCCGCGACATAGTTCTTGGTGAGCCGCGACCCTTCGAAGCTGATGGTGCTGGAGAAGGAGGGCAGGCCGCGGCATGGGGCATATAGGGCCGCGGCCCGTGTCTATTTCTGGGCAAGGTTGGGCTCTCTTTGGGGCCATGCCGCGGCATGAGCAGGATTGAGCCGCGACCCTTAAGGAAATTTGTGTCCTTGGGATTTTAAACATGAAAATTTAACCTAGAGTGCTCAAGATCGATTCCACTACCGTGTTTAGTGGAATTCCATGTTCCGGAGATTAGAACCTTATCCGGAAACCTTTTACAATTATTGATGGAATCCTTTATTATGGTTGTGACTAGGTTTATGCTTAAGCTCAGGGCAGGATCGTGCTCGGGGATCGTCTTTACTAGTTAAAACGTTTGGATTGTGGATTTATATTGGGACTAAGGGTTCCGTGTCTTGTATGCTCTTTAAGAGGATGGTATTATGCCATGTGAATTGTGAATGGATGGTATCATGCCATGTAAATAGTAAACGAGCGACCTAAGAGCGCCGGAGTTTACACTTGCGCACAGGGCGCAGCTCGGCCACTGGTAGCCGATGACAGCTTAATATGCACTGAGCTCGGTTTTAGCGGGCCGAAGTCAGTGGGATAAACATGGGGTGCGGCCTAAGTTGTCGGCCCTAATTATCATGTGATTTGATTGTTATTATTCTGATGAAAGTGATATGCCGGTTATTTGAATGACAGATTGTTAGTTTGTTAACTATTATCGTTGAATAGATGAATGTTGTGTATTGTTGAGTACCTGGTTATGTCTTGTGAAATAGTTGGTTATTAATATTGATTGTATTTTAAATGTTTTGTTTTCTTGCTGGGCCTTGGCTCACGGGTGCTACGTGGTGCAGGTAAAGGCTAGGGTAAGATGAGTTGGCCATGGGTTGGAGAGCTCTAGGGATGAGGTGTACATTGTCAGCTGCTCGGCCGCCACAGTCGAGGGATTGTACAGGAACGAGAACCTAAAACATGTATTTTTCCATTAGAGTGGCTTGATTGTTTATAAAGTTTGGAAATTCTGTAGTTACGTTATTTAAACCCTGATTTGGGATCCCATGTACCAAACACTTATTTTAATGAAAATTATTTCGTTTACAACCAAAATCTTTTAAACCTAACCTGTTTGTGTCATTAGATTCACGTTTTTATCTAAACGACTTGATTAGCAAGTCTTACACTATTTCAAACACACAGTGTAACGGTCTTGGTTATCCAGGGCGTTACAGAATGCCACTGCCCTTTTTGGCAAGAGTGGAGAGCTATTCTCTTTGATAAGTTTGCCTTTGATTAACTCTACACTTTAACGCCAAAATTTTTGCTTCTAGGTGTTTAACATCTATTCTCAATTGCAGGCATTCCTTGCCTTGGTCCAACACAAATACATTTTGGACAACGAGGTTGCAATGAACAAGGTGTATGCTTAAAGTGCCAAGGAAGCATAGATCAAGGCCAAGGATGACCTTAAGAAGGAACAAATGGAGCTGGAGGCAAAGGACCTGGAGCTTAAGAAGAACTGGAGGAGGAGGAGGCCAAGCTCAGCTCAGGAGGCTGCATAGGCCAAGGAACAAGTTGGATCAGGGGATGTCAGAGCCACCAATCCTTGAGGATTCAAACATGGGCTGCAAACCATGGCATTTTTTTATAATTGTAATTATCATTTTTTATGCCCTTGGGGCAAAGACACTTTATAGCTCTAGTTTGAGCTATTTTTATTATCTTATGAATGCTTTACTTTAACTTAATAGTAGTTTTTATGCTTTTAATTTTCTAGCTCGAAAACTTTTTTGTACATTATCTACTTTTATCTCTTTGCCTTAATATTATGCATCATATTTCTGTATCGAAACAGTTCAAGCTTATTACTAAGGGCTTGCTTTTATACTTGTTTACTCAAACAAGTACATGTTTGAGCTTAAATTCGAACTTCCATATAATCATACATAGTTTATTCGATCGCTCATTTTTGACCTCATAATATTCAAGGTTGAACACTACTTATACCATGCATTTTTGCTTTTAAAAACACTTATTGGCATGTAGTCTCATTAGTCTAGTAATTTCTTACTTAGTGATAGTAACTTTCCTCATCCTCGAGTATGGTCTCAAGGTAGCAAGGTTGAAACTATTTTGCAAAAAATTACAGCTCTGTCTCGATTTATGAATGTTTTTGGTTAATCTAGAATTCCAACTTTATCCTTGTATTGATTTTATTTATATTGATAATCCAGACTTGAAATGGAGTTATGCTCATGCTTGTTATTTGTCCACGCACTTATTTTTATGCTCGTGCTTGGTTAGTGATCCATCACTTATATTTATCTTTATTTTTGCTATATTTTTTCGAGCGTATGGTATGATTATATACCACTTATGCCCCCTTAAATTCCTATGATTGAGAAATCTTAGGTTATTGATTATTGAGATCTTGCGAAAAATAATAAATAAAAATAATGTAAATAAATAACATTTTATTGATAAAAGGTCTTGTTAAAACCTTCAAAAGCAAACCCAGTGGGAAAATCTCAAGAAGGAAAAAGAGTGCCTTTGGGAAAATACAAGCTTGGTTACAACTAAATAAATATCATTCGATAATTTATTGATAATATGGTCATAAATGTTCAACGTTCTAAGCTCGTGGGACCAATCTCCATTTAATCGAGCTAGTTTATAGACTCAAGGTCGAATGATGGATTCAATTTGGCAAGGTCCTTCCCAATTAGGTCTAAGCATGCCTACAGAGGGGTCTCGTGTAGCCAAAAATATGCATCTTAGCACCAAGTCTCTCAATCCAAAGTGTCTATCTTGAACTCTTTTGTTGAAATATCTTGTAGCCCTTTGCTGGATGCATCATTTTTAAGCTAGGCTTTATCTCGATTTTCTTCAATTAGATCTAGGGATTCTTTGAGCCAGGATCGGTTTGAGTCTTGGTTATATGCTTCACGCCTTATAGAAGGAATTTTGACCTCAATTGGTAACATTGCCTCCCAGTCGTAGGCTAGGGAGAAGGGGGTGTGTCCGGTTGAGGTTCAAGTTGTCGTCCTGTAAGCCCATATGACTTATGGTAATTCTTCTGGCCAACTGCCTTTAGCTTCTTCGAGCCTTTTCTTCATAGAACTCTTGAGATTCTTGTTCACGGCTTCGACCTGTCCATTTGCTTGGGGATGGGCCACCGAGGAGAAACTTTTAATAATCCCATTTTTCTCACAGAATTGTGTGAATAACTCACTGTCGAACTGGGTTCCATTGTTTGAGACTATCTTCCTTGGCATCCCATATATGGAAATAATGTTCTTCACCACAAAGTCCATAAACTTTTTGAGGTAATTGTGGCCAGAGGTTCAGCCTCGGTCCATTTAGTGAAGTAGTCTATGACAACTACTGCATATTTGACTCCACCTTTTCTCGTTGGTAAGGATCGAATGAGTTAAATTCCCCATACCGCGAATAGCCAAGGGGAACTCATCATGGTGAGGTCAGTTGGTGGAGCTCGAGGTATTGAGGCAAACCGTTGACACTTTTTGAATTGCTTTACGTATTCAAATGAGTCTGCCTTTAATGTTGGCCAGAAATATCTATGCCTTATTACTTTTTGTCGAGAGGATGTGCCCCCAACATGATTTCCACAAAATCCTTCGTGAATTTCTTCTAGGATTTTCTTAGCTTCAGGTGGGGTTACACATCGCAATAACAACATGAAATATACTCTTCAGTACAATCTTACTTCCAAGATAGTGTACCTTGGTATTTTATACATCAGTTTTCGGGCCTCGTTCCGGTCTACAGGCAGGTTTCCAGTTTTAAGGCAGTCGATTATAAGTGTCATCCAAGTAGGTTGGGAGTCTATCATATCTACTTTGACCTCATCAGGCTTGGTTATGCTCGGTTCTGGCAAGAACTCCACTGGTACCACGTTGAGTGTGTTAGCCTCCTTGGTTGTGGCAAGTCAAGCTAGGGCGCCTGCATTCGAGTTTCGTTCTTGCAGAACCTTCTTGATCACGTAGAATTCAAATTGTTTGAATGCCTCTTTGAATTTTTCCAAGTATGTTGCCATCTTAATCTCCCAAGCCCGGTACTCTCCTAACATTTGGTTGACTACCAACTAAGAATCACTATAGCAGTGTATGGCCTTAGCTTTCAGCTCGGAAGCTACTCGGAGCCCTGCTAACAAGGCCTCATATTCTACCTCGTCATTTATAGCCTCGAATCCAAATCTTAAGGGGAAGTGAAATTTGTTTTCTGATGGAGTTATTAGAATAATGCCTGCCCCTGATCCTGTCTCATTGGAGGATCCATCGGCATTAAGTTTCCACAGCTCGCAAGTTGGGGTTATGACTTCTTCGTTGGTGATTCTTGTACATTCGACTATAAAGTTTGCCAAGGCCTGACCTTTTATCATCGTTCTCGGTTGGTAAGTGATCTCGAATTGTCGGAGTTCAACCACCCACTTTAATAGTCTTCCGAATGCATCAGGTTTCACAAATATCTGTCGTAGTGGCTTATCAGTCAGCAAATGAATGGGTTGCCGAAAGTAAGATCGAAGCTTTCGAGACACATGAACTAGGCATAGTGCTAGTTTTTTCCATCAGTGGATATCTCGATTCAACTCCCAGTTGTAACGACCCAAAATTACTAATAAGGCTTAAGGGCCTTGATTAGTGTGTCGGGAGGGCATAATTGATTTATGTGTGATTTAAATGGTTAAATGCATGATTATGTGATGAGCATGCTTATATGATTATATGGATATATGAGATGCATGATTATGAGTATTAGTATGCATGTAGGCCCTGCTTAGCTTATAGGGGCATATTTGTAATTTTGGCCCATTGAGGGCATAAATGTAATTATTTGTGATAAATTGTTGAGACCACATTATTATGTGGATATATTTGCAGTTGGTGGCTCGAGGCGATTCTAGTGAGCGGTTTAGCGAAATAATCACGGTGGGGATTTATACCCGGCTTGGGGGAGCCTGGGGGTATTTTTGGGAATTTGGGAAATATATTGGAGACTATTTGACATTGGGGAAAATAATTGGTGATTAATTAGGTGATGGAAATTAAGTGGTAAATACTAGGAACACTTGAGGAATTAGCGGGAATTGGGAACAAATGACCAAAATGCCCTTAAAATGTTTAAAGACTTAGGCTTTAATGGGAGGGAAAAATGGTCATTTGATAGTTAGAAAAAGGATAAGGGTTATAAAATAAAAAGAATTTTGAGAGGCGTGAGGTTTCTCTCTGGTATCTCCATGGCGAGACGCAAGAAGATCAACCAGAAGCCTGCTACTAGCTCTAAGGTGAATGAATCCCCGTCGGTTCAAGAAGCTTGTGAGGGAGAGACGACTAGTTTAGTTGAAGAAGTGTCGGTTGTGGTGGAAGAGGTATTCAAAGATACTTTGGTGGATTTCCCAGAATTCGGGGGTAATGGGCCGTTGGATTCTGATGAGGGAATGTATGGAGTAAAGAGGAATGGTGTGAAATGGAGTGATCAAGCTGATATCGAAAGTGATTTTCAAAGCCAGGCCAAAGATAAATGGTCTCAGTTTCGGGCATTGTTACCAAATCAAGGAGGAGCTAGGCTAAATTTTGAAGAACCCCTCATTCGAGAAGGATTGCTCAAGTTGATTTGGAGGAGGTCAAAGTTGAAACATCCTTCTGGAACTCAGCTGTGGTATGTATGGTTCTTGGAGCTAATCCTCCCTTTGCTGTGTTTGAGGGTTTCATTGAGAGAATTTGGGGTAAGGTGGGTATTGAAAGGATTGCTCGATTAAATGCTGGGTATACACTTGTAAAATTTAGGGATGAAGCTACCAGAGATTTGGTGTTGGAAGCTGGAGTTCTCCATTTCGATAGAAAACCAGTTATCGTGAAACCATGGTTTGCTGATCTAGATACTCTAAGGTCAGTGAAATTTGTTCCCGTTTGGGTTAGATTACCGGGTCTTGGGCTGCAATACTGGGGTACTAAGTGTTTGAGTGCCCTAGTGAGTACCATTGGGAATCCTATATTAGTAGATAAAGTTACAAAAAGATCGATCCATGATGCAATTTGCTAGGGTGTTAGTGGAGGTTGAAATAACAGAGGAGGTTCCTAAATCCATTCAATTTTTAAATGAGAGAGGACAACTGATGGAACAATTACTGGAGTTTGAATGGCTGCCAACTCAATGTAAAAGATGCAGGGTATATGGTCATACTGAGACTTTGTGTAACAGGAAACAAGGAAAGGTCTGGAGGAAGAAAGTTAGAAATGCTGATGAAGGGTCTAAGTAAGAACCCACTGATCTGAACTCCTTAGTTGAGACTACAGATTTAGCTAGTGAGGTTATTATAGATGATAAAAGGAAAGTAGATGCTAAAGAGAGATCTGAGTCCCATGCTATATCAGTGCCTCCTGGCAAAGGTAATGGAATAGACTCAAAAGTTTCAAAGCAAACTGAAGATAAGGCAAGAAGTGAATCAAGAGAGAGGCTTCATTCTGATTGGATCACTCCTAAACGGGTGGGCGTGTCAAGAGTTTGGCTCCAAATACTCAGAATAAATTGAAGAATTCTTATAGTGCCTTGCAAGATAAGATAATGGAGGTTACAAACTTGGGACTATCTACAACATATATGTTTAATGGAGAATCACAACATTCTTAGCTGGAATGTCTGGGGCATTAATAAAAGGGAGAAACAGAAGTCCCTGAGTACTTTTTGCTATATGAATAAAATTGGTTTAGGAGCGTTTTTAGAAACCAAGTTGCGTGGTAAAAAAATTGAGGAGATGATGACTACTCATTTCAGTGGCTGGAATTATTACACAGGAGCAGTTACAGAAGGAAGAATTCTTCTGGTTTGGCAGGGTCACAGGGTTTCTGTTGAGGTTTTGAAAGAAAGTGATCAATTAATTCATGTCTATGTTCAGGAAGTGGGGTCAAATAAAAAGTTTTGTGTGACTTTTGTTTATGGAATGAATTCTATTGAGGAGAGATTACAGCTTTGGCTTTATCTTGCTGGTCTGTCTTTTCCAGCCAATCCTTGGCCTGTGGCTGGAGACTTTAATGCTGTTTTTTATTTTAATGATAGGCTTGGAGGCCGTGATGTTACTGCTCTGGAAAAGGTGGATGCTCAAAGATGGAGATCTCTTGGGTTGGTTGATGAGATACGCACTAGTGGTTCACATTACACTTGGACAAATAAGCAAGCTAATGAGGCAAGAATCTATTCTAAATTGGATCGAATATTTAAAAATGAAGCCTGGTTGGACTTATTCCCTCAAGCTGAAGCCTATGTAAATTGGGAAATGATTTCTGACCATTGTTTTTGCATCATTAAAACTGGAGCAGCCCTGAACTTTGGTATTAAACCGTTTAGATTTTTTAATATGTGGACTGACCATGAAGACTTTAGAGAGATAGTGTTGCAGAACTGGAGTAAACCAATTAAGGTTCATGGCTTAGAGAGAATAATGAGGAAATTGATGAGACTCAAGCATGTCCTTCGCAAGTTTAACAGAAGGACTATAGGTGATGTTGTGCATAACTATACAATAGCTAAGGAGAACTACCAAGCTGCCCAATATAAACTCCAACATGATCCTCATTCAGCTGTTCTTCAAAGAGAGGAAAGATTAGCTTGTGAGAATTTCTCTAGCCAATCTAGATTCTATGATAGCTACCTTCAACAAAAAAGTAAAATTAACTGGCTTCGATATGGTGATGATAATACGACCTACTTTCACGCTTGTTTAAAACAGAGGAGGGCTACAAATCGTATTACTTCTTTTATTAATGAGGCAGGTCAGTTAAATGAGAAATTTGAGGATGTAGTGGCTCATTTTGTGAATCACTTTCATAGCATTATGGGTAGTAAGAGCACAGCTTCGGTTCCTATTTAGAGGACTTGTTTTAGTCATGGTAACATCTTGTCTTTGGATCAGCAGCTAAGTTTGATAAAACCTTTCACCAAGAAGGAAGTTGAAACTGCTTTGTTCAGTATTAATCCAATTAAAAGCCCGGGTCCTGATGGTTATGGATCGGGTTTTTTCAAAGCTATGTGGAAGGATGTGGGAGAAGAAATTTCTGATGCCATATTGGATTTTTTTTATCATGGTCTGCTGCTTGATGAGATTAATAGTGCAACAATTTCTCTGATTCCAAAGATAGACACCCCCACTAAGGCAGTTGAGTATAGACCCATAGCTTGTTGTAATACAATCTATAAATGTATTTCAAAAAAGCTATGTGGTAGATTGACTAAGGCTCTTCCTATTCTAGTTAATCAAAATCAAGGAGCTTTTGTCAAAGACAGACTGTTGGCGCATAATATTCTTATTCTTCACGATATTATAAAAGGTTACAAGAGGAAAAACATCTCTCCTAGATGTGTGATGAAGATAGACCTTAGCAAAGCTTATGACACGATAGATTGGCAAATTTTGGAGGATATTCTCACTGCTTTCTGTTTTCCCAACAAATTTATTAGGTGGGTGATGATTTGTTTGAAGGGTACCTCTTACTCTATTTTGATGAATGGTAGGATTCAAGGGAGCTTTAGAGGTAAAAAAGGTCTTAGACAAGGGGACCCTATCTCTCCCTTGTTATTTGTTCTAGTCATGGAGTATTTTACTCGACTACTCATTGAAGCTTCTCTAAGCAAGAAGTTCAGATTTCATCCGAAGTGTAAGAATATGAAATTAGTTAACCTCTGCTTTGCTGATGATCTGGTGATATTTTGTAAGGGAGTTAACAATTCGGTTCAGATTATAAGAGAGTGTTTTACTGCCTTTAGTTTGGTTTCTGGTCTTTCAGCCAACTTGGATAAATCTCAGGTGTATTTTGGGGGTTTGGCTGAGATAGAGACTAAACAGATATTGAATAGGCTCCAATTCGTAGAAGGGTCTTTTCCTCTAAAGTATCTTGGAGTTCCTCTTCGGACTACTAAATGGAAGGCTGGCGACTGTGCTGTTATTATAAGAAAGATTCACCTGAAGCTTCACACTTAGTCTAGTCGTCATCTTTCATTTGCTGGGCGGGCTCAACTTATTAATTCTGTTCTATTGGGTATTAGATCTTTCTGGATGAGTATATTCCTCCTTCCCAAGAGTGTTATTAAGGAGATAGATCATTTATGCAGAATCTTTCTCTAGGGGACTAATGACAGTAGTAGAAACAGAAGTAAAATGCATCTCACTGCTTGGGATCAAGTCTGCCTGCCTAAGAGTCTGGGTGGTATTTGGTTTAAGGAAGGGTCCAAATGGAATAAAGTGTTACTAGCTAAATTTGTTTGGGATATATCCTCTAAACAAGACATCCTTTGGGTGAAATGGGTGGATTCTATCTATCTTAAAGGGCAGAATTTTTGGGAGTATAAGATCAAGCCGGATGTGAGATAGTACTGGAGAAAACTTACCAATCTGAGATCTGTTTTTTCTTATAAAAATCTGGAGGTTGCAGCTAAGAATAGTAAGGTTAATCTAAGAAAACTTTATATTCAGATGCTTAATAAGGAAAGAGTGCATTATGCTAATGTGGTCTGGTGTACTATAGTTGTGCCTAAGCATAGATTTATATTGTGGCAAGCTACTCTGGGGCACCTTCTCACCCGAGACAAGCTAGCTCACTGTCAGTTGAGTATAGCTTCCTTATTGTTTCCGATTTGTGAATTGCAGCAGGAATCTCATTCCCACCTGTTTTTTTATTGTCAATTTTCTCAAAAAATTAGATCAAATGTGACAGCTTGGCTGGGAGTGGATATATGGCGATTAGGTATGATGAGTGGATCTCTTAGATGTTTGGGAAACCTAAAGGCCTGAAGCAAAAATTGGCAGCTGCTGCACTGGCTGCTTCAGTTTACTTGATTTGGTGGAACCGAAATATGTGTATATTTAGATCTTGCTCTATGACAGTAGGGAATGTAGATCATTTGATTAAGTTTTATTTGAAAGCTAGATTGGTTAGGCTTCCTAGACTGAAAGTAAAGAAAAATGACTTAGCATTTGTTGAGAAGTTTGTCCAGATGTAGCTTCTGGTTGGGTGCTCGGTTTGAGCCTGTTTTGTAACTGGTTTGTTGAGTTTCAATAAATTCCTATTTCATCAAAAAAAAAAGGATAAGGGTTATACTACTTTTTTATACTTAGTGGAAGCTGTAAAAAGTTTTAGAAGTTGAAGGAAGAAAAAAAACAGAGTACGTGACCCCCCTCTCTCTCTCTCGAATGGTTGTCTTCTTCACCATTTCTTGTGGAATTTGAAGCTTTAAACTCAAAGAGAGTCTAAGCTAAGTCTTGGAACTTTGATCCTTGAAGTAATTGAAGAAGGTTAGTTGGAATTAATTATCAAATTAAGGTAAGGTTTGAGGTTGTTCTTGAGATTTCTGAGTTTTGATAAGATTGATTTCTAAACTTGAACTTTGTATGGAAATTAAGGGATTTG
This sequence comes from Humulus lupulus, assembly GCF_963169125.1. Classification (NCBI taxonomy): domain Eukaryota; kingdom Viridiplantae; phylum Streptophyta; class Magnoliopsida; order Rosales; family Cannabaceae; genus Humulus; species Humulus lupulus. The sequence goes on from NC_084796.1 coordinate 207,958,611, forward strand.
AGCTTTGGGAACTGAGGAGCTAAAGGCTGGAAGGGCATAGAGGGTAACCTAGGGTCGAATTCTCCATTAAAGGTAACAATTCTGGACTTGATCAGTTGAGTTTCTGGGTTATTTCTAGTTTTTCTGATGAGTTCTTGGGTTTCAAACTCAATTCTTGTTGTTTTGTGTTTAATGATGCATGTGGCCAAGTTTGATGTTGTTGGGCCATGTGGGATGAGATGTAGTGGGTGGTGGGTTTAATTTGAAGTGTAGTTGAGGCTTGGAGGGGTTTTAGGGAGTTTTGGCTCGGGGAAATTTGAAGGAAAAACTCAGGGGATTTTTGGTGTTGTCTGTAGCGCTAGCAGTAGAGCGCTACAGCGCTATGCCTGGGTTTTTTGGCGGATTTTTCCTCTGCTTGTAGCGCTGTAGCGCCCACCTTGTGGCGTTGTAGTGCTACCCTGCCTTCAGAAATGGATTTTTGGGTATTTTCTTAGGGTTTTTGCTCAGGGGCTTGGGGTTTGATTACACCACCCCATTTGGTGGAATTGGGGCTTCCCGAGGGCTCGGGATTGGTCCCGAGGTTAGGTTACAAAATTGAATGTTAATGAGGGTTTTATGTTACGTTTGTGACTAGGTGTGCATTATGGCTCGGACGGGATCGTGGTCGAGGATCATTTCAATTAACCAAAGCGCTCAGAATCAAAGGTAAGAAACTACACCCGGTTATGTGATTATGTTGGGACTAAGAGTTCCCTATATTTGTATGTGATGTCATGAGATGGTATTATGCCATGGGGACATGTGATAAACAGCCTAAGAGTGTCGGAATCAATATTCGCGCACAGGGCGCGGCTCTTCCACTGGTAGCTGAGGTTAAGTACATAATCACTGAGCTCGGCCTAAGCGAGTCGGAGTCAGTGGGATAATCAGAGGGTGCGGCCTAAGGGCGTCGACCCTGGATGTTGGTGTGATATGTTTATTGTTGTTTAAATTGATGATTGTGATGAGTTTGTTATCTGAATAACTGATTATTGGCTTGTGGGTTGGTATCATTGTTTATGTGAGCAATATGACCTATTGTATATCTGATTGATGATTTGTGAATTATCTGTCTGGTGGTTGTCGCTTATGCTATACATTATAGTTTTCTTGCTAGGCCTTGGCTCACGGGTGCTACGTGGTGCAGGTAAAGGCAAGGGCAAGGTGGACCAGTCCTGAGTTGGAGAGCTCTGGGGCTGAATGTACATAGTCAGCTGATCGGTCGCCACGGCCGAGGATTGGTGCAAGGACAGGAGAACCTAAAATGTCTATTTTGCCCTTAGAGTGGCCAATAGTTGTATATTTCCTGGAATTTTGTAAACTGTCCTTAAACTCTACTTCTTTTGGGATCCCATGTATGAAATGTTTATTTAAATGAAATGTATCTTTTATGACCAAATTTTTTTAACCCTAGATCAATTATAGCTTCTGTAACACGTTTCTAACTAAATGGCTTGATTAACAAGTCTTGAACCTTTATAAACACACAGTGTAACGACCTTGGCTACCCAAGGCATTACACCAGTAGTCTTTTGCTGACGTAGTAGATCGGTTTTATACCTTCTTATCCTCCCGAACAAGTGATGAATTGATTGCATGCTCGATTGTAGCGAGATATAAGTACAATATTTCCCTGTGACTAGTTTGGATAAGATCGGTGGCTCAGCGAGGTGCTTTTTGAGAGCCTAGAAGGCGAGCTCGCACTCATCTGACTACTCAAATTGCTTGCCCCTCTCAAAAAATAAAAGAATGGTAGACACTTGTCTATGGATTTTTGAGAAGAACCTACTCAAAGCCGCCATTCATCCCATTAAACTCTGGATGTCTTTATGTTTTCGAAGTGAAGGCATGCCAATTAATGCTTTGATCTTATATGGGTTTTCCTCAATGCCTTGAGCATTCACTATAAATCCTAAGAGTTTTCCCGAAGATACCCAGAATGAGCACTTTTGTGGGTTGAGTCTCATGTTATACTTTCAAAGTATAGCGAAGCATTCTGCGAGGTCATCAACATGATTATTATTGTGTTTGGACTTGACCATCATGTCTTCCACATACACTTTCATGTTGTTCCCAATCTGTTCAGCAAACATTCTATTTACCAGCCGTTGGTATGTCACTCTAGCATTTTTAACCCCATAAGGCATTACATTATAATAGTATAGCCCTTTGTTTGTCATGAGGCTCGTATGCTCCGGGTTGGGTGCATGCATTGCTATTTGGTTATATCTAGAGTATGCATCCATGAACGACATAATATCGTGACCCGAGGTTGCATTAACGAGCTGGTCAATTCAAGGCAACGGAAAACAATCCTTTTGGCATACTTTGTTGAGGTCCGAATAATCGATGCAAGTTCGCCACTTGCCATTCAGTTTTGGGACTAGTATTGGGTTAGCTACCCACTCCGGGTAGAAAGCATCTCGAATAAACTGATTTGCCTTCAATCTGCCGACCTCCTCTTTCAAGGCCTTTTTCCTATCGTCGTCGAGGGAAGCTTTTGTCGATGTTTAGTGCATGACTTATAAGATCGGGATTACATTGGAACTAATCCCAATCATGTCTGAGTGCGACCATGCAAATACATCCTGATTTTCCCTCAAGAAGCAAATTAATTGCTATCTTGCTTCCTTTGTGAGGTTCTTCCCAATTTTTACCACCTTGGTGGCTTCCTTATCATCAAGTTGAATGTCTTCGAGCTCTTCAATCGAACCGTGGTTAGCCCTGTCTTCTTCTATTATGGGGTCGATTTCTTCTTTGACCTCGTAGATTCTCTCTTTAATTTGCTTGTGTTGACGTTGTTTTTGTAAATTTAATTATGTAGAGCAATAAATAATTAATTCAGGAAGAATAGAAGAAATCAGATATTTTTAGTGTGGTTCAGCAGTTAAAATCTGCCTACGTCTATGAGTCACCGTTATTATGAACTATGTGCAAAAGCTTCAAATATTTGGTAGAGTCTCTTCTCAGTACAAAATTGTTCGTAAGTACAAATAACCAATTCCAGACTATTTGTAGACCTAATTGTAGGAATATCTTCCCCTCAATTCAGGGAAGTTACAATAAAATATTTAAATTCAAATAAACTTCCGAATTAATAATATAAATTAAATGCATTAATTAAATAATAATCCCATAAAAATATGGATTCATCACACGGTTTTAACGAATCCCAAAGAAATAGGGATTTCCTAACAACTTTTCTGTGTGGTATGCGTCATCGAGCTCGAACGTTACTTTAACGCGCTTTCAAGACCATCCAAACTTCGAGCTCATCATTCTAGTTGTTGCCTCTCCTCTCTCGCTGAGTCGATCGAATTCTTCCCTCAGAGAAGGTTGGTATTTTCGAGCATGCAACTGATGCTCAAGCGTTGATAACAGATCTGGAACTATTTGATAGCGAGCCAAAGACCAAGAATCCTCCACCTTCTAACGTCGCCAAGGTGACTGAAGATCCCCCTCTTGCGACGTCAAAGGCTAAGGTGCCTTCTCCCACAAACATACAAACATGGCATAACAAGTCATAAACATCCACATAAAACATTAAACATAGATATTTGGGCCATGTCGTGCTCTACGGGCACAAACATTTTCTTACTTGTGTCCCAAGATGATTGATTAATGCGATCCCGAGCACGATCCCCTAAACCCGAGCCTTGACGTAAAAACCTAGTCACAAGGCATCAATAAATAGACATCCATCAAGCCCTAACCAATTAAGAACTTTGGATTAAAATACTAGCCTTCGAGGCCTCAAATTCTACTAAACCGGGTAGTAGAACCCTTCCTGAGCACTGAGATTTGGCTTCCCGAGCTTAAAACCCTATTTTGGTCATTTTTCCTAATTTGAGCCGCGACCCGCCCCCTAGGGCTGCAGCTCGGTACAAGCCAGAGAGCTTGGCTCTCTTATCTGGGGAACACGGGCCGCGACGCACTCTGCTTGTGCCGTGACGCTTGGGAAAAATCAGAGGTTTCCTAGGCCTCTTCGTACACACGGGCCACATCGCCTGAAGAATAGGGCCGCGGCTCGAGCCCAAAACCCAGAAATCCATGCATTTCCACTACGTTTTTTTCTCAGCTAAACCTTCCAATTTCATACCCAATTCAACACTTAACCCATAATTTAGTCCACAGTTCATTTCAAAGCAGCATAACCACCCCAGTACTTAGCCTATAACCTAGGGGTGAGCACGGTGTGGTTTGGGCGGTTTGAACACTTTTTAATACACCACGTCACAAGTGCGGTTTAGTAACTAGAACACACCATGCGGTGTGATTTGGTTGCACCAAACCGACCAAACCAAACCATTTTTTGCGGTGTGGTTTGGGCGATTTTCCACGGTTTGTGTTAAAAAATATGCCATAACAAAATTTAAAGTTTTAAAAAAATACTAAATCCTTAGTTCATAACAAATCCTTAATAAGTTCTAAACAACATCACAAATTATCAATTAAGTTCAGTGAAACACAAAAAAAATATACAAGTCTCCCATATTGGGTAACTATAAAAAATGGTATATATGTAAAGTTTATTTTTTTTAATATAGTTGTAAGTATGCGGTGCGGTGTGGTGCAAACCAAAATTTCACACCGCCAAACCGCGCACCGCACCGCACCGCGCGGTTTAGCTAAAATACAAACCATACCGAACCATTACACTTTTGACACCGCGGTTTGCGGTGTAGTATGGTGCGGTGCGGTCGGTCACCGCGGTTTGTCGGTTTAGATGCTCACCCCTACTATAACCCATCAAAACTCAAAAATCAGACCAAGCTTAAACCTTAAGAAAAGCTTCTAACTATAGCAAAAATATTAGTATTAATGCCCTAAGAGCATGTAAAGACCATTTATTGGTTTTAAATAAAAATACAATTTTATTATATTTGAATGTTATAATTATTGTTTGAATTAATTATATATAACATTATCAAGAAAATTCCCTATGCATTAATGAGAATATAATCTTGTATTAGTACGAGATAATTAAGATCATATATAATGAATAAAATAGTCAGTAACATATTAAAGTAAGAAATCTTTAATGAATGGTTACTATACGAGATGCAAGTAATCTAGATTCAGATTACTAATATGGATAGACATCTCAGTAAAGGTGTTGTATATAATAGAGATTATATATGACAGGACCGATAAGAATTAATTATCTTTATAAACTTGTCGTATGATGTAAAGATTTAATTCTTGTCATAATAGATGATCATTTTTAGATCAGTCTAAATCCTGAGTATTCATGAACTCTTGTTTATATTTATTGGATCTTTTGATTCACTCGTTAATGTCTCTTAGAATAATGAGCCTAATGACTTTTGTTTTGGAAATTCAATATCATGGATGGCTGGGAGCATGAATTACAATATGGGAATCCATGTGTTTCCTAATGGATCGAATATTGGTTTCCTTAAGGGTTAATTTTGGAATTGAATAGTTATTGAGCTCAAATCTATAATTAGATTATAGATTAATTATTTGCTAGTAAATTAATGGTACTTAAGGATCAAGAGGTAATTAGAAGGGTAAAACGGTAATTTTGACCAGCTCTAATTAATGAACCAATAATTGAAGACAGAACTACATATATTGATTATATCAATGGACTACTAGAGAAAACTCTGTAAATATAATTCTATAAATACTTAGAGTGCAATTCCATATTTATAGTGGAGTAATCATGGAATTAATAAATAAGATTATTAGATTAAAGAGTTTAATTAATAATCTGGTTTATTGGAGCTTCGTATTATAGGTCCATGGTCCCTAGATCACCTCTGTCCTACACTGTCAAGGATAAGGATGTCATAAGAAAGATTTGTAAAGAGAAATTACTAAATTGCAAAGGAATTAATTTTCCAGTGCAAGGAAATAATTATGTGATAATTATGGGTAATTGATTAATTGTGAATTAATTAATTATTTAAATATATAGTTTTTATTTTGAAAAACTATAGGTTAAAATTAATAATGATCTTGTTTTGATTAATATAAAGAGAGAGAATAATAAATATCTTATTTATAATATGATATTTATTTATTTAATTTAAAATGATATTTTAAGATAAAGTTAATTTTGAATTAACTGATATTTATGTTGGGATAAATATATTGTTTTAAAAATTGATTAAATAAATAAATGAAAAAAATTAGGGAAACCCTAGTAGGGCTGGGCGACACACACTGTACAATACAGTGTGTTGCGCCTAACTCAGGGATAATGATGGATTTGAATTTCAAATTTCAAATAAGTTTGTTTAATAAGTTATTCAATAATTTTTTTTAAATATGATTTAAATAAATAAATAAATAAAAAAATATAATCAGTTTTAATTTGAATTATATTTTAATTAAATAAAGATGATTTAATTAGATTAAATATCTTTATAAGTTTGATAGTACATGACTTTCATAATAAGACTCGATTATTATTTTTTGAAAAATAAAATTGCAAACTCTCTCTCTAAAGCAGTAGTTTTCTCTAAACCTGAAAACTATTCTAAACCTTCTCTTTGTCAAAACTCTCTAGATCTCATGGGTTGAGTACATCTAGGGAGTCACATAAATCAACATTTTGAATCTTACGTGCCCACACACGTCCTTGTGTGTTTGAGGATTGGTCTGGAAGATCAGGGTGTGAGATCTCAGAACACTGGATAGGAAGATCATTGATTTATACAAAAAGACTCAAGGACACTTGATAGGCTACAAGAGGTAATCCCTGATCTATTTGTATGTGAATTAATATTTATATATGTGTATGATCCTAGCTGGTATTAATATTTATTTAAATGGGTCCATATATTCCGTTGCGTACCTTTGATTTGACCATTTAATACCAACAAAAAATGTTAGGAACGAGTTTCCTAATACGCAGCAGAATGGTGATGGGGTTGGCCAGTGTACAACAAAACTTTGTAACATATTTAAACTACTTTTAAATATGTGGATCCATTAATATACATACATTAATCATAAGCAAGTTAAGGATAGAATTCATACCTCTTGAAGCCTATCAAATGTCCTTGCTATCTTTTCGTATTTAGAACGATCTTCCTATCCAAGCCGCTCCCAAGTACTCACACCAAGATCTTCCAAAGCATTCTCAACACCTCAAGAAGTGTGTGGGCACTTAGAGAATGAAGGATAGTTTATTTGTAATTCTACTTGATGTACTCAACACATGAGATCAAGAGAATAGGCCTGAGAATTGGTTCTTGAGAATATTCTTTACTGCAGTCCAATGACTCAATCCAGGATTGGATTGATAACGACTGACTATCCCTACTGCATAACAAATGTCAGGTCTTGTACATAACATGACATACATTAGACTGCCTACTACTGAGGCATAGGGATATTGTCTCATGTCTTCCTCTTCCTGAGGTGTTTTAGGACATTGCTCCTTGGAAAGGAATTCTCCAGAATGGGTTGGCATATCACCCTTTTTGGAGTTTTGCATATTAAAGCGTTCTAGCACCTTATCAATATAAGTTTCTTGAGACAATGCCAAAGTTTTGTTCTGTCTATCTCTAAGAATCTTAATGCCCATAACATACTTGGCTTCTCCCAAATCTTTCATTTGGAATTGTTCAGCTAACTAGTTCTTTACTTTTGATAATGATGTTACATCATTTCCAATCAGTAATATATCATCAACATAAAGAACGAGGAATACTACTACACCATCTTTGATTTGTTTATAGACACAAGGTTCGTCAACGTTTTGTTCAAAACCAAACGTTTTAATTGTGTCATCAAATCTAAGATTCCAAGATCTAGAAGCTTGTTTGAGTCCATAACTGGACCTAAGAAGCTTGCAAACCTTTTGCTCTTGACCTTTTAACTCGAAGGCTTCTGGTTGAGACATGTAAATGGTTTCGTCAAGGTAGCCATTCAGAAAAGCTGTTTTGACATCCATTTGCCAAATCTCATAATCCATGCACGCAGCTGTGGACAAGAGTATACAAATGGATTTTAGCATGGCTACAGGAGAAAATTTTTCTTCATAGTCAACCCCTTCTTTCTGTGTGTAACCTTTGGCTACAAGCCTTGCTTTGAAAGTCTCTACTTTCCCATCCGCTCCTCTTTTCTTCTTGAATATCCACTTGCAACCAATGGGTTTGATATTCTCAGGTGGATCTTCAAGAACCCAGACAGAATTGGAATACATCGATTCCATTTCTTGGTTCATGGCTTCTTGCCATTTGTCCTTGTCAGAATCATTCATTGCATCTTTAAATGTCAATGGATCGTCGTTGTTTGTGTCAGACACAAGCATTTGAACTTCGTGTTCATAGCGTGTGGGTTGCTTACTAACCCTCCCACTACGACGAGGTTCACTACTATTCGGACTAGAACTAGCAGTTTCCTCTTGCCATTTTTCATTGGTTGTTGCTGGTGACTTTGCAACTTCATTCGAGACCATCTCCTCCAGAACAACCTTACTACGAGGTTTGTTGTTATTGACATAGTCATGTTCAAGAAAAGTTGCATTTGTCAATACAAATGTTTTATTTTCTTTTGGACTATAGAAAATTCCACCTCTAGTCTCTTTGGAATATCCCACAAACATGCACACTTCAGAGTGTGATTCCAACTTCCCGGTCTTTCCTTTAATCACGTGTGCAGGACACCCCCAAGTTTGAAAATGGTGTAAACTAGGTTTACAACCATTCCATAATTCTATGGGTGTCTTTCGGATAGACTTAGATGGAACAACATTTAATATGTATAGAGCACATTGAATCGCATAGCCCTAAAATGGCAGTGGTAATGATGAGAAACCCATCATTGATCTAACCATATCTAATAAAGTTCTGTTCCATCTTTCTGAAACACCATTTTGCTGTGGTGTTCCAAGTGCTGTGAGTTGGGATTGAATGCCATGCTCACGCAGATGGTCCTTGAATTCAAAATCCAAGTACTCTCCTCCTCGATCAGATCGAAGAGCTTTTAGTGACTTACCTAATTGTTTTTCAGCTTCTGCTTGAAATTCTTTGAACTTTTCAAAAGTTTCAGATTTTCTTTGCATTAAGTATAGGTAACCATATCTTGAATAATCATCAATAAAAGTGACAAAGTATTCATAACCTCATCTTGCTTGTACATTAAGTGGACCGCAAACATCCGTATGTATTAGCTGAAGTGGTTCTGTGGCTCTTGAACCTTTAGCAGAGAAAGGTCTCTTGGTCATTTTTCCTTCTAGACAGGATTCACAAACAGGGAGAGATCCAATAGATAGTTCTCTTAAAGGACCATCCTTTACAAGCCTATTTATTCTGTCTAGACCAATATGACCCAATCTCAAGTGCCACATGTATATTTCACTATCAGAATCAATCTTTTGTTGTTTAATAGACCTAGGATTAGTTGTTTTAAATAATTCAGAATTATTAACAAATTTCTCTTTAGCTTGCAGTTTATAAAGCCCATCGATAGATTTTGCAGAACATATCTTAAAACCATATCTTGAAATAACAATCGAATTATCATTAAAAGAGATTTTAAAATTTTGTTCATGAAACATAGAAACATAAATTAAGTTTCTAGAAAATCCAGGAATATAATAAATGTTCTCTAAAACAAGAAATTTATTCTTCTCAAATTCCAAAAGGGCTGTTCCAATTGCTACTGCAGAGACAATCTGACCACTGCCTACCCTTATAGTCACCTCTCCATCAGCAAGCTTCCTCGTTGAACTAAGAATCGGAAGAGAAAAGCAGACATGGTTAGTGGCTCCTGAAACTACTATCCAGGATGAGGAATTATCTTCCACTAAACAAGCTTCTAACACAAGTAAATCAAATTTACCTGTCTTTTTCTCTTTGAGGTTAGCGAGATACTTTGGACAGTTTCTCTTCCAGCGACCATTTTCTCCACAATGAAAGCAAGTCCCTTTTGGGGTCTTCCTTTTGGAGGTTTTAGTGTTCTTGTTCTCTTTGCTTTTGGATGACTTTTTAGGCTTCTCACATATTAATGCAATGTTCAAGTTTGATTTCCATTTCATGTAGTTTTCACTAGTCAACTTTTCATTAGCAAGTAAAAAAGATACATGATTTGAGCTATACATAATTGCTGAAATTAAATAAATAAACAAAATGAATTTATGCATATAATAAATATCAGCTATTTTCGGAATAGTAAATGTGATGTATGAATGCAACAATTAAATAACACATAAAAAATAATTACTAATTCCATCGATTAATTAATTTGAACATTAAAGGACCAGCCTTAGGGTAGGTCAGACTAATTCCAAATTAATTTTGAGACAAGTTCTCAAATTTATAAGTGAAAACTTAAATTAATATTTCTCTTTTGACTTATAAACAACCGCTTGTTTGGTCAAGAATACACTATTCCGCTCGAAAGCCTAATGTACCTTGTGAGTGTAACCCATTATTTTAGATCAATGACTTAACTCAAGAGTGTGCCTTAGGGCCAGTCAAACTTGAAATACATCATTAAATCCTATCCTTGAAAAAGAAGTTTGCCTTGAGAATAACACAGTTGGAAGCCTTCCTTAGGGGGACACAAGCAATGGTGCCGCGAGGCCCTCTCCATGCTACCTCGGTGCTAACTAATAATAGAGACCATGGGACTTATTGTCATAACTCCCTCTCCCACTCACTATTTTAGAATATGTGTTTTCTCAAAACATTCTATGCTTTTTAATTGCTTGTAAAAATAAAGTGATCTATTTTTACCAAATGATATTCTAATAATTACTAATCAAATTAAGTAAAATTAAAATTATAGAACTATGCCCTAATTAGTTCTATTTTATTTTGCTATGATTACTTAGAATATCATTTATAATTTAATAAAACAATTTTATTAAATACTAGAAATTAAACAACTTTTAAAATCTATTTTCGCTCTTGAACTAGTTAAAAACTAGATTTATTATTATATGAACCAGCATATAATCACATAGGACAATCCTAAGGCATGTTTCTACTCATATGAGATGCATGCATAATTTTAAATACTGTGTGGGTTATATGTATGGCATGTCAAAAAATGCATGATAAAGTATTAAACAATTTAATCACATTCAAACATTTAAATAAATAAATACTAACTAAATAAATAAATGAGGGCTGGGTGTCTTGGGTTTTTATAGAAAAATTACAGCACTTGCAAAAATATGCACAAAAAATGTAAGAAACTAAATAAGACCTAAAGAGATCTCTATCTCAAACTTTAGGCCTTCACAATTAGTCTTAATCCATTAAGCCACTTATCCATCTAATTTTAAATTAAAATAAATTTTAATTATCTTAAAATTTTTTTAAGAATAATTAACTTGGGATTTAATGTCCGATAAGTTATTAGGCCCAGTTTTGAATTTGGGCTCATACAATTAATTCAAAATAAAACAATTTTAATTATGTGTTAACTTAATTAAGCCACTAATTTAAATGGATAATTTTTGGATGCAAGCCCTAGGGTTTAAAACCATAGGGGCGACTGCATAGGATGGCTTGGCATGGGGCATGGGGCACGGCTGGGCGAGGTGCAGGGGCGCGCTGGGCGTGCGGCAGATGCAGGCGCAGGGGTGCGTTGGTGCGCACGACTGGCAGGGCGCGCTGGGCAGGCAGCACGCAGGGGCTGGGCACGCAGCAGTGTGGCTGGGTGAGGCTCGGGCTTCGGGGCTCGGGCCTTATAGAATTTTTCAAATAATTTTAATGCAGAAAATTAAAATTACAAAAATTCCTATGCCCCAAAATGACTTACATTTTTCATCTAGAATTTTAAGAACATTTCCTAAACCCAAAACACTATATAATTAACGACCCTTAAGAATAAACTATAATCATACATACATCCATCCATTCACATATATTACAATAACATAAGAATGCATTTTATGTCCACACAGTAATTAATGTATGCAGAGATTAATGACCGCTCTGGTACCAATTATTAGGAACGAGTTTCTTAATACGCAGTGGAATGGTGGTGGGGTTGCCCAGTGTACAACAAAATTTTGTAACATATTTAAACTACCTTTAAATATGCAGATCCATTAATATACATACATTAATCATAAGCAAGTTAATGATAGAATTCATACTTCTTGAAGCCTATCAAGTGTCATTGCTATCTTTTCGTATTTAGAACGATCTTCCTATCCAAGCCGCTCCCAGGTACTCACACCAAGATCTTCCAAAGCGTTCTCTACACCTCAAGAAGTGTGTGAGAACTTAGAGAATGAAGGATAGTTTATTTATAATTCTACTTGATGTACTCAACACATGAGATCAAGAGAATAGGCCTGAGAATTGGTTCTTTATTTTTCAGGGAGAGAAAACTATCGTTCTATTTTTCACAGATCGAATCTTCTCAGTTTTCTGAGATTGGTTGGTTATCTGAATTATCTTCTAATAAGTCATACTTAAAAGAAAATATTAAAATTTAAAAAATAAATTTGTAACCAACTTATAATTTACTTTTTAATTAATTAATTATTTTATTAAAGAAAATATCCAAAAACCAATTTTTTGAATTATCCATTAATTAATTAATTAATTAAATAAAAATAAAAATTATATCCCTGAAAAATAGCCCTACACGCCACACACCATGAACTGTGTGTGCACATGTAGCATCCCTATTTTTAGGGATGTTGGTTTTTTTAAATTTTATTTAATTATTTATTCAAACTACTTTGTTAGATAAGATCTAACAACCTGATAACTAATTCAAATTTAAATTAATTATCATTTTAACTAATTATCAAATATAATTAATTATTTGAATAAATATTAATCTTTTAAATTCAAATCCAATTTGAATTTATCAGATTATTATATCCCACTCAAGTAAAGATATTTAATTAATTCTACCAATTAATTAAATCCAATATTTTCAAAAATAAATATTTAATTTATTATAATTTCAAAAATTATAATTAATTAATTATTTAATTAAATTTTGAAATTAATTTAATTATTTAATATAATTTTGAAAATTATACAATAATTAAATATTAATTAATTTTGTTAACTACAACTAATTTGTAATTAATTAATTAATCACTATTATCATATAATTGCATATTTGGCCTGAAGAACAAATTTCTTCTTAAATATGTCTTTAAACTATTTTTCTCTTCATATAAACTCTTACCTTGAATAGTGTTGATAGAACCACTATGGGGACCTATGGACCTATAATTCCAAGCTCCAATAAATTTGAGATTATTAATTAAACTCTTTAATTAATTAATCTTAATTTATTAATCTCATGATTATTCCACTATAAATATGATCCTGCACTCTTGTAATTATAGACATTTCATTTACTGAGTACTTTATAATTATAAAGCGTCCATTGATATAATCATTGCATACAAATTGACCCTCTAATAATGGTTCATAATTAATCGGGAATAAAATTACCGTTTTACCCTTTTAATTATCTCTTGTTTCCTTAAGTACCATCGACTTTACTAGTAAAGGTTAATTCATAACTAAATTATGAATTTGAGCTCAATAACCTTTCAGTCCCAAAAGTCAACCCTTAAGAGAACCATCATTCAATCTCTTGCGAAAAGACATAGATTCCATATCTGTATACTATGTCCCCAACCATCTACATTAATGAGTTCCCAAAACAAAAGTTTATAGCCTGATCATTCTGACAGACCCTAACAAGTGAATCAAAGAACTCATATAACATAAACAGGAGTTCATAGTAACTTCAGGATTAAGATCTATTTGTATATGATCATCCGCTGATATATTTAATTAATACTTCAAAACGTTATTTAACTCAGTATTAATAAACATATCTGGTCCAGTTCTATATATTCTCTAATATATAAAGCACCTCCACTAAAATGTCCTACCACACTAATGATCCGGATCTAGATCACATGTATTCATAATACTAGTGGACCGTACTTGCAGTAATTAATCTAAAGATTCCATAACTTTATTTTACTGCGAACTATTCAAGTTTATTTATCTCAAACACAATCCTCTCGTACCAATACGCGTTTGAGATCACATATATGAACTTATGAATTTTTCTGATATTTACATAATATTATCACAAAATAATATAGTCCATAAAATATATGCATAACAAATTCAATTCATTTATTTATTTCATAAACACAATGTCTACTACATATGCTTTCAAGGCACAATTCCCAACAAAAAATACCATTGAAACCAGAACAAAATCCTTACCTCAACTGAAATTCTGATTCAGAGCTAAACCTCAACCATTTCAGGCTTCACCTTCCTTCGATCCTCAAGCCTCCTCCCTTAATTTTCATCAAGAAAAATCTCTCTTGGCCTTGAGGGAGAGAGAGAGTGTGTCGAGAGAGAGAGAGAGAGAGAGAGAGAGAAGCTTAAGAGAGAGTGTGTTCTTTCTGATTTCGGTAAGTTCTAGTGTCTAAGACAGTCTAAATCTACCCCCCAGCTGTAAAATTACCAAATTATCCCCAAGACCAATCCTAGCTTTCTATTACCACCAAGGGAAAAATCGTCTTTTGTCACATCTCGCTAATTCCTCAAGTATTCCTATAAATCCCCATTTAATCCCGACATACCCAAATAATTGCTAAATCACTACCCGTTACCCGGTAACCCCGAACATGTGCTACACTCCCAATATACCCTCAGGCTTACCCCGAGCCAGGTATTCGACCCCGTTGTGACTATTTCGCTATTCTGCTCCCTAGAACTGTCTCGAATCATACATCACAAATAAATCTTCACAATCCTGTAGTCTCAAGCACAACACACATATAATTCACATTTATGCCCTCAATGAGCCAAAATTACAAATATGCCCCTATTAACCAAAATGGGCCCACATGCATATTTAATTCACCTAAACATACATTTATAATAACATAATCAATTAATCCTCATAATAACATAATTAAATCAATTATTGCCCTCTCGGCACGCTAATCAAGACACTAAGCCTTATTAACAAATTTGAGACGTTACATTTGTGGGGGCACTTGCAATTATGCGGCCCTCATCATTTCTTTGTTCAGTTGTGTGGCTTCAGCTAAACTTTCTCGCAGCCTTTGATTCTCCAACTCCACCATTGGCACATATCTTTCAGGATTATAATAATCCTCGTTAGGTGGCCTAGACCCTTGACTAGGTTATCGCGAGGCCGATGACGCACTCCCTCCAGCAGGATTTTCCTCATTCATCGACTATTTTCCAGGCCATCGGGGATGTTCTTCTATTTGAGGAGTGTTCTCCTCGGGGATCCTGGGCAACGATCGTCCATTTTCAGATCTAGAGATGTTGCTAGCAGGTGCAACCATTGTTTGTTCAACAGATTGTTTGAAAGAACACGAATGCTTAATACTCTCAATGAAAGCACCAAACTGTTGATGACATTTTTCGTCAACTAAAAACAAGAGCAATTAAGCAAATGTATAGTTTAGCAAGAAAAGAAGAACAAAGATTTTTACATGGTTCAACAGTTAAAATCAGCGTTAAAAGCTTTTTGAGAGCCATTTCACAGAGATTTTCTTAGTACAATATAGTGTGTGAGTACAAATGACTAAATCCAGACTATTTATAGACCCGGTTACAAGAATCCTCCCTTAATCTTAGGGATATTACATTACTCATACCACATTTGAATTGGAACTACAAATGTGATAGGCTAAATACAATTAATCGCATTTATTGTAGATAAATACCCATAAAAAATAGGATTGATTATACGGTTTGAATTAAATCCCCTAATTATAGGGATTTCCTAACAATATCTCCGTGTATTAATTTATTGCATCTTCGAGCTTGAATGCTGCCTCAACGCGCTTTCGAGATCATATGTAGCTTCGAGCTCATCGTTCCAATTGTCACTACCTCCTTGCTTGATTGGTCTTTCGAACTCATCTTTCGAAGGAGACTCTTGTTGCCTTCGAGCCTACTATCCATGCTCGAGTGCAAATGATATGGTTCTTTGGAACTTCATATATATCTGTACAAGTATAATGCTAATACTTATTAGTTCTGAGCTTATACTTTACAAGCCTACATTTCGAGGTTGTTTATTTATTCTCAAAATTTGGATGTAACACTAATGTGACGATTTATATCTATAAAACTAACAAAATGGGCCATAAAAGAAAATTAATTTTAACCTTGTAAAGAAGTATTTATGTTTCATATTCATATTAGGAAATTTTTTGTCAAAACGGTTAAATGATGCTAATTTTAAAATTTTGATATAACATAAATATAAGAGCTTATATGGAAGAAAAAAAATTTGATCCCTTTTGTTAAATTTTATTCATTTTTTTAAAATAAGACTAAAATACTTTTAGATGTTATGAATTATTGTTTTTATTTTATATTTAAATAACACGTGTCACATTTTGATTACTCCACCTCATACTTTTAAGAAATATATATTTATTTAAAAATTAATAACTAAATAAATCATTGAAAACTAAATTTAATAATATATTGAAGAATCCCTAACGAAGACTATTAATGGCAGCAAGGGGTTGATGGTCGTAGAAAGGGGTCAGCAACGTCAATATTAGGAAGGAGATAAGCTAGGTTATGCATGATATTTGGCTTAGTGATGGGCTAGTGCAACAAGGAAATGATTTGACAGAGAGAGGCTTAACGAAGAAGGGCTCGACTAGGCTTGTTGGGGTCGATGTTTGTTCGATGATGCAGACGAATCGATGCTTGTTGGGTTAGGAAGAGTTGGTGTTGATAGATCAAGGTGAATGGGCAACAAATATAGAAGTAAACGATGCAGGATGGAGTTAGGGATGGCTCCCCCACCCTTCCACTACTCTAAAAATGTCACTTCCATTCCCACTCTCTCATCGCTTAAACAAGGTCGAGGGCCTTAACAGTTACCTATTATTATTTATTTATTTTTTCATAATTTCTAAAATAAGTAAAAAAAATATTTTTTTCATATAAAATAAGAAAATAAAAGTATATCATTAAGAAATAAATTTTATATAAATTATTATATTATATTATATAATTATAATAATATTTATATTAAAAATAAATTAAAATATAAACATAGTGGGTTTGAGGTGATGGTCATGTCCCCCACGCTAGCCCCCCCGGTCTTCTCTCAAGAATCGTCCATACTTGCCTTGTTAGGGGTAGGTACCCACGAGTACCTTACCTTGGGGATTTTGATTTGGGATGTTGAACAATATATGATTATGAATTTTAATTTGTGATTTTTTTATGATTTTGGTTT
Organism: Humulus lupulus; assembly: GCF_963169125.1. NCBI lineage: Eukaryota > Viridiplantae > Streptophyta > Magnoliopsida > Rosales > Cannabaceae > Humulus > Humulus lupulus. The sequence continues at coordinate 207,975,870 of NC_084796.1, forward strand.
AGGGTGTATTAAATTTTGTTTTAATGATTTTAAAAATTTTATATTTATTTTATTTTAGGTTTTTTTATTTAATTAAAATTTGATATTTCTTAATATCTAAGGGCATTTTGGTATTATTTGAATTTTCTTTGACTAAATTTGGATGTGGAGAACCATTTTTTATCATTTTAAAAGGTACAAGAATTCTTTCAGAATTTTCTTAAAAAAATGTCTAAGTGGTATTTGGAGAAAACACAACGACTAAAAAAATATGAACCTTAAATATAATGCAATGCATAAGACAAGAAAAGGATGATTGTGAGGAGTTTGACAAATTTTGATGTATAAAAATATGTATATTGTTGTACCCGAAAAATATGAGCTGACGTGTCTTGTTCGTGGTATAGTCAAACAAGGAGCTGACGTGCGAAAACATATTTGCATGTGACGCTTAATGAAGAGTCTTTAGCTCTAGATCCACGGTCTTGAGTTTCAGATATTTCAGGTCAGTCCAAACAGAGTTATCACCAGGGAAGGGGAGAGATTGGCTGGGTTGGATCCTAAGATCGCCTAAGATTAGGGCTAACAGTTCGTGTAAAAGTGTTGACACGATTATGACACAACACGATTGAGATAAAAACGAACACAAAAAAATTATTAAACGTGTTAAAAACATGAACACGAACATGACACGATTATTTGAGAAAGTTACATGATACGAACACAACACGACACGACACGATACGATAACACGATTAATGTGTTATGATAGAACACAACATTGACATAATTAATCATACTTATATAAATAATTATGAAACCTATGATAATTAGTCATGTTATCGTGTTGACATGATTATGAGACGGCAAGACACGATTAGACATGACATGATTATGATACAACACGATTAAGGTAAACACGAACACGGCACGATTATTAAATGTGTCAAAAAATCAAACATGAACACGACACGAATAATAAACATGTCTTCCAAACTCATTTATTTTCGTGTCGTGTCATCGTATCGTGACCCAAATTTCCACCTCTACCTATAATTGTTCGTGTGACTTAATAAACAACTCGAGTGATCCTAGAATGTATGAGTTTGCTTAATGAGATTTCATATCGTGGATGATGTACTCAAGGTGTAGATACGAATCTCTAAAGATTCGAGATTTATACCCCTGGAAGGATTATCATGATTTTGCATAATGAATGTAATCAATCAAATAATTAATAGAATATATTGTAATAAAGGGTAATTACCCATTCTTGCAAGTTACCTAAACCTGTTCATTTTTTCCCTTTAAATAAGGAGGAAATAAACAGGAAAAAGGACGACACTATTGAGATATTGAAACTCTGGAGAAATTGTATTAGACAATTGTCTTGATAAAATATCCAGAAATAATATTGACTTGTGAACTAGGTGAATTTAACCACATAAAAAATTGAGTGTTCTTCTTTCTTTTAATTAGTTACAATTAATATTGAAAAAACTCTCTTCTTTTTATTTATAATTCTCAATTGATGACAACATATATAGAGGTTGTTTAATAGCAGTGATTGAAAAAAAAAGTTCAATAGGTAATAAAATTCTTTCTAACTATTGAAGGATAATCTAACATTTAATTTGTAATTTAAAAATCCCATTATAATAATCGATTATAAATTATTTATTCTTTAATCACTTATCTCTATATATTTTTCCTTCTTCAATCTTTCTTAAGAAGTCTAGACTCAAAATTAAAAAAACATATCCCTTAGCTTTTGTAACGCCCTACTTCCTTAGAGCCGTTACTAAGTGAGTTTTTAAGACAAAACAGTGTGCAATGAACTCGCTAACCGAGGTTTTGAAACAAAAGTGTGACTAGTTAAAAGTTAAGGCTGTAATCTCTGAAAATGCGTCGTTTCATTAAAACTTCTATTATTAAACATTTGGGATCCCAAAATAAGGTTTGAAAACTAATTACATCTTGAAATAAGGTTACAGTTGAGAAATCATAAAATCATAGGTTATTACAGCCATTTTTGAATAAACCCCCAACCAAAGCAGTCGGGCAGGCCAAACATGTACGCGTCGCTTCGCGCTCTCCGTACTCATGGTTGGTTGACTCAGTCATTGCCCTTACCTGCAACACAGAGCACCCGTGAGCCGAAGCCCAGCAAGAAAACTCATGCAGAACATAACATATGCAATGTATACAGTTTATCATAACAGATAGTCCACAAATAAACAAGTCAATCATTAGGCTAAGCAAACACGGCCAAGCCGCCCCAGAGCCTTACCGAAGCCTGGGGTATCGGTTCTCACCGCGAGGATAACTCATGTATCCCTTGGGTCCCACCCTGAATATAGCATAACACATGTATCCACCGGGCCCCGCCCTGACTATAGCATCCCATGTGCTAGGTGTTACTTTCGGCCCACGGCCGCCCCGGCTTACGCCGTACTCGGCCCACGGCCGCCCCGGCTTATGCCGTACTCGGCCCACGACCGTTCATTTCATCATAATCACACATATAGTACATTCGAAATAACCATTCACACACATCATGATTCATTTAAGGTTAAACATTTGCACATAATACAATCTGGGGCCATGCCCTATTCTCGGGTGCTATAGTTTTCTTACCTGCATTCCGAGCCTCCTGATGCACTAAAGCCGCGAGCACGGTCCTCTAGCACGAGCCTCTCAAAGAACCTAGTCACAACACACAAGAAACATCCCTCATTACTAATCAACCCAAAACCACTTTCCGGGACCAATCCCGCACTCTCGGGAGCCCTAAAACCTTAGAACAACACCCCGGAGGCATCCCCCGAACCCCCGGAGCAAAGGCCTAAAATTGCCTAAAAATGATGCCCTGAAATTAGCCTTGTGCCGCGGCACCACATCCTTGTGCCGCGGCACCCATCAGTCAGAGGCTCCCTTGCCGCGGCACGAAAAACCTGTGTCGCGGCACGCCTTCGCAGACCCAGAATTCTGGGTTTTCTCCTGCGTTTTCTCCGAGCTAAAACCTTACCAAATCAACCCAAACTCACACCCAAGCCCCAAAACCAACTCAAGACTCCAAATAAACCATCCAACAACCCATAAACATCACCAAAACATCTAAACACCCAATCAAATCCCCAAAATCCACATCCTTGATTTCAATTTCAGAAAAAAGTAAAAACTCAAACATCAAACTTAACCCATGCTCAAATTCTTAACCCATAACATAATCAAGCCTTAAATGTGTATAAAATTCCTTACCTCATATGGAGAATCCATCCCTAAGCTTCCTTCATCTCCTAGGTCTCCAACTTCTCCTTCTCTTCTTCTTCTTCCTCATGCCCTAGCTTTTCCCTCTCTTTTCTCTTCTCTTCAAACACTATCAAGACCAAAATGGTTAAGCCCCAAACCGTGTACCCCATAAAACCAGCTGCCATTTATCTAATTCCCAACCAAATGACCATTTTGCCCCTCCTTGCCTATCCTTTCCCACCTAAACCTCAAGGGTACTTAAGTCTTTTCATTTCTATTTCATTTCTACCATTTTCTTTCTAAAACTTGTTACTCTCAGCAGTAACTAATGGTTACCCAGGTTACTAAATCTCCAATAACCATTACCCGCTAAATCTCAACTTAACCATAAAATTCCCGAGGTACCCCTAGGCTCCTCCCGAGCCGGGTATAGAAATCCCGTTGTGACTCTTGAGTTAACTAGCTCTCTAGAACCGTCTCGGCACGTGCATCACAATAATACAACCACACCCATGTGGTACAATTCACAGAATACAGTTATCACATATCAATACAGTTATGCCCAACATGGCCAAAATTACAATTATGCCCTTCTAACACGATCCGGGCCTACATGCATACTAGTAAACATAGCCATGCATCTCAGTTAAACAAATAGCCAAATAACATGCTTTAAATCATAATCATGCATTTAATTCATAAAATCATACATAAATCCCAACCTGCCCTCCTGGCACACTAATCAAGGCCCTTAAGCCTTATTAGCGAATTTGGGTCGTTACAACTATCCCCTCCTCATAAAAATTTCGTCCTCGAAATTTATCCAAACACATCAGTCAATAAACCCGCAGTTCTGACCATAACTTCCAAGGTTCACCGCCTTTACTTTACTTTTCTACAACACTCTTACAGGAGTAACAATCTTGGCTCGCAAGATCTCGTCTAATAGCCATACTCTCGATAGCCCCTCTTTAACACCGCAACCCTGCCGAAGCCCAGGGTCTGCCTAGATTACAATGACCAATTCATTGTCTTATTCCTGATTCCATAGATACTCAAACGTCATCACCTCTACTAGGTGGGATCAGCTTGTAGGCCCCGCTGGCCTAACACCTAGTACAACTTCGAAATTTTATGTTGAATCAAGGGTCAGAACTCTCCCTTCTTTCTTTGAACGCCTCACAGATTCTCGTCTGTTATTACGCAGAGATGCAACTCTTTCCTTCCGGAGCTTTATTTCCTCATAATTTAACCATTCACAAGCTCTTTATCCTTTCAAATAGGCAGACACTCTTGCCTTAACAATTCCAACCACTTGTCTGGCTTTCACTCTGAACCAATGCCAAAACGTAGTATTCACTAACCTTTACCTCTTACCATGTCCTATGTCGTGTTTCATTAACCAGACACCAGCAACTGCTACCACGACTAACTCATCAGGGATTACGCTTCCCTTAATACCTCCAGTATCCGCCTACTTAGCGCTCAATTCTTTAAGATGTCTGATAACTTTCAGGCTGCTATTCCACTTGCAATCAATTGATAATTCCAGGTTCCCACTCTGTTCTTTTCGTTCTCTAAGTCCATTCCAAAATTTAAACTACTAAAGGGTCTTAATTCGATATCATCGACGCTCCGTCCTGAGGTCAGTTCACTCGACCCAACCAACATTAACTCAAACAACCGAGTTAAACTTTTCATGTCCAAATACCTTACTTAAGGTCTAATGTGGTCTATTCCCATGATACACTACCACATCACCTAAACTCTGTCACCCGCTCAACCCTCCCGGTACATCGTACCCTAGGAGGTAGAATGATGTCCATTCAGAATCCTCATTCAAAACCATATCCTACCTGGATCCTTCACTCGATCCTGGTATCCTACTGTACCACCATGACAGGGCCCTTCCCTGTTTCAACTCAAGTCAACACTTCGGATTCCATAGCTCAGTGACGCTCACCAGCTAACCCTTACCTATTAACATCATGCCGATCTCAGTCGTTGCTTTGACCACCCCAATACCATCTATGGCGCTATTTCCCGACTGACACGCGCCTTACCGCTAGGAGTTCCGCCTCCAATTAAATTTCCCCTCGTCCAATCGAGAACTCAAACACTGATCATCAGTCTGTTACTTTTCACCACAACTGGGCCTCAACGTTAACCTTCTTACTAATACCCAAAACTCAAGTACCTTATGCCATACACAACAGTCGACTTAACGTTCCAAGTGTATCAACCATGATCCATTCTGTCGCCCCCCGCAAGGTTCGATCCACCCTCGCGCCAACTGCGCCTGGGCGTGCACAATCCGTGATGCACTCCCACATTTCCATAACCCTACCATGGATCAGGTCCTTTATGAAATCACTCTTTACTTAACCAAATCACACGCATACTCCCGCATTAGCAGATACTAAACAATCACACCTTGTCTTCTGAATTTCTTTCTGATTTGATACCACTCAGTCCGTCTAACCTCGAGTTTACTGTTCCCCTCGTCTCTGATGTAGTTGTCTCCCGGAGATGCTCGTGCAGTAGATGACGCGCTTACCAGTCTTGTTATGCCTTCAATTCTTCGGACGTTCTTCATTAGCTTCTTTGCGGCTTCAGATCAATTCTTCTCTTACCTGTCCTTCCTCCTTGTAGCTCTAATCTGAGTACTCCTGACGACGCTCAAACCAACAATCTGTAGAACCTTACCTGAGACTCTGCCTTCTGGGTACAAACGTCTTTCGCATAATCATTGCTCACCATTTCCGTCTGGGAGTAATCCACATGTACTGCTCGTGAGCTTGAAGGGACTTACCCATACCGTTCACGCATTCTCAGCCTAAAGAACTTACCTGTGCTGCTGTAGCTTGAACCATTCTAGAATCTTTGTTACCAACTCCTCACACCCAACCCGGTGCAGAATAGAAAATTTTCTGAAATGTCTTTATCCTTGGTTTCCAACTGGCAATAACCAGGTCGTAGATCAACTCTTGGAGACATCGTCCCCACTGGTACCCAACATTGTACTTTTCGTTCAAACCCGACGATGCCAACAATCCCCGCAGTATAACACACTGGCTACACCAGGCTCAGATTCCTTCAATTGCTTCGATAGGCTTTCTGTCGTCCAAAACCGTCTTTTACAACATTCCCTATACCAATCCTATCCGTAGTCTGACCTTGAAGTATTCCCTAAATCTTCCTTTGCATACCCACATAATTTTCCCACTGATCAGCTCCGTCTCCTTTACGTACTCCAGATGACATCCTCAACAATCCATCTGCCAGAGTTTCTAATTCCTTCTCAATAAGTATCACTGTCCTCAGCCTCTCGAATGGCACTCAGCACCGAATCCTTCCAGTTCGCTACATGACCAAAGCATAAGCTCGTCAGATACATACTCACCCTTGAGGACTCAGCCTCGAACTTTGAATGTATCGCTGCACTCTGGTTCTCCGTTCCCTCACCATGGGAAATCCATCCCAACATCTCGAGTCATTCTACGTAGAAGTCATGCCCTCACCTGACCTCCTCTCAGGTGGCATCCTCTTCCTCATATGCATACCAATTAACCTCTTGGTTCCTGTCGCCATCTCGATATCTACCTTTTCAATCAGGCTTCTTTCAAATCTCAAATTAGGTGCCCAAGCACTGTCTGGGGTTCTTCTATCTCAACAATCGAGAATCCGACCTCGCTGCGTTCTATCAACAAAAGTACCGTCTTATCAGTCAGACTTTTCCCCTTTTTCTTGGCAATCCAAAAGCCACAACACTATCCGGGGTTCTTTCAACTTGATTATCACGAATCTATCTTTACTAATTCCATCAAAGGAAGCACCGCCCTTGCGGCTCTAGCACTCATGCTCTATACATCAACCATCAGTTCCTCAAACAATATGGCCCTCTCCGCCATCCACATGCAGACAAAAACTCTTTCCTCAAAGCAGCCCAAATGCCTTAGGCTATTCCAGATCTCATGCCCTTAAATGGGTCGCCACCAATCCCAGATACATCCATCTGTATAAATTTCCGAAATGAACTATCCAAATCACCAAACCCATTGATCTACGCTGTTGTTACCCCTAACAGTCCAAACCAGACTCACACATTTGCCCGTCTCCACGGTTCTAATCATGTCTTTAAAATCTCTTCTAACCATTCATCAACTAGGTTCTTTCCAACCCATTAAGCCAGTACCTCCGCCCGAGTACCAAATCCAGGCATCTCCCTGCCTCAATATTTAACACAACCCTCTAATCAGGATCTCTCATCCTCTTAACCAAGGGTGGAATTAACTCTGCTCATCTATTGATAAATTCCTTGTCAACTCGAACTCTCCTCAAAACCCGAGGTTAACACCCTTTAAGCCTTTCATTTAATACCCTTTTTTTGTCCATACCTCACAGTAAACCATCACCGGTAACCTTACTGTTAAAACATCTAAATCAGCCATCTCCCCAGAGAATCCGCTGTTCTTCTATCCCATCTCAACTAACAAACTCCACAGCTTACTCACACACTAGTGACCCCTTTGCTGCTACTTTCAGGGATAACTGGAGATCTCAACTCTGACTTATATCTAAAAACCCCTTTCAACACAATATCAGGTCCCCAAACCCTTCTAGGAACCAACAACTCGAGTTCATTCGTCAAAACCGACCAACTCCTGAACTCAGAGGTTCATACCCTGAACCAACTCACATCTAAATCCAAATATCCACAGGTATAATGCACACACAAGCATATACTAGGTCAAGTCCACAATGATATACATTTAGCTTACCAAATTTCTATCACCACTAAGTGTATCCACACTCATCATGCTTCATACAAGCCAGTAAACAGATATAACATATGAATTTAATTCAGAAAACTAACCACATACGCTCAATATGCGAACCATTATGCCAATTTTCATCCACATGCATAATAATGTTATTTAGCACACATTGATCTCAACATGCAACAGTCAAGGGCCAGGCCCTATCAGTATCTCATGCATATGTCATCTCATTCCTCATGCTCCATATAAATAAGCAGGCAAACAGGGCATTCAACATATAATCAAACATGTCAATCATTCATACCAGCCAACCCTGAGTCGAGCTTGTCATTGACAGCGAGCGTACATGTTCAGTCGATCTCCAGAACCAATAAACCTTGGCTCGCTCTGATACCAAGTTGTAACGCCCTACTTCCTTAGAGCCGTTACTAAGTGAGTTTTTAAGACAAAACAGTGTGCAATGAACTCGCTAACCGAGGTTTTGAAACAAAAGTGTGACTAGTTAAAAGTTAAGGCTGTAATCTCTGAAAATGCGTCGTTTCATTAAAACTTCTATTATTAAACATTTGGGATCCCAAAATAAGGTTTGAAAACTAATTACATCTTGAAATAAGGTTACAGTTGAGAAATCATAAAATCATAGGTTATTACAGCCATTTTTGAATAAACCCCCAACCAAAGCAGTCGGGCAGGCCAAACATGTATGCGTCGCTTCGCGCTCTCCGTACTCATGGTTGGTTGACTCAGTCATTGCCCTTACCTGCAACACAGAGCACCCGTGAGCCGAAGCCCAGCAAGAAAACTCATGCAGAACATAACATATGCAATGTATACAGTTTATCATAACAGATAGTCCACAAATAAACAAGTCAATCATTAGGCTAAGCAAACACGGCCAAGCCGCCCCAGAGCCTTACCGAAGCCTGGGGTATCGGTTCTCACCGCGAGGATAACTCATGTATCCCTTGGGTCCCACCCTGAATATAGCATAACACATGTATCCACCGGGCCCCGCCCTGACTATAGCATCCCATGTGCTAGGTGTTACTTTCGGCCCACGGCCGCCCCGGCTTACGCCGTACTCGGCCCACGGCCGCCCCGGCTTACGCCGTACTCGGCCCACGGCCGTTCATTTCATCATAATCACACATATAGTACATTCGAAATAACCATTCACACACATCATGATTCATTTAAGGTTAAACATTTGCACATAATACAATCTGGGGCCATGCCCTATTCTCGGGTGCTATAGTTTTCTTACCTGCATTCCGAGCCTCCTGATGCACTAAAGCCGCGAGCACGGTCCTCTAGCACGAGCCTCTCAAAGAACCTAGTCACAACACACAAGAAACATCCCTCATTACTAATCAACCCAAAACCACTTTCCGGGACCAATCCCGCACTCTCGGGAGCCCTAAAACCTTAGAACAACACCCCGGAGGCATCCCCCGAACCCCCGGAGCAAAGGCCTAAAATTGCCTAAAAATGATGCCCTGAAATTAGCCTTGTGCCGCGGCACCACATCCTTGTGCCGCGGCACCCATCAGTCAGAGGCTCCCTTGCCGCGGCACGAAAAACCTGTGTCGCGGCACGCCTTCGCAGACCCAGAATTCTGGGTTTTCTCCTGCGTTTTCTCCGAGCTAAAACCTTACCAAATCAACCCAAACTCACACCCAAGCCCCAAAACCAACTCAAGACTCCAAATAAACCATCCAACAACCCATAAACATCACCAAAACATCTAAACACCCAATCAAATCCCCAAAATCCACATCCTTGATTTCAATTTCAGAAAAAAGTAAAAACTCAAACATCAAACTTAACCCATGCTCAAATTCTTAACCCATAACATAATCAAGCCTTAAATGTGTATAAAATTCCTTACCTCATATGGAGAATCCATCCCTAAGCTTCCTTCATCTCCTAGGTCTCCAACTTCTCCTTCTCTTCTTCTTCTTCCTCATGCCCTAGCTTTTCCCTCTCTTTTCTCTTCTCTTCAAACACTATCAAGACCAAAATGGTTAAGCCCCAAACCGTGTACCCCATAAAACCAGCTGCCATTTATCTAATTCCCAACCAAATGACCATTTTGCCCCTCCTTGCCTATCCTTTCCCACCTAAACCTCAAGGGTACTTAAGTCTTTTCATTTCTATTTCATTTCTACCATTTTCTTTCTAAAACTTGTTACTCTCAGCAGTAACTAATGGTTACCCAGGTTACTAAATCTCCAATAACCATTACCCGCTAAATCTCAACTTAACCATAAAATTCCCGAGGTACCCCTAGGCTCCTCCCGAGCCGGGTATAGAAATCCCGTTGTGACTCTTGAGTTAACTAGCTCTCTAGAACCGTCTCGGCACGTGCATCACAATAATACAACCACACCCACGTGGTACAATTCACAGAATACAGTTATCACATATCAATACAGTTATGCCCAACATGGCCAAAATTATAATTATGCCCTTCTAACACGATCCGGGCCTACATGCATACTAGTAAACATAGCCATGCATCTCAGTTAAACAAATAGCCAAATAACATGCTTTAAATCATAATCATGCATTTAATTCATAAAATCATACATAAATCCCAACCTGCCCTCCTGGCACACTAATCAAGGCCCTTAAGCCTTATTAGCGAATTTGGGTCGTTACAGCTTTGAACAAATAAAAACATAGATTAAAAAATATGTTATTTAATTGTATCATTTAGTTTTGTAAATTTTCATTCCTTTATTTTTTTTAAAATATTATGTATTTTTAATATAAAAATATACTCTTTCCCTAAAAAAATTATTTTGAAAAAAAAACTTCCAATAAAAATTTAGTTCCTAAAAGTAGTGACTATTAAAAAAATCAATATCGAATAAGTTTCCTATCTATAAAGATAGAATAATAAATGAAAATACATTTTTAATAATGTTATTTTGTAAAATAGTAATTTTTTTAATAACTTTTTATATAATAGACTTTGGTAGTGTTGAATGTGTTGCAAATGTTATTTGCAAATAATTATAATTATATTATGGACAATTTTTTTAGAGGGCTTCACAATTTTTAGTGTTTCTCAACTCGTGAACAGTTTTGATGTGATTTTTTTATGACCGTGTATATTGTAGCTATTTAGAACATTATGCAAATCTTTAGAAAATTCCGAATAATTTACAGTACCGAAAACTAGGTTCAACATATGTTGCTTTCCACGCGCATAAAAAAAATTAGTCACCCGTGCAACATGTTTGAACTTAGTTTTCGGTACTGTAAACTATTTGAAATTTTTTGAAAATTTACAGAATGCTCTAAATAGCTACAATATATATGGTCATACAAAAAAATCGCGCCGAAGACTGTTCACGAGTCGAGAACACTGAGAGCCCTACCGGTAAAGCTTAAAGTGAAGCCCTACAGAAAAATTCCTCTGTATATATTGTACAAAATTTCTAAAAAATACTATTTTATATTAAAAATAGTTACGTTGTTGTAGTACCCCTGTGAGAGTAGCATGTCTTTACAACTTGGAAGGTAGGCAATAGAGAAATGTGTGCATCTTATTTATCACCCACATCATTCATGAGTTACATTACAAAACTCACCAATCAACATATAAGATATATCAATGTGATATGACAAAACAATCTGTTAGGGGTATTAGTCACGGAAGCTATCCTAAAAAAAGAATAGTAATAAATTCATGAAATAAATAAATAATTAAATAAAAACATTTATTTGTCTCCCTCCCTTTGTTCTTATAGTTTTTTATTATTTTTGTTTTTTATAATAAAAATTTGGTGAGTTCATTTATTTATGGAATTTGAGACACCAAACTCATTAATGAGATGTATCTGAAATGACTGAATGACCACTACTACTCTACTACTAATACTATACATGACTTATTATTGAGTGGTAAACTGCAAATATGGAAAATAGGTAAAAATCTATTCAGAAAGTTTCATCTGACTTTACACTACTTTGAATTGAATGGTATGCTCTCAATTTTATGACATTCCCACCTTATTTACTGCCCACTCACCTGTTTTTATCAGTTTGGATTGGACCATTATGTTGTCAAAGAAAAAGAAAAAAAAAGAAGAAGAAGAAAAACCCCATAAATGGTTTCAACTCTCAACTTTCAATGTCATTAACTCGCACACACAATCTTTGAATCAGTTAAGGTATGCATATAATTCATTCAATGTCTTCCCTTATTGAAGTTTCTGATATTTTAAATATGTAGTATTTAATTCTGACATCATACAATTCCTTGCCAAAAGTTAAGAAGAAAAAAGTGAACAAGGAGTGCCCAATGAAATATTGCACTAGTTAGTGCTATGGTCCAAAAATGACAGGTGACAACACTTCAATTCAATGAAAACTTTTACCATTTTAAATGTAGATGTATGTATTGGAAAAATCAACAGTAATTATAATAACATTTTGATATTCATTTAAATTATTGTGTACAATCTTAGAGTTAACTAGCTCTTAATGATGAACATTTGGATAAAAGTTATATTGGGAGAGAGAGATGTATTAAATAAAACACTTAATATTACTTGCACTCTGAGATATATAGTCGGGTTCTTGTTTTCAGAGTTAAATAACAAAAAATAAAGAGAATAAGAGCACACCACCACACCAAGCCATGTGTCATGTCATCATAAAGAGAGTGAATAGAATGCCATCCAATTAGGTTTTTAGCCATAATAAACAACATGTCATAAGGTTGTTAAAAATTAGGTGTAAAGCAAAACTACCATGAGAAAACAATATTCAATTCAAAATGAGAGTATATTAATTTATTGGTGTGAGTAATCTTCTAAGCTTAGGGAATAGGGAGTGATCTTAAAAAGTCAAAAAGAGAGACCCAAACCCATCTCTAGTCTTGATACAAAGGAAGGTGGGTGTGAGTATTTTTTTTTCTTTTCCATTCGCCTATTTTTGTTCCAATAGGAAAGGAGATCAAAATTTCAAATCTAAAAACAAATACTCAAGTGTCCACTCAAATACTTCTCTCAAAAGTGGAGCATGTGCCACTCATTATGCCATTCAATTGTCTTTCTTGTGGTTAAGTGTGCTTTATTTTTATATTTAACTATTTAATCATCAGGATTATGTGATCTTAATTTACAAGTAATGATGTTATTGTGGGTTGTACATTACAACAGCAACCTGATCAAGATGCCTTGTTTGGCATCCAAAGAGGGTATGTACAGTATAGTGTAGTGCTTGGTATATAGTATAGTAGTGTCAAAAGTGTAAGACTTTTTGAGCAATAGTTTTCTGTCAATTTTTTAAGGACCCATTTAATGTTTTTCAAAAATTTGCAGGACCATATAGAAGCAAAGATTTTAAACCTCTTTGTCATATCAAGACTTTTTTGTTTCAACATATAACAAAAAATAAAAAGTAAACAAATGTACAAAACAGTATAGTTAAGTATTTATATTTATAATAACAACAACAAACAAATGTATGACTTTATGTTCATTACCATATTTCTATGCTCAGTAAGTTCAGAGATTGTATGGTTGATAGATGAAAATGCAGTCAAATTCAGACTATCCACGCTGCTGAGAAAGTTCCCTGTGACAGACTCAATTATTTCACTTTGACATTAATTTCAGTCAAAACTGATGAAAGATTAAATAAAAAGTTTGGACTTTTTGTTCTTGTATTATTTTCTTTTTTCAATTTGGACTTGGTCAAGTTCTTGGGCCACATGTAGGTTGAGTAGTAGTAACCATTTTCTCCAGGCTAGGTTATTATATATAAGAATTAGTTATATGTGATATTATATTGTAATTGAAAAATGAAGGATAATCCTCAAAGTCACAATCACTTTGAGAAAGCTTTCTTATTTATTCATTTTTTGGGCAGCGTAAAGAAGAGTTGAAGAAAACTTGATTTGAGATATGGTAGGGCACTTGTTGTACATGTGAATGAAATAGGAAACATTAGTTATATTTACCACCACTCTAGCTACAGCATATATAACATATAGATCAATGTGTGGAGGTCATGAAAAGCTATTTTGTATTGAATTTTAAGCTTGGGGTCCACATACCCTTAAGACTCATAAGGCCTCCCCTCTACCATATATATTTTTATTTATGTATGCCTTACATTAACAACTTTCTTTGGTTTCTTGTGAATAAGAGAAACTTAATAAGTTTATAAATAGTAATTGAAATAAGGTTTTGTTTATCATATCATCATATTCTTGAATACATATAGGTGGGTTATCAAAGAGCTAGGGGAGGCATAGTCCTTATGTTATGCAAAGAGAAATTGAGAGATGTTTGGTTTACCATAAGATCAATCAACTGTATATTTGACCCAATTATTATTATTATTATTATATCTTTTTAAATTGTATCTAATTTGAAAAAAGGGGATCTGAGCCAACTAAGAAGTTAAGAACAATTAGAATATTTCAGAACACTTTTTCTGAGTATGAACTACTATGCATGTTGTTTGAAAAAAGTTGCTTAATATGTGCTCTTCTATAACAAATTGAAAACATGAGAACTTGAAACTAAAAATACTATGCTTACTTCTGTTCTCTTTTACTTGGTTGGGAAAAAAACCTATAAATACCCTTGTTTATCATATTTCACCACTAACCAAACACACAATAAACCTTGTGTTTGGTGTTGCTGTTTTTTTTATATAATATATATGCTAAATAGTGCACAATAAATCACTCTTAGGGATATTTAGGTTTTTCACAATTCCTATTACTATAATTAGCTACTAGCTAGAGCTAGAGTTATTCAATATACTTCCAACTTAGCTATATAAAGAATTTTTTATTTTATTTTATTACTATTGGAAACTTATTCAACACATTTTCCATTTTAAATAGAGGCAACTTTTGGCTTTTTAATCATTCAATCCTAACCTTTTTTTCCATGTATAAAAACAACATTAAGTCACAAAATTATGAAATGAAGTAAGTGGCAAATCTTATCAACCAGATATGGATTTGTAGCAAAATATATATTGTGGAATAATGACAGCCAATAAGACTAGAAAAGCATCTAACACAGCTGTTTGAGAAAAAAGAATAATGTGAAAAAATGAAAAAAAAAATTGTGAGATAGAAAATGGAACCACTTTTATGTCACTAGTAGAGTTAATCAGAGTACCTGAGTCCTTAAGCATTCTTTAACCCAAAAATATTGTTAGAAAAAGAATTCCATTTTTTGTTTGTTTTGTGTTGGGGTTAAAATTGTACATGAAACCCTTTTCAAACTAGTACTTTTAGAACATAGCTTGGATTTTGCATAGAAAATTTAACTTTGAAAAGTTAAAAAGGGAAATGGAACAAGAACAAAATTTCTTTTTACCAATTCTGTTTCTCAGTTTTGCTCTTGAAACTTTTGTTAGGGAGAAAAAAGGGTCAGTTTTTATTTTATCATATTTTTTTTGGTAGGATAAAGCTTGTGGAATTAGTTTTGATACCTCAAAGAATGTGTGTCCATGAAACTTTACCTTTTTTTTTAATCCAAAAAAATGAAGTAAACATTTAATGCCTTATTGAATACACTACAACCTTTGGGTTGCCATTGTTTATGAAGAAGCATAACTAATAAAATACATTTAGGTGGTTCTCAAATGCCATCAGCACTAAATATGCATCTTCTTGATGGTACCTACTTGTCCCACTTTGTTCATTTTTATATTATATAATCTCAGTTACATAGATTGTTATATAAATACATATATGTGCGTCCATATATCTATATCTATATATAATATTAAATTTTATTGAAAAGGGGAATTCTTTATCTAACTTTAATAAATAACTGCCATTTGCTTCTCTAGATATATATTTCAGGGAAATTCACAAAAATTCCAAAGATTTTTAATATTAAAAATATGGAATATGAAAAAAATTACAAAAATATGGAATGACACAATCATAAATAGGAAGTTTTTTTTAATTAAATTTACAAATTTGTAATAATACAATTTTTTTGGTAAACAAAATTTACAAATTTGTAACTAATCATATGTTACAATTTTGTAAACAATATTTACAGACTAAACAGAAAATTGTAACGTACAGCTACAAAATTGCTATCCATATTTTTATAATTTTTGTAAAATTTCATATATATATATATATTTTAATTTATAGTGTTATGTGTATTTTTTTCCATATGCAATGCACAACTAGGTAAATGCACATTATATTTGCACCCAAAAATACACTTAGGCACCCCATTAATTAAAAAAAATTAATTTTTAAAATCATTTTTAACACTTTTCTCAATAGTTTTTTTGACATTCTTTATTTTCTTTTCTTGTTAATTTCAATAATTTTTATTTTATCTTGTTTTCATAATTTTCTAAAAAATAAGTATAATTTGTAGAAAAAAGTCTAATTTTAACAAGATTTTATATATTTTTTGTATTAATTTTTTTAACTTAAATATTTAAAATATATATTATTTATATGTATTTTTTAAAATATGAAAAAGAAAAAAAAATTAGAAAAATGTAAGCATAAGTTGAAAAAAAAATATTATACATTAATTTTTTGTACTAATCAAATTTGGGGGTGCAAATATAATGTCCTTTTGGTGAAAATCAAAGAAATAAAAGAAAGGACATTTTTGAATTTTTTTGGAGAAAAACTTAACCTAGAGAAATTGAATATCCTAATTACCATAAATCACATTTAACATATCTTTATAGATCTCTCTCTCCAAACCTTTTTGATTAGGAATTTTCTTTAAAAAATTAATGAGAGTGAAACAAACAAAATTGATTGAATTCTTTAAAGTGAAAAAGATAATAATCCAGGCTGCAACCCATGCCTAATTGCCTTAAGGAAGACCCACCATGTACTCACAAAAAAGTACATAAAAATAGTACATTAAAACAAATAAGATCTTAAAAATCTTATTAAGAAATTAAAATTTCCATCTTCAACAGCCCACCTATCTAATCTAATAATGCATAAAGTGTAATATTTATATGTATAATATTAATTTATACATATATATGACAAAGGATCCACATTATTACTAACTCATTTCCATTTAATTGTCAGCATTAGCATTTTGATTATTTTCTATTTATGAATCCTTTTTCTTTCTTGCATATACATATCTAACTGGTTGTAAAGAACAGTGGCAGCAATAGTCCAAAATGACTAATAATACAACAAAATTGGTGTACATTTTTTATGTTCTAAATATATTTGTGGAAATTTCCCACTCTCCTCCAAGTTAGGCTTTTGATTAACAGTGGATATTATTGTAAGTAGAGTACACTGTACATACATAAATATATATTAATTAAATTTCTCAATTAGTGGAGTGGGAATCTGACTGGAAATGATCAAAAGAAAAAATCTTTTCTTTTGCTAAAAACAGGTATCCTTAACGGTAGCAAACCTACCCCTAAACGAAACCCAATTAAAATAATCAAAGAAAATTAATTATAATTATATATCTGTATATATTATAAATATATCTATTTTTCTAAAGAACTTAATATCTTCCTCCATGCTTTTGCATATTAAAAATGTCTAACCGCACATGCTTAAAGCATCTAAACCAAATTTAAGTACGCAAAGTCCTTACTATAATGAAATTAAGTAAAAAAAACTAATTAATAATTTTATTTGGCAGTGTATATATGTTGGACACTTGGATTAGAGTGCCTGTCCTTGTACTTCTACAACTGCCTAATTGTGATTTATATATATCTCAAATAATTCAATATAGAAAAGAAAAAGGCTAAGGAAAAAAAAGTGTATTCTTTTGAGTTGTTCAAACCAAACTCAATCTTCTCCATATGCAACTAATGATATAAATGATTGAGTTTGCTATCTCAGTGGATTATCCAAGTGAGAAATAAATAAGTTTAGTATATTCTTATGTAACTAAGAGTTACCTACATATTTTACAACACTCAAGTTCTAATTATCTTATAATTTAAAAAAACAAAAAAGACGGGGAGGGTACAAATCATAAAAGTATGCTAATGTGGATATATTTATATAAATGGCTTGAAATATGAATATTGTTTGGAAATTGGGTCTTCGGCTAGCCCAAAAAAGAGTAATGTAGAGATATATATGAAATGGATAGGTAAGTATTATGGTCTTTGATGAAAGTTGACCTTTAGTGGGCATATGACAAAAACAGGGGTGTTGTGCTTTGATGATGAGAAATTATTTTCCCCATAGTGGGAGTTGGTTTGGCTTCCATGTGTAAATGCTTTATGATCATATGCAATGTGTATCCACATTTATATATATATATAGATTATATTTATACACAAACACATATTTTCTTTCTTCCAATACTCCATGCTTTGGTCCCACTCCCACACCCTTTTTGTCCCTATCACTCTTTTTTCCTCAATTATATTTTGTTTCTCCCCTTCATTCATTTTCCTTTACTACTACTACTATTATTATTATTATTATTATTATTTTGCTTCTCTCTTTTGGGTTTTTATTTATTAAACCCTTTGCTTTGATGTTTTTTTTTTTAATTTTTGATTTTGTGAATTATGGGCACTTTTGCTTTTTGTCAAAGCATTACACGCAACCCAATATGGATTGTACGGCCATGAGTGGGACCTTCTTATGTTTTTTGAAGTGGGCCAAGCTTAGCCAAGGCTGCTAAGTTGGGCATCACTAGAAGAACAAAAACATGCCCTCTGCTCCCCTTGTAGACAAGGAATCTTTTGGTGTGATTTTAAGCACATATTTATGAGAGTATTGTGCACAAGCATAATTTACAAGAAAAGTTTTTTCTTTTAGATAGAATTTCCCATACTTCTTTTTAAGTAAGACTAAAAATGGGTCATGGTCATATTTCTCTATATTCAAATGGGTCAAGTGTGTGGTTCAAAATTGGGAAGAAAATAAAAAGGCTAAGTTGGTCTTTGGCAAAAATATAAAAGAAGACTAAGAAAGGTCCTTTCTAGCATTGCAATTGAGAGAAACCGATCCAATGTCTATTAGATTTTCTAGATCGTAGTTAGAAGAGTTGGCCATTTTAAACATGGTCTACATGAAGGAATCTTTTGGTGTAGTTTTAGGCAGATTTATGAGAGTATTGAGCACAAGCATAATTTACAAACGAAGTTTTCTAGATAGAATTTTCCATACTTCTTTTAAAGTAAAGCTAAGAAATGGGTTATGGTCAAATTTATCTATATTCAAATGGGTTAATTGCGTGGTTCAAAATTGGGAAGAAAAAAGAAAAGGGTAAGTGGGTTTTTGGCAAAACTATAGAAGAAAACCAAGAAAGATCATTTCTAGCATTACAATTGAGAGAAACCAATCCAATGTGTATTATATTTTCAAGACCCTAGTTAGAAGAGCTGGCCCTTTTAAATATGGTCTACATGTGAATGAGACTTGGGAACAATAATTGGGTGAAAAACACAGATCATATTCTTAGAAGTTGTAGAAGAAAGGAAAGAAAGAACTAAAGAAAAAAAAAGTACGTATTTAGTGGAACAAAAGCTGTAATTGAGAAAATGATGTTTGATGATGCCAGAGAGACTAGCATCAAACATCTTATGGGAGACATATCTTTGAACTGTGATGTCTTAATATGAAAGCCAGCTTGCTGTCCGTACAAATGTACCTATAGCTAGATTGTATATCAATCTCAAAAATAGTTCAATGAAAATAAAATTATAAGGGGACCAAAATTAGCTTATGTTATCAATTAGTGTAAAAAGGACTGTCCTAATAGGGAGTGAATAGGTCAATTAGATATCTGAAGTAGATGTTGTGTCTCTAAAATGGGAGTTGTTAGTTAGTTAGTCTTGGATTCTCATATTGAATTGATCAGCTAATGAAGTGTCCATTTGATGTGAATGAGATATTGTTGATTTTGATTGAATTCTTTTAAAGATGTTCATTCATTGAAAATATACTAAAGTTATGTAGGAAAATTAAAGAGGCAATTCTTGAAAGATATTTTGAATTTGATGTTTTGTTCACATTAATTCAAAGGTTACTATGCTATACAAGATATTTATGGAAAATATACATAATGAATTAATAATTAAAATTGTGTTTTTTCTTGCCTCTTCGTGGAATGTATTTTTAGAATTTATAATATGACGTTTTTAATTATGTTGTTATTTTCCTCCACATACTCTTTTAATTAAATTTTTTTAAATATATTTATTTTCTTTATAAATTTATAAAATAAATGGCGGTTAAACTACTCAATATTTACAAAATGTTGTATTTTTATACCCAAATTTTTTTATTGTACTTTTATACCTAATTTTTCATTATTTTGAGAAATAATAATAAAAATAATTATTTTTCCTTCACTTTTTGTTTTTAAAAAAATATAGATTTTTAATCATTTTTTTTATTAATTTTTAAAATCTTAAATGAATTTTATATTACTTTTTAGAAAGAACAGGAAAGTGAAAGTGATTTAAAATTTAAGAAATAATAAATATATTTTTTCTTCATTTTCTTATTATTCTCAAAATAATTATAAAAAATAGGTATAAAAGTAGAACATTTTAAAAATATTAAGTGTATTTACCGAAAAAAAGATTGAGTATAAAATTATAATATTTTGAAATATTTTGAAAATATTAAGTATATTTAACGCAAAAAAATAGGTATAAAGTACAATATTTTACAAATATTGGGTATTTTAGTCGTCGTTTACTTTTATTAGTTATTAATTATTAAGAAATATATATTTTTTTTAAAAGAAAGAAATCCATTATTTAAGTTTCAAATCCTCAATCATCAAAGAGACACAACTCATTTGAGGCTTAAAGCATCTCAAACCTAACTTAGTCTCTGAATTGGACTACTAGAATTCCTTTTGCTGGGAACAAAGTTACAAGGGCCAATGTGACTAAGCGAAAGAACTACTAATATATCAAACATAGACGATACACAATACCACTAATAGAGTGATTAACAAACTTCACAAAAGGAGACTTTGTTAGAATATTATTTGTTTGGTATATAATATCAACTAATTGATTTAATATATTAAAATCAATATTTAATTTATTGACAAAATATTCTAATTAATGGTCAACATTGTTTGTTACCTGATTTTGTTGTTACCCGATTTTTCATATCCCAACTGATTGAGGAAATATCTCAATCTGTGGCAGAGACTCTGATGGTAGGTCTCACTCTATAAATATAGAGTACCGGTCCCCAAGCTCGCTGCTCATTCTGACTTTCAGTAACTCCATCTAAAAGAGTTAATGAGAGCTTGGAAGTCCGTGTACTCGTTCTAACTTCTGTTCCTTTTCTTTTGTAGATCTAAAGCTAGATCGAGGTTATCAATAGCAATGGCTGGAGGTATACAATATTCGATTCTTTTTGTATATGTTCATTCTATATATTAATTCCGCCTACATGTATATAGGATTGTTCATATGCCCACTTTCATATTAATCTAACATTTGGTATCAGTCGCCAGTCTACATCTCTGCCTTGCTAATTTTATCTGCATGTATATTTATTTGATTTATATATGCCTTCATATTCATATTCATATATATATATATACATATATCTTCGGTTTTGGTTGGCCTACATTTAACAAAATTTCTTTTGGTAATTTTATTGTGTTTGTATTGTTTTGTGTTTACATATATGTTATATCTAACATATTTTGGCAATATAAACAAATTATACACATATATTTTTTTATGATTTATAGATGTGCCTATGTCTTCATCTATACACATATATTATATATTCGTGTATATAGTTTTATATATTGTTTGAGGGCCATATTCATAATTTTTATTTTTATTTTTATTTTGATAGAGAGTTTTAATGTCTCATATTTTTTGATTTTTTGTTTCAAAACTAATTTTCCACATAAGTACCATTAGAAATCCTTCAGATTATTTTTTCTAATGATCTATGTTTCCAAATCAAGTTTTGAGAATTCAAAATCAGTTTTGCAACCTTCATGTACCCGGTTATGGCCAAAAACAATTTTGATATTAAATTTCGATTTTTTGTTGTTGTTTAATCAATCTAACGTCATGAATCTCTTTAGACATGAATTTCGAACCAATTTGGACAATAAATTTTATCTTGCCAATTTAATTAAAACATATAATTTTGGTAAATTATATATTTGGAAATTAATTAAAATGTGCACTTACTTGATTTTGGTGTATGGTATATTTCTTTTATTCATGCAATATTAAATAATTGTGCTATTTTAAGAATGTAAGAAATTTTTACAATTAAGTTTGTGCAATTATTTTATTAATTCACGAAATCAGTAAATCATGTTATTGTCTTATTAAGCATGATTTTTTCTACCATTAAGTATATATATGGAATTATTGTATTTTCGTACATATAATTAATTATACTAATTTGTATGATTATTTTGTTCTTATTCATGCAAAATTTATTTTGAGTATAATTATCTTTAATTTTATATGTATGCCTTTATAATTTTAAATACATTATATATATTTCATTATTGTGCTAGATATATTTAGATTATATTCAAAACATTAAGATAGGTTGAATAATATTTAGCACATTAATCTTCATAATTTATTCATAAAATATTCATAAAACATTTAGGGTGAATAAAATTATGAATAATTCATAAACAATTTTGTGGTTGACATAAGAACGCATGAAACTGAGACAAATGCTCAATCTAGAACGGTTTTTAATGATCTTCGGACGACCACACTAGGAGCACTACTCTCTGTGATTGCCTATTATGTTATAACGAAATTGTTCTTAGGTCTTCCTAGAGCCTAAAACATAATGTCTAGTGAACCATATAATTTTACATAATTAGGGAGTAGCCACAGCATCTTTAATTATATAAAATTATATATTAATTTGAAAGGATCACATAATGGACAAAATTGTGATTGATTATATAAATATAACAATTTTACCCCACAGGGATTTTATTATATTTATATAATTAATTAGGATAATATATTAAATTAATTTTCTTAATTTACCCACAGGAGTTATGATAATTAATTTAATAGTTTTATCATAAAGTTTAATAAAGATAGAAGTTTCAAACCTTACTTTATCCCAAATAATTCGTTTGAATAATCTATCATCCTTTACATCCAATTTTATTAAATTAAAAATTTAGCCCACAGGCAACTTTTGTTTAATAAAATTTCAATCTTCAGCATGTTATACATTGGTAAAACATGACTTCATTAAGCCTCAATCTTCTAAATCTAAGTTTGTAATCCTATTCATGCAGCTTCTTCATCATCCTCTAGTTTTGCTGAAATCCTTACCGAAATTCCTGAGCTTAGGGGTGATAATTTCAAAATCTGGAAGGAACGAGTTCTTCTTCATTTAGGCTGCACCGACATGGACTACGCAATAAGGAAGGACGAACCTGCTGCAATCACTGCGACTAGCACTGCTGCTCAGATCGCACTATATGAGAAATGGGAGCGGTCCAATCGCCTCAGCATCATGTTCATCATGTCCAAGATCCCTCTGGGAATGCGTGGATCGGTGGAGCAACCTGAGAAAGTCAAAGACTTGATCAAACTGATCGATGAGCAGTTCGACACTTCGGACAAACCACTTTACAACAACCTCATCCACCAGTTCTCATCCACAAAACTCACCGGTGTCAAAGGAGTTAGAGAACATATTTCAAAGATGAGGGACATTTCTGCTCAACTGAAGAAACTCGATGTAGTCATTCCTGAAACCTTCCTGGTCCACTACATCCTTAACCATCTTCCACCTCAATATGGGCCTTTCAAAATTTCCTACAACACACATAAGGACAAATGGACTATCAATGAACTGATAACCATGTGTGCTCAAGAAGAAGCAAGGCTCCTGCAGGAACAAGGTGAAAGTGCTCACATGGCCACCCAAGGCAAGAAACGCAAACCATCCAAGAAGGACAAGGGGAAAAATAAAGTGCCTCCCCAAGGCGATATAAAGAAGGATTCCATCAAATGTTTTTTCTGCAAAAAGAAGGGACATGCGAAAAAGGAATGCGCCAAGTTCAAGAAATGGATGGACGACAAAGGTAATCCAATTTCATTCGTATGTTATGAATCTAATATGGCTAATGTTAATATTAACACATGGTGGATTGATTCTGGATCGACAATTCACATTTCAAATTCCTTGCAGGGTTTACAAAACCTAAGGAAGCCAGTGGGAAGTGAGCAAAGCATCTTATCTGGAAACAAGATGGGCTCACATGTGGAGGCTATAGGAACGTGCCATTTAGTTTTAAGTAGCGGTTTTGTTTTAAAGTTAGAAAAGACATTTTATGTACCAAGTTTCTCTAGAAACTTGATTTCCGTTTCAAGACTTGTACCTTTTGGTTTTTCCTTTACATTTTCAGACAAATCTTTTAATTTATATAATAAATCTGAATGTGTTGGAAATGGTATTTTGTCTGATGGTCTTTACTGCCTTAATTTACAAAACAATACCGCTTATAATACTATGCACGTTCACGCTGGCAATAAAAGATGTGTTATGAATGAGAATTCCTCTACATTATGGCACCGGAGATTGGGACATATCTCTATTGATAGAATTAGAAGGTTAGTAAATGATGGGGTACTCAATACCTTAGATTTTACTGATTTTGATACTTGTGTGGATTGCATTAAGGGAAAGCATACCTCCAAGTCTAAGAAAAGTGGTGTCCATAGGAGTTCTGACCTATTAGAAATCATACATACTGATATATGTAGTCCAGACATGGACTTATATGGTCAGAAATACTTCATCTCTTTCATAGATGATTACTCACGCTACATGTATATCTACTTACTTCATAACAAAAGCGAAGCGTTAGATGTCTTTAAGATATTTAAAGCTGAAGTAGAGAAACAATGCAACAAGCAAATTAAGATAGTGAGATCAGATAGAGGTGGAGAATATTATGGTAGATACACTGAAGATGGACAAGCACCTGGTCCTTTTGCAAAGTTTCTTCAAGAAAATGGGATTGTTGCCCAATATACCATGCCCGGTACACCCGAGCAAAATGGTGTTGCAGAAAGGAGAAACCGAACATTGATGGACATGGTGCGAAGTATGCTTAGCAGCAACCCTAAACTTCCTAAATCCTTGTGGACTGAAGCTCTAAAGACATCCGTGTACATATTAAATCGAGTTCCAACCAAGGCAGTCTCCAAAACTCCTTTTGAATTATGGAAAGGTTGGAAACCGAGTTTGCAACATGTACGCATTTGGGGATGCCCATCTGAAGTTAGGGTATACAATCCACAAGAAAAGAAACTGGACCCAAGGACCATAAGTGGATACTTTATTGGTTACACTGAAAGGTCTAAAGGTTACAAGTTTTATTGTCCATCTCATAGCACTAGGATTGTGGAATCAAGGAATGCAAAATTTCTTGAAAATGCCTTGATTAGTGGGAGTGATCAATCCAAGGACTTAGGTTCTGAGAAAGATCCTTTAGAACCCTCCACCTCAAGAGCAAGATTGATTGTGGTCGATAACACCCCTGCAATCCAAATGGATGTTGAACCACCACAGCCAATTGTTGAAGATCCACAAGTCAATGATGAAGTTCAAATGGATCAAGTTGTTCAAGAGTTGCCTATAATTGTTGAACAACAAGCTGAACCACCCGCTCCTCAAGAGCCTGCTGGTGTAGCCTTAAGAAGATCCACTAGGACAATAAAATCGGCGATACCTAGTGACTACATTGTGTATTTGCAAGAATCTGACTACAATATTGGAGCCGAAAATGATCCAGAAACGTTTTCACAAGCTATGAATAGCAAAGAATTGGAACTGTGGTACAATGCCATGAATGAAGAAATGAATTCTATGAAAAGCAACGGAGTCTGGGATCTTGTTGAGTTGCCTAATGGGGCGAGGGCTATTGGGTGTAAATGGGTCTTCAAAACAAAGAAAGACTCATTAGGCAACATTGAGAGACACAAAGCGAGACTCGTTGCTAAGGGATTCACTCAAAAAGAAGGAATTGACTACACGGAGACCTTTTCTCCGGTATCTAAGAAAGATTCCCTCAGAGTTATCCTGGCATTAGTTGCTCATTTCGATTTAGAGCTACAGCAGATGGATGTGAAAACTGCCTTCCTAAATGGTGACCTAGAGGAGGAGGTATACATGAAACAACCAGAAGGATTCTCCTCTAGTGATGGTGAGCATTTGGTGTGCAAGCTTAAGAAGTCCATCTATGGTTTAAAACAAGCGTCCCGCCAATGGTATTTAAAATTCCATGATGTCATCTCTTCTTTTGGATTTGAAGAGAATGTCATGGATCAATGTATATACCAGAAGGTCAGTGGGAGTAAGATTTGTTTTCTTGTTTTATATGTGGACGATATTCTTCTTGCAACCAATGATAAGGGCATGCTACATGAGGTGAAGAAATTTCTCTCAAAGAACTTTGAGATGAAGGATATGGGTGATGCATCTTATGTCATTGGCATTAAGATCCATCGAGATAGATTCAAAGGTATCTTAGGTCTATCTCAAGAAACCTACATTAACAAAGTTTTAGAGAGATTTCGGATGAAAGATTGTTCACCAAGTGTTGCTCCTATCGTTAAGGGTGATAAATTAAATTTGAGTCAGTGTCCAAAGAATGATTTTGAGAAGGAAGAAATGAAGAACATCCCATATGCTTCTGCTGTTGGAAGCTTGATGTATGCTCAGGTGTGCACACGACCCGACATTGCCTTTGCTGTCGGAATGCTAGGAAGATTTCAGAGTAACCCGGGATTAGACCACTGGAAAGCTGCAAAGAAAGTTATGAGGTATCTTCAGGGTACTAAGGATTACAAACTCATGTTCAGACGAACTGACAACCTGGAAGTAGTTGGCTACTCAGATTCAGACTTTGCTGGTTGTACTGATTCACGTAAATCAACTTCTGGTTACGTGTTTATGTTTGCCGGTGGAGCTATATCATGGAGGAGTAACAAACAGACCTTGACTGCTACTTCTACTATGGAAGCCGAGTTCGTTTCGTGTTTTGAGGCTACATCGCATGGTGTATGGCTAAAGAGTTTCATTTCAGGCCTTAGAGTTGTAGATTCAATATCTAGGCCATTGAGAATGTTCTGCGACAATTCAGCTGCTGTATTCATGGCTAAGAACAACAAGAGTGGTAGTCGAAGCAAGCACATCGACATCACGTACTTAGCTGTGAGAGAACGTGTTAAAGAAAATAAAGTGGTCATTCAACACATTAGCACTGAATTGATGATTGCCGATCCTATGACGAAAGGATTGCCACCTCATAAATTCAAGGATCATGCAGTGAACATGGGACTTGGTTCCCTTATGTAAATTTATTGTACAAACTGAAGTTTTTATCAATGAAACTCTTATTTTGATGTTTTCTCATGTTTATGCGCATCTTAATATTTATTTGAGAAAATTTTATCTTCATAGGACCTGAATAAACATAAGGTTTATTCGTTTAAGTACATAGCCACATAAATTACATTGTTATGTAATAAATATATTGTAATACATGGAAGATAATACTCGTCATAAAAAGAGGACCTATCGCCATGATTCATGTGTTTATTATCTAACAGGGATGATCGTCGGGCTTAAGTAATACATTAATTTAAATGCTGACCAAGTGGGAGAATGTTAGAATATTATTTGTTTGGTATATAATATCAACTAATTGATTTAATATATTAAAATCAATATTTAATTTATTGACAAAATATTCTAATTAATGGTCAACATTGTTTGTTACCTGATTTTGTTGTTACCCGATTTTTCATATCCCAACTGATTGAGGAAATATCTCAATCTGTGGCAGAGACTCTGATGGTAGGTCTCACTCTATAAATATAGAGTACCGGTCCCCAAGCTCGCTGCTCATTCTGACTTTCAGTAACTCCATCTAAAAGAGTTAATGAGAGCTTGGAAGTCCGTGTACTCGTTCTAACTTCTGTTCCTTTTCTTTTGTAGATCTAAAGCTAGATCGAGGTTATCAATAGCAATGGCTGGAGGTATACAATATTCGATTCTTTTTGTATATGTTCATCCTATATATTAATTCCGCCTACATGTATATAGGATTGTTCATATGCCCACTTTCATATTAATCTAACAGACTTTATTAACAACGAAAAACTAAATCTACAAGAAAAACAAACAGAAAAAACCAAAGAATCAATAGCAAAACAAAATCATAGTACTTTGATCTCGACCCATTGCAACTAGGACCGATCTCCGACAAGGAAGAGGCCACCGCACCCCATCGCTTGAACCATCTCACCTGCCAACCATTTGATGGCTAACAAGTCGAAACCAAATCGGGATCCAAAACAGATATGATCCCCCAACCTTGTACACAGACCCGCTCCGTGTCAAAACCCAAGCCAAAACCAACCACCATGGACGAGGCCCCACAATAATGCCAGCGAAGCAATACCAGCCACCCCTTGAATGAAGCAGCTACCACAAGGATACAACATCTTTGTCGTTGAGGCTAGGCTCGCAGCCATGAACCAACCTCTGAACACAGTCCTTTCGCCCATGAGACGCCCAAACACACGACCAAAGGCCGATGATGTCACCAACAGAGAGAGAGAAGAAAATGAAAAAAGAAACCGTAGGCAGCACAATAACAAATAATTTGAAATAAAAGTATATTACTTAAACACACATTTATAATGCATCTAGAGCATTATTAGCCCTATTTGGCAAGGCTTTGGAAGAGCTTTTGAAAACTTAAAGTTACTTTTAGGTGTGTTTGGATGAAATATAGAAAGAGCTTTTTGAATTTAGAAGAACTTTTAAGAGAAGCAGTGACTCACCAGCTTTTTCAGGAAGAGCTTCTAAAAAAACACGGGAAGCTATTTTCTTGTTTTAATGAATCTTTCATAATACCTATTTTACCCCTATTTTTTATAAAACAAAAAAATAAATTACATCTTTATCCTAAATTTTGAAGATAACAGTTATATAATATGATTTTTTTTTCCTTAAAAAGTATTCTATCTAATTTTTCTAAAAAAATGTACGTACGATTTTTTTTTAGTTTTTATTTTTCTTATTATTGTTTATATATAGAATTTCTTTCTCTAACTACATTTAGATTTTTATATTTGAATATTTAATTTAAAATTTTAGATTTTTTTGTTAATTACGTTTAGATTTTTATGATTTTTTATTTTTTAATTAATATTAATTCATATATGTATGCAATTAGATTTTTTTTCTTCAAAAGAACGATTAATTTTCAAATGAGTTAAGACATAACATATATTATTATTATTATAAACATATATTTATGGTTAAATTTGATATTTATTTTATCAGTGCTTTTATGCAGTATATACCAAACACTCTGAAAAGCTCTTCAACAAAGAAAAAATCTCTTTTAAAATATAAATCCAAACAGGAATTAAAAAGCTCAAACTTTTACTTCTCTTCTTCTTATGTCTAAAAGTAAAAGTAAAAGCTATGCTAAACAAGCCCACCCAAACACACGACCAAAGGCCGATGATGGCCCCCAACCAAGAAAGAAGTAAATGAAAAAAGAAACCCTAGGCAGCGCAATAATAAATAATTTGAAATAGAATTATATTACTTAAACACACATTTGTAAATGCATCTAGAGCATTATTAATATACATTTTTGTTTTGCCAAACATTAGTATACAACTAGATTATCAATATTATGATTTTTCTTTTTACATATTTTGATGGTTAGAAATATGAAAATTGAACATATTGTAATTTTACTAATAAATTTATATTTTATAACATATGTTTTATTTTATTTTAATATTATGTATATTTATTTATTCTTATTTCGTGTTTCACTGAATAAAAATTCAATTCTACAATTGAGTTTTTTTTAATTAGGGTAATTGGTGACATAAATATTCAATGTTTTTATTTTGGTGTGGTTATATAATAATTTTTTTTTGTGAGAAAAATACCCAATATTACCAAAAAAATGATTTCGTTACTTCTTCCTTCTATTAATTGTTGACTCAGCAGACACGTGTCAACTCATTTTTGGAATTAGCATAAAGACACGTATCAATAAGAAATTGACACGTGTCCACGAGTCAACAATTAATAGAGAAAATAATAATGAAATCACTATATTGATAATATTGAGTATTTTTCTCACAAAAAATGGGTATATAACTACAACAAAATAAAAACATTAGGTATTTATGTCATCAATAACCTTTTTAATTATAAAAACGTTGTTGAGAAGTATGAAAGAAACTCTTATTTTTGAAATAATTTCAATAGACACATTTCTATACCTTGATAAATATCAATGGAACAAGTTAATCTAACGACTTAAATTATAACACAAATTATATACATATAGTTTATTTTTAACTTGTGTTTTAATTTTAGCAACTCAATTTGATCTTACTATGCTTGTCGTGTAAAAGTGTTTAGCTATTGAATATATATATATATATATATATATTTAGTATAATAAAGTATAAGAGTATAAAAAAAAAAAATTCATTTTTTTTACAAATGTATAATTTTACATTGAGGGGTTGTTTGGTAGAGGGTAAAATAAATCTGAGAATGAGAATCTAAATCCCTTCCTATGTTGGGTTCAAATTTTAAAGATGTAAAGTTAATAATTTGTGTGGGCCCCACATGTATTTTAAGGGTAAAGTGAACCATTTTGTACACAAGAGTTTAATATTACTTCCATCTTAAGTCTCTCTACACTTTTTAAGGTAACTCAACAACTCAAAATAAACACCCCATGCATATAAATTAAGGGGTGTGAATTTTTTTTAATTTTTTTAATATATATTTGTTAACATCATCTACTTAACAAATGTTGGAAGAAAAATAGAAAGATGTGATGTTTTGCAAAAAAAAAAAAAAAAAAAAACGTTAAATAAATCTTTGTGATGTAGTATATCTGGCCATACTAGAAGTTATATTGTATAGTGAGAGTGGTCGGGAAATAATTTTTTTAACAAATTGATATTTTAAAAAATTATGTCCACAGATTACCACAAAGAAAATAGTTGAAAACACATTAATTGACTTACTTTAGAAGCTATAATCCAAATTAACTAATAAAATGGATGTGAAATGAATTTTAGTCTTGCTTTCACTTTCACTTCAATTGAAGAAGATCTAAATAAGAGGAAAAGACTACTTTTCTTATTTATAGCTCACAAGTCAAATGGGTTTTCAATAAACATATAAAAAGATTGAAGGAAAGCAAAAACAAAAACCTCAAGGAAGTGAATGAATCTAAACATAAAATAGCATGTCCATGTCTATATCACTATATGGGTACTATAGCCAAATAAGTCAAAACTCAAATAAAATAGAGCCCCAAAAAAAAGTAGTTAGTTACCAAGTCATATTAGCAATTGAGGGGCCAAGGATTAAAAAGCAGAATAGATTAGGTTGATGAGGTAGACAATGTTTTCAAAGGAATCATTGAACAAGAAGAGGAAAAGATTGCATGTGCCTACTAAATTATTGAAGCTTTCTAGCATCTCATGTCAAAATCCCAAGAAGTGAAGGGAAATTGTCCACAAGATTTTTTTAAAAGAAATATTATTTTGTAAATGTGTAACTCTTGGACCCCATCTCTAGTATTAGGAATCTATCAAATATGATGTACCCCGATGCTTGTTTCAAAATTCAAAAGGGTTTTGGATTTGGTTACAAAAATCAACAACTAAATTTACTAAGTAGTAGAAATTCAAGTCATTACAATTATTGAACTACCACGGTCCATGATTTGAGTGGTTTTTTTTTTTGGCACAAAATTTGTTTCAAATATTGATGTTTCTCTGTGTTATATTTATTATCAATACTTTTAGCTTCACATCGTGCTAGATTTTGAGTTTTCGGGTTGTCGAATTCGGATTTGGTGGGTTTCGGGTGTATGAAAATGGTACTGAACTCGCTTGACACATTTTTAGATTTGGGGTACTTTCGGGTTTCGGGTGTGGTCGGGTTCGGACGGAATGGGCCTGCATTTCGAGTTTGGGATTGATGTGGGCTTTGACAACAATTTTTTCAAAAGAGGAAATTACACCAAATATGTAATTTTTTTTAAAACTTTGAAAAATATGGCAGTTTTTTTCTTAAGCTTCTTATGGCATATATATATTTTTACATTTTTATGGGAGTTTTTTTCCCATGTATTTGTAATATTTTATTCGTATACCATATTTTATTTTTAGTAGTTAGTCTTAATATTTTTTGAGTTTATTTTTATAATTTTAATATATTTGTAATATTTTTTATTATTCATATTTTATAAAACGTTTTTTTTTACATAATTTTTTGAAAAAAGAAAAATTGAGACATTCATCATGCTTTTTATCCCATTTCTTCTTCTTCTTCTTCCATTTTTTTTAATCTTCTTCAACATTTTCTCTGCAGTAATCGGTTACCGCTATCAAAACAATTTTGATTTTGATTTTGATTTTTTTGATGTGGTAGTAATTGTATGCCACTTTCAATTTTTTTTAGTGTTGTGTGGTAACCGGCTACCACTATCAAAATCTTTTTTAATTTTTAAGTGATGTGGTGGTAACTGGTTACAACTATAAAAATAATTTTGATTTTTAGTAATGTACCACTATCAAAATACCAATTAAATTGTAACTGGTTACATAGTTAGATCTGGAAAAAAAAAAAAAAAGCAAATATAAAAAAATAAACTAAATTGAATGTGATGGTAACTAGTTACAGCTAGGTTTGAAAAAAAAAAGGACCAGTTGTGATAGTAACTGGTTATGTTGTCTGTGATTTCATCATAGGACATGTGGCAGTCATTAGAGAAGTAATTAAGCTCCTCGAGAGATAGTAAAGTTCTGTAGAGCATGCTTAGAGCTCCTCAAACTGTAGTCTCCATCTAGCAAGTCGTAATCCCTATTTGGGTGTAGATATCTCCAAGTGAGGCCATGTCCTGAAGACCACCCTAGCGGTCCTCCCGCCTTCTTGACCCAATAGTCCTCTAGGTCTAGGAATTTTGTCCTCGGGCCTAGAGAGATCGCCAAGTGTCAGTCACTGTATCATTGGGCCACCACAAGATCGTCTACAAAATTTTGGATGTCTCGAGTAGTGGTGTCGAGTTTGGAGACTCGACAATCGACATTTCCCACAACACCGTCTGACATAAGAAACCGTGCAATCGCATTCTGACAATGTCAGGGACATGCCTCCCATGAAAGTGTGGGTTGCAACCTGTCCTGTGTAATCCGTATGGGCCCACCGCCACCTTTTCCATAGAAATGTGTTTTAATTAGTGATAAGTACTAAATTTGTCTATTTTTAATTCATTATTCTTCTATGGTTATACACTTGATTATTTATTTATATATTTTTAATTATTTTATTTTGTATTTTTAGGATTTTCAAGATATTTGACTGAAAACGAATGAATTTGGGATGTTTTACAAGCAATGGTTAAGCTCAGAATTCCAAAATCTGAAACTTTACACTTAATTTTTATGATTTTCCAATACTCTTTTGGAAATATACCTATAAATACAAGTTTTAGATATTTTTCTTATCTTTCCATATATTTTTGAATCGTCCAATTCTGAGTTATATCGAGGAAGTTATGCTTAAAATACTTTCAGTCACTACAGTAGAAGAAAACCAAAAAATGGGAAAAATTGCTACGGCCGCGACCAGCCTTATTTCACGCTGTGGCCTGGGGGACAGAACGTAGTGGCCATAGTTAGAAATGTCCCAGTCCGCGGCCGGAGCTCGATTTTCTAGAAAATACATTTTTCTAGTGGTTGCGATCGCCGAGAAACACTGGCCGCGGCCGTGCGACAAGTTTTTCCTTAAAATTCAAATTTTAAATGTAATTTTTGATGGGCTATAAAAGGGATTAGGGTTAACTTTTATTATAACTTTGGATTGCAAATTTTAGGGGCTAGAGCAGCAGAGGAGGAGAAAAAACATCATCATATATATTCTTCAATCTAGTTTTTCTTTTTTCTCAAAACTCTTTTATTTTCATTGAATATTTATGTTTATGAATATGAATATAATTATGGAGTAGTTTTCTTTATATTTGAGAGTTATTTCGAAACCCTAGACATGAGATCTTGAATGCATTGATGAATTTTCTTCCTTCTATTCCCTTATATTAAATTGATTCTATTTTTCTATTTGAATGTCATGGATCTTGTAAAATCTTGTTTAGACTGCTGCTAATTAGGGTTTTGCATTATTCTACTATCATCTGATGATTTCTATTCACCTAATAGTTTAGGATTCTAAGTAGAGTGATAAATTGCAATTAGAGTATTGTGACGGGTATTTTGATTGTGATGAAAAATAGAACCTAGGTTAAATGAATTGCATGCTTAATGAATTTGTTGCCTAGATTAACTTGTTTCCACAAAGTGTAATGCTTTTACTAGGTTAAATAGATCACATGCTTAATGAGTTTATTGCTGGGTAAAAAGAGTTAATTAAGAGTGCTTAGCTTTAATTAAGTATAATAGGAAAAATAGGATAATTGACTGCTTAAGTGTTATCTGCGTGGTTAATAGTTTAATTGGGAATAGGGAATATTATTCGTCATTGTTGATAGATTGATTGTTGAAGGTGGAGGGTAATTTTTGACTATTTCTTTAATATCGTTATATCCTTAGTTATTTAATCTTTGATATTTATTTTATTTTCTGTTTTCAGCTGTTAAAAATAAAACTCCATTCTAATTTTAGTTCAATTATTATTTTGAATAATAATTTGATCACTTGTCGGTCCGTGTAATGACCTAAATTTCCTAGTAAGGTTTAGGACCTTGATTAGGAGGCCGGGAGGGACATAATTTGATTTATTATGCCATTAAATGATTATATGCATGATTATGTGAATTATATTATTATATGATGATAAATGCATGCATATGGGTCCACTTTTCATTATAAGGGAATTTTGGTAATTTGGCCCGTTGAGGGCATCTTTTTTATATTTTAATGCATGTTGGTGAATTATGAATAAGGCCACATTATAATGTGGATTTGTTCGAGCTATTCGGCATGCGACGATCTTTGAATGTAAGTTAGCGGTTTGGTCATAACGGGGTTAATTTCGGGGCTCGGGGTGAGTCTCGGGGTAATTTGAGGATTAGTACATTATCGGGAATTAAAGGGTAATGAGATATGATTTATTAGCATTTGAGAATATTGAGAATAGCAGGAATTGAAGAACGTTAATTAAGATTAACGAGATTAGAGGAGAAAGGACTGTTTTACCCTTGGTAGCCTTAAGAGGGAATTAAATGACCTAGGGGTATTTTTTTCTTTTGACCTAAGGATATATGTGAATTAAGAAAGCTGTGGATTAAAGAAACCAAAACAGAGCACATTTCTCCCTTCTTCTCCCGATCATCTTTTTCTTCCTTTCCTTTGAAATTTTTGAGCTCCATTTGAGGATTCAAGCTTGGGAGTTAAAGCTTGAGGGTTTAGGTTTGTGTTCAGCCATTGAAGAGGGTCTAATCTTGAGTTTGAGGTAAGGTCTTAGCCATGAAATCTCTGGTTTCTTGCTTTGTTTTCAGTTGATTTTCAGTTGAGATTTATGATTTGGATAATGAGAATTCAATGGAGTTTTTGGCAAAGATGATTAGGTTTTGATGCCTAGGACTTATATGTTTGGTTTTTGGGTTCATTTGTGAGTTTGAATGAGGGTTGGAATCAAGTTTTGAAGCTTGGAATTGGAGAACACGAAGGAGGAAAAACTAGGGCTGAAATATCCTCGTTCTAGCGCTGTAGCGCCCTAGGGTGGGCGTTACAGCGCTATCCAGGGCATGGCAGCTCTGGTTGTAGCGTCTAGGCGCCAGGGGGCAGCACTGTAGCGCTACGCTGTTTTTCCAAGGTCCTTTTTTGGGCACTTTTAAGGGTTTTTGGCTCGGGGTTTCAATTCCTTAGGCTCGAGATCGAATTTACTAACTGTTTGAGTACGATTCGAGGTCCCGGGAGAGAGGTCTAGACCATGAACCTCTTATTGTTGATTTCATTAATTGGATTCCATATTTGGTTATGACTAGGTGACCGCTAAGGGATCAAAGGATCGATCGTTCTCAAGGGTCGTTCATTTATTATTTCTCGCTCGAACCAGAGGTAAGAAAACTGCACCCAGTATGTGACATGCATGGTTATTAACGAGGCATGTTGAGTGTGATATATGTGGACATTGATTGCATATTAAATGCTTAGTAATCTTTCTTATCTGTGAATGGCATTGATCTATGAGTTAGGAATCGGCAATGGTGTTAGTAGTGATTGTGAAGCTGTGACTCATTAGTCAAGTTTGGCAGTAGTACTGAGCACTGGTCGTATGGTATTGACTTATAAGTCAAGAACAGTATTAGCGTGTTTAACGCAAGCTGAAAAAGATTAGATCTAATCGACATAAGCATTATCATTATAAGCATGAAATGCTTGACCGACCTTAAGTTTGATGAAAATTAAAAGCACTTGTCTAGCCTAAAGGCTAGTTATTTAAAGCCAGAGCCAAAAGGCTAAGGTGACCTACACGTCACATGGCTAAGAGGGTATGGGACCTCAGAGATAGACTTATCAATCATCTAGATAGAGATAGACTTATCAGTCATCTATACAGAGATAGACTTATCAGTCATCTAACAGAGAAAGACTTATCAGTCATCTACATAAGGATAAACTTATTAGTTATCTATACAAAGAGACTTATTAGTCATATACCTAAGAGATAGACTTATCAGTCATCTAGCCGAGATGGACTTATCAGTCATCTAGCCGAGATGGACTTATCAGTCATCCATATAGAGATAGACTTATTAGTCATCTATACAGAGATAGACTTATTAGTCATCTATTTAGAGAGTGAGTTATTAGTCAACTATTCAGAGAGACTTATTAGTCGTCTACCTCAGAGAGACTTATTAGTCATCTACCTCAGAGCGAGAGACATATTAGTCATCTACTCAGAGCGCAGGACTTCACAAACATTTTTTTGTACTTGCTTGCATGCATGAGTAGGGTTATTACTGCTAGGCATGCCTATTATGACTTAGTAACATGTTATTACTTGTTCATGAGCATATTAAGTTTTCTTGCTAAGCTTCGGCTCACGGGTGCTATGTGGTGCAGGTAAAGGCAAAAGAAAGCTGGACCATCCTTGAGTTGGAGAGCTTAGGTGACGTTGTGTACATATGCGGCTGCTCGATCGCCACAGCCAGGGGTTTAAAGAGGAACTAGGGTTAAAACCTATTTTGTTGTAATTAACCTTTAAATTATATTTTTAGGATCCCAATGTAAATGGTAAACATTTTAGTGAAATGTTGTATCTTAACCAAAAATTTTATCCCTAAACCGCTAATCATACTTAGTTACATGATTATGGCCAAATGACTCGATTAGCGAGTTTAGCACTGTTTAAAATGCACATCGTAACAGTCCCTGGGTAATAGGGCGTTACAACTTGGTATCAAAGCGAGCCAAGGTTAAGGGTTCCTGAAGACAAGCTAGGCATGTACACTCGTCACTAAAGATAGCTTCACTCGGGAAATGGTAACTATTTCTGTAGTTATGTGCTTAACTGCTTAAATAGAATGTAAATGCTTTACCTACACATTGTATTAGGGAGCATGGGATTCTAATAGAGCCTGACTCTTGACTATCAATGTTATTATATGATTACATGTTCCGTGAATATATATGAATGTGATATTTTCATGCTAGAGTTGGAGGCATGGTATGTATGTTGGAAAAGCAGGGGTTATGAATTGATGAACAAATGCTATGGGAATGTTTTTAGCACTGTAGTGGTTTGTGATTGTAGTGTGGTATGATTGTTCCCATGGGGAAAGCTCTTGATATGCTCATCATATTTAATGGGTCAAGTTATTGTCTGCAAATTCAATTAGCAGGTATGTATCCAAGGCACATAATGAGACCTGGTGGTGGTTATACCAGGGCTGGGAGTTACAGGCAGGGTTTGAGTTCTTCACCTGGCCCTCAGAATTTCCAACAGGTGTTTACAGATATGTAATTAAGATTGCAGAGGCAAGAGGAATAGATGAGGTGTTTGAAGCAACAACAGAACCTGTCGGGGAACACCTTTTCCTTTGCCATCCCAGGAGTGGCACCAATTTTGGCTCAGCCTAGGGTTGAGAAAAGATGGGAATTTCTTTGTGGAAGATTCCAGGAGTATTACCCTCTAGTCTTTGAGGGAGGCCTGGATCCATTCAGAGCTGAGCAATAGATGGGCATGATCAGATCCATTCTTGACAGTATGGGGCTGGTACATCATGATATTGTGATATGTGCTACATATGTATTTCAGGATGATGCCCAGACATGGTGGGAAGTAGTATCCCAGACTTGAGACACAGCTGTGATGGACTGGAAAGAATTTAGGCAGCTGTTTAATGAAAGATATTATTGTGATGCAGCCAAGACTACTAAGATGAATGAATTTTGGAACCTTGTTCAGGGAAATGCAACAGTAACCAAGCATGTTAACAAATTTGATGGGTTGGCCAAGTTTGCTTTTGATATGGTACCCACAGATGTAGCTCGGAAGGAAAAGTTTATCTAGGGATTGAATCCCAGAGTAGCTCAGGGCATCAGAGTTGCCCCAGTGCATGAAATCTCTACCTATGCTCAGGTGGTAGGAAAGACTCTTGTTGTTGAGAGCACATGAAATCAGATTGAGAAAGAGAGTACCGGAGAGCACGAAGCTCAGACAGTGACACCTCCATTTATTGGTTTGAGCAAGAAAAAGAACTGGAGGACTTATCCACAATGCGTTCAGTGTAAGAGACGTCATCTGGGAGAATGCCGAGCAAAGGCATGCTTCTTATGTGGAATGGTTGGGCATTTCATGAGGGATTGCCCAAAGCAAGGGACAGATGAGCAAAAGGGTATGGACAACTCAACTCTGGCTCGAGTGTTCATTCCGAAGCAGTCGGAGACTGAGATTGAGACTGAGGCTGGTTCTTCTGGGGTGGCAGGTTAGCTTTCCAGTTTTGATTTTTGTATTATGCTAACTAGTTTGGTGCCATGTTGTTCTTTGCTTGTTGCATCTAGAGAAGTATAGACTTGTTATGCAGATTGCATGATTATGTTGTGATGAGTTAGGTTATGGTGGAAAGGACTCATCCGTTGGTTTGATAGGGTTGGTTAAGACTGACTTCAGTATGACCTTGGTTATAGATTGGTTAACCAAGTATGGGCAATGATAGATCACAAGGAAAGGATAGTAACTCTTGGGTTTGAGAGTAGGAAACCCTATTGGTAGTGGCACTGTGCATGGATTTTATATGCTTATGACATCTGTATTTAGAGCTAGAGATCTATTGCAGGAGGATGCATAAAACTCTTAGCTAGTGTGGTGGATACCACTTAGGTTGTGTCAGTGGGACCAGGACTGTAACGACCCAAATTCGCTAATAAGGCTTAAGGGCCTTGATTAGTGTGCCAGGAGGGCAGGTTGGGATTTATGTGTGGTTTTATGAATTAAATGCATGATTATGATTTAAAGCATGTTATGTGACTATTTGATTATTTGAGATGCATGACTATGTATATTAGTATGCATGTAGGCCCGGATTGTGTTTGAAGGGCATAATTGTAATTTTGGCCATGTTGGGCATAACTGTATTAATATGTGATGATTGTTGAGACCACAGTGGTATGTGGGTATTTCCGTGATTGGTAACTTTCGGCACGAGGCGATCCTAGAGCTGAATAGCGGGGAAAGTCACAACGGGGCATTATAATTGACTTTGGGCAAGTCAAGGAGTATTTTTGATATTGGGTTATGAAAATAAATAATTGGAGATATATTTGAGGTTAGGATGTCTAGGCGGGAATACTGGGGGATTTTACCATTTTTGCCTCGGGGATATTTTGGTACCCCGAACCTTGAGGTAACCAACTTAAGTTATAAAAACAAAACAAATAAACCATTTGGAGACTTAGAGAAACCGACCCAGCCTCCACCCTCTCCTCTTCTTCTTTCTTTCCTCTTTCTTTCATGAAATCCACATAAATCTTAGGAGAAATCAAGCTTGAATTTCTGAAAATTGATGGTGGGATTTGGAGGTTTAGCTCAAGAGTTAACCAAGAACAAATCAGGGTAAAGGTAAGCAATTAATTCTTTTTCTCAAGTTAAATTTATGAGATTTTGTTGGGTTGTGAATGTCTATGGGTTTTTGATATTCAAGGTGGAGTTTGAGGCTTGAAACTTTGAAGATAGGTCATGGGATCCTTTGGGAAACGATTCTACAACTGAGGAAAGGTTTAAATTAAAGTTTGATGGTTGAAATTGAGAATTTCTATGGTTGGTTTTGAGTTTTAGGTTTGAAATTTCAGAAATTTGGAATTGGGATCTTGGTGAGTGTTAGGTTGGATTTTTGGTGGAATTGTGTTGTTTAAACCATCCTAATGTTGTGATTATTAATTGGTTTTGAATTGGGAGCTTTGGGATGGCTTTAGGTGAGGTTTTAAGCTTGAAAATGGTGGGTTTTTCTGGGTTCGAAGGGTCGGGCCGCGGCATAGTTCTTGGAGGGCCGCGGCCCTTGAAGGCTGAGTTGTGCTGAGGATGGAGGGCGGGCCGCGGCATGGTCCTTGTAGGGCCGCGGCCCTTACCTGTTTCTGGGCGTTTTTGTGGCCCTGTTTGGGGGCCATGCCGGGGCGCTTAAGGAATTTTGGGATTTTGAGAATTTGGGCTTGGGAATTTAACCTAGGGTGCTCGGGGTTGAGTCTTTTACAATGTTTGGTGAATTTCAACGTTCCGAGTACTAGAACTTGGTTTAGAAACTCATTGGAGATTAATCTTATTGGTATCCATTATCTTGGTTGTGACTAGGTGTTAAGCTAGTGCTCGGGAAGTGGATCGTGCTCGGGGGCCGTCATTTTTCTATTTAAAGCATTTGGAATTAAGGTAAGAAAACCGTAACACCCGAGTATAGGGCATGGCCCCACTGTGTGATTGTAGGGCATGGCCCCAGATTGTATTATGTGCAAATGTTTAACCTTAAATGAATCATGATGTGTGTGAATGATTATTTCGAATGTACTATATGTGTGATTATGATGAAATGAACGGCAAGGGCCGAGTACGGCGTAGGCCGGGGCGGCCGTGGGCCGAAAGTAACACCTAGCACATGGGATGCTATAGTCAGGGCGGGGCCCGGTGGATACATGTGTTATGCTATAATCAGGGTGGGACCCAAGGGATACATGAGTTATCCTCACGGTGAGAACCGATACCCCAGGGCTTTGGTAAGGTCTCTGGGGCGGCATGGCCGTGTTTGCTTAGTCTAATGGTTGACTTGTTTATTTGAGGATTATTTGTCATGATAAACTGTATACATTGCATATGTTATGTTCTGCATGAGTTTTCTTGCTGGGCTTCGGCTCACAGGTGCTCTGTGTTGCAGGTAAAGGCAATGACTGAGTCAACCAACCATGAGTACGGAGAGCGTGAAGCGACGCGTACATGTTTGGCCTGCCCGACTGCTTTGGTTGGGGGTTTATTTGAATATGGCTGTAATAATCTATGATTTTATGATTTATCAACTGTAAACTTATTTCAAGATGTAAATAGTTTTCAAACCTTATTTTGGGATCCCAAAGGTTTAATACTGGCAGTTTTAAATGAAACGACGCATTTTCTAAGATTACATCCTTAAAGTTTAATTAGTCACACTTTTGTCTCAAAACCTCGGTTAGCGAGTTCTTTGCACACTGTTTTGTCTTAAAAATCACTTAGTAACGGCTCTAAGGAAGTAGGGCGTTACAAGGACAGACTGGAGTAGTCTGTGAGTTTCTGGATGTGTGTCCAGAGGATTTGCCAGGGTTACCTTTACATAAAAGATAAATGGTGATTGGATTGGTGGCAGGGATGGAATCAGGTCTAGGGCACTGTATTGAACGACTTCAGCAAAGTTGTAAGACTTAAAGGCTCAACTATTGAGTAAGATAGTATTCTCCAATGTGGATCTTTGATCTGGTTATTATCAGCTAGAGATCATGGAGAAGGATATGCAAAAGACTGTTTTTATATTAGATATGGGCACTAGGAGTGCTAAGTTATGTTTTGATGGACTAGATAGACCAAGTATTCAAGAAGTATCTTAATTGGATTTATGATCGTCTTGATCGATGGTATTGTGGTATATTCTCGGTTGGAGAATTTCCAAGGTCAAGGAACGCCTTAGAGGGCAGGAGTTCCCTTGGACGGGCAAGATATTACATGTACTTTGTGGAAGAGTTTTGAGTCTTCTTACAGATCAAAACCAGTTGTAGGTTGTTATGACACCTCAATGACAGGGAAAGGTGATTGCCTATGCATCATGTTATTTGAAGGATATGACCAGAACTATAGTAGAATTACTGGTGGGCCAGGTGGCCAACTTTATACTTGAGATTATTATTTCAGAAAGGATCAAGGAGAACAGTTAAGTGAATTACAAATGGGAGAATTGAGGGGAATGCCTTAGCTGGATTAGCTAATGATTACATAGTGTCAGGTATGGGTTTATTGTGGTATAAGGATTGGTTTTTGAATCTGATGGACACTGGGATTAAATGGGAGATTCTGGATGAATCTCATACTACTCTCTTATTCTCTTCATCCAGGCATCATGAATGATGTATTAGGATATGAAAGCTTTATAGTGGTGGCCTAGGATGGAGAAGGACATGACATAATACATGACAAAGTTCATAACCTGTTAGTAGGTCAAGATAGAGTATCAGAAACCAGTAAGGCTATTACAACCTTTGTGTATTCCATAGTGGAAGGACATCGCGATGGGTTTTGCTGTGGGGCTGCCCAGGATAGTGGGTCAGCATGAGTTGGTTTAGGTCATTATGGACCAGTATTTAAAGTGAGTTCACTTCTATCAGTAAGGACAAGTAACCCAACTGATCAGTATTCAGATCTTTGTATGAGAGAGATAGTACGCCTTTATGGAATTTGAGGCCTATCTTATCAGATGAA
The DNA here is from genome assembly GCF_963169125.1 of Humulus lupulus. NCBI lineage: Eukaryota > Viridiplantae > Streptophyta > Magnoliopsida > Rosales > Cannabaceae > Humulus > Humulus lupulus. The sequence goes on from NC_084796.1 coordinate 208,018,875, forward strand.
GACTCTATTATTATTTCCAAGTTTTGGGAAAGGTTGTAGAAGGTGATAAATATACAGTTGGAATTTAATATAGTTTATTACTCTCAGACTGATGGTAAATAAGAGAGAAAGTTATCCAATTATTGGAAGAGCATCTTATGAGATGGGTGAAATGTTATATCTGGATCCTGAGATAGTTCAGGAGAACCATTGAGGTTATTGAAAGATTAAAGCTTGGATGTTCACTTTTTACAGTAAATGAGAAAAGCTATGTTGATCTGAGATGCGGGAACATAGAGTTCCAAGTAGAAGACTGTATCTTCCTTAAAGTATCACCATGGAAAGGGGTGAGGAGATAAGGGAAAGTTGAGCCCTAGATTAATATGACCATTTGAATCTTGGATAGGACTGGTCAGGTTGCCTTTGGATTGGCCTTATCTTTGGCACTGTTGGGCATATACAGTGTATTTTATATTTCCATGTTGAGGACATGGGTTAAAAGAAACTCATGTGTTGAGTTATGAGAATCTGGAGATTGAGGTTAAGTTATCCTATGAGGAGTAGCTAATTCAGATTTTAATAGAAAGAATACGGTTCTGAGAAGCAAAGCTATACCTTTAGTTAAGGTATTATACAGAAATAGTGAGGTCAAGGGAACGACCTGGGAAACTAGAATTAGTTGTGCGGAATTTATATTCCGGGTGGTTCAGATAAATTTCGAGGATGAAATTTCTGTAAGGAGGGGATAGTTGTAATGACCTAAATTTCCTAATAAGGTTTAGGACCTTGATTAGGAGGCCGGGAGGGCCATAATTGATTTATTATGCCATTAAATGATTATATGCATGATTATGTGAATTATATTATTATATGATGATAAATGCATGCATATGGGTCCACTTTTCATTATAAGGGCATTTTGGTAATTTGGCCCGTTGAGGGCATATTTTTTATATTTTCATGCATGTTGGTGAATTATGAATAAGGCCACATTATAATGTGGATTTGTTCGAGCTATTCGGCATGAGACGATCTTTGAATGTAAGTTAGCGGTTTGGTCATAATGGGGTTAATTTCGGGGCTCGGGGTGAGTCTCGGGGTAATTTGAGGATTAGTACATTACCGGGAATTAAAGGGTAATGGGATATGATTTATTAGCATTTGGGAATATTGAGAATAACGAGAATCGGAGAACGTTAATTATGATTAACGGGATTAGAGGAGAAAGGACGGTTTTACCCTTGGTAGCCTTAAGATGGAATTAAATGACCTAGGGGTATTTTTGTCTTTTGACCTAAGGATATATGTGAATTAAGAAAGCTGTGGTTTAAAGAAACCAAAATAGAGCACGTTTCTCCCTTCTTCTCCCGATCATCTTTTTCTTCCTTTCCTTTGAAATTTTTGAGCTCCATTTGAGAATTCAAGCTTGGGAGTTAAAGCTTGAGGGTTTAGGTTTGTGTTCAGCCATTGAAGAGGGTCTACTCTTGAGTTTGAGGTAAGGTTTTAGCCATGAAATCTCTGGTTTCTTGCTCTGTTTTCAGTTGATTTTCCATTGGGATTTATGATTTGGATAGTGAGAATTCAATGGAGTTTTTGGCGAAGATTGATTAGGTTTTGATGACTAGGACTTGTATGTTTGGTTTTTGGGTTCATTTGTGAGTTTGAATGAGGTTTGGAATCAAGTTTTGAAGCTTGGAATTGGAGAACACGAAGGAGGGAAAACCAGGGTTGAAATACCCTGGTTCTAGCGCTATAGCGCCTAAGGGTGGGCACTACAGTGTTGTTTAGGGCATGGCAGCTCTGGTTGTAGCGTCTAGGCGCCAGGGGGCAGCGCTGTAGCGCTATGCTGTTTTTCCAAGGTCCTTTTTTGGGCACTTTTAAGGGTTTTTGGCTCGGGGTTTCAATTCCTTAGGCTCGAGATCGAAATTACTAACTGTTTGAGTACGATTCGAGGTCCCGGGAGAGAGGTCTAGACCATGAACCTCTTATTGTTGATTTCATTAATTGGATTCCATATTTTGTTATGACTAGGTGACCGCTAAGGGATCAAAGGATCGATCGTTCTCAAGGGTCGTTCATTTATTATTTCTCGCTCGAACCAGAGGTAAGAAAACTGCACCCAGTATGTGACATGCATGGTTATTAATGAGGCATGTTGAGTGTTATATATGTGGACATTGATTGCATATTAAATGCTTAGCAATCTTTCTTATCTGTGAATGACACTGATCTATGAGTCAGGAATCGGCAATAGTGTCAGTACTGACTGTGAAGCTGTGACTCATTAGTCAAGTTTGGTAGTAGTACTGAGCACTGGTCGTATGGTATTGACTTATGAGTCAAGAACGGTATTAGCGTGTTTAACGCAAGCCAAAAAAGACTAGTTCTAATCGACATAAACATTATCATTATAAACATGAAATGCTTGATCGACCTTAAGTTCGATGAAAACTAAAAGCGTTTGTCTAGTCTAAAGGCTAGTTATTTAGAGCCAGAGCCAAAAGGCTAAGGTGACCTACACGTCACATGGATAGGAGGGTATGGGACCTCAAAGATAGACTTATCATTCATCTACACAAAGATAGACTTATCATTCATCTATACAGAGATAGACTTATCAATCATCTATACAAAGATAGACTTATCAATCATCTAACAGAGATAGACTTATCAATCATCTACATAAGGATAGACTTATTAGTTATCTATACAGAGAGACTTATTAGTTATCTATACAGAGAGACTTATTAGTCATCTACCTAAGAGATAGACTTATCAGTCATCTAACCGAGATAGACTTATGAGTCATCCATACAGAGATAGACTTATTAGTCATCTGTACAGAGATAGACTTATCAATCATATATTTAGAGAGTGACTTATTAGTCAACTATTCAGAGAGACTTATTAGTTATCTACCTTAGAGCGAGAGACTTATTAGACATCTACTTAGAGCGCAGGACTTTACAAACATTTATTTGTACCTGCTTGCATGCATGAGTAGGGTTATTACTGCTAGGCATGCCTATTATGACTTAGTAACATGTTATTACTTGTTCATGAGCATATTAAGTTTTCTTGCTGAGCTTCGGCTCACGAGTGTTTTGTAGTGCAGGTAAAGGCAAAAGAATGTTGGACCATCCTTGAGTTGGTGAGCTTAGGTGACAATGTGTACATATACGGCTGCTTGACCGCCACGACTGAGGGTTTAAAGAGAAACTAGGGTTAAACCCTATTTCACCGCTTAGTTCGGCTGGTTGTAAATATTTTGTTGTAATTAACCTTTAAATTATATTTTTGGGATCCCATTGTATATGGTAAACGTTTTAGTGAAACGTTGTATCTTAACCAAAAATTTTAACCCTAAACTGCTAATCATACTTAGTTACACGATTATGGCCAAATGACTTGATTAGCAAGTTTAGCACTGTTTAAAATGCACACCGTAATGATCCTTGGGTAGTAGGGTGTTATAGTTCGAGCCTTATTTACCGCTATACTGAAGTAGCCGGTGTAAGTGAAAAAATATAAAAATTTGATACGGCATACGACACGCATCAAATTTTTGGCGCCGTTGCCAGGGATTATTGTAAGTTGTTTTTATTATTTAATTTAATTAAATACATACTCACTAGTTTAAATTTTTTATTATAGGTGTATATGTCTGGCGACGATACTCAAGAAAGACTACAAGCCATAAAACAATATCTTGAGACATCATCGTCCCGCTTTTCAAGGACTATCACTACCAATCCACTCTTTCAACCTTCATAGAGAGTCAATCCAGTACAATACCATTACAATCTCACGACGATTCTGACTTTGAAACATTAGTTAAGTCTCAGATGGCACACGAAAGGATGTTGAAAGATTTGGCAGCGCCGAATCTAGACCATCAACCTCTGTGTATTCAATATCCGGCCTTGGACGTTAACTTTGAACTCAAGTCAGGCCTCATACATGTACTACCATCTTTCCATGGGCTACCAGGAGAGGACCTAAATAAGCATCAGACAGAATTTCACATAGTTTGCTCTAGTATGAAACCAACTTTAGTAATGGAAGAGCAAATTAAATTAAGAGCATTTCCATTTTATTTGAAGGATGGTGCAAAGGAATGGCTCTATTACCTTCCTCCCGGAACTGTGAATACCTAGAATGAAATGAAGACATTGTTCTTGGAGGGTTACTTCCCAGCATCTAAGGTTGGTAGTATAAGGAAGGAAATCTGTGGCATTCGCCAACAGACTGGGGAGTCATTATATGAGTATTGGGAGAGATTTAAGAGGCTATGTGCTAGCTTCCCCCACCACCAAATAAGTGAACAACTCCTAAACCAATACTTTTATGAATGACTATTTCCATTGGACAAGAGCATGATTGATGCAACAAGTGGGGGAGCACTGGTGGACAAGACTCCTGCTGCAGCTAGGAGCTTAATTCTCAACAGTTTGGAGTTCGTCAAGAAGTTTCAGTTAAGGGGTTATACGAGACAAACTCTAAAGTAGAGCAACAGCTTGCGCAGTTAACTATTATGGTTCAACAAATGGCTTTAGGTCAGCAAGTGAGACCCTGTGGCATATGTCAGTTGGTGGGGGCATCCTACTGATGCCTGTCCCACTCTTCAAGAGGTAGAAACTGAGTAAGTAAATTCCATTGGTGGGTTTCCTGGGCAGCCAAGAAAAAAATATGATCCATATTCAAATACTTATAATGAGGGATGGAGGGATCATCCTAATATAAGATATGGGAACCAACAACAAGCATCACCTACTAGACCACCAGGGTTTAATTCCCAACAAAGGCCTCAACAAGCCTATGTACCTTGTCATCAACAACCTCTTACTGGAATCCCACAAGATCAGGAACCATCAATATCAGACATGCTTAAAACTTTGGTAGCTTTTAATATACAAACTCAACTAATTCTTCAGAGTACTCAAGTGTCTCTCAAGAATTTGGAGAACATAATAGGACAGATTGCTACATCTCCGAGCAAGCTTGAAACTCAAAATTCTGAATGATTACCTCCCCAACCAGAGAGGAACCCAAGAGCAAATGTAATTGCTATAACACTGCAAAGTGGTATACAATATGAGCCACCCACACAACCTTTATCGACTGCTCCAGTGCAAAATCAAGTAGTAGACAACTTCCTCCATGATGAACCATCAACACAGAAAACATCACATAAACCAACTATGCCAACCTATGTCGCCTTTTCCAAGCAGATTGAAAAAGTTTAAGAAAGAGGAAGCTGATAATGAAATTCTTGAGACTTTTCGCAAAGTTAAGGCAAACATTCCATTACTTGATACTGTTAAACAAGTGCCACGTTATGCTAAATTTTTTAAGGAGTTGTGCACAAATAAGAAGAAATTGAAGGGTGGTGAGAAGATAAGTGTGGGGGAGAACGTCTCTGCTGTTCTCCAAAAGAAGCTGCAACCAAAATGCAAGGTTCCTGGAACCTTTACAATTCCTTGTATGATTGGGAATAAAAGGATTGAGAGGTGTATGATAGATTTGGGAGCATAGATTAATTTCATGTCATATTCAACATATGCTTCTTTAAATCTTGGGCCACTAAAGAAGACAAGAGTTATTATTCAACTGGTTGATCGCACTAATGCTTATCCTTCAGGGGTAGTGGAAGATGAGCTGGTGAAGGTTGACGGACTTGTCTTTCTAGCAGATTTCTATATACTTGAAATGGGGGATGCTTCAATACCCAATCTGACATCGATTTTATTTGGGAGGCCATTCTTGATGACAAAAAATACAAAGCTGGATGTTAGAGCCGGAACACTGACAATGGAATTTGATGGTGAAGTTATCAAATTCAATGTGTTTGATTCTCCTGGTAAGATCAAGGGGAATGAGACTTCATTGAAATACCCAACATAAAGATCCTGACAACATCATTCAGTCGAGCTAGCGACATTAAACAAAGCAAACTTGCAGGAGTTTTTCTTACCTTTATCTTTTTATTTTGCATTGAATTTTTATTTAGTATATGCCTTGAGGACAATGCATAAATTAAGTGTGGGGGAAGGGAAAACTGCCTGTTTAATTTTTATTTGTCTTTTCTTTAGTTGTTATTTGTGTTTGTGTTGTTTAGTTGTTTATAATGTCATTTAAAATTTTTTTTTTTAGGTTGTTATAAGCATGGTTATGTTGAAAGTTGTCTGTCAATGATAAAATTTCTGATTGAGATAAGAATATGTCTAGGAAATTGATCAATTCTACAAGAATTGTGTGCTTAACTCTTGTGTGGTTGTTACTTAAGCTTGATCTTAGATTTTTAAACATAATTTGTGTACAATTAGATTTACTTTTTCACTATTGTTTGGAGATATTAATGCATGCTATTACTTATATATAATCTCGAGCACTCTAGAAACCATTGATTAATTGTTTGAGGTGAAATCCTAAGTACACATGATTAGGAAGATGATTAAGGCATGTTCTTTGGATCGTTTAAGCCTTTCAAGCTTACCTATGAAATTGAATATCCTAGTTTTCCATTTTTGAGCCATAATGACTCATCTTTTTCTTTTATAAGCCAATATCTAAACCTTTGTAGCTTAAAATTTTGATCCTTTTTGTGACCCATTACACCATAGTTTATATGATTGTTTGATTTGGTGGGTTGGATCATGGATTGTAAAAATGGGAAGTTGTATTGGTTTGTTGGATTATAATGTGAAAGTATATGATCTACTATTTCTTCTAATGACTTGAATTGAAAAGAAAAAAAAAACAGAAAAAAATATGCATTGAGAAATATGAAGAAAAAAAAGTATTACAAAAGTATAAGTGTGGGGGAAATAGTAAGATCAATGTGGAAAGAAAAAATGGAAAGATTATGTATTTTCTTGAATTGTATGGGAAATTTGTGGGAAGATCCAGAGAATAGAAAAAAATTATAGGCTATGGTGTGATTTAAGCTTAAATATTCATTTTTCATCTACCTCTAACCTTAGCCTCACATTGCAAGCTTTTAAAGACCTTTTGATTCTTGATTGTGTGTGTTTACATTAGTGAAGAACAATTGGTTAATATCTATGGAGTTGATGTTTTTCATCAAAATATTATTAAAGAAGAGACTTTAAAACATGTTATGGCATGTATAAATTGATTCAAATGATTATGTTTTGGTAGGTTTAATTGTGCATAATCATAAATAGATTGAGTTTAATTGGTGACTAGACATTGAGTTGAAATTTTGAGGAATGAGGAATTCGAATTTTTCTTATAACGTATTTGGTTGATCAATCTTTGAGACAACTAATGTTTTTTAAAAAACCATTGTTTATGTTTTTATTTGCTTATGTGTTTAGTTTTTATTTTGTTTGCTCGAGGACGAGCAAATATCAAGTGTGAGGGAATTTGATAAGTACTGAATTTGTCTATTTTTAATTCAGTATTCTTCTATGACTATGCACTTGATTATTTATTTATGTATTTTTAATTAGTTTATTTTGTGTTTTTAGGATTTTCAAGATATTTTGATGAAAACGAATGAATTTGGGATGTTTAACAAGCAATGGCTAAGCTCGAAATTACAAATCTGAAACTTTACACTTGATTTTGATGATTTTTCAATACTCTTTTGGAAATATACCTAGAAATACAAGTTTTATATATTTTTCTGATCTTTCCACAGCATTTTGAGTTGTCCAATTATGAGTTATATGGAGGAAGTTATGCTTAAAATACTTTCAGTTGCTGCAGCAGAAGAAAATCGAAAAACGGGAAAAATTGATACGGCCGCGGCCTGGGGGATAGAACGTAGTGGCCGCTGCCAGAAATGTCCCAGGCCGTGGCCAGAGCCCGATTTTATGGAAAATACATTTTTCTAGTGGCCGCAGCCGCCAAGAAACACTGGCTGCGGCCATGGGACAAGTTTTTGCTTAAAATTTAAATTTTAAATGTAATTTTTGATGGGCTATAAAAGGGATTAGGGTTAACTTTTATTGTAACTTTGGATTGCGAATTTTAGAGGCTAGAGCAGCAGAGGAGGAGAAAAAACATCATCATATATATTCTTCAATCTAGTTTTTCTTTTTTCTCAAAACTCTTTTATTTTCATTGAATATTTATGTTTATGAATATGGATATGATTATGGAGTAGTTTTCTTTATAGTTGAGGGTTATTTTGAAACCCTAGACATGAGATCTTGAATGCATTGATGAATTTTATTCCTTTTATTCCCTTATAATAAATTGCTTCTATTTTTCTATTTGAATGTCATGGATCTTGTAAAATCTTGTTTAGACAGCTGCTAATTAGGGTTTTGCATTATTCTATTATCATCTTAGGATTTCTATTCACCTAATAGTTTAGGATTCTAAGTAGAGTGATAAATTACAATTAGAGTATTGTGATGGGTATTTTGATTGTGATGAAAAATAGAACCTAGGTTAAATGAATTGCATGCTTAATGAATTGTTGCCTAGATTAACTTGTTTCCACAAAGTGTAATGCTTTTACTAGGTTAAATAGATTGCATGATTAATGAGTTTATTGCTGAGTAAAAATGGTTAATTAAGAGCGCTTAGCTTTAATTAAGTATAATAGGGAAGCTGGGATAATTGACTGCTTAAGTGTTATCTGCGGGGTTAATAGTTTAATTGGGAATAGGGAATATTATTCGTCATTGTTGATAGATTGATTGTTGAAGGTGGAGAGTAATTCTTGACTATTTCTTTAATATCGTTATATCCGTAGTTATTCAATCTTTGATATTTATTTTATTTTATGTTTTCAGCTGTTAAAACTAAAACTCCTTTATAATTTTAGTTTAGTTATTATTTTGAATAATAATTTTGTCATAGTCCTCGTGAGTTCGACCCTTATATACCATTATACTGAAGTAGCTGGTGTAAGTGAAAAAATATAAAAATTTGATATGGCATACGACACGCATCAATTAGGCTTTTAATCCCACTCATATGGGACTATTCTTGTAATAACTCATCATTAAGAAAGTTAATGACCCTCAACCTCTATAAATAAGGCTAGGGTACCATTGTAAAATGGTTCACGACCTCTTATACTCAGAGCACTCTATACGATGCCTGAGAAAATCTCCATTGAAGCTTGCCATAACAAGCTTTAAGAACAGTAATACTAAAGACTCGTGGACTAGGATTGTTTTATAACCTGAATCACATAAAATCTCTGTGTTAATCTTCTTTATTTTCTTTAAGTTTTGTTATTAAGTTGATAGTGAATAAGGCAGTCAATATTTTGGTGCTTTCATTGAGAGCTTGAAGAAAGTTTGAAGAAACAATCATGGAGATCACATGTAGAAACACTCCAGGCGACATTGCTCCTCCCACCGAAGCTGAGGGGGGAGAACCCAGCCGACCACCTCCACACGACCTCCCGAAGATGGCCCAGAAGGATTACGACGAGAACGCTAACTTGGACAGCGAAGATTGCGAATTCTACAAGGAAGACTATCCTCAACCTATGGATGCGGAGTATTTGCTAGAAGTGGTGGCGCTCCGCGGCCAAGTGGCCTCCTAGAAACAAAAAATTAATGCCCATGAGGGGAATATCGCAGCCCTACAGGAGATGGTTAACGCCATGAGGGCTACTCCAGCGGCCCAAGGGATGCGAGTGGACCCTTATGGTGAAGTACCACCCAGGCAGCCAGCTGGCATGCCACCTGCACACCCAGCCAGAGTGCCACCTGTCAATGTAGCGAGCGTGCCTCTCGAGAACCCCGCTGGCGTGGTGCAAGATCTGCCAGCTAGCTTGCCACATGCGTGGAGCCCCACCTGTGCCACAAGAGCCTAGCAAAGGTAAAGTATATGAAGACCTTGATAAGAGACAGAAGAGAACTCGTTGGGCTTCCGAGCCCATTTAGCCCCCGAAGAGGGCCAATGGTAACCAAGGGCGTGGAGCCCAAGGACACCACCAGGCCATTAGTCTTCGTGGAGCCCAGGGCGTTTTTCCCAGGCGCGGTATGACATATTGCGTTAGGCCTGGAGGTGGTGTCCTGTTGACATCTCGCTAGCATCACAGAAACCCTAGCAAGGGGCCAATAGGAGAAAGGTCTCCGCCAACCGAGGACAAGGAATCAATGTCTCGGTCAATAACGAATACGTTGACTCCGAGGGGGAAACAGAAGTAGGATACCCTGAAGACGATGGTCGCCACCAAGCACAACCTGACCTGCAAGATGACTTGAACATTCGTAGGGGCAGGGTAGTTCCCGAGGAAAATCCTAGGAGACAACAACAACCAGACCTCCGAGCTGACCTTAATGCTCGAAGGAGAGAACACCTAGCACATAGTGGCAATTGAAATCACGACCCTCTCCGCGTAGAATTGGAGTTTGAAAAGTATAATGCTAAATATTTCTTGGAGACAAGGTCATGACTCAGACTCAGAGGAAGAGGATGGAGAGCCTTGTGCTCCCTACATTGTGGAAGCCCCACTTCCTCGAGGCTTCAAAGTGCAAAAATCGATTCGTACAATGGAGGCACGGATCCCACCGATCATCTCTCAAAGTTTAATAGATTGATATCGGTCCACTTCGTCTCCGAGGACGCCAAGTGCCATGTCTTCCCGTTGACCTTGACGGGATCAGCAGATGAATGATTCAAGAAGCTCAAGCCTGGATCCATTCAATCCTGACACCAACTCTCCCCCTCCTTTTGAAGACAATTCATAGCTGCGCGGAAGGTGAATTTTGAGGTCAATGCTTTGTCCAACATAAAGCAGGGAAAACTTGAGACCCTTAAATCTTACATCAAACACTTTAAGGAAGAAGCAGCCAGAACCAAGAGGGTCGATGATGGTCAACAACTGATGGCCCTACAAGCTAGCATCCGAGCAGGTTCCCCACTATGGGATGACCTCCAATGAAGAGGATGCCTCAGGCTCGATGACTTCATACGTTGAGTCAAAGAGTACATCAACTGGGAAGAGGCTCAAATTGGAGCCTTCGGAGTACTAGTCCCTTTCCCTGCTCCTTTGTTCCCAAACGTCATGGCTTTGGGAGCACAGTATTCACCATACACTCTAGCCCAAACGAATGTTATGAGCTTTCCACAGTTCAGCCCTGTTGTTCAACTAGTTCATTTTAGCACCATGTCAAATGTTGATTTAGGACTGCCACGATAGGCTATGGAGCAGCTCCCACTGTATACAGATATTTTTAGCCTACATTCAGTGCTAGAACTGTGGCTCTGGGTTAATCCGTAGCACCCAGCGGACCCCCAACGGGAGAAAACACAGGGGAAAAGGTGAGGGCAAGAAGCCCAAGAGAATTGGAGTAGCCCCTAAAGAGAAGTACGCTTCACAATACTCTGAGTACACATACCTGGTGGATACTCGGGAGAATATTTTTGTAATGCCCTGGATAGCCAAGACCGTTACACTGTGTGTTTATAAAGGTGCATGACTTGCTAATCAAGTCATTTAATTCAAAATGTGTTACTGAAACTATAGTTGAACTAGGGCTGAAAGATTTTTGGTCTCAAAAGCTGCATTTCTTATAAATAATTATTTTCTCTTTACAAGGGATCCCAAAAGTAATAAGTTTAAGACTGTCTACAAAAGATTCAAGATTTAAATACGGTGATTAGCCATACTAAGGCAAAACAGATAGTTAATCATATCCCGTCCTGTTCCACTCCTCGGCCGTGGTGGCCGAACAGCTGACTATGTACATTCAGCCCCACAGCCCTCCATCTCAGGATTGGTCCAACTTGCCTTTGCCTTTACCTGCACCACGAAGCACCCGTGAGCCAAGGCCCAACAAGAAAACACAATACCAGAGCACAATCATTCAATAGACAATCAGATAATTCATATGACATAAGCATGTACTCAACAGTTTAAGCATTCATGATAATCAAGTATTCATCATACCAAGTATATCATTTCATATCAAAAACCAATCCACATATGATAACTAGGGTTAACGCCCTTAGGCCGCACCCTCTATTTATCCCACTGACTCCGGCCAGCTTAAACCGAGCTCAGTGAATATTAAGCTGTCCTCAGCTACCAGTGGCCGAGCCGCGCCCTGTGCACAAGTATAATTTACAACACCCTTAGGTCGTTTATCGCATGCCCCATGACGTAATACCATCTATGACATTATACAGATATCAGGAGCACTTAGTTCCGTCACAAACATATAACCGGGTGCAGTTTTCTTACCTTTAGATTCGCTAGCTTTGTTCAATTGATCCTCAAGCACGATCCCTCTTGAGCCCTAGCGCACACCTAGTCACAACCATAGATCAGAATCATCACCAAGCCTCAAGTCCAAAACCTAGCCTCGGGACCAATCTCGAGCCCTCGGGAAGCTCTAATTCCACCAAACGGGGTGGTGAAATCAAACCCCGAACCCTCGGGCAAAAACCCTTGAAAATAATCCAAAAACCCCTTTCTGGAAACAAGGTAGCGCTATAGCGCTCTAAGGAGGGCAATACATCACTACAAACAGAGCCTAAAATGCCCCAGACAACATGGCCTAGCGCTACAGCGCCCAGTGACTAGCGTTGTAGCGCTAGTCACAGCACAACAACTCCTGCATTTTTCCTCCTTTGATTTTCCCTGAGCCAAACCTTACCAAAACTCTTCCAAACTTCAACCAAACATAAAAACAAGCCTGCCAACATCCTCCACTCATCCCAAACATCCCAACCACACATAACTCAATCACATGCATCCCCAAACAAAGAATTCACCATAGCTGAACCTAAACCTCAGAAACTCAGCAAAACCACAGAAATCACAAAGATTAAAACTAAAGTTCCTTACCTCTGATGGATGAGCTTAGCCTAGGTTGTCTCACATTCTTGCTCAGCCTTCTCCTCCTCAAATCTTCAGCCTCAACTCCCTAGGATTCCCACAGAACTTTGCTTAGAAAAAAAACCAGCTCAACACCAAAACCAAGAACTGAAATATTAACCTCAAAGTCTTACCTCAAATGATGAACAACCTCAGCCCCAACCTGATCAAGACCTCAAGCATACAATCTCAGCCTTAAGCTCCTTTGGATTCTAGCCTCAAACCTCCAGAAGAAAATGGTGAACAAGTCCCAAACCGACCCTAGAATTTGCCCTGATTTTCTTTCCCTTTTTCCTTCTCTTCTTTCTTTTCTTTTCCTTTCTTTCCTTCAGAATTCCAGCCCTTTCTACACATTCCACTAAGTATAAAGCCTAATAACATTTATCTCTTATAAAACAAATGACCACAATACCCTCCCATAATTCCTAGGCCTTTTAATCCACCTAGGGGCATTTTAGTCATTTCACCCAATTCCCGCTAATTCCTCGAGTGTCTCAAATATTTACCGCTTACCTTCCGACACCTAACTAATCACAAATTATATTCCTCAATGTCAAAGTTGACCCCAATATATTCTCTAAATTCTTAGAAATACCCCCAGGCTCGCCCTGAGCCGGGTATAAATCCTCGCCGTGACTTTTTCGCTAAATTGCTCACTAGGATTGTCTCGATTCACAGATTACGAATATATCCACATAATAATGTGGTCTCGGCAGTTGATCACATTTATATACAATTATGCCCTCAACGGGCCAAAGTTACGATTATGCCCTTCTAACCTAATCAAGGCCTACATGCATACTAATACACATAGTCATGCATCACAAATGTTCAAGTAGTCATATAACATGCTTTTAAATCATTAAATCACATATAATCCAATTATGCCCTCCCGAAACACTAATCAAGGCCCTTAAGCCTTATTAGTAAATTTGGGTCATTACAACTATCCCCTCCTAATGAAAATTTCATCCTCGAAATTTACCTGAATAACTCGGGATACTGATCCCGCATCTCTGTCTCAAGCTCCCAGGTCGCTTCCTCGACCTTACTATTCCTCCACAATACCTTAACAAGAGGAATCGTCTTATTCCGTAGTACTATATCTTTCCGATCCAAGATCTGAATCGATTGCTCTTCATAAGCTAGGTCTGACTGCAATTCCAAGTCTTCATACCTCAACACATGAGTCGCATCTGAGACGTACTTCCGGAGCATAGAAACATGGAATACGTCATGGACTCCTGACAATGATGGCGGTAAGGCTAACTTGTAAGCCACCTGACCAATCCTTTCCAGGATCTCAAAAGGTACAATAAATCTAGGGCTTAGCTTGCCCTTCTTACCAAACCTCCTCAGTCCTCGCAATGGTGAAACTCAGAGAAACACGTGGTCCCCAACCTAGAACTCCACGTCCTTACGCTTGGGATCAGCATAGCTTTTCTGTCTTCTCTGAGAGGCGAGCATCCTAGCTCGGATTTTCTCTATAGCTTCACTTGTCCTTTGAACCATATTCGGTCCCAAATACTTCCTCTCACCCATGTCATCCCAATTAATGGGTGATCTACACTTTCTCCCATATAACATCTCGTAGGGAGCCACTCCAATCGTTGATTGGTAACTGTTATTATATGAGAATTCAATCAACGGAAGATACTTACTCCATGACCCTTCAAAGTCGATCACACACACTCTGAGCATATCTTCCAACACCTGAATCATCCTCTCAGACTGTCCATCAGTCTGAGGATGAAAGGCTGTACTGAACTTCAACTGAGTCTCCATAGCCTTCTGCAGACCACTCCAAAACTTGGAAGTAAAGATAGGACCTCGGTCTGATACTATAGACTTAGGAACCCCATGGAGACGTACGATCTCCCTCACGTACAACTCAGCATACTAATCCAAAGTATATGTCAACTTTACTGGGAGAAAATGGGCTGACTTGGTGTATCTGTCCACTATTACTCACACCGAATCCTGAAGCCCTACTGTCCTGGGTGAACCTCCCACGAAATCCATCGTAATGTCCTCCCATTTCCACTTGGGAATACCCAAAGGCTGAAGCAACCCTGCTGGTCGCTGATGCTCAGCTTTCACCTGCTGACAGGTTAAGCATCTGGCTACGTACTCCACCACATCCTTCTTCATCTTGGGCCACCAATATAACATCCGTAGATCCTGGTACATCTTCGTGGTACCCGGATGAAGTGAGTACGTCGTCGTATGAGATTCATCCAGTATCTCTCGTTTGATCCCCTCATCAGCTAGAACACAAATCCGCCCCTGATACCGAAGTAAACCAACCTCAGAAATAGAATAGTCCTTAGCTACTCCTGCTAAGACATTCTCTCTAACTTCCTGTAACTGAGCGTCTACCAACTGTCCCTCTTTAATCCACTATAGCAGGGTCAACTGCAGAGTAATATTGGCCAACCGACCTACCACCAATTCTATCCCTGCTCTAATCATCTCATCAGCTAACTCTCTCGAGATCTGGGTGGAACTGTACAACTGACCTGGACCTCTCTGGCTTAATGCATCTGCCACTACGTTGGCTTTCCCCGATGATAAAGGATATCACAATCATAGTCCTTTACCAACTCCAGCCAACACCTCTATCTCATGTTCAGGTCCTTCTGTGTAAAGAAATATTTTAGACTTTTATGGTAAGTGTATACCTCACACTTCTCCCCATACAAGTAATGTTGCCAAATCTTCAGTGCGAATACCACCGCTGCTAGCTCCAAATCATGGGTAGGATACCGCTGTTCATACTCCTTCAGCTGTCGTGATGCATAAGCTATGACCTTCTCATTCTGCATCAACACACAGCCTAAACCCAACCTCGATGAATCGCAATAGACCACAAACTTCCCTTCCCCCGAAGGAAGACTCATCACAGGTGTAGAAATAAGTCATCGCTTCAGCTCTTGGAAACTGTCCTCACACTTGTCCGACCAGATAAACTTCAAATTCTTCTGTGTCAATTTTGTCATCGGTGCCGCTATCTTCGAGAAGCCTTCCACAAACCATCTGTAATAACTCGCTAGACCAAGAAAACTCCGCACTTCCGAGGCATTCCTTGGCCTCGGCCAATCCTTAAATGCCTCTACCTTAGATGGATCCACCTTAATCCCATCTGCACCCATGATATGTCCAAGGAATGTCACTTCTGGTAGCCAAAATTCACATTTCTTAAACTTGGCGTACAACTGATGCTCCCTCAACCTTTGAAGAACCTGTCGAAGATGAAGCTCATGCTCCGCCTCTGAACTGGAATACACTAAGATGTCTTCGATGAAGACAATAACGAACTGATCCAGAAAATCCTTGAACACCCTGTTCACTAGGTCCATGAAGCTGCTGGGGCATTGGTCAAACCAAACGACATGACTAGAAACTCATAGTGCCCGTACCTCGTTCGGAAGGCCGTCTTTGGTAAGTCCTCGTCCTTGATCCTCAGCTGGTGATAACCAGATCGAAGATCAATTTTTGAGAACACCGTCTTACCCTGCAGCTGATCGAACAAGTCGTCAATCCTTGGTAGGGGGTACTTATTCTTGATAGTCAACTTGTTCAATTGCCTGTAGTCTATGCACATTCTCAAAGTCACGTCCTTCTTCTTCACAAATAAGACTGGAGCACCCCACGGCGAGTAACTAGGCCTGATAAACCCCAAACCCAGAAGCTCCTGCAACTGTATCTTCAATTCTTTCAGTTCTGCTGGTGCCATCTTATATGGTACCCTCAACATTGGCTCTGTCCCTGGCGCCAACTCAATAACAAACTGAATCTCTCTACGCGGCGGCAACCCCGGCAAGTCCTTAGGGAACACATCCAAGAACTCACAAAATAATTTGGTCTCTTCTGGTCCTACTGGCGAAACCCTGGTGGTATCCACCACGCTAGCCAGAAAACCTATACACCCTCCTTGTAACAGATCTCTGACTCTCAGCGCCGATATCCTGGGTACGTGGGGTCCATGCACCGCTCCCACAAAGACAAAGGGGTCATCGCCATCTGGCTCAAAGGTCACCATTTTCTTCCTACAGTCAATAGTAGCTCCATATCTAACCAGCCAATCCATACCCAGAATTATATCAAAGTCCTCCATACTCAACTCAATCAAATCTACTGACAACTCTCTACCGTCAACTATCACTGCCAGTGCCCTAATCCACCTCCTAGATACTACCAGTTCCCCTGTAGGCAAAATAGTCCCAAACCCTGAAGTACAATACTCACTAGGTCTACACAGTCTATCAATCACCTTACTAGAAACAAACGAATGTGTAGCACCTGAATCAATCAATACAGTATAAGGAGAGCCAACACTAGAAAGCTGACCTGTCACTACCAAGGGGCTAGCCTGGGCCTCTGCCTGTGTCAGGGTGAACACTCGAGCTGGAGTCAAGCTGTCCACCTTCCCCACATCTCCTTTCTTCACAGTCGGGCAATCTTTCTTGAGGTGTCCCACCATCCCGCACACATAACAGGCCTTAGCCCAACATTCCTCCGGGTGGCATCTTCTGCACCTCGTGCACTCAGGATAAGTCCTCCATGCATCACCACCTCCTTGATGGCCACCCTGATCACACCGACCTTTTCTATCAGGACTAGGAACGGTCGAAGCATCAGGGGTCTTCCTCTTCAAATCACTGGGGCCTCCGCCCCTACCAGAACCAGAATATGGAGGCACCGCCCTGCGACCCTCCCGCCTCGCTGCACTTTCTCTCCATATCTTATTTTCCGCTTCCTCAGCGGTAAGAGCCTTCTCTACAGCCTGGGCATAAGTCGTCCCTCTAGGTACTATTGTAATCCTCACATCTCGGGCTATCATAGCATTAAGCCCTCTAATGAATCTGTCCTGCCTAGCTGCATCAGTAGGCACAAGGTCGGGTGCGAATTTTGTAAGTCTATCAAAATTTAGGGCATATTCTGTAATTTTCATACTGCCCTAAACCAGCCCCAAGAACTCATTTATCTTCGCTGCTGTGATGGCAACATTATAATACTTCTGACTAAATAAGTCCTTGAATCCTTCCCAAGTTAAAGCAGTAACATCTCTGGTCTGTGATGCCACTTCCCACCAGATTCGGGCATCCTCCCTCAGTATATATTCGGCGCAGGCCACTCTGTCATAACCATCTACCCTCATAAAGTCCAGGATGGTAGTAATCATGGTCATCCACTGCTTAGCCTTCAGTGTATCTGGTCCTCCCTCAAAGATTGGGGCTGCTATTTCCTGAACCGCTCACACAACGGGTCCCTCCTATTCCCAACGTCTACCGGCTGGACAACAGGTACCACTGTAGGTGGTACAATAGGGGCAACACTCCCTGATGGAGCCTGCTGTCGCAGAATCTGGATCTGTTCTTCTTGGCTTTGTAGCCGAGCTTGCATGTCTGCCATAAGATCCTGCCAGTTCTCAGGGACTGGCGGAGGGGTCTGGCCCTGATCATCATCTCTAGTCTCAGACCTGCCGTGTAACGACCCAAAATCGCTAATAAGGCTTAAGCGGGCCTTGATTAGTGTGCCAGGAGGGCATTAATGGAATAATTGTGATTTAAATGAGTAATTATGTGTTTAGTAATGTTTATATAATAATTGATGATATTATGTATTAATGTGATATGAAATAAATATGTGATATATGTGAGAACCACATTATTATGTGGACAGGTTCGCAGAGCACGACTCAAGATGATTCTAGGGTCAAATAGCGGGAAAAGTCACAACGGGACTTAAGATATGACTTTGGATAAGTCGGGGGTATTTTTAGATAGCGGGTAGCGATTTGGACTATCGTGTCATGAAAATAAATTTAGGGAGATATATTTGAGGTTAGGATGTCTAGGCGGGAATATTGGGGGATTTTACCATTTTGGCCTCGGGGACGGTTTTGGCACCCTGAGCCTTGGGATTAACTTAATGAGTGAGATAGACATAAGGAAGCCTTTAGAAAATACAAACCAACTAAAACTTTACCTCAGCTCTCTCTCACTCTCAAGGAGAACAAAGGGAAGGGAAAAAACACAGGAAACTTAAGGGGAATAAGCTGGAATTTATGAGATTTGTGGTGAGGATTTGGAGGTCTAGCTCAGCAGTAAATCAAGAACTAAAACAGGGATTAAGGTAAGCATCTAATCTTCTTTTCTATAGTTGAATTCTGAGTTCTAGCTGGGTTTTGGTCAAGTTTTGAAGCAAACATGGTGTTAATGTCTTAAGGCAGAATTAAAGAGGAAACTTGGAGATTTAGCTTGGCTTTGGCTTGGTGAGGTGATTCAACAGAAGAGGTAAGTTTCAACTCATGATTTAGAGGTTTTAAATTGGGTTTGAATGACTGGTTTGAGTGTTTATAGCTTTTGAGTTTCAGAAATTGAAAAGAGAAGATTAGTGTGTGTTGGGTTGAGTTTTCTGTGGAATTAAGTTGTTTAAGTCATGTTAAAGGTGTTGGATTTGTTGGGTGTTGAAGTAGGGAGCTTAAGGGTGGTTGGGGCTGAGGTTTTGAGCTTTGAAATGGTGTAAATTCTGGGTTCGAAGGGGAGGGCCGCGACTCTGTTCTAGAGCGCTGCGGCCCTAGCATGCAAAGGAGCTAAGGAGGCTCGGCTAAAGGCAAGCGCTGCGTCGCCCAAAGCAAGGGCCGCAGCGCATGTCCTCCTTCAGGGGTGGTGTTGGTTCTATTTTGGGGAAGGGCCGCGGCTAGGCTTCGGGGGCCGCAGCCCTTGGTTGCACACATGAGTTTTTGAGGGTTTTAGGCATGGGAAAGTGGTCTAGTGCGCTCGGGTTTGGTTTCACCACTGTGCTTGGTGGAATTTGGAATCTCGGGAGTTAGTTTTGTATTTGGAAACCTATATTAGAGTATCAATGGAACCCTATACCTTGGTTGTGACTTGGTGATAAAGGCTTAGGCTCGGGAACAGATCGTGCTTGAGAGGCGTTGCTCGTAATTCAATAACCGCTCAAACTAAAGGTAAGAAAATTGCACCCGGTTGAATTTATGTGACGGGACTAAGGGCTCCCTATTGTAAATACTTGAAAGATGGTATTATGCCATGCAAGCCATTTAGTGAACCAACGACCTAATGGTGCCAAGGGTTTTACTAGCGCACAGGGCGCGGCTCGGCCACTAGTAGCCGAGGACAGCTTATTAAACACTGAGCTCAGTTTAAGCGGGTCGGAGTCAGTGGGTTACACAGAGGGTGCGGCCTAAGTCGTCGGCCCTGAACATTATGAGATATGAGTGTAATATGTGATAGATTGTATCTTGAATCTGAATGTATGTGCTGAATACCTGTTGTGAGATATCTGATAGAGATTACATGCCTAATAAGTTGACTGTCTGTTATTATTGACTGGATAGTTTAAGATGTTTTCTTGCTGGGCCTTGGCTCACGGGTGCTACAGGATGCAGGTAAAGGCAAGGGCAAACTAGACCAGCCTTGACTGGAGAGCTCAGCGAGCGGAATGTACATAGCCAGGTGCTCGGCCGCCACGATTGAGGTCTAAGCTAGGACGTGAAACCTGAAGACTGTCTGTTTTGCCTTAGTATGGCTAGTGAATACTCATGTATTTTTGGGAGTCTGTAAACTTATCTTAACTCTACTTTCTTATGGGATCCCGTGTTTATTACAGTTTAAATATATGAAATGAGTCCTTTGAGACCAAAAACCTTTTTAACCCTAGCTCTTACATGTTTAGTGACACGTTTTTAAAATGTTGACTTGATTAGCGAGTCTTGCACCTTTATAAGTACACAGTGTAACTGTCTTGGCTATCCAGGGAGTTACATGCCGGCTAGTCGCGTAGATTTTCTTGGACGCATGATTATCCAAGTCAATCTGCAATCAACGACTCGACAATCAGACTATGATGACAGGGTAATAATCTTTCCATGATCCACCATTAGAACCCCAAACATTCACAAGAAATCAAGATATAGAAATTTATCCAAATATTCATCCATATATTCATTCACATGCATAGTTATGCTAATAAGCATGCCCCAATATCATCATACAATAGTCAAGGGCCAGGCCCTATTAGTATCTCATGCTCCCTATTAATCAAGCAGATATCAACAATCATATCTCATTTAAATCATTTAAGCACAGTCATGTATACACAATTTACCAAACCCTGAGTCGAGCTTGGCTTTCGCGGCGAATGTACATGTCCAGCCAGTCTTCAGGAACCCTTAAACCCAGGATGCTCTGATACCAAGTCGTAACGCCCTAGATAGCCAAGACCATTACACTGTGTGTTTATAAAGGTGCAAAACTTGCTAATCAAGTCATTTAATTCTAAACATGTTACTGAAACTATACTTGAACTAGGGCTGAAAGATTTTTGGTCTCAAAAGCTGCATTTCTTATAAATAATTATTTTCTCTTTACAAGGGATCCCAAAAGCAATAAGTTTTAGACTGTCTACAAAAGATTCAAGATTTAAATACGGTGATTAGCCATACTAAGGCAAAACAGACAGTTAAGCATATCCTGTCCTGTTCCATTCCTCGGCCGTGGCGGCCGAACAGCTGACTATGTACATTCAGCCCCGCAGCCCTCCATCTCAGGATTGGTCCAACTTGCCTTTGCCTTTACCTGCACCACGAAGCACCCGTGAGCCAAGGCCCAACAAGAAAACACAATACCAGAGCACAATCATTCAATAGACAATCAGATAATTCATATCACATAAGCATGTACTCAATAGTTTAAGCACTCATGACAATCAAGTATTCATCATACCGAGTATATCATTTCATATCAATAATCAATCCAAATATGATAATTAGGGTTAACGCCCTTAGGCCGCACCCTCTATTTATCCCACTGACTCCGACCCGCTTAAATTGAGCTCAGTGAATATTAAGCTGTCCTCAGCTACCAGTGGCCGATCCGCACCCTGTGCGCAAGTATAATTTTCGTTTATCGCATGCCCCATGGCGTAATACCATCTATGACATTATACAGATATCGGGAGCACTTAGTCCCATCACAAACACATAACCGGGTGAAGTTTTCTTACCTTTAGATTTGCTAGCTTTGTTCAATTGATCCTCAGGCATGATCCCTCTTGAGCCCTAGCGCACACCTAGTCACAACCATAGATCAGAATCATCACCAAACCTCAAATCCAAAACCTAGCCTCGGGACCAATCCCGAGCCCTCGGGAAGCTCTAATTCCACCAAATGGGGTGGTGGAATCCAACCCCGAACCCCCAGGCAAAAACCCTTGAAAATAACCCAAGAACCCCTTTCTGGAAATAGGGTAGCGCTACAACGCTCTAAGGAGGGCGCTACAGCACTACAAACAGAGCCTAAAACGCCCTAGACAACATGGCCTAGCGCTACAGTGCCCAGTGACTAGCGCTGTAGTGTTAGTCACAGCACAACAACTCCTGCATTTTTCCTCCTTCGATTTTCCCCGAGCCAAACCTTACCAAAACTCTTCCAAACTTCAACCAAACATCTACGAGCTCTTGTCCTTTATGGACGCCTACTCCAAATATAACCAGATTTCCATGTATGTTGCGGATCAAGAGCAGATCAACTTCCAGATTGACAAAGGGGTATATTGCTACCAAGTGATGCCCTTCGGGCTAAAGAATGCTGGTGCCACCTATCAGAGATTGGTAAAATGGATGTTTAAGAACCAGCTAGGTCATAACATGGAGGTTTACGTAGACGACATACTGGTAAAATCTAGAATAGCCCCTATCCACGTGAGAGATCTGGCGGAAGTTTTCTCTGTCCTCCGTAGATTCTAGATGAAATGGAATCCCCAGAAGTGCACTTTTGGAGTTTCCTTTGGGAAGTTCTTGAGCTTCATAGTTAGCTTCCGTGGAATAGAGGAAAATCCCTAGAAGATAAGAGCTTTGACAAAAAATTCCATCGTCGAGAGGATAGCAGCGTTGAGTTGCTTTGTTCCCAAGGAAACTGATAAGTGTGTCCTTTTCTTTAACATCCTTCGAGGAGGTCAAAGATTCGAGTGGATGAAGGGATACGAGCAGGCAATCCAATAATTTATGGCGCATATGGCTAATCTGTTGTAATGACCCACTACTCTAGACTTTTGGACCATTAACGAACTATACGTACAAATTCTTACTAAAACTTACATTTGCGAAAATACCATAATCATATTAGGTAACTTGTAAAAATAAAAGTTACTTACATAAATACCAAAAAGGATATGGGATCCCATTGTCTTTAAAAACAAAACATGGTTTAAAATAAAAAGACATTACATAAATAGTGCGGAAAATACATGTAAAAAGACATAAAACAAAACTACATCCTCGAATCGAATAACGCTCGGCTCCTTGACTCCATTCACCATCGATACACATTCTCTAAGCGTCCACGAATCTTACCGCCTCTTAAAGCTATTTTCCTGCACATAAAACAAAAAGGAATGAGCCTAATGCCCAACAAGGAAAATCTAACACATAGTCATAAACATAAAATTTCATAATAAACATAAAGACATATCATAACACTTATTACATACACTTATTATAATGGCCATTATTACTTGGGGTCCCATAGACTAAACAAGTCATATGCCCATGAGATTAGTGGGGTCCTACTAGCTAAGTAGGTCATATGCCCATAATCTATTTGGGGTCTTGTTAGTCTTATGGGTCATATGCCCAAGCCTACAAACATACATATTCATAACATATTTATAACATATTTCATAACATAACACATAAGATAACATAAGCATAAAACATATAGATTCTATCCTATTTTCCTTACCAAAGTTACCGGGATATGTGGACTGAGTTGGGACTTTTGGAACACTCCTAAAACCATATATAAAGGGTGAGTAGATTTGAAGAAAAGAGATGAAGTGAAAGGGATGGAAAGACTAAACCATTGAAAGTCAAACTTACCAAAACTTATGTGCTCAAGAACTTAGATTCCCTAACCAAAATAAGAATGAGGTCAGGAGACTGAGTAGAAGGCTAAGAGAAAAAAAATAACATAAAACAAATGAACTAGAGTTTTGGTTTACCTCAAAGACTTGTAAGACCAATCTACACTACAACCGAAATACTATAGATCCTTACTTCCCAAAGTGTTTGATAAGCTTATGATGTTTAAGCTTATGATTTCCCCAAAAATCCCATGGTCAACAATCGGCTTCACTCGCTCCAGTTTTTCATATTCATAAATGACTACCAGTAGTTTCGGTTGTTGAATCTCGTGCAAGTTAGGTTGTGGTTGTATTGGCTGCAAGCGGAACGTACCTAGGTGTTTATACTCTCACACTCTCCTAGCACTTGCAACTTTTGAACTTAGAGTAAAAAAGGTGAATAATGGCTGGGTACTAGGTCCTATTTATAGAGTTTAGGAATGAAAGGATCTTGATTTTACTTGAATAAAAATAATAGCTTTTTAGGTGAAAATAATTTGAATAATCGTTCAGCAGAGGCTGAAGACTCGTTCAGAAAGATGCTGGACTTATCAAGAGTTTGAATGGCTGAAAGGAAAAGAATTCAAAAACATTTGAAAATACACTGAAGGAGGCGATATATCGCCCCCTGTAGGCGATATATCGCCTGGGCCAGTATGCCCGAGGCGACCGTGCATCGTCTCGTGTTTTTCGTATCTACGTGCTGCGATATATCGCCCCCTATGGCTGCGATATATCGGCACATGCTGAATATTTAAACACAAAATTACACATTTTTAGCTAAGTTTGAATGGATTAAACAGCCTTGACTAAGCCCTCAACGTATTCAAAGCTGCTGACTGACCCTATAACATTCAAACTTTACTCCTTATTAAATTAAATCCTCAAAATACTTAATTCCTTAATCACCCATTCATAACATGTGCTTAAAATCCTATTGGTTGATATTTAAACCTTATAGTATAACAAATATTATCCTTAATATCAGTCATATAATCAAACCTTAGGTTATACTTAATATTCTTAAACTATAGGTTAAACTTAGAAAATCTATAAGTACTACTATGAGTGTCCAAATAATTCCCGGTCTGAACCAAAAATCCACAGTAACAAAGATAATACTATACATACTATAATACTACTAAATAATTAGCTAAGTAAAGTTCTTGGACTCTACATCTGTCGATCCTATCAAAGCCCGTAGACGAAGAACCCTTCATCATCTACATGGCTGTCTCAGAGAATGCCCGTAGTGTCGCCCTAGTTTGTGAGGAAGGCCGCATTCTGCACCTGGTGTACTACGTAAGTTAGAGACTCCTCGGGGCGAAATCCAAATATCCATTTATGGAGAAGTTAACTTTTTCCTTAATGGTTGATTCTTTGAAGCTAAGGCCCTACTTTCAAGCACATCCCATCAATGTCCTCACTAACCAGCCTTTGTTGTAAGTCCTCCAGAAGCCGGAGTCCTCGGGAAGACTCCTCAAGTGGGTCATCGAACTAAGTTAGTTTGACATCACTTATCACCCGAGGACTGCCATCAAGATTTCATTTTCAAGTGTAGGGGAGCGCATGAGAGACCAAGGAATGCCTCAGTGGTCAGGCCTACGTGGAAGTTGTATGTAGATTGGTCCTCCAACAAGAATGGAGCAGAAGCGGGCCTAATCTTGGTACCCCGTGAAGGGCACAATGTTCACAGTGCCCTAAGGTTTGGGTTTGACACTTCGAACAACAAGGTTGAATATGAGGCTCTCGTTGCTGGACTCCGAGTGGCCCTAGAGCTCAAGGCCGAGGGCCTTGAGATCTTTAGTGATTCTCAACTCGTAGTGAATCAGAGGTCCTCGGAGAGTACCAAGGCTGGGAGACAAAGATGGCCGCTTACTTAGCCAAGGCCCAGGAAATGCTACATAGCTTCAAAAAGTTTTCCATCCGACAAGTGCCAAGGGAACATAATTCTAACATTGATTCCCTAGCCAAGCTTGCTACCACCAATGACACCGAGTTGTTCAACATAGTCCCAATTGACTACTTGGCTACTCCAAGCATCTCAACCCCAGAGGAGGTAGAAGCAGTTCGACCTAGGGACAGTTTGATGGAGCTATTGTGAAGTACCTAGTCTCCGAAGAGTTACTGCAGGACAAGAAAGCAGCTTACCAAGTCCCCTGGTACTTTATAATGGACATGAAGTTGTACAAGAGAGGATATCCGTTGCCCCTTATTCGTTGTGTGGCCAAACAGGAAGCTAGCCTTATAATCCGAGAAGTGCATGAGGGCTTTTGCGGGGACCACGTTGGGTGCAGAGCCTCGCTAAGAAAATCTTAAGACAAGGGTACTTTTGGCCCACTATGAATAGTGATATGATGGATTGCGTCAAAAAGTGCGACAAGTGCCAACACTTCACCAACATACCTCAAGCTCCTCCATATGAGCTCATGCAGATGACAAGTCCTTGGCCTTTCACAGTCTGGGGGATTCACCTTATCGGGTCCTTGCCCACTAGAAAAGGGGAAAAAGTACGCTATTATGGCGGTCAACTACTTCATGAAGTGGGTCAAAGTCGAAACTCTTCCTACGATGACTTCCAAGAAGGTGCTAGACTTCGTCATTAAGAACATTGTTTGCTGCTACAGGCTCCCAAGAAAGATAGTCTCCGACAACGCCCTGCAATTTGACAATGAGTTGTTCACAAAGTTCTGTTAGAGGCATGGAGTTTTGAAGAGATTTTCCTCCACAGCCCACCCACAAGAAAACAGGCAGGTGGAATCTATCCACAAGACGCTTAAAGCCACCCTAAAGAAGAGGTTGGAACATGCGAAAGAAACCAAGCCCGAGGAGCTGCCTAAGGCATTGTTAAGTTATCACACCACTGCTAGGACCTTTACCGGCCACTCGCCATTCTCCATGGCCTACGGATATGAAGCCATGATCCTATTCAAGGCAGAAATCTCCATGCACCAATGGGATACATACGATCCGACTACCAACCATGCTTTTCTCCGAGAGTCTCTGGACCTTGGGGACGGGCTTTGTGAAGCTTCACAGCTTCGAGTAGCGTCCTACCAGCAAAAGGTGCCCATATATTTCAACTCTAAAGTGAAGGATAGAAAGTTCATGGTTGAAGCTTTGGTGTTACGAAGAGTCTTCTTAGACACCTAAGATCCTGGTGCTGGAGTATTGGGCCCTAACTGGGAAGGCTAGTATCAAGTCGAGAGCATCGTGTGTCTAGGGACATACAAGCTGGCCTGACTAGGTGAGGAGTTAGTGCTCCATGCGTGGAATGCCGAGCACCTTTGCTGGTATTACCAGTAATATGCACAATGTATTTTATAAGTTTTGTAGTTATTTTGCAGCCTCCGGGCACAATTAATGGAAATTGTGTGCGCAAAACACGATAGATGAAATTAAGAGAAATTGCTTGTAATTTAAATTTTAATTTAGTAATTTCGCTTCTCGAGGTGTGTCCACTCCCTAGCCTGGACAAGTGAACACATACTAGTTTCCGATCACTTGGGGGGCATAGCTAGGTCTCCTCGTAGGATAGCCGCTCGCGGAGCGTGACTTAGGAAGCTAAGCTTATCATGAGCGAAGCAAGCCTAGTGTCAAAGTTGGCATAAGCACGGTCGCGGAGCATGACCTAGAAAGCTAAGCTTATCAAGAGTGAAGCAAGCCTAGTGTCAAAGTTTGCGTAATCAGGCTTAAAAACCAAGTAACCTATGGGCAGAGAACTTGAGTTATGTCTCAAGGACCAACTACAGGTTCCTTACTTCCAATGGGCGAACGGACCCCCGAGTAATTTATACTCGAGGGAACTGTAACCTCTTAAGGACCACGTGACCCAAGAGTAATAGTGAAAGTAGCCTAGGAAGCTAAGCTTGTCATGAGCGGAGCAAGCCTAGTGTTTCAACCTAGGGAGTTAACCCTAGTATTGGAAAATCCATGACCTAGGAAAATAAGCTTGTTATGAGCGGAGTAGGCCAAGTGTCACATGATCCTAAAGATAAAAAAACATGCTGAACAAACCCTAGCATTGAAAAAATCCAAGTAACATGAGAGTGAATTTAAGGTTTTCTCCCGAGGACCATGATCCCGAAGATACAAAACCTGGGGAAAAATCCTAGCGTTGAAAAAATCCAAGTAACACGAGAGTGAACTTAAGATTTTCTCTTGAGGACCATGCGCCTGAGGAGAACTAACCAGTTCCTAAATCTCAAAAAGTGAACGGAATCCCGAGTCTGCAGTACTCGAGCACAAGCGTCAAGTTGTCGAAAACTTGATCACAAAGCCTGGCCTAAAAGGGCGGAGAACTCGACCCACGTCCTGGGGACTACGAGCTCGAGGATTGGCAACGCGTTTTTGATTTCCAAAAACCAAGTAATCCTTACTCGGGGGAAGCTGTAAAAATGCCCTAGTGTACCCTCCCAAGGACTACGCGCCTAAGGAGTAACACTCCGTCTTCGTACCCTAAGTAAAATTGACCTCCAATGACCCGAGTTGTTGGAACTTGTGGGTGTAAGGACAAAGTTGAGTGCTCCCATGTGACATCGCACTACATTTACTCCCGAGGACCGCGAGCCTGGGAAGCAGCACTAAGTGCTTAAAATTGTCATAACTGTAACGCCCTATTTCCTTAGAGTCATTACTAACTGAGTTTAAAATGTGCAATTGACTCGCTAATCGAGGTTTTGAGATAAAAGTGTAATTAAACCACAAAAAGACTCGTAAACTTTGAAAAAAATAGTTCCATTTACTAAAAATCATAAAGCGTTTAACATTTGGGATTCCATAATACTGTTTAGAAATATTTACAACTCAAAAACATAACTAGAGTCGGCTAAACGACAAGATTCAGGTTTAGTACAGTCATCTCCCAAAATACCCCTGACTGTGGTAGCCAAGCAGGCCAAACATGTACGCCCCGCTTCACGCTCTCCGTACTCATGGTTGGTTGACTTTCCCCTTGCCCTTACCTGCACCACAAAGCACCCGTGAGCTAAAGCCCAGCAAGAAAACCCTCACAAGAAGATAACATATGCATATTATACACTTAACATATAAACCAGCCACCACCAGGCTAATCACATACGGCCATGCCATCCCAGGCGCTTTACCAGGCCCTGGGTTTGCGGTCCACACTATAAGGATATCCCATGTATCCTTTAGGGTCTCGCCCTAAAAACTCGCACTCCGCATGCTAAACGCTGCTCCTGGCCCCTTGCCGCTCTCGGCCTTTGCCGTTCCCGGCTCTTGCTGTTCATCACATATATGCACACATAGCATAATCAAGCAGATACTTAAACATGAATAAACTCAATCAAAGGGGTACGCCCTGCAACACAATCATATAGGGCCATGCCCTGCAACATAAGCTCTATGGGTATAGCAATTTTCTTACCTGCGTCCTGAGCTTTCCAACACCGATGTTCCGAGCACAGTCCCCTTGTTCGAGCCTCACCGAAACGCTAATCACAACGCATTAACAATATCCATCCATCAAGTTCTAATCCATTAAATAACTTTGTGTCATAATTCTAGTCTCCGGGACCTTGAGTTCTATCAAGCTGGGTGATAAAATCCATCCCGAGCCCTAACAATTAAGTTCCCAAGTCAAAACCCACAAGACACCTTGCATTTTGAACTAGAGCCGTGACCCAACCTCTTAAGGGTCGCGGCTTGCCTCAAAACAGAGGCTAAACACCTCCCTGGAAAAATACACGGGCCATGGCATGCTTGGCCAAGCGTTGCGGCGCGCCTCAAGATCAGTGGCCTCACCAGGCCTCGCGTGCACACTGGCTGCGGCATGCCCCTCATAGGGCCGCGGCTCGACCTGCAAACCCAAAAAAAGCCAGCCTTTCCTTCAAGTTTTCCCTGAGCTTAACCCCACATCTCACACCCAAAATTACCCCCAACCTCAGAATTAAGCCCAGAATTCATACTAATACAACCTAAACATACCAACAAACTCAAGAACCAATTCTTACACCCATCAAACAATCAAAATCAATCCTAGAAACCAAACCATGCATGCCTAAGTTCTAACACCCAACACCAGCAGAATTCAGCTTGTTTATCAAGTTTAACACTTACCTTTGAGCTTGATTAGATCCCTAAATTTGTCCTCTAAATTCCAGCTTTGAGTTCCTCCTTTGCTTCCAAGAACATCAGCTTTTTTCCTCCTCTTCTTGTCTTGGCTCTTGTTTTCCTCTAGAGCTCCAAAGACAATTCCAGCATAAGCCTAAGTGAAGAAACGTGAAGCACTTTACCCCTGCCAATTCTAACCTATCCTTTAAGCCAATTTCCTTTTTTTCCCTTTAAACCTATCATTAACTCTTAAGTAATCCCAAGGGCAATTTGGTCATTTCCCAAATCCCGTTAAGTCCCCGAGGGCAAAATAATAAATTCCCCAATGTTCGCTCCTAGACATTCTATCCTCAAATATATCTCCAAATATTTATTTCCATAACCCGATAACCCCATAAAACATCTAATACCCGAAATACCCCTCGACTCGGCCTGAGTGAGATTTTTGATCCCGTTGTGATTATCTAGCTCACCGCTCCCTAGGACTGTCTCGGATCATGCAACACAGATATATCTCAAGTATATAACAATTATCACATTTATGCCCTCAACAGGCTAAAATTACAAACATGCCCCTAATAACCAAATGGGGCCCACATGCGTATTTAATTCACCTAAACATGCGCCTCTAATCACATATTCACACAAATTCACATATTACAACAATAAATCACTTATTGCTCTCCAGACACGCTAATCAAGGCCCTAAGCCTTATTAGCAAATTTGGGTCATTACAATAACACTAGGTGAGTCAGTGAGACTGAAGTCGCCAGAACTTGAGCACAAGTCCCTAGTTGAACCAACTAGGGAAATAAATTCCTAAGTCATGAAGACTAAGGTCCACGAGTAGTGGACGAATTAGGGTGTAAAATTCTCGTGGCGTTAAGTTATGTTGAGTAAGATGTTACAACCTTGTCAAATTCGTAAGACCAAATTGCATGATTACTGAATATTAAATATGTTAGTAATAAAGCAACAAAGGCAAAGAAATAATGCAAGAAAAAGCCATTCACAAGGGGTAGAGTATATACAATTGTGCTCGGGGGCTCGAGCGATAAACTTTTTTGTACCCCAAAAGTGAAAGGCACACAGGCCTATCAAGTATCACAAGGGCCTACTCACCCGGAGGAACCTCTATCACGTGCTCAATCACAAGATCAACCTCAGGAGTCTAACCTACTGCCACAACCTCTAGTGCCTTGGCCTCATTTTTCTGAAGACGCTCCTCGAGCATCATCCTTATGTTGGGCTCTGCCATGAAGGACAGGTTCATCTCCTTGTTGCTTTTCCATGCAACATAGACAATGTCTTCAGCCATCATGTTGAGTTCCTTCTTTAGCTCCTCAGTTTGAAGCTTCAGGTCCTCGATCACCTTGGAAACTGCCTTGGCTCACGAATCTGTCTGGGCAGGCGCCTCTCGGGCTTTGGTGGCCTCCGCAGAATTCTTGGAGGACTCCTTGTGGGCGACGCAACGATCCTCTCGAATAGTAGCAAGATCCTCCCAAGCAACTGCAAGATCCTCCGACACCCTACGGACAGCTTCCTCCATGAATTTGGTGTGGCTCGCTGCATCCTCCAACAACTTCGAGGAAGTGTCCCCAAGATTTTTCAGCTTGGACCGCTCCATCGCCAATTGTGTCTCTAGTTTGGAGGCACGATTCTTCTGGTCCTCCATTGTCTTCTAGAGCCGCAGATGCTTCTCCAGGGGAGTCGAGGTCTCCCTGAGCTCCTTGAGCTCAGAGGTCATCATTGTGACAACGTCCTCGAGCCTCTGGCAAAATGTCGTGACCTACACAACAAAAACATTTTGCTCCAAGAAAGTACTTGGCTAAAAAAGGAAACTTTGAGAAATTCAAGTGGTCTTTACCTGCAAAGTATTGTAGTGACAGACATCGAGGAATTATATCTTATTATCACTACCATAGCGAGCATAGTTGTGAAATGGCATGTCGTAGAGGGACCCTGCTAGAACCTGGAGAAGCTCAGCCGCTAGTAGAGCTTTTTGGTCGACAACTCTCCTCGCGAGGAGAGGTTCCACCTCTTCGCGACTGGGAAGCAACATTGGGATCTGTGGTTTGTCTTCGCACAGATACTCCATCAAGACTTTGAAGTCCTCATTCCCTTCGTCAATGAAAGCATTGAAGTACTCAACTACTCGCTTATGCCTCTCGAAGGAAGGGATATCTTTTCCCTTCCAAGAAGGCCCTTCATCGCGTAAGGGGGACTCCTCTAGATGAATGAACTCTTCAGTCACCATTGGTCCCCTGGGAAGGACCTGCGAAACAACCGTAGGGGACGCCGGGGGTGGAGGCACCACTCCTAGTGCCATAAGAACTTCAATTTGAGAGGGCATCGACACCCTTTGGCGTTTTGCCCGAATAAAGTCAGACATGCCCATGTGGTTTGCAAAAGTAAATGAGTTGGTTAGCACTCGAAAGGGAGGAAAGATAGAGAAATAATAATAAATGAAACAAAATGACAAATGCATGCAAGGAAAATCTATGTGCATAGAATCTCCTCGGGAGCCCCACTGCTATCAGGCTCCTCCGGGTGCAGGATGGAGTGGGCAAACTCTTGAGCAAGTCAGCCCATCTCCTGCATGGTGTTTGTCTCATATTGACAAAACCACTCTGCATGCATCGACGTCACCTTGTTCAGAGGCACGTATGAATTCTTCTCCTCGTGTGGTGGGGGAAGACATCGATCAACTCTTGGTAGTCTTGGAACTCCTCCCCTGCCAGTGACGTCCGGAGATCTGCTCGCATTCGAGGAGTAAAGGTGAAACCCATTTGTGGTCGGGACTGACTCCCTCCCCTGCATGCTTAGATGGTAAAGGGTTATGGGGGATTTACCTTGAGGCATAGGAGAAGACCCCATCCTTGCCTCGAACTCCTCGTCCTCTTGGGCCTTGGCAGTGGCCTGGACGGCGAGCACTATCTACACATGCTCCTCACGCATCTTTTGCTAGTACTGGAAGAGTGTCTACACCGCCACATAATGCATTTGAATTCTGGCCTCCGCCAGTGATTTCTTCGAGTCGCAGAAGCTGGACAAGTTCACGGGGCTTATATGCTGACCCTCCTGGAGAAGTCCATACTGGCATAGATAAGCCTCCATGACGAGGAAGGTGAGACTTATCTCCTCGTCTGGGAGGGCCTTCTTTCTTTGAAACCTCTCATTGTAGGCGTCAATGTGAGGAGTGCGACGAAAGGGACCTGCAAAAGACTTAACTCCTAAGGACCAACAATAAGAGGAGGATAACTAAATGAAAATAGCTTGAGGAGTAATGTTAGATTGGTCCACTTGGAAAAGCCACTTGACCAGAAAAAGTGGTATTTGTATTCCTGCACATGGCTCTCGTTGCCGCACGGAGCCTTGTAGGACATGCTTGGGTATGTATACTTCATCAAAGTATAGTACCCGTCATGGTTCCCCTTCTTCGGGCAAGCTTAGAAGTTGTATATGTAAAGGATCTCTGCCGGAGAGGGGGCGGGCCAGTTCTGCCGCCCGTATAGAACGAAAAGCCCTGCAAATACCTAATATCCATTTGGGGATAGTTGGAAGGGGGATATGCCAATGAACTTTAGGAAATCGACATAGTATTGATGGAGTGGTAGCATGACTCCCACCTGGAGAACAGAAGCGCTCCACACCCCGAGGCCATGGACGCTCTTGTGAGCTCTCTCATTCTCTCAAGATAGACGCACTAGCATTTCCTGGATGTCCACTATAAAGTGGGTTGTAATCTTGTTAAGAGCTTCTTGATGTCTCAGCCTTCTTGGGAGCTCCTCCGCCTCGAAGTCGCCGGTGGTATATTTGTTGTCTTCTGCCAGGGGACCCATGTTGACCTCCTCCTCCGAGATCCGAAGTCAAAGGAGCCTCTTCCCCGCCAGAGGGTTGTCTTCCTTCACCACGAGGGCCCTACTCTGGTCCACGGCCACTTGTTTCCCCTTCTCTGGAAGTCATCCCACGTCTCGGGCCATCTCTAATATTTCATTGTCGAAGTTGTAGAATCCTTGTTGGTGAAGGTGGTTTAGCTCTTTGAACATCTGAAACAAAACCAAGCTGTTAACGCCTTGGCCAGAAGAATGATAGGCCAAAACGAGAACCCCTAAGACTACTGCTCGGGGAATGGAGGAGAAAGAATTCTAAGGGATTGGGGAATCCTCAAAACCAACGGATTGAGCCCGAAGAACACCACTGGAGTTATTTCCAGATTCCGGTCGAATGTCTAGAAATGCAAAAAATTGCATAGCCTTTTTGACCATTTTAAACATCAAAATCGGCCTAGTGTAATTAAAAAGAGGTAAAAAAGACCTCTAGATGCCATAAATTCCAAAGCCCTAAGCATGCAACTACACACTCAGCAAACCAGAACATAAAACAAGAACAGGGAAGACATACTTACGCGATATAAAGCCCCTGTAGGTTTTTTGCCATGTGCGGACTCAAAAATACTTCTTGTTATTCGACCAGAAGAATGATGATTCCCTCCAGTCGTCTAGGTCATTGAGAACGCAAGAACTGGTGAAGATTTTAGGTTTTGCGAGTGATGGTGCTTTGGGAGAGTTTGAAGGCTCTGATGTTTTTGAATTTCAAATAGCCAAAGTGAATATGTGAGAGGCGGTTGTTTTTTACTCAAAGAGTTTAGGGTGGAAGCAACCCTGTAATTCCTTAAACTCTAGGGACTGTTTCGGTGCACATTATAAACAGTGCTAAACTCGCTAATTGAGTCATTTGGCCAAAATCGTGTAACTAAGTATGATTAGCGGTTTAGTGATTACAATTTTTGGTTACGATGTAACGTTTCATTAGAATGTTTACTGTATACATTGGGATCCCAAAAATATAATTTAAAGGTCTATTACAAGAAAATATTTACAACCAGCCGATCTAAACGACAAAACAGGGTTTAACCCTAGTTCTTCTTTCAAACCTTGGCCGTGGCGATCGAGCAGCCGCATATGTACACATCTCCACCTAAGCTCTCTAACTCAAGGATGGTCCAACTTTATTTTGCATTTACCTATACCACATAGCACCCGTGAGCCGAAGCCCAGCAAGAAAACTCAATATGCTCATGAACAGTCATATCATGACATCAAATCATAAGGCACACGCCTAGCAAATATAGCCCTATACAAGCAGACAAATAAGTTCACGTATTGATGAATATAAAACATCAACTGATGATCATAATAATCATCCAGGGCTTTTGGCCCCAAATAGAAGAGTGACAGTTGTAATCGTCACTAAGGTGGGTTCTGTTCCCATTAGCCATGTGATGATAGGGTCACCGGGGATTTGTAGATAGGTGATCATTTCACTAGCTTAAACAAGATAGGTGTTCGATGAACTAGTCACTGATATAACCTACCACATGACCATAGAGTCACAACCATGGGATTCTGCTCCCTAGCCACATGACAAACAGTCACCTAGGCCTTTGGCCCTGGCTCTGAGTAACTAGTCCTAGACTAGTCAAGCGCTTATAATTTTCATCGACCTTCGAGTCAGTCCAGCATTAATCCTCCTAGAGTCATTCAACGCTGATATCGATTAGATTTAATATTTTATCGGCCCTGCGTTCATGACGTTTATGTCGTTTCCGGCTCTTAGGTCAATAATACGCGACCAATACCGACCGTGAATAGTCAGTGCCACACACAAGTAAGCCATGCTACTAAACATATATCATATGTCAAATATCTGAATATAGGGCATTCAACATGCTTACTTAACAATTGCTAGCATAATTAGGATCATGCATAAACACAGAGATTCAAGCTCTGAACAATCTCATATTCAATATTCATAGCATGCCCTAATCACATGTTTCTCATGCAACACATGCATCACATTTAATCACTTGACATGCCTCATCAATGACCATGAATGTCACACTTAAACATCCAACATGCATCAAGAATAACCATGCATGTAATATACATAGGGTGCGGGTGCATTTTTCTTACCTTTGGTCCAAGCACAGGTTACCAATAAACGAGCCGCAAGCACGACCCTTATTCCAAGCCCCTAGTGATAACCTAGTCACAACCATAAACAGTGATCCAATGAGTTCAAGTTCTAAAACCCAATCCCAGAACCAAGACCTAGCCTTCGAGACATCCAATCCCACTAAAACGGGTATTAGGAATGATCCCGAGGCATAAGGTTTGAGTTCCCAAGCTTAAAACATCATTTCGGCCATAAATATCCTCAAGCGTTGCGGCCCCAACACCCTGAGCCGCGACCCCCAACCAAAACAGAAGCATCAGGGGAAAGCGTCGCGGTGCCCCATACCCAGTGTCGCGGCCCCCCAGAGCTCACAACATCTTCCACCTGTTTCTTCGAGCCTGGGCCGCGCCCCAACCTCGGACCAGCCATTTTCCCCATTTTCAACCTTTTAAAACCTTCCAAAAGCCTATCCAAACATCTCCAAACTCAAAAATCAAAGTTCCCAAACATCCCCATCATCCAAAACCAACAAACCCCAAGTCTCAAATCTAATTAAAACTCATCAAAACACAAACTCTAATTCAAGCTTAAAAACTTAAAAAAAAACTTAAAGCTTAAAACTTGAATTACCTCCAATTGAGTTGTTTCCATCTAAATCCTCCGGCTAATAAGCTTCTAATCTTCCCTAGGATCGCTATGCCTCGATCCTCGCTTGAATCCGAGTCCTAGAACTCAAGTTACCTTCGAAAATGCATTCGGGAGACAAAAATGGAACTTTGAGGGAGAGAGAACGTTCTGAGCGGTCTTTTTATTTCTTAAAAGGTTACTTCAAGCTTAAATAGCCTCAACCAAATCCTAATGCTCGGGGTCCCGAAAACACCCCCGGGGACAAAATATTCAAAACCTCCCGAATTTCCCCCTGATCTTACTAACTCCAAATTTATCACCAAATATTTATTCCTATTACCCAATAACCCGATAATGCTCTAAATACCCCTTGACTCACTCCGAGTCAAGAATAAATCTCGTTGTGACTTTCCCACTAGCTTACCTCCTAGGATCGTCTCGTGCTAAGTAACCCTAGCATAACCAAATAATAATAAAACACCACATACATATCACATATATGCCAAATATGCCCGAAATGGCCAAAATATGAAAATCACCCAATTAATCATAAATGGGTTCACATGCATATTTAATACACCTAAACATGCATATTATCATTCAATAGCATAATAAATCAATTATGGCCCTCCCAGCCTCCTAATTAAGGTCCTAAACCTTATTAGGAAATTTGGGGCATTACAAACCCCACCCCGACCGTTGATCACCGATGGGGTAGGCACTCGAGTGTGATCCAATGGTCGTGATTATTAAGGCACAGATCGCGATCATTAGCATGGGAAAATGAAGCCTCAGATAACGGGTGAAAGGAAACTTCGGGTACAAATTGGACATCTTGGGCGTGAAATAGACTCCTCATTAATGCCACTGATTGATGGGCCCAACATTAAGGAGTCGACACATGGCGATACCTTCTTGGAAAGGCGACATCATGGAGCCAAAACGTCACCTCTCGAAGACTTTTGAGATAACTCCTCACTCTTAAATCTCTACTATCCGAGGACAAGTGAAGACTTGGAGGAAAAATGTTGTCTGTGATTTCATCATTGGACATGTGGCAGTCATTAGAGAAGTAATTAAGCTCAAGAGACAATATAGTTCTGTAGAGATTACCCAGAGCTCCTTGGAGTGTAGTCTCCTCCCAGCGAGGCCTAATCCCTTTTTAGGCGTGGATGTCTCTAAGTGAGGCCACGTCCTGAAGACCACCCTAGTGGACCTCCCGTCTTCTTGACCCAATAGTCCTCCAAGTCTAGGAATTTTGTTCTTGGGCCTGGAGAGAGAGCCATGTATCAGTCATTGTAGCCTTAGGCCACCACAATATCGTTTGACATATTTTTGGGTGTCTCGAGTAGTGGTGTTGAGTTCGTACACTCGATAATCGTCATTGTCCACAATGCCGCCTAACATAAGAAAATGTGTACCCACATTCTGACAGTTTCGGGGACATGCCTCCCGTGAAAGAGTGTGTTGCAACCTGCGAATTGGGCCTTATGTAATCTGCATTGGCCCACTGCCACCTTTGCCATAGAAAGGTGTTTTACTTAGGCTTTTAATCCCACTCATATGGGCATTTCCTTGTAATAACTCATCATTAAGAGAGTTAATGACCCTCATCCTCTATAAATAGGGCTAGGGTACCATTGTAAAAGGATTCATGACTTCTTGTACTCGGAGCACTCTACACGCTGCTTGAGAAAACCTCCATTGAAGCTTGTCATCACAAGCTTCAAGAACACCAATACTAAAGACTCATGGACTGGGGTTGTTTTATAACTTGAACCACGTAAAATCTCAGTGTTAATCTTCTTTATTTTCTTTAAGTTCTGTCATCAAATTGATAGCGAAAAGGCAGTCAACATGTTACTTATCCAGACTTAGAAAAAAAATCAAAACCAAAAAAAAAATCTAAATTGATCATAATCATAACTGGTTACAACTATGTTTGAAAAAAAAAATCAAATCTAAAAAAAGCATTCGCCATGGTACCTGGTTGCTTAGCCATGTGTGAAAAAAAATCAAACAAAAAAAATCTAAATTGATCGTTATCGTAACTATTTACAACTAGGTCTAAAAAAATTAGATATGAATAAAAAGAATCAGTCGTCATTGTACCCAGTCACTTAAATAGATCTAAAAAAATAAGATCTAAACAAAAAAACTTAAACAAATCGTGATGGTAACCGGTTACAATTAGGGCTGTAAGAAAAAAATCAGATTTAAAATGCAAAATCAAATGTGAAAAAAATAAGAAGAAAAAGAAGAAGAACAACAAAAAGAATAATAATAATAATAATAATAATAATAATAATAATAATAATAATAATAATAATAATAATAATAATAATAATAATAATAATAATAATAATAAGAAGAAGAAGAAGAAGAAGAAGAAGAAGAAGAAGAAGAAGAAGAAGAAGAAGAAGAAGAAGAAGAAGAAGAACCAGATCTGTGACATTCAGAATCCCGTGATCCGCAGGGGAAAAGACCAGGTAAAAGTTGTGCAATCCCACATCGCTTGGGGAAGGTCAAGTGTGATGATTCAAAGAATGTGTAGGTATGAGACTACACGGTTGAAGATGGCTTAAATGGATTGATGGGTACTACCTATTGTACGCCCTAAATATCCACGGGATATTAACGAGCTGAGAAATGGCATAATTATATCACCCATATGGATGCCACGTACTCGGAGCTGCTGTTACCAGGCCCTACCTCTTTAGCTCGAGGTAACGAAAGGCTTAATGAGATTACTAAGGAGTCAGGTCAGTAGTATGGACACCATGAGCTGAGAGTACATCAAGCTCGAGGTTCGAGCTTGAGTTGGCACCTCTGACCCCTTATAAAGTCAACCACGCAATGTAAACGTACATATATCAGACATCACGTGTTTGATCCATCCCTGAATTCTCGAACACGCAGCTTAAACGTGCGTGTTCAGGCACCCACGACTGGGTTGGGTCGTGCGGCCCATTATCCCCCTTACCTATTGATTAGACCACACTTCATTGTCAGGTTTTAGGAATTAATCATGAATGTCACAGAAGTGACATGACGGGTAAGAAGGTCACAGGATGACCTCCCTTGCCAACCCCCAGGTGCCCTCTCCCTATAAAGATGGAGACCCTGGGAGTTGCAAGGGGTTGGATTCTACTTGGTAAAGAAATACCCTGTAAAGAATATCATAAAGATAGCAATAATATTGGCTGGTGGACTAGAAGGATTTTAACCTTTGAACAACCTAAAAAAGTAGTCGTGTTATCATTTTACTTTGAGATCATTCATCTATTACAGTTCATTATTTAGCACTAATCCCATTCTTTATTCTATTAATTATCTGTTGCCGAAGATCCGTGCAACAGTTTGGTGCTTTCATTGAGAGCTGTTAGATTGGTGCTATCGCAAATTCCCAACCATGGTAGTCACTCGCTCAAGACATGGTAACGAGGCAGACCAACATGATGGGCAGGAGGGCCATCATACAGCCATTTCCGATGATCATAACCCTGAGGTTCAGCAGCGGCTGGGCAAGCAGCCAATAGGCCAAGATGACACTTGAAGTTTGGCTCCCCGACCGCCCAATCCGAACCCATATTTTTACATGGCGGTGGAAATGGAAAATGCACAGCTTAGGAGTCAGCTGGCGAAGGCTAACCAGCAGATTCAAGAGGTTTTGGCCCGACTACCCCCTCTTACAACCGACGCTACTGTCGGAAAGAGGCAAGGCGAGACTCATAAGTCCCGCCGGGGTAATCGCTCCAGGCCCAGTCGGTCGGTCAGACCCCCGACATCAAACTGTACTCCCATATCGCACCACCGGGAAACCACTTTTGAAGAACTACCTAGGGCCGAGCAACCGTACAGCCGATCGGTCCGGACCTCAACTCCCAGCTCACTTCTGCCCTCGAGCGCGCCCAGGAGGGCTCGAGGAGCTCGCGAAGGAGATCTAGGGAGGGCTCACAGCGAAAGCCCTCCCCGGTCAGCCATCCTGCACCCCGTTCAGACCGCCGAGCACAGGACCCAGAGGATGGTAGAGCGGAGCGGCCGCGACTTAACCTGATCTGCCCTGACGGGACTAGGATCGCATCTCCGGTCAGGCATCCTCCTTCACCAATAAGATATCCGTCTCCTCCCCGGCCAATCCGAGACATTCCGGCTCATGGGAGCAGCAGGAGAAATCCACCTTCCGCCGGACCTTCCCATCGTAGCCGGGCGCCCAGAGAAGTCCCAGATCCTCATCCCTAGAGGCGGGCTCCAAGCTTCTCAAATGGGAGCTATTGGAGCGGAAGCCGTCGAAGTGACCTCTTCGGCGGAGACCTGCGCCAACGCTTGAGCTCGGCGCAAAGTCCTCAGGCTGCCCTGAGGGGCAACCTTCGAGATCGTGTAAACTCTCAAAGGGGAGACCTAGTGGGAAACGGCAGCCGTGCCCGCCAAAGGGAAGACCTATCCAAAGTATGCGATAGCGGGAACGCCCCATATATCCTATCTCAAGATAGGAGGGACAATAACCCGCCAAATGCGTACAATGGATCTGGAGCTGTTGAATAGCCCCGGGACAACCAAGGAAATCAGGACAAAACCCTTGAGCGTCTGGCTGACATGGAGGAGCTAATGAGGAAACTCTTATCAGAAAAAGAAAAAGATGAATATGATTCAGGGGACGAACTTGAGCTCTTTACCCCTAGCATAGCTGCAACGACGTATCCACCTGGTTTCCGTATGCCTCACTTGTCCAAGTTCAACGGAGACGGGGACTCGTCAGATCATCTGGGCATGTTCAATACCCTGATGATGGCCCGCAACATTGGTCCCGAGCTGAGGTGTCTAATATTCCCTTCCACCTTGATTGGGCTGGCCAGACAATGGTTCAAACAGAATAAGAAGCAGTCAATCAGCTCGTGGAAAACTTTCTCTGCTGACTTCAAGAGAGCATTCCGAGCTTCCCAGGCTGCCTGCGTCAAGGCTGACACCCTGGCAAACGTAAGGCAGCAACCCGACGAGCCTCTAAAGGCTTACCTGAGCAGATTCGTGAACGTCGCTGCTCGGGCCAGAGACGCAGATGATAGCTCTAAGCTCATGGCTTTGAGAACGGGAATCCTCGTCGGGGGAGGACTCTGGGAAGAGATACAAAGGAAGGGAGTCAGCACCGTAAATTAATTCCTAAATAAGGCCCAGGGGTGGATCAACTTGGAGGAGGCGTGAGCCTCAGCCATGGGAACCAGCCAGGCCCCTGAACAGCCAGCTGGAGTGGGAACGGAGGTCGTGATAGCGACCCAAACATTTACACAGAATAACTAGTTTGGTGGAGGCAAGAGAAAGGGGAGCAGTGAGGGAAACCAGCACGGCGCAAAGAAGAACAAGTCCGTAGAAAAATTTAAGCCGGTCTACGCGACTTATACTGAGCTCACCCACTCTAGGGAGAACATCTTCCTAGCCAATTCTGGTCGCCTCCCCTGGAAGAAGCCGGAACCGTTAAAGCACCATAAGGGTAAGCAAGACCCTTCCAAGTTTTGTCGGTTCCACAACGACATTGACCACAATACCGATGATTGTAGACACCTGAAGGATAAGATCGAAACTCTCATCAGAGCCGGACCCTTGGCTCAGTATGCGCGGAATAGAGTTCCCGCAGGCCATCCAGCTCCGGAAGTCCCGGTCAGTCAGCCCGGGTCTCGGGTAGATCAGGACATCCCTCCTCCCGTGATAGGAGGAGAGATCTCCACGATTTCTGGTGGTCCCCATCTGGCTGGCACGAGCAGAGGTGCCTAAAAGAGATACATCAACGAACTTAAGGCTCATAATGGAGTGGAGTTTGTCCCTGAGCAGCATCTACCAAAGCAGCAATGATTGGAGAGGAAACCAATCATATTTACCGAAGAAGATGCCAGCCACGTCCAGTTCCCTCAAAACGACCCTCTGGTTGTAGACGTACAGCTCGCTAATTGGAGGGTTAGGAGAGTGCTGGTCGATAATGGGAGCTCGGTAAACCTACTGTTCCGGTCCACGCTGGAAAAGATGGGTTTGTCTATCACCGAGCTGAAAGCAACCTCCATGATGCTTTACGGATTCTCTGAAGAAGGATCGGTGGCAATAGGAACGATTGAGCTGGTGATCACCT
Organism: Humulus lupulus; assembly: GCF_963169125.1. NCBI lineage: Eukaryota > Viridiplantae > Streptophyta > Magnoliopsida > Rosales > Cannabaceae > Humulus > Humulus lupulus. The sequence continues at coordinate 208,061,379 of NC_084796.1, forward strand.
TGGGAGAGGGACCTCGAACAGTCTCGAAACTCCTCGAGTTTGTGGTCATCGATTGTCCCGCTGCGTACAATGCCATTTTGGGTCGACCTACACTAATAGCGTTTGAAGACGTTACCTCCATCTGCCACCTCGCGCTGAAATTCCCCTCTTCCACGGGGATATGCACGGTCTGTGGCGATCAACTTGCTGCCAGGGAATGCTACATCATTTCTATGAAGGGAAAATTAAAACCCGGGCAGTTAACGATGACCGTCCAAGGTGGAAATGAGGAATCTCAGGAACCTGCGCCTAATCCTGAGATTGAAAAACCTCAGAATGCCGAAAGGGAAAATATCGTCTTAAGCGATTATATTGACCCCAGAGTAGGCGAGGAAAAATATGAGCTCCAAGCTATCGAAGAGCTTGAGGAGGTAAATATCGATCTGCAGAATCCCTCGCGGATGGTAAAGCTCGGGAAAAATCTATGTGGCGAGAGGAAGGCGAAGCTAATTAAGTTTCTGCAAGAGAACCTAGACGTGTTCGCATGGTCTCATGAGGACATGGTGGGGATCAGCCCGAGCGTCATCATGCACACCCTCCATTTGGATAAAAGCGTGCCTACGAAATCCCAGAAATAGAGGCGCCTAGGAACTACCCGAGCTGAAGCACTAGAAGAGGAAGTAGCCCGTCTCTTAAAGTGAGGCTTTATCTGTGACGCTAAGTTCCCGATCTGGGTCGCCAATCCTATGTTGGTTCCGAAGCCCAACGGGAAATGGCATACCTGCATCGACTTCTCTGATATGAACAAAGCTTGCCCCAAAGACTGTTTCCCCTTGCCAAGGATTGACCAATTGGTAGACGCCACGGCAGGGCACGAGCTCATGTCCTTTATGGATGCATATTCGGGCTATTATCAGATCGCCATGAATCCAGTGGACCAGGAGCACACTAGCTTCATGACCCCAACTAACGTTTATTATTACAAGGTCATGCCATTCGGGCTGAAGAACGCCGGAGCTACATACCAGAGGTTCGTCAACAGGATGTTTGCCAACCAGATTGGGAAGAACATGGAAGTGTACGTTGACGACGTGCTAGTCAAGTCAAAAACTGCCGATAACCATGTTTCTGACCTGAAGGAATGCTTTAAGATACTGAGAGAATATAGCATGAGGCTTAACCCGCAGAAGTGCACTTTCGGGGTCGCATCAGGAAAATTGCTTGGTTTCATTGTCAACACCAAAGGAATCGAGGCAAACCCCGATAAGATCAGGTCGTTGCTCGAGTTGCCCTCACCTCGGTCATGAAAGGACGTTCAAGGCCTGACAGGAAGGGTGGCGGCCCTTAATCGGTTTATCTCTAAATCTACCGACAAGTGTCTGCCATTGTACAACCTGCTCCGGGGGAATAAGAAGTTTGAATGGACCGAGGAGTGCGAACGTGCCTTCCTCGACCTGAAAGCACATTTAGCCGAGCCACCCATATTGTCCAAACCAACGGCAGGAGAGCCTCTTTTCCTTTACCTAGCTGTCACGGAAGATGCAACTAGTGTTGTATTGGTCCGAGAAGAAGACCGGTCTTAGAAGCCAGTCTATTACATCAGCAAGAGGCTTCTCGGAGCTGAGTCCCGGTATCCATTGATGGAAAATATGGCTTTTTGTCTCATTACGGCCTGCCAAAAGCTCAGGCCGTATTTCCAGTCCCACTCAATACATGTCATACCCAATCAACCTTTAAGGCAGGTTTTGCAAAAACCTAAAGCATCGGGACGTCTATTGAGGAGGGTTATTGAGCTCAGCCAGTTCGAAATTTTGTACACTCCGCGAACTGCAATAAAAATCCAGGCCTTGGCTGATTTTGTGGCAGAATGCACAGGATTCCGAGAAGATCCTGTGGAAGATTCAACCCAGGCCTCATGGAAGGTCTTCGTAGATGGCTCATCTAACGAGAATGGCTCCGGGGCTGGAATCATTTTGATATCCCCAGAAGGACATCAATTCCACTCGGCGTTGAGATTCATATTCAAAGCATCCAACAACGAGGCTGAATATAAAGCTTTACTGGCCGGGCTAAGGGTGGCCCAGGAGCTGAAGGCCAGCTCCGTCCAATGTTACAGTGATTCCCAGCTCGTGGTAAACCAAGTGCTAGGTGAATACCAAGCACGGGGAACCAAGATGGCTGCTTACCTGGCCAAGGTAAAGAGCGAGCTGTCTGTATTCGAGCGTGGCTCAATTGAGCAGATACCTCGGGAGCAGAATGCCAGCGCGGACGCACTCGCAAAGCTCGCTACCTCCAGGGAGGAGGAGACTCTAGGGTTAGTGCCGGTAGAGTTCTTGGAGAAACCAAGCATAGAGGAAGTCAGGGTGGAGGTCGAGATGATCGACGCCAGACCGACCTGGATGACCCCCATCCTCGAATATCTCATAGCAGGAAAGTTACCTGAAGAGCGTAATGACGCAAGGCGGGTACTTTACCAGGCTCCAAGGTATACATTGGTAGATGGGATATTATACCGGCATGGATACTCTCTACCTCTCCTACGATGTGTTCTGCCAGGCGAAGCGAAGACCATTTTGCAGGAAGTGCACGAGGGTTTTTGCAGAGATCACACTGGGGGGCAAAGCTTAGCCCTGAAGATCTTAAGGCAAGGATATTATTGGCCCACTTTGTCAAAGGCCTCGATCTCCTACGTCAAAAAATGTGACAAATGCCAGTGATTCGCCACAGTTTCCCGAGCTCCCCCGGTCGAGCTGAAGATGATCTCGTCCCCGTGGCCATTAGCGGTCCGGGGAATCGACTTGGTTGGCGCCCTCCCCACTGGAAAGGGAGGAGTCCGTTATGCGGTGGTGGCTCTCGACTACTTCACCAAGTGGGCAGAAACAGAGCCCCTGGCAACCATCACTTCAAAAAGAGTCCTCGACTTCGTGGTCAAAAGCATTATCTGCCGATTCGGGCTACCAACGAAGATCGTATCAAACAATGGAATGCAATTTGACAGTGACCTCTTCACCGAGTTCTGTGAGAGGCACGACATTGTAAAAAGCTTCTCCTCCGTGGCCTATCCCCAGGAAAATGGGAAGGTCGAGGTCGTCAATAAAACGCTAAAGACCATCCTTAAGAAAAGACTTGACGAAGCCAAGGCTGTCTGGCCAGAACAGCTCCCCAGGTATTGTGGGCATACCGGACCTCACATCGAACGCCGACGGGTCATACTCCTTTCTCCCTGGCTTTCGGGAGTGAGGCAGTCCTTCCTGTCGAAGTAAAGGTAGCCTCGCACAAAGTCCAGACATTTGACCAGGACCACAATCACGAATTGCTCTACGCGTCCCTCGACCTGATTGATGAAAGACGAGAAGATTCACAGCTACAGCTCGCGCATTATCAGCAAAAGATCACTCGTTATTTCAACTCAAAGGTCAGAAAACGCACCTTTGACATTGGCGACCTGGTCCTCAGAAGAGTCTTCTTAGCCAGTAAGGATCCCAAAGACGGAGTATTGGGGCCGAATTGAGAAGGGCCATACCAAATAACCGAGGTCATAAAGGAAGGAACCTACAAGTTAGCTCGGCTTAATGGAGAAGCAGTCCCACGAACTTGGAACGCCATCCATTTGAAGAAATATTATCAGTGATATCTTTGTAAGGCTTAGTCAGAGGCCATCTTTTGTTTATTAAGTAATGAGAATGAAATCTTTCTTCATTATTGTTTATATTTGTGGATGTAATGTCAAGTAACCATGAAAGACCCTTTCCTAATTACTTTGGGGGCATATGTCCTAGATATAACCAGGTCATCTTAAAGACTTAGAAGTTAGTTCAAATTGATTGATCTATGTTTTTCTTAAAAAACACGAGATATCGATAAAGGATTAACGCGGACTAAGCTATATCGTGGATATAACTAGGTCTTCCTAAAAACTTAGAAGTTAGTTCAAATTGATTGATCGATGTTTTTCCTACAGAGCACGAGATATCAATAAAGGATTAACCCGAACTAAGTTTTCAAAATTAATGTCCTAGATTCAACCAGGTCCTAAAACTTAGAAGTTAGTTCAAATTAATTGATTGATGTTTTTCCTAAAGAGCACGAGATATCAATAAAGGATTAACCCAAACTAAGTTTTCAAAATGAATGTCCTGGATTCAACCACGTCCTAAAACTTAGAAGTTAGTTCGAATTGATTAATCGATGTTTTTCCTAAAATGCACGAGATATCGATAAAAAATTAACCCGAACTAAGTTTTTAAATTAATGTCCTGGATACAACCAGGACTTGTCTTAGAATTTGGTTCAAGATTGATTAGCATGTTTTTTCCTAGAAAAGCATAAGATTCCAATCACAACACCAACAAAAAACTAAGATTATTACCAAATGCATAGAGGAGAAACAAGATAGAGGCAAAAATAGGTAAATCAATTAAGATAAAGGTGAAGAAATCAATTGTCTCGAGGTCAGAAAACCTCATAATATTAAGTTACAAAAAAAATGTGTAGAGGATAAAAAGAAAAAGAAAAGTCCTATGCCCCGCCAGGCCGCTCTGATGAGGTCGCCCCCTCGCCATCCTGCTCGGTGGCCGTGGAAGTCTCCCCGGTCTCGGAGGGCGCCTCTTGTTGAAGGCGAGCCTTGAACTTCTTCAAGAAGGACTCCCACGCGTCCGGCTCCAGAAAGGAGAAGTCACCTTCCGGGTTGAAGACCCAACAGTGGTACAACATATCCTCCATGGAGGAGCTAGAAGCTGCCCTCTCTGCTGCCAGGGTAGCCTTGGCCTCTTCGACCTCAACCTTCGCTGCGTCCAGTGCGGCCCGGGCAGCCTTGGCCTCCTCGAGCTCGATCTTCGCAGTGGCTAGGGCAGCCATGGTGGCATCGACCTACTGCAGCTTGGTCCGGGATGCCTCCAGCTCGGCCTGGGCGACCCTCTCGTTTTCTCGAGCAGTTACCAGGGCCTCCTTGGCCTCCCTTTCCTGTTGCTGAGCCATCGCAAGAGTGACCTGAGCAGCCTAGTGCTCGTCCCTGATCTCCTCGATCCTGGCCCAGGACCGAGATATGCTCCGGTGGAGAGCCAGAGCCCCCTGCAAGATGAAAAGATAATAAGGCAAGTGCCTTAGGAAAAGTAATAACACAAACAAAAAGGGAGTACCAGTGGCAAGGCCAACTTACCGTGAGGGTAATCCCCAATGAAGACTCCATCACATTCTCGGGACTCCTTGTCTTGATCTCCCGCAGATCCCTCAAGGTGGCATTGTAACAGTGGTCCATCATGTAGGTCGCGGTCTCGTAGATCGTCCCCCTGAAGACATCGGGGATTTTCTCCAAGGCTCGGGGGTTGACCGGGATGCGCACCTCAGGGGTCGTAGTTGATAAGGTCCCAGTGGGCACCTCCGGTTCCTGAATAGAGACGAGAGCTCGCGGAGGAGGCGGGGGCATCTTCTCCCTTGTAGGAGGGGGCGGAGGCACTTTCTCTTGAGCAGCCGGGGCTTGATTTTTCCCCTTTGCAGGAGACTTGGAGGTGGTCTCGATGGCTTTCTTCGCCATCCGAAGCCTCTTCACCATGGGCCCGGGAGCCCCAGAGGAAGGGTTCCCTCCAGGGAACATGGCTCGCAAATCCTTGTTCCCGGGCTGAGACATCTCCTTTGTTAAAGCAAAGACAGCAAAGCATTAATATACATGTAAAAATATTTGTGCAAAACAACAAAGAAAAGAAAGCAGGTCTCAAGTATGTATTGAAAGAGGTCCTACCCTTCGAGCTAGAGGAGGAATCTATGGTCACGACCTCCGGCCCCGGAGCTTCGGCGAGGGAGTCTAAGGTAATGACTTCACGAGCTAGAAGAGGATCTGGGTCCGAATCTGCCTCGGGACTGGACTCTTCTACGTACTGCCTAAGACCTAGAGCTACTACACCTTCCAGGAGGGAGGGCCACAACCTAAGATTGGTCCCCTACTCCTCAAAAAAAGCCGACCTAAAAGCTAAGGTATTATCTACAACTATAGTACCCCTTGGGCGGCTTATGTCATAACATAGCACGAGCTGGTCAACGCATTTGAGTAGGGTGATGTCGCGGTCTGGGTCGTTTTGATGGCGATGAATGGGTTGGCTGGGGTTAAACCTAGCAAGCTGTAGGTTGGCAGTGGCCCTATCTAAATCCCTAAATAGATAAGGATTACTTTGGCCGGAGTGGCCGGCTGCTGCCCCGGACTGGGCCCTTTCCATGTTTACTTCTTGGGCGACCTCCAGAACTCGCTTCCACCGCACGAGGGGCACCTCGTCCTCATCCTCGCCCGCGACCTCCTCCTCAGGGATGCGCGCCATCTCGCGAGCAGGAGGGAGGCTCCGCGGTCTCCTCAGGGCCAAAGTCTGGCCTGGAGAAATTAACTTGCACGCCAGCATCGTCTCGTCGGACACGAGCTGGCGATAATCCTTTTCACTTGGGGGGAGCCCCGCCAAGGTCTCATATTGACCCCCAAGGGTCACTGACTTGGCTGTCCTCGTGAAAATGGCTGCATGATAGTTTCTAAGTCAGGAACGAATAAAAGAAGCTAATCAACAATCAACATACGAGCTGAGAGTAGAAGGTACTTACGAGGACGGTTGAAGTAATGGTGTTCGCAGTTGCAAAACCCCTTGGACATAAAGAACTGGTCCTTAAAGTCGTTGGGGTGGCTGAGCAGCTTGATGATCGCAGCCGAATTTGGAAAAAGGGGCAGATAGTAGAACCCGTCGCCGCCCCCGTTGCTCCGGGCTGGTTTTGAGGCAGAAGAAGTAGAGGATGTCCGCCGGCGTGGGGACCTCCCATTCCTGCTTCAGGAATAGATACTTCAGCCCCGCTAACAGGTGGTATGAATTAGGGGGGAGATGGAAGGGAGCCAGCTTCACGTAATTTAAAAAATCCGCGAAGTACTGGTCCAATGGGAGGAAGGCCCCAGCCTTGAGATGCTCATCGCTCCAGGCGCGTATTCCTCGTCGAGCGGCGCGCAGCTCCGCTCACCTTCAAGGGGAGGTCGGGCGTCCAGGGCGCCCCTCCCAATCTCAATGTTGTGGGAAAGCAATATTTTGTTGACTTTCCCTTGGGTGGTGACCTTCGAGGCGATCCTCTCGGCCTCGAAAAAGGCGTCGGGCCCCACCTTGACCTCCTTCTCCATGGTTGGACTGAAGTTGGGGATCGGGGAGTCTGTGACCACCTCTTTTCCTTTTTGCTGGGAAGATGAGCTGCCCACACTCTTTTTGGGTGCGCTCTTCTTAGGTCCCATCTGATCGCCTAACGAACAAAGAAGAAAATTTAGAAAAGCGACCTAAGTATAAGAAAAAATCTAGCACGAAGTGTTTCCTTTACACGGGCTGAGGTAATCTCAGCCCGTGGCGAGTGAGACCACGTGGTTCTATGAACATGCGCCTGTGCTCCCAACGGGTCCCCGATTACTCGGAATCCGTGTGTTAGGAGGGTCAGAGTACAAGTTTGCCTTGGAAGGAAAGTTTCAGCAGGCAACATTAGGCAACAATAGGCAAAACCGCCTGTGAGGTGTGTCCCCTAAGCTACTCGGTTTTTGCACCCTAAAAACTGGCTACTCCAAACAGGAATACAAAAATTTTACCCAGAAAATCTCCCCAGAAAGTGTGCCCTATGAGTCATGCTCCTAAATCGTTTTTCCTACGGTCGATGCCCCTAGGATAAAAACCTACGCATAACATACCAACAAAAAACTAGCAACATACTGCATTCGATTACAGAGACAATTTACCTAAGCAACAGTGAAGGAAAACATTTAAAACATGCACAAACGGAGGACTTATAGAAATGTTTTGCTGTGGTGAGACTGAAAGGGTCGTCTGGGTTGGGATCCTGCTGGGATTGCTGGTACCAGAGTCTCGAAGGAGCTCTCGTGCTTGAATTTCTGGAACGCTGGGAACAGTGACCGAAAGAAAGAGAGGGTTTTGAGACTGAGAAGAAAGAAGAAGATGAGAAAAGGAGAAAAATTTCAAATGAACGGGTAGCCCATGCGAAAGGTGGCCAGCCCTTTTATATACGTAAAAGGCCAAAGGAGGAGGGCCATTGGATCGCCTTGATGTAGGATACGAGGATCACTACTTCAAAGACGAAACGACGACTGAATGTAGGCTAGGCCATTTAATGCGGTTCTCAGAAGACGTACCGTCACCAACCACGATGCTCCACGTATTCGACGCCAGCATAATGGGCGAAATGTGAAGAATCCACACAGAAGCCTAAAAGCCCCCACTGTGGCCCCAGGTGACATCATATGCCACGAGCAGGGGCTTGGGGGGCAAATGTACGCCCTAAATATCCACGGGCTATTAGCGAGCTGAGAAATGACATAATTATATCAGCCACGTGGATGCCACGTACTCAGAGCTACTGTTACCAGGTCCTATCTATTTAGCTCGAGAAAACGAAAGGCTTAATGATATTACTAAGGAGTCGGGTCAGGAGTATGGACACCACGAGCTGAGAGTACATCAAGCTCGAGGTGCAAGCTTGAGTTGGCACCTCTGCCCCCTTATAAAGTCAACCACGCAATGTAAACATGCATATATCAAACATCACGTGTCTGATCCATCCCTGAATTCTCGAACACGCAGCTTAAACGTGCGTGTTCAGGCACCCACGACTGGGTTGGGCCGTGCGGCCCATTATCCCCCTTACCTATTGATTAAACCACACTTCATTGTCAGGTTTTAGGAATTAATCATGAATGTCACAGAAGTGACATGATGGGTAAGAAGGTCACGAGATGACCTCCCTTGCCAACCCCCAGGTGCCCTCTCCCTATAATTATGGGGACCTTGGGAGTTGCAAGGGGTTGGATTCTACTTGGTAAAGAAATACCCTGTAAAGAATATCAGAAAGATAGCAATAATATTGGCTAGTCGACTAGAAGGATTTTAACCTTTGAACAACCTAAAATAGTAGTCGTGTTATCATTTTACTTTGAGATCATTCATCTATTACGGTTCATTATTTAGCACTAATCCCATTCTTTATTCTATTCATTATCTGTTGCCGAAGAACCGCGTCAACACCTATGCCAACAAGTTGCATCTTTTTTTCGGTAACACATCACTTGAGAACTCCAAAGTTAAGCGTGCTTGACCTGGAGTAATCTCATGATGGGTAACCTCCTCGAAAGTTTTCCCAGGAAGCGTGCGAGTGTGGACAAAGCACATTGGAAAGACTCGTGTTGGTTGTAGGGTCAGTCGTCATTCCAGGAAGTAGCCATAGTGACGTGGGGCATTATAAGATCTTTTCTAAGAGAAGGTGTTTGGGTGACCAAAGCTCTACCATTGATGAGAGAAAAGTCGGAGAAATGGTCCGAGTACGTGAGGGAGAGAGGAGAGGCTGAGAATGAGAAAGTTTTTTTATATTTTTGTTTATGGTAATCTAATTTTTATATTTTATGGAGTTACTATATTTAAAAAAAAAATTGGCAAGACTTACCATATTTAATGGCATTTCTTTTTAGTCCATAAATATAGAAACTAACTTATTTTTTCCCATATGTTAACTTCTCTTTTAAAAAATGTCATTTTTTGAGTTTTTTTTTTACTTTTATCATGTATATTTACAAAAAAAAAAAAAAACATCAATTGACAGCAACATGACAACATTCAAGAGCCTAATTGTTTAATTATTTTTTGTTAAACAAATGTTTTATTTCACATAAAATTTATAAACCAAAAATCTATAAAAACATAATTTTTAAACAAATTATAGAAACTTCATAAAGACTCTCTTCCCTAATGTTCATCCAAAGTTCAAATTACAAACATAAGAAATTATAAAGTCCAAAGTACAAACATAATGTCCAAATCTAAATAATAGATACTAAATACTACCAAGATTTTATTCATAAAGTCTAATAAATACAACCATAAAGTCCATAATCCATATAGAACTAAATATTACAAAAGAAAAATAAATCCTTAAATAAATTCTAGGTCTTCCAAAATACAAAGTTCTTTGTCCTTTCTTTCTTCTCCTTCCAAAATTTAAAACTTGAATATCCAAATCCAAACATTTAAATTTTTTTTTTAAAGAAACTAAATAAACAATTATCAGGGTGCTAACGGCTAAGTCATTATAACATAAACATATACAAAGTCACACATTAGAGTTTATACAACACACAAATAAACTAAAAAGTCAAAATGTTAAGTGATTGCCAAAAAGACATATATATTTTTGTTTTATTTTTAGGGCCTTTCTAGAAGCATACTACTAATCTAATTAAAATACAATAATGATACACATAATTCTATTTATATTATTAGTGCAAAATGACAAACTATTTACTTGCATTAATGATAATATAAAATAAATTCTTACCATATATAAAATATCATATTAATAATATTCTTTTAATCTATCGATTGAAACATTGATAATAATGACAATATTATTTATACAAAAAAAAAACATTCATTATACATAAACACATACAGTGGCTGCTGGAAGACTACCATAAGCAGAGACTAAATGTTATATTCTAGGTATTTTATAAACTCATTTGTTTATAAACACAGTAGAATCATAAATAAATAAAAAATCCTATAGTATATAGTCAAAATACATTTGATAAAATCTAAACAATATATAATTTCAGTAAATGTTAAATATAAAATACTATAAAACAAAATAACATGTTTATAAGCATTTGTTACATAATATGGTTTGTTGAAGAAACATTTGAGTTTTTAAGAAATATATACACGACTCAAAGTATCAAAAAATTTGCCTATAAAATATAAGTCATACAGTTTAATTTAAGAATTGAAACATAATATATCATCACATTGGTAAACCAACCATTCAAAAATTGTGAAAAATACACAAAGGGAATCAAAAAAATAAAATAATGAGTTTTGAAAATGAAGTATGATTTTAAAAACAAAATATATGATAAAAAAAACTTGAGACAATATTGTGAAAAGAATCCTTCTAAGTAAAACATATAAGAACTACACAAAACAAACTAATTTTTTTTACTATATCAAACATCCAACATCCATATCCACATAATTTTTTTTTACAAAATAAACTATTTAGTACATTTATTCAACCAATAACGAGACATGCAACCCCTAAATCTTCATGTTAAAATCAAATATCCCAATCCTCAAAAAATAAACATTATCGTGTATAACATCCTGAATTGCCAGTGAAAGTGTTATCTCAAAATACTAATCCAAAAATAAAATAAACCTTATAGTGTATATTTGCTAGTTTATCATCATATAAAAATACTATGCATAAGTTATTTTTTTTTTATCAAGTCACCTGTAAATACAATGACATAATTAGCTAAATTATTATAGTTCAAGAAGCTGACATGCTGAAAATTTTGTAACTATTATGAAAAGTTTAAAACTAAACAAAAGTATTTTTTTAAACTATTTAGTCCATGAAATGTCTAATTTAGTTTATTTATTTTTTATTTTAACTAAACTTAATATAATAAAAAAGGATTATATTTGCAAAAAGTTTTGTCTTCTATACTCATATGAATAAAATTTTAAATCTTAAAGGTTTAGCCAATCAAACTAAGAATCAAAGCAATAAAACGTACACAAAAATATAAGTATTTCAACAAATATGGTAAGTAAATAAATGGGATGTGAGAAACATGTGGATATAGAGAAAAACTTCCTTTTTAAATAATGAATAAAAATCAAATCATATTTTGAATTTATAATTAATTATATCATTAATATATTATACAAATGTAAATAGTTTCAAAAATTGTAACATAATAAATAGAAATAAAAAAATAAATGTACTTTATACTATAAAAAGAAAAAACTGCTATAATAGTGGAATATTAATATTTGTTGTAGTACAAAATGTGATTTTCCTAGTTTTTATTCTTATTTTTTTTCATAAAAATTATTGTGGCATTTATTTTTATTATATATTTTTTTCTTTTCAATTTTGGTATATATTTCGATATATGTTTTGATGGGGTGATTTCCACAATAATTCATAGCAAAATATATCGAAACTATTAGGTGAATTCTAAACTACTTAGAATTGAACACTCTACTTAGAATTCTAAACTATTAGGTGAATAACAATCCTAAGATTATAATAGAACAATGCAAAATCATAATTAGTGGCCATCTAAACAAGATTTACAAGATTCATAGCATTCAAATAGAAAAATAGAAGTAATTTAATATAAGGGAATAGAAGGAATAAAATTCATCAATGCATTCAAAGTCTCATGTCTAGGGTTTTGAAATAACCCTTAACCTAAAAGGAAACTACTCCATAATCAAATTCATGATCACAAACATAAATATTCAATGAAAATAAAGAAGTTTTAGAGAAGAAAGAAAAACTAGATTGAAGAATGTAGATGATGATGTCTTTTCTTCTCCTTTGCCGATATAGACTCTAAAATTCACAATCCAAAGTTATTTTAAAAGTTAACCCTAACCCCTTTTATATCCCCTTAAAAATACATTTGAAATTTAAAATTTAAAACTGAATTTTCCAGAAAATCGGGTGCCGACTGTGGCCTGGGACATTGCTAGCCACGGCCTTTGGGCTCTGTTGGTGTGGCCGCGACCCTAGAATTTTTTCTTTTTTCTTCAACTGCAGCCATTGAAGCTATTTTAACCACAACTTCCTCGATATATCTCAGAATTGGACGATTCAAAAAGCAACATAGAGCTAAGAAAAAGATCTAAAACTTGTATCCCTATAAATATTTCCAAAAGAGTATTGTAAAATTATCAAAATCAAGTGTGAAGTTTTAGATTTGTAATTCCGAGCTTAACCATTGCTTGTAAAACATCCAAAATTCATTCTTTTTCATCCAAATGTATTGAAAATCCTAAAAATACAAAATAAGCTAATTAAACATATATAAATATATAATCAAGTGCATAATCATGGAAGAATAATGAATTAAAAATAGACAAATTCGATACTTATCAAATTCCATTACACTTGACATTTGCTCGACCTCGAGCAAACAAAATAAAAACTAAAAACATAAGCAATTGTTTTGTCGAAAGAGTTAGTTGTCTCAAAAATTGATCAAGCAAATACGCCATTAGAAAAATCTGAATTCCACAATCCTCAGAATTTCAACTCAACACCCAGTCACCACTTAAACTTGATCTCTTATGATTATGCACAATCAAATTTACCAAATCACATACACCTGAATCAATTTATACATGACAGAGTATGTTTCAAAGTCTCTTGTATAGAAAATATTTATCATGAAAAACATCCACTCCATAGACATTAACCAATTATTCTCCACTAATAGAAACACACGTAATCACACCATAGCCTATATTTATTCTATTCTCTGGATCTTCCTACCAATTTCCCATACAATTAAAAAATACATAACCTTTTCATTTTCTTCTTTCCATATTGATCTTACTATTTCCCCCACACTTACACTTTTGCGAAACTTTTCTCTTTTTTTCAATTAGCAGGTGAGAAGGGCTTTAGCGCTAGTGTTTAGCAATCCGGCTGACATTGAACTTGAACTAGCTGCTGCCATTGAAAGAGATACAATTTTTTTTCTCATTTTTTTTTTCTTTCTTTCAATTCAACTTCATTGGGAGAAATAGTAGATCAAACTTCCCCTTCTTATAATACATAACCCAACCCACAAAATCAAATATTCATATAAAACGATGGTGTAATGGGTCACAAGAAGAGATAAAATTTTCAAGCTGCAAAGGTTTAAATATTTGATTCATAGAATAAAAGATTAGTCATTATGGATGAAAAATGGAAAATTGGGGTATTAGATATGATAGGTAAGCTTGAAATGCCCAAACGATCCAAAGAACAATTATGTGTACTTGATCATCTTCCTAATCATTTGTACTTGTGATTTTGCCTCAAATAATTAACCAATGATTTCTAGAGTAGTTGAGACTATATATAGATAAGAGCATGGGTAAATCTCTCCAAATAATAGTAAAAAATAAATATAATTGTACACATTATTTTTTAAAATTGAAGAACAAGCTTAAGTAACAAGGACACAAGAGTTAAGCACACAATTCATGTAAAATTCATCAAGTTCCTAGAATTATTCTTATCTCAATCAGGAGATTTTATCATCGACAAACGACTTTAAACTTAACCATACTTATCACAACCTAAAAACAAACCAAACTAAAGAAAAAAATGACACTAAAAACAACTAAACATAACACAAACACAAATAACAACTAAAAAATGATAAATAAAAATAAAAACATAATAGAAACACAAATAATTACTAAAGAAATGACGAAGAAAAATAAAACAAGCAGTTTTCCCTTCCCCCACACTTAATTTAAGCATTGTCCTCAAGGCATAAATAAATAAAAATCAATGCAAAATAAAAGTAAAGGGTGAGAAAAACTCCCGTAAGTGCCTTGTTTAATGTCGTTAGCTCGACTGAATGATGTAGTCATGATTGTTATGGTGGGTCATTTAACAGAACCTTCTTCCTCTTGTACTCATCAATAGACTTGAACACATTAAACTTTATAACTTCATCGTCAAATTTTGATGATAACATTCCTTCTTTAACATCTAGATTTGTACTTGTCGTGAGCTTGAATGACCTCTCAAATAGAACCTGCACAAAAATATATGCAACCACCTCTACAAGATTAACATTAATGTAATTGGCCAATTGAATAATAACATCAGTTCCTTTTAATGACCCAAGATTTAAGGAAGCAAAAATAGAATAAGACATAACATTAATATGTGTTCATAAATCTATCATACAATGATGAAATCTGGTTTTACCGATGAATGATGCATGGAATTGTAAATGTCTAAGGATCCTGACACATGGGTGGCAACTTCCTTTGAAAAACAACAAAGACATTCTCCCCCACACTTATATTTTTATCACCCTTAAGTTTCCTTGTATTTGTGCACAAATCCTTAAAAGCTTAACATACAGCGGTGCTTGATTAATGATCTTAAGGAGCAGAATATTGAATTTAAGGATCACCTTTTTTTCCTCCTCATTCTTAGATTTTGTCAATCTGCTTGGAAAACGAGAATAGGGACATACAATCTGACAGTTGGTTTTTGTGGCATTTTCTTCGATGATGGACCAACTAAAGTGAAAGTTTCGATCTCTAGTGGAGAAGATGCTTCTTAGGTTGAATTGTTGACTTCTTGAGTTACCATTGGATCAAATGTCGTGTCTGGATGAGGTGGCGTGTCAAGTTGTGTACCACTTTGGAGAGCTAGGGTACCATCATTCTCTATTGGATTGCTCTCGAGTTCTGTGGGTAATTCTCCAAAACTCTCAACCTTAAGATTACTAAATGATGTTGCAAATTTGTCCCATAATACTCTCCAAATTCTTGAGGGATGCTCGAGTACTCTGAAGAACAACTTGGGTCTATATATTTGAAGCCACCAAGGTTCTCAGCACATCTGAAATTGATGGTTCTTGATCTTGTGGCATTCCTGTAGGAGGTTGTTGAGGACGAGGCACGTAAGCCTGCTGTGACATCTATTGAAGTTGGAGATTATTGGCATTCAAGGCTCTCATAAGATCTCCAATTGATGGATCTGAATATTGTGGCACGAACTCATTATATTCTGATTGAGAGTAGTAATTCGACTAAACATATTGATTTCCATCATAGAGAGTATTAGAATATTCCTCCCATTGTGAATTGTAATTGTTAGAATATGGGTCATATCTATTCATTTGGGGATCATAACAGTGTTGATAGTACATTGACATCTCTCTAACCAATTTTTATGCAAGCTCTTAAAACATCAACCACAACTAATAAACCAAGTTAGTAAAAAGAAAAAAAAATGAATAAAAAAATAAATAAAATAGTCACTGGCAACGGCGCCAAATTTTTTTTGCGTGTCATATGCCGTACAAAATTTAATTATATTTATTCTTTATTACTCACTAAATTCTTAGTAAAGTGGTAGAAATGGTCGAACCCACAATGACTATTCTTATTCAATTTATCATTCAAAATAAAAACAAGGTTTAAATAGGGATTTTTATTTCAAGATTTAATAACATAAAATAAAGTAATAAACAAAGAACAATGAATAATACGATTTTAAAGAAACAGTTAAGAATTATTCTCCACCTTCAACAATCAATCTATCAACAATGACAAATAATATTCTCTATTCCCAATTAAACTATTAACCCCGCAGATAACACTTCAGCAGTCAATTATCCTAGTTTCCCTGTTTTAATTAATTAAAGCTAAGTGCTCTTAATTAATCATTTTTACCAAGCAATAAATCCATTAAGCATGCAATCTATTTAACCCAGGAAAAACATTACATTCAATGGAAACAAGTTAATCTAGGCAACAAATTCATTAAGCATGTAATTCATTTAACCTAGGTTCTATTCTTCATCACAATTAAAATACTTGTCACAATACCTTAATTGCAATTTGTCACTCTACTTATATTCCTAAAATATTAGGAGAATAACAATCCTAAGATGATAACACATCAATGCAAAACCCTAATCAGAGGCCATATAAACAAGATTTTACAAGATTCATAACATTCAAATAGAAAAATAGAAGCAATTTAATATAAGGGAATAGATGGAATAAAATTCATCAATGCATTCAAGATCTCATGTCTAGGGTTTTGAAATAACCCTTAACATAAAGGAAACTACTTCATAATCAAATTCATGATCACAAACATAAATATTCAATGAAAAAAAAAATTAGAGAATAAAGAAAAACTAGATTGAAGAATGTAGACGATGATGTCTTTTCTTCTCCTCTGCCGCTATAGACTCTAAAATTCACAATCCAAAGTTATTTTAAAAGTTAACTCTTTTATAGCCCATTGAAAATAAATTTGAAATTTAAAATTTAAAACTAATTTTTCTATAAAATTAGGAGCCAGTTGCAACCTGGGACATTGTTGGCCGCGGCCGCTGGGCTCTGTTGGTGTAGCCGTGGCTGTAATGCCCTACAATCCCTAATGCGGTTTAATGGTTGGATTAGTAGGCCGGGAGGGCCATAATTGTTTTATTATGCCATTAAACTAGTATTGCATGTTTATGTGAATTATATTATAATATGATGTTAAATGCATGCATGTGGGCCACATTTCATCACAGGGGTATTTTGGTAATTTGGCCAGTTGAGGGCGTAATTGTATATTTGTATGCATGTTGGTGAACTATTGGTGAGGCCACATTATAATGTGGATTTGTTCGAGTTATTCGGCATGAGACGATCTTTGAGTGCAAATTAGTGGTTTAGTCATAACGGGATTAAGTTCGAGGCTCGGGGTGAGTCTTGGGATATTTTGGTGATTAGAGCATTGCCGGGAAGTATAGTGTAACAGGATATGAATTATTGGTATTTGAGAATATCGAGAATAGCGGAAATTGGAGGGTGTTAATTATGATTAATGAAATAGGCGTGAAATGACAGTTTTACCATTGGGAGCCTTTATAAACCTTTATTTGACCTAGGGGCATTTTAGTCTTTTCACCCCTAGGATTGGTATAAGCCATTGAAGGCTGTAGAACGTGCAAGAAATAGAGTATCAAAACACCTCCCCTTTACACCATTTCTCCTCATTCTTTCTTTCAATTTTTGACCTTAATTTGAAGAAACAACCTAGGAAATCAAAGGTTGGAGCTTAGAAACTTGGTTCATCCATTGAAGAGGACTCAAATCTAGCTTAAGGTAAGAATTCATCCATGAAACTTTAGCTATACCTTATTTTTCTATTGGTTTTCAGTCAAGAGAATTTGAAGCGGTTAGTTGGGAATCAATGGAAGTTTGTGAGTAAGTTTGCTTGGGTTTTGATGAGGTTGTGATATGAATGAAGTTTAGGGTTTGAATTTGATGTTTGGGATTGGTTTGGAGGCTTAGTTTTCAGGGGAAGTCGCAAGGAAGGAAACTAGAAAAAATTCTGGTCTGCAGATGGTGTCCCAGCGCTAGGCAGGGCAGAGAGCTAGGTCTCTCTGACTTGGGACAGCGCCCCAGCGCTACACAACAGTGCCCCAACACTAGGTTAACTTCAGCAAGTCCTATTTTTAGGGCTCGAGATGACTTTGGGGGCTCGGGGATTGGTTCCTTTACCCCGTTTGGGTAGATTGGGAGTCCCGAGAGTGCGGGATTGATCTTGGAAGTGAGGTATTAGATTGGGAACCTCTTATTGATTTACTTTATTAATGGATTCCAATTGGTTATGACTAGGTGACCGCTAAGGAACTAAAAGACAGATCTTTCTCAAGGGTCTTTCTTTTACTATTTCTCCCTTGAACCTGAGGTAAGAAAAATGCACCCTGTGTTTATGACATGCACAATTATTATAGAGGCATTTTGATTGTTAAATGTGGACATTGATTTCATATTAAATGCTTAGCAAATCTTGCTTACTTGTGTATGGCACTGACTAGTCAGAATCGTCCTTGGCCGCGTGTTACTGACCTAAGAGTCAAAAACGGCATAAGTGTCAAGAACGCAGAGCAGATAAAAGATTAGATCTAATCGACATCGGCATTGAATGACTCATATGGAGTATTAATGTTGGACTGACCCTAAGTTCGATGAAAATTATAAGCGCTTGTCTAGTCTATGACTAGTTACTCAGAGCCAGGGCCAAAGGCTTTGGTGACTGTTTTGTCACATAGCTAAGGGAACGGAATCCCACGTTGGTGACTCTATGGTCACTCGGTAGGTTTATGCTAGTGACTATTTCACCAGATACCTATCTTGTTTAAGCTAGTGAAATGATCACTTATCTGTAAAGGGTACGGAACCCACCTTAGTGACTTTTACAACTGTCACTCCTTTATTTTGGACTAAAAGTCCTGGATGATTATTATGATCATCGTTTGATATTATATACATGAAGTATTGAGTTTTCTTGTTGGGATTTTGCTCATGGGTGCTATGTGGTGCAGGTAAAGGGAAAGAAAAGCTCATCCAGCCTTGAGTGGAGAGCTTAGGTGGTGATGTGTACATATGCGGCTGCTTGACCACCACGGCCAAGGAGTTCTCAGAGGAACTAGGGGCTTTACCCTATTTTTGCCGCTTAGATCGGCGGGTTGTAAATTTTATACAGTAATGACCATTTTGTATTGTAAATAACTTGTAAACATTTCTTATGGGCCCATGAACAGTTTTATGTTTTAAATAAAATATATCATTTCCTTTTGATTGGTTTTCCACCTTAGCCTATTAATAACACCAAGAAGCACGTTTTTAACCAAAGAACTCGGTTAGCGAGTTAAATCATGGTTCAAAGTTCACCGTAACTTTCTAAGGGTAACCAGGGCGTTACAGCGGCCATAGAATTTTTTTCGTTTTTTCATTTTTCTTCAACTACAGCCACTGGCGGTATTTTAACCATAACTTCCTTGATATAACTCAAAATTGGAAGATTAAAAAAGATATGGAGAGCTAAGAAAAAGATATAAAACTTGTATATCTAGAAATATTTCCAAAAGAGTATTGGAAAATTATCAAAATCAAGTGTGAATTTTCAGACTTGTAATTCTGAGCTTAACTATTGCTTGTAAAACATCCCAAATTCATTATTTTTCATCCAAATGTCTTGAAAATCATAAAATCACAAAATAAGCTAATTAAACATATATAAATAAATAATCAAGTGCATATTCATAGTGTACGCCCTAATTCTCCAACGGGCTATTAGCGAGTTGAGGTATGGCATAATTCTTTATCGGCCACGTGGATGACATGTACCCGGAGCTGCTATTACTGTAACGCCCTGGTTACCCCAGAACAGTTACGGTGAACAGTGAACCGGAAATTTTACTCGCTACCCGAGTCCTTTGGTTAAAAACGTGATCTAGGTACCATTAACAGGTTAAGGTGAAAAACCAATAAAAAAGAAAGGGTACATTTCATTAAGTAAATAAACTGCTCATGAGCCTTTTAAAATGTTTACAAGTAGTTTGTATTACAAAAGAGTTGCTACAGTTCCAAATATACAATCCCCGCCGGCCTAAGCGGCAAAAATAGGGTAAACCCCTAGTTCCTCTGAGAACTCCTTGACCGTGGCGGTCAAGCAGCCCTGTATGTACATCACACCGCCCAAGCTCTCCACTCAAGGCTGGCCAAGCTTTTCCTTTCCTTTACTTGCACCATATAGCACCCATGAGCCAAGGCCCAGCAAGAAAACATAATAAAACATGATATAATATCAACAACGATCATAATAACCATTCAGGACTATCAGTCCAACATATAGGTGACAATAGCCAAAAGTCACAATAATGAGCATCGCTCCCTCTGGCCATGTGACGATAGGGTCACCAAGGCTTAACTGATAGGTGATTTCCTTCATAAGCTTGTTCAGGACAGGTGCATGGTGACTGGTCACCAACATAACCTTCCACACAACTCTAGAGTCGAAACTATGGACAACGTCCCTTAGCCACGTGACAAATGGTCACCGGGGTTATATACCTTGGCTATAGTCATCTGGTCGTAGACCAGGCAAGCGCTTATAAGTTCTTCGACCTTAGGGTCGGTCCCACATTAATGCCATAGAGCCATTCAATGCGTGATCATCGACTTTAGAGTTGGTCCCTGACTAGTCAGTGTCTCAAACAGGTAATCAGCAATCACTAGCATTTTACATGCAATCCATGTCCACATAAGTCAACCAACATGCCTCAATATCAAACCATGCATGTCATATACCTATACAGGGTGCAACTGTATTCATACACTGTTTTCTTACCTCTGGTTCGAGTGAGGATTATAATATGAACGACCCCTAAGAATGATAAATCTTTAAAATCTTTGACGGTCACCTGGTCATAACCAAATTATAGAATTTATCAATAAAAATGATAACCGAGGGTTCCCAAACCAAATCCCAGCCCCCGAGACATCAAATACTACCCAACCAGGTACTAGGTCCAACCCCGAGGCCTATGGCTTGGATCCCCAAGCTAAAAACCACATTTTAGCAAAATTGGCCTTAAGGGCCGCGGCCCTCCCTTGCTGCGCCGCGGCTCACCCTCAAACAGAGAGGGCTCCCTGCCTGCCAAACGCCAAGGGCCGCGTCGCACCCCTGCTGTGCCGCGGCGCCCAGCCCAGAACAGCAAGAACGCCCACGCACGAACCAGTTTTCCCTGTGCGATTTCCTCTTAAACCAGCCCTTCAAACCTTTGTAAAACCTCCCTCAAACATGTAATTAAGCCCCCACATAACTCCCTTAGCTCACTCACATCAAAACCCAATCAAACCAACACTAAAGCCCTTTTTGATTCACACTCCCCACATCAAAACTCTAAGGCTAAGACCAACAATCAAAACAGAGCATGTATAAAAACCAGTGGCTAAAGCTCACCTTGGAAACGGTTTTGGACCTCCCTCACAAGCCAATTCAAGTCTCCAATCCAGCCCTTAAGTTTCCCTAGCTTGAAACTCCACCAAGAACTCAAAACCCCCAAAGAGAAGTGAAGAAGATGAAGCAAGAAGAAGGTACGGGAAGAGAAGGAAGCAAACCCCTGTTTTTACTCTGTTTATTCTACAGCTTTCTAAGCCACTTAAGTCACATATATCCTCCCAAAAAGACCAAAATACCCTTGTGTCATCCTAAGCCTTTTAAACCAACTCAAGGGCAAAATTGGTACATTCCACTAAACCCGTTAATTATAATTAACGCTTCCCAATTCCCGCTAACCTCAATATCCTCAAACACCAATAATTCACATCCCATTATCCTAAAATCCCCGATAACGCTATAATCACTAATTTCACCCTGAGCCCCGAGCCCCGAACACAAACCTGTTATGACCAAACCGATAAATCATGTTTAAAGATCGTCTCATGTCAAAATACTCAAACCAATCCACATTATAATGTGGTCTCACAATATACCATTAACACGCAAACAAATATTCAATTATACCCTCAACGGGCCAAATTACCAAAATACCCCTGTAAACAAATGTGGACTCACATGCATGCATTTAACATCACATTATAATATAATTCTCATAAACATGCATAAACACATTTAATGGGGTAATTAAACAATTATGGCCCTCCCGGCGTACTAATCCAGCCATTAGCCATAATAGGGAATCCGGGGCATTACAACTATCCCCTCCTTACAGAAATTTCGTCATCGAAATTTACCTGAACAGCTCGGGATACTGACTCCGCATATCAGACTCCAGCTCCTAGGTCGACTCCGCTGTTCCTCCACAACACCTTAACCAAAGGTATTGTCTTGTTCCTGAGGACTTTATCCTTCTGATCAAGTATCTGAACAGGCTGCTCCTCAAAGGAGAGGTCTGGCTCAAGCTCCAGATCCTCATAACTCAAAATATGTCTCTCATCAGATACATACCTCCGAAGAGCGGATACATGGAATACATTATGCACGACCGACATCGCCGGAGGCAAATCTAGCCTGTAAGCCACTTGACCAATCCTCTCCAGGATCTCAAATGGACCTACGAACCTAGGACTCAGCTTGCCTTTCTTCCCAAACCTTCTCACCCCTTTCCATGGCGAGACTCTAAGGAAGACATAGTCTCCTACCTGGAACTCCACATTCCTGCGTTTGGGATCCGCATAGCTCTTCTGTCTACTTTGAGAAGTAAGCATCCGAGCTCTAATCTTATCAATAGCCTCACTGATCCTCTGAACTGCCTCAGGACCTAAGTATCTCCTTTCACCTGTCTCATCCCAATGAATGGGAGATCTACACTTCCTACCATACAACATCTCATAAGCTGCAACACCAATGGTAGAATGATAACTGTTATTATAGGAGAACTCTATCAAAGGCAGATACTTACTCCACGAACCACCAAAGTCCAGCACACATGCTCGTAGCATGTCCTCCAATATTTGGATCGTCCTCTCAGATTGTCCATCTGTCTGAGGATGATAAACTGTACTGAACTTCAGTCGTGTACCCATGGCTGTCTGTAAACTCTTCCAGAACTTGGAAGTAAATGTAGGGTCCCGATCTGACACGATTAACCTAGGAGCTCCATGGAGGCGCACGATCTCTCTCACATAGAGATATGCATACTGGTCAACAATATAGGTAGTCTTCACTGGTAGAAAGTGAGCTGACTTGGTATAGCGATCCACGATCACCCAAATGGAATCATGCTGACCAACTGTCCTGGGCAAGCCCACCACAAAGTCCATTGTGATGTCTTCCCACTTCCACTCTGGGATATCCAGAGGCTGCAGTAACCCTGCCGGCCTCTGATGCTCAGCCTTGACCTGTTGACACGTCAAGCACTTAGCCACATATTCCACCACATCTCTCTTCATCCCTGGCCATCAGTACAATGATCTCACATCCTGGTACATCTTTGTGGTGCTTGGATGCAAAGAGTAAGGTGTAGTATGAGATTCATCCTGGATCTCCCGCCTCAATGCAGCGTCTAATGGAACACATATCCGTCCCTTGTATCTCAACAACCCCAAATCAGACACTGTATAATCTCTGGATGCTCCAGCCAAGACATCCTCTCTAATCTTGACCAGTTGTGGATCACTCAACTGACCCTCTTTAATCCTCTCTAGCAGCGTAGACTGTAGCGTAATATTGGCCAACTGGCCCATCAGTAACTCTATACCAGCTCTGGTCATGTCATCAGCTAACTCTCTGGCTATCAGCCTAATACCATGAATCTGTCCCGGACCCTTCCGGCTTAAAGCATCAGCTACTACGTTGGCTTTCCCTGGGTGATACAGAATCTCACAATCATAATCTTTCACTAATTCTAGCCAACGCCTTTGTCTCATGTTCAAGTCCTTTTGGGTGAAGAAGTACTTCAGGCTCTTGTGGTCCGTATAAATCTCACACTTCTCTCCATAGAGATAGTGTCTCCATATCTTTAAAGCAAAAACCATCGCTGCTAACTCTAGGTCATGAGTAGGATACCTCTTCTCGTACTCCTTCAACTGACGAGAAGCATAAGCTATAACTCTCTCTGATTGCATCAAACCACAGCCCAAACCTTGATGAGAAGCATCGCAGTATATCACGAATTTCTCTTGGTCTGTAGGAAGACTAGAACTGGAGCTGTAATCAACCTCTGTTTCAACTCTTGGAAGCTGTTCTCACATTTGTCTGACCACACAAACTTCTGACCCTTGCGTGTCAGCTTAGTCAATGAAGTAGTAATCTTTGAGAACCCCTCCACAAAACGGTTGTAATACCCTGCCAATCCAAGGAAACTTCTAACCTCAGAAGCATTCTTTGGCCTTGGCCAATCTCTGACCGCTTCAATCTTTGATGGATCCACTTTAATCCCCTCCTTACTGACAATGTGCCCAAGGAACGACACCTGAGACAACCAGAACTCACACTTCTTGAACTTTGCAAACAATCTGTGTTCTCTCATCCTCTGCATAACCAACCTCAGATGATGCTCATGCTCTGACTCAGTCTGAGAATATACCAGAATATCATCGATAAAGACGATCACAAACTGGTCTAAATAATCTTTGAACACCCTGTTCATCATATCCATAAAAGCGGCAGGGGCATTAGTTAACCCAAATGACATAACTAGAAACTCATAATGCCCATACCTAGTGTGAAAAGCGGTCTTCGGTATGTCTCCCTCTTTGACCCTCAACTGATGATAACCAGAACGAAGATCGATCTTAGAGAATACCGTTTTACCCTGCAATTGATCAAACAGTTCATCTATCCTTGGCAAAGGATACCGGTTATTGTCAGCTTATTCAGTTCTCTGTAATCTATACACATCCTCAGAGATCTATCTTTCTTCTTTACAAACAGAACTGGCGCACCCCAAGGTGAAAAGCTAGGTCTGATTTAACCCAAATCCAACAGCTCTTGCAGCTGTACCTTTAATTCCTTCAACTCAGCTGGGGCCATTCTGTATGGTGCTCTAGACACTGGCTCCGTCCCTAGGACCAGTTCGATAACGAACTCAATCTCTCTGTGTGGTGGCAACCCTGGCAGATCCTCTGGAAACACATCCAGAAACTCGCATACAAGTCTAGTATCCTCTGGTCTCACTGGCACGACCTGAGTGGTATCAACCACACTGGCTAAAAATCCAATGCAACCCCCTTGCAATAAATCCCTAGCCCTCAATGCAGAAATCATAGGAATACGGGGTCCATGCACAGTACCAACAAATACAAAAGGATCCTCACCTTCAGGCTCAAAGGTGACCATCTTCCTTCTGCAGTCAATGGTTGCCCCATACTTGGCTAACCAGTCCATACCCAGTATCATATCAAAGTCAGTCATAACTAACTCTATAAGATCCACTGACAACTCTCTGCCCTCTACCATCACTGGCAAAGATCTGACCCACCTCCTGGATACAACCAGCTCCCCAGTGGGTAACAAAGTACCAAACCCCACAGCATAGAAATCACAAGGTCTACACAATCTATCAATAACGCTACTAGCAACAAAGGAATGTGTAGCACCAGAGTCAATCAATACATTATGAGCAGTTCCTGCACTAAGAAGCTGACCTGTAACAACTGAGGGGGAAGCCTCAGCTTCTGCCTGAGTCAATGCAAACACTCGCGCTGGGGCCGAGCTGTCTGCCTTCCTGGGTTCTTCCTTTCTTTCTTTAGGGCAATCCTTTTCCAAATGACCTACTGCTCCACAAGAGAAGCATGCCCTTGCCTTACACTCTCCCAAGTGATGCCTCTTGCATCTAGGACACTCGGGATAAGACTTCCAGGCTTCACTGCCCCCAGGACGACCTATTGTAACACCACGAGGTCTCCTGTCAGGACTTGGAACTGGGAAGGTATCAGGAACCTTCCTCTTCTGATCACTGGGGCTAACACCCCTACCAGAACCCACAAATGGAGGACCTGGCCTCCTGAAATCCCTTCTGGCTGCATTTTCACGCCAGATCTTAATCTCTGCAGTTTCAGCTGTAAGTGCCTTCTCCACCACCTGTGCATAAGTAGTCACTCCTGCCACAGTGGTGATACGCACATCTCTGGCTAACCTGGGTTGTAGCCCCTGTAAGAAACGCTCTCTCCTGGTCCCATCAGTGGGCACCAACTCCTTGGCAAACTTTGCCATACGGTTAAACCTTAAGGCATACTCGGTTACTGATAAGTTTCCCTGGAGTAGCCTCATAAATTCATCAGCCTTCGCCGCTCTAATAGCGTCATTGTAATACTTTTCATTGAGCAAGGTCTGAAATTCCTCCCAGCTCAGGAGATTAACATCCTTGGTCTGACCAACCACTTCCCACCAAATCTGGGCATCATCCCGAAACATATAGGTAGCACAAGCCACCCTCTCAGTACCAACTACCTTCATAAAGTCAAGAACAGTGGTAATCATGCTCATCCATTGTTCAGCTTTGGTGGGATCAGCACTGCCCTCAAACACAGGAGGTTGCTATTTCCTGAACCGCTCATAAAGAGGTTCCAATCTGTTTTCAACCCGAGGCAGTGGCCCAATAACTGGCACTGGCACAAAAGGTGCCTCTGCAACACTGGCCACCACAGGCACTTGCTGCTGTCTTAGGAGACGAAGCTCCTCTCCCTGTTTATCACTATAGCCTGCAAATCATTAAACATCTGCTGCCAGTTTGCAGGTGCTGGCTGTGGAACCTGAGATTGGTCATTCACTTGACCCTGACTATTGTCATTATTCTGACCCTGACCATTCTGGCCAGCTGAGGTGCCTGTCTGTTCTGGGTTCATCCTGTCACTGATACCTTACTCTGAAATAATAATCAATACGGCCAGTCAGGTAGTAATAACTAAACCTCTTGTCGCCTTACGGTCCAAGAACAACAGAAAATTATCACATTCCACAGTCATTCAATATTCACAATCAGATACATGTTTATGGCATTCAGCACTCAGCATGTATCACATGATAACCCATAAACAACCATACTAATAAACAGGTGCCAGCAATATCAGTACTAATCAGTACACATTTGTTGAAAATATGATATT
The DNA here is from genome assembly GCF_963169125.1 of Humulus lupulus. Classification (NCBI taxonomy): domain Eukaryota; kingdom Viridiplantae; phylum Streptophyta; class Magnoliopsida; order Rosales; family Cannabaceae; genus Humulus; species Humulus lupulus. The sequence goes on from NC_084796.1 coordinate 208,088,318, forward strand.
TCAGGGCACAGGCTCAACATAATATCCCATGCACGCAGGTAAAGCATATATATCACGTTTAAACAATTATACATGTAATCACGTAAATAGTTACCAAACCGTGAGTCGAGCTCGACTTCGGTGATGTGTGTACATACCCAGCCAGTCTACAGGAACCCTAACCTTGGCATTGCTCTGATACCAAGTTGTAACACACTGGTTACCCCAGAACAGTTACGGTGAACAGTGAACTGGAAATTTGACTCGCTACCCGAGTCCTTTGGTTAAAAATGTGATCTAGGTACCATTAACAGGTTAAGGTGAAAAACCAATAAAAAAGAAAGGGTACATTTCATTAAGTAAATAAACTGCTCATGAGCCTTTTAAAATGTTTACAAGTAGTTTGTATTACAAAAGAGTTGCTACAGTTCCAAATATACAATCCCCGCCGGCCTAAGCGGCAAAAATAGGGTAAACCCCTAGTTCCTCTGAGAACTCCTTGACCGTGGCGGTCAAGCGGCCCTGTATGTACATCACACCGCCCAAGCTCTCCACTCAAGGCTGGCCAAGCTTTTCCTTTCCTTTACTTGCACCATATAGCACCCATGAGCCAAGGCCCAGCAAGAAAACATAATAAAACATGATATAATATCAACAACGATCATAATAACCATTCAGGACTATCAGTCCAACATATAGGTGACAATAGCCAAAAGTCACAATAATGAGCATCGCTCCCTCTAGCCATGTGACGATAGGGTCACCAAGGCTTAACTGATAGGTGATTTCCTTCATAATCTTGTTCAGGACAGGTGCATGGTGACTGGTCACCAACATAACCTTCCACACGACTCTAGAGTCGAAACTATGGACAACGTCCCTTAGCCACGTGACAAACGGTCACCGGGGTTATATACCTTGACAATAGTCATCTGCTCATAGACCAGGCAAGTGCTTATAAGTTCTTCGACCTTAGGGTCGGTCCCACATTAATGCCATAGAGCCATTCAATGCGTGATCATCGACTTTAGAGTCGGTCCCTGACTAGTCAGTGTCTCAAACAGGTAATCAGCGTTCACTAGCATTTTACATGCAATCCATGTCCACATAAATCAACCAACATGCCTCAATATCAAACCATGCATGTCATATACCTATATAGGGTGCAACTGTATTCATACACTGTTTTCTTACCACTGGTTCGAGTGAGGAGTATAATATTAACGACCCCTGAGAACGATAAATCTTTAAAATCCTTGACGGTCACCTGGTCATAACCAAATTATAGAATTTATCAATAAAAATGATAACCGATGGTTCCCAAACCAAATCCCAGCCCCCGAGACATCAAATACTACCCAACCGGGTACTAGGTCCAACCCCGAGGCCTATGGCTTGGATCCCCAAGCTAAAAACCACATTTTAGCAAAATTGGCCTTAAGGGCCGCGGCCCTCCCTTGCTGCGCCGTGTCACGGGTTGACATTTTGACAGCGGAAATGCCCGTGCGGCACCTTGACTCCTCTGAGCCAAGGTCAGCCTTCCAGCCATTCGAATAACAATGGGCACATATTTCGCGCGACCGTGTGCCTCTGCACACTTCCGTCTCTTGAACAACTCTCACTGAGTCATGCTCTCAAGCATCTATGAGTGCAATCATGCATCAAGGCTATCTAGCCAAGAAACTCACACTGTCCATAGGTTCTCACTATGGCAAGGCAAATCCCAACACCGATGCTCACCCAGACATTCGCAAGTCAAGGTAGCATGTGTGGCCAAGAGCCAACACCAAGCTGACGTGCCAACACCTCTCATCATGCCCCATTCGATACTATCCGATTAGCTCACGTCACAGACCAAGGACTCCCATACGTCCATAGTCCAATCCTCAAGGCACCATACCATCATGCATGTTGGCAGGCCCTCGAGACTGGCTGCCAGACTAGTAGCATACACTGGACCTCTGTCCTACTCAAGCATAGTGCACCCTCCAATGCTTGCATGCTAACAAGTCCCACGAATGGCTTCCCGTGCCATCCCGTGTCGAGATTCGTGGCCATGGTGCACCACGACATCTCTCGAAGGTTTGGGCCACGTTCCATGCAAGCAGCATCTCGGCAAGCCAAGGGAACCGTACCGTTAAACCTCTAGCAGCACACTTCGACGCACTACCGGGACAGCCCGGTAATGTCCATGAGTACTCTTACTCATGGAGACATATGAGTCCCCTCGTGGTCCTCATATGCCCGCCCTACTAGTCCTCCCAACTAGTAGTAGCTCACTTGACGCACCTGCGCCAGGGGGTGGTGGAGAGCTGACACCAGGTGCTCCCCCTACAAAGAGCCTTCTGAGCTTTTAGCCTTCTACCAGGAACATATATGATTTTCGCTTGGGAGACATATTTGGCTTCCAGCTCGCCAATTCTCCGAATCTCCCAAATACGATCATACCATTGCGTTCATTGACCCTTCAATATGGAACCTACCAAGTCCCGTCCATTTCCGGGCAATATTGAAGATATTTACGAAAATGCCACTGCCGAACAAACTAGGCATCAGCATGCTCACCAGCCTGCACCCTCGCGTGCGCATCTGACCGAGCGCCATCCTAGCTTGTAACATGCCATCAAGGCTGGCATGTTACACGCCGCGGCGCGCCCTCAAACAGAGAGGGCTCCCTGCCTGCCAAACGCCAAGGGCTGCGTCGCACCCCTGCTGTGCCGCGACGCCCAGCCCAGAACAGCTAGAACGCCCACGCACGAACCAGTTTTCCTTGTGCGATTTCCTCTTAAACCAGCCCTTCAAACCTTTGTAAAACCTCCCTCAAACATGTAATTAAGCCCCCACATAACTCCCTTAGCTCACTCACATCAAAACCCAATCAAACCAACACTAAAGCCCTTTTTGATTCACACTCCCCACATCAAAACTCTAAGGCTAAGACCAACAATCAAAACAGAGCATGTATAAAAACCAGTGGCTAAAGTTCACCTTGGAAACGGTTTTGGACCTCCCTCACAAGCCAATTCAAGTCTCCAATCCAGCTCTTAAGTTTCCCTAGCTTGAAACTCCACCAAGAACTCAAAACCCCCAAAGAGAAGTGAAGAAGATGAAGCAAGAAGAAGGTACGGGAAGAGAAGGAAGCAAACCCCTATTTTTACTCTGTTTATTCTACAGATTTCTAAGCCACTTAAGTCACATATATCCTCCCAAAAAGACCAAAATACCCTTGTGTCATCCTAAGCCTTTTAAACCAACTAAAGGGAAAAATTGGTACGTTCCACTAAACCCGTTAATTATAATTAACGCTTCCCAATTCCCGCTAACCTCAATATCCTCAAACACCAATAATTCACATCCCATTATCCTAAAATCCCCGATAACGCTATAATCACTAATTTCACCCCGAGACTCACCCCGAGACTCACCCCGAGCCCCGAACACAAACCTGTTATGACCAAACCGATAAATCATGTTTAAAGATCGTCTCATGTCGAAATACTCGAACCAATCCACATTATAATGTGGTCTCACAATATACCATTAACACGCAAACAAATATTCAATTATACCCTCAACGGGCCAAATTACCAAAATACCCCTGTAAACAAATGTGGACTCACATGCATGCATTTAACATCACATTATAATATAATTCTCATAAACATGCATAAACACATTTAATGACGTAATTAAACAATTATGGCCCTCCCGGCCTACTAATCCAGCCATTAACCATAATAGGGAATCCAGGGCATTACAATTACCAGGTCCCACCTCTTTAGCTCGAGGTAACCAAAGGCTTACTAAGGTTACTAAGGAGCCGGGTCAGAGGTATAGACACCGCGGGTTAAGAAGACGTCCAACTTGAGGTACAAGCTTGAGTTGGAAGCTGCGACCCTTTATAAAGTCAACCACGCAATGTAAACGTGCATATATCAGACATCACGTGTCTGATATATCCCTGAATTCTCGGACACGCAGCATAAACGTGCGTGTTCAGGCACCCACGACTGGGTTGGGCCGTGCAGCCCATTATCCCCCGTACCTATTGATTAGACCACATTTCACTTGTCAGGTTTTAGGAATTAATCATGAATGTCACAGAAGTGACATGATGGGCAAGAAGGTCACGGAATGGCCCCCTTGCCAACCCCTAGGTGCCCTCTCCTATAAATATGGAGACCTTGTGAGTTGCAAAGGGTTGGATTCTATTGTGTAAATAAATATCTTGTAAAGAATACCAAAAAACTAGCTATAATATTGGCTGGTGGAGTAGAAGGATTTTAACCTTTGAACCACCTAAAAAAGTATTTGTATCACCATTTTATTTCAAGATCATTCATATGTTACGGTTCATTACGTAGCACTAATCTCATTCTCTTATTCTATTAATTACCTGTTAGCGAAGAACCGCGTCAACAGTTTGGTGCTTTCATTGAGAGCTTGTTAGATTGGTGCTATCGCAAATACCCAACCATGGTGGTCACTCGCTCAAGACATGGCAACGAGGCGGACCAACATGATGGGCAGGAGGCCCATCATGCTGCCATCTCCGATGACCAGAACCCTGAGTTTCAACAGCGGCCGAGCAAGCAGCCAATAGGCCAAGATGACACTGGAAGTTCGGCACCTCGGCCACCTAATCCGAACCTAGATTTTTACACGGCGGTAGAAATGGAGAATGCACGGCTGAGGAGTCAGCTGGCGAAAGCTAACCAGCAGATTAAGGAGGTGTTGGCCCGACTACCCCCTCTTACAACTGACGCTAACGTCAGAAAGAGGCAAGGTGAGACTCATAAGTCCTGCCGGGGTAATCGGTCCAGGCCTAGCCGGTCGGTCAAACCCCCGACATCAAACTCTACTCCCTCATCGCACCACCGAGAGACCACCTTTGAAGAACTACCTAGGGCCGAGCAACAGTACAGCCGATCGGTCCGAACTTCAACTCCCAGCTCACTTCCACCCTCGAGTGTGCCTAGGAGGGCTCGAGGGAATTCTCGAAGGAGGTCTGGGGAGGGCTCACAGCGACAGCCCACCCCGATCAGCCGTCCTGCGCCTCACTCAGACCATCGAGCACAGGACCCGATGGAGGGTAGAGCGGAGCGGCCCCTACCTAACCTAATCCGCCCTGACGGGACCAGGATTGCATCCTCCCTCACCTATAAGATATCTGTCTCCTCCTCGGCCAGTCCGAGATATTCCAGCTTATGGGAGCAGTAGGAGAAATCCACCTTCCGCAGGGCCTTCCCATCGTAGCAGGGCGCCTAAAGAAGTTCCGAATCCTCCTCCCCAGAGGCGGGCTCCGAGCTTCTCAAATGGGAGCTATGGGACTGGAAGCTGTCGAAGTGACCTTTCTGGCGGAGACCTGCGCCAACGCTTAAGCTCGGCGCAGAGTCCCCAAGACGCCCCGTGGGACGACCTCCGAGATTGTCTAAACTCCCAAAGAGGAGACCCGGCAGGAAATGGGAGCCGTGCTTTCCCAAGGGAAGACCTGCCCGAGGTACGCAACAGCGGGAAGGTCCCATATAACCTATCTCAAGATAGAAGGGACAATGTAACGACCCAAATTTGCTAATAAGGCTTAAGGGCGTTGATTAGTGTGCCTTGAGGGCATAATGGGAATTATGTGTGATTTTAATGAGTAAGATGCATGATTATGATTTAAAGCATTTTTTATGACTACCTGAATATTTGAGATGCATGACTATGTGTATTAGTATGCATGTAGGCCCTGATTAGGTTAGAAGGGCATAATCGTAATTTTGGCCATTATGAGCATAACTGGTTTGATATATGTGATAATTTTCAAGACCACATTATTATGTGGTTATATCTGTGATCTGTGACTCGAGACGATCCTAGTGAGCAAAGTAGCGAGAAAGTCATGGCGAGGATTTATACCTGGCTCGGGGGGAGCCTAGGGGTATAAATGGGAATTTAGTGAGTATATTGGGGTCTATTTTGACATCAAGGAATATAATTGGTGATTAGTTGGGTATCGGGAATTAAGCGGTAAATATTGGCGACGCTCGAGGAATTAGCGAGAATTGGGTAGAATGACTAAAATGACCTTAAGTGGATTAAAGAGTTAGAAATAAAGGGGAGGGCATTAAGGTCATTTGGCTTTCTAAAGATAAAAATTACTGAGGCTTTATGTTAGTGAAAATTTTAGAAAAGTGTAGAAGTCTGAGAGAGAGAAAAGAAGGAAAAGGGAGAAAACAGAGAGAGTTTTCTAAGGTCGGTTTATGCTTCCTTCATCAGTTTCTTGAGGATTCTTGGAGCAAAGTTCAGAGGAGAGCTGGGTTAGGCTAAGCATCAAGGATCCTAAGCTAGGTTTGAGGAATTGGCAGAGGTTTAGCAAGAACTCACCAACACTTGAGGTAAAATTCTGTAAGTTTCTTCAGTTTTGGTTTTTGTGTTTAGGAAAGATATCTAAGCTGTGTTGATGGGGAATTCTAGGGAAGTTGGAGCCAAGGGTTGAGGAAAATCACGCCAAGGAGGTCTAGAGACAACTTGAGGTTGAAGTTCCATCAAAGGTATAAATTCTAAGCCTCTAACTCTGATGTTTTGACTGGTTTTGCTGAGTTTCTGAGCTTAGGGACAGCTATGGTGAATTTTGGGATTAGAGATGCATATGATTGGGTTTTGAGTTTTTGGGGTGCTTGGGATGAGTGGAGTATGTTTATAAGGTTGTTTTTGAGGTTGGAAATGGTTTGGAGAAGTTTTGGTTGAGTTTGGTTCGAGGGAATCACAGGAAGAGAAATTTGGAGTTGGCATGTCTGTGACTAGCGCTACAGCACTAGCCTTGGGCGCTGTAGCGCTAGGCCATGCATGCTGAGGGGATTTTGCTTCTGTTTGTAGCGCTGTAGCGCCCTTCTAAGAGTGCTGTAGCACTGCCCTGTTTTCAGAAAGGGATTTTAGGGTTGTTTGCAAGGGTTTTTGACCAAGGGTTTGGGGTTTGATTCCACCACCTTGTTTGGTGGAACTAGGACTTCCCGGGGGCTCGGGGTTAGTCCCGAGGCTAGGTTTTGGACTTGAGGTTTGATGATGACTTTGGTCTATGGTTGTGTATAGGTGAGCGCTAGGGCTCGAGAGGGATCGTGCTCAAGGAGTCAAGTGATCAGAGATAGCAAATCGAAAGGTAAGAAAACTGCACCCGGTTATATGTTCGCGATGGGACTAAGTGCTCCCGATATTGTACTATGTCAATGATGGTATTACGCCATGGGACATGTGATAGCAGTCTAAGGGTGCCGATCACTATATTTGCGCACAGGGCGCGGCTCGGCCACTGGTAGCCGAGGACAGCTTAATATTCACTGAGCTCGGTTGAAGCGGGCTGGAGTCAGTGGGATGACGGAGGGAGCGGCTTGAGGGCGCTAGCCCTAGTTATCATTTGTGAACTGATATATGATATGAGTTGATATGTTTAGTATGTTGAACACTTAGTTATACTGAATGATTATATGGTTAAGAATATGTGATGCAATATGAGATATTGGTTTGTCTGCTGATTGCTTATGCTCTGTTATTGTGTTTTCTTGCTGGGCCTTGGCTCACGGGTGCTACGTGGTGCAGGTAAAGGCAAGAGCAAGCTAGACCAACCCTGAGATGGAGGGCTGCGGGGTTGAATGTACACAGCCAGCTGTTCGATCACCATGGTCGAGGAGTGGATCAGGACAGGGATTGCCTAACTGTCTGTTTTTCCTTAATATGGCTTGATGTTATACTTAAACCTTATGATTTTTGTAAACGGTCTTAAACTTGATATTTTTGGGATCCCGTGTAAACAGGAAATGCCTCTTAATGAAAATATGGCTTTTGAGACCAAAACATTTTTAACCCTAGATCCTTTATGGTTTTGATGACACGCTTTCAATAAAATGACTTGATTAGCAAGTCTAGCACTTTATAAACACACAGTGTAACGATCTTGGTTATCCAAGGCGTTATAGACAATAACCCGCCAAACGTGTATAATGGATCCGGAGCTGTTGAATGGCCCCGGAACAAACAAGGAAATTAGGACCAAACCCTTGAGTGCCTGGCTCAGATGGAGGAGCTAATGAGGAAGCTCCTGTCAGAGAAAGAAAAAGACGAATATGATTCAGGGGACGAACTTGAGCTCTTCGCCCCCAGCATAGCGGCGACGGCATATCCACCTGGGTTCCATATGCCACACTTGTCCAAATTCAACGGAGACGGGGATCCATCAGATCATCTAGGTATGTTCAATACCTTGATGATGGCCCAAAACATCGGCCCCGAGCTGAGATGTTTAATATTTTCCTCCACCTTGACTGGGCTGGCCAGACAGTGGTTCAAACAGAGTAAGAAACAATCAATCAGCTCGAGGAAAAATTTCTCTACTGACTTCAAGAGAGCATTCTAAGCTTCCCAGGCTACCAGCGTCAAGGTCGACACCCTGGCAAACATACGGCAGCAACCCGACGAGCCTCTGAAGGCTTACCTGAGCAGATTCGCGAATGTTGCTGCTCGGGCCAGAGACGCAGATGACAGCTCTAAGCTCATGGCTTTGAGGACTGGAATCCTCGTTGGAGGGGGACTCTGGAATGAGATACAAAGGAAGGGAGTCAGCTCCATAAACGAATTCCTAAATAGGGCCCAGGGGTGGATCAACCTGGAGGAGGCGCAAGCCTCAGCTGCAGGAACCAGCCAGGTCCCCGAGCAGCCCGCTGGAGTGGGAACGGAGGTCGTGACAGCAACCCAGACCGTTACACAGAATAACAAGTTTGGTGGAGGCAAGAGAAAGGGGAGTAGCAAGGGCAACCAGCACGGCCCAAAGAAGAATAAGTCCGTAGAAAAATTTAAGCCGGTCTATGCGACTTATACGAAGCTCACCCACTCTAGGGAGAACATCTTCCTAGCAAATTCTGCTCGCCTCCCCTGGAAGAAGCCGGAGCCGTTAAAGCACCAGAAAGGAAAGCGAGACCCTTCCAAGTTTTGTCGGTTCCACAACGATGTTGGCCACAATACCGATGACTGTAGACACCTGAAGGATGAGATTGAAACTCTCATCAGAGCCGGACCTTTGGCTCAGTATGCATGGAATAGAGTTCCCACAGGCCATCCAGCTCCGGAAGTCCCGATCAGTCAACCCGGGTCTCGGGTAGATCAGGACGTCCCTCCTCCCGTGATAGGAGGAGAAATCTCCACAATCTCTGGAGGTCCTCATTTGGCTGGCACGAGCTGAGGTGCCCAAAAGAGGTACGTCAACGAACTTAAGGCTCATAATGGAGTGGAGTTCGTCCCCGAGCAGCATCTGCCAAAGCAGCAACGATTGGAGAGGCAACCAATCATTTTTACTGAAGAAGATGCCAGCCACGTCCAGTTCCCTGATAACGACCCTTTGGTCATAGCGGTATAGCTCGCTAATCAAAGGGTTAGGAGCGTGCTGGTCGATAATGGGAGCTCGGTAAACCTTCTATTCCAGTCCACGCTGGAGAAGATGGGTTTATTTGTCACCGAGCTAAAAGCCACCTCCATGATGCTTTATGGATTCTCTGGAGAAGGATCGACGGCAATAGGGACGATTGAGCTGGTGATCACCTTAGGAGAGGGACCTGGGACAGTCTCAAAACTCCTCGAGTTCGTGGTCATCGACTGTCCCGCCGCGTACAATGCCATTTTAGGTCGACCTACACTCATAGCTTTTGAAGCCATTACCTCCATCCGCCACCTTCCACGGGGATATGTACGGTCCATGGCGATCAACTTGCTGCCAGGGAATGCTACAACATTTCCATGAAGGGAAAATTAAAACCCGGGCAGTTACCGATGACCGTCCAGGATAGAAATGAGGAATCTCAGGAACCTTTGCCTAATCCTAAGATTGAAAAACCTCAAAGGACCAAAGGGGAAAGTATCGTTCTAAGTGATGATATAGACCCAAGAATAGGCGAGGATAAGTCCAAGCTCCAAGCTATCAAAGAGCTTGAGGAGGTAAAAATCGATCCACAGGAGGAAGGCAGAGCTGATCAAGTTCCTGCAGGAGAACCTGGATGTGTTCGCATGGTCACATGAGGACATGGTGGGAATCAGTCCAAGCGTTATCATGCACACCCTCCATTTAGATATGAGCGTGCCTGCAAAGTCCTAAAAACAGAGGCGCCTGGGAACAACTCGAGTTGAAGCCCTAGAAGAAGAAGTAGCCCGGCTAAAAAATTGCGGCTTTATCTGCGAAGCTAAGTTCCCGGTCTGGGTCGCCAATCCTGTGTTGGTCCTGAACCCAACGGGAAGTGGCATACCTGCATGGACTTCTCCAATCTGAACAAAGCTTGCCCCAAAGACTGTTTTCCCTTGCCAAGGATCGACCAATTGGTAGACGCCATGGTGGGGCACGAGCTCATGTCCTTTATGGATGCGTACTCGGGCTATAATCAGATCGCCATGAACCCAGCGGACCAGGAGCACACTAGCTTCATGACCCTAACTAACGTCTATTGTTACAAGGTCATGTAGTTTGGGCTGAAGAACGTCGGTGCTACATACCAGAGATTAGTGAACAGGATGTTTTCCAACCAGATCGGGAAGAACATGGAAGTGTATGTTGACGACATGCTGGTCAAGTTGAAAACTGCAAATAACCATGTTTCCGACGTGGAGGAATGCTTCAAGATACTAAGAGAATACGGCATGAGGCTTAACACGCAGAAGTGCACTTTCGGGGTCGCGTCTAGAAAATTCCTGGGTTTCATTGTTAACACTAGAGGAATCAAGGTGAACCCCGATAAGATCAGGTCGTTGCGCGAGCTTCCCTCACCTCGGTCGTGAAAGGACGTTCAAGGGCTGACAGGAAGGGTGGTAGCCCTTAATCGATTTATTTCTAAATCCACCGACAAGTGCCTGCCATTCTACAACCTGCTCCAGGGGAATAAGAAGTTCGAGTGGATAGAGGAGTGCGAACGTGCCTTCCTCGACCTGAAAGCACATCTAGCCGAGCCGCCCGTGTTGTCCAAACCAACGGCAGGAGAGCCCCTTTTCCTTTACCTATCTGTTACAAAAGATGCAGCTAGCGCCGTATTGGTTCAAGAAGAAGACTGGGTTCAAAAACCAGTCTATTAAATCAGCAAGAGGCTTCTCGGAGCTGAGTCCTGATATCCGCTGATGGAAAAGATGGCGTTCTGTCTCATCACGGCCTCCCGAAAGCTCAGGCCATATTTCCAATCCCACTCAATACACGTCATAACTGACCAACCTTTAGGGCAGGTTTTGCAAAAACCTGAAGCATCGGGACGTTTGTTGAAGTGTGCTATTGAGCTCAGCCAGTTCGAGATTTTGTACACTCCGTGGACTGCAATAAAAAGCCAGGCCTTGGCTGATTTTGTGGTAGAATGCATTGGATTCTGAGAAGATCCTGTGGAAGATTCGCCCCAGGTCACCTCGACCCAAGCGTCATGGAAGATCTTTGTAGATGGCTCATCTAATGAGAACGGCTCCAGGGCTGGAATCGTTTTGATATCCCCAGAAGGACATAGATTCCACTCGGCGTTGAGGTTCGAATTCAAGGCTTCCAACAATGAGGTCGAATACGAAGCTTTATTGGCTGGGCTAAGGGTGGCCCAGGAGCTGAAGGCTAGCTCCATTTAGTGCTTCAGTGATTCCCAACTCGTGGTAAACCAGGTGCTAGGTGAATATCAAGTACGGGGAACCAAGATGGCTGCTTACCTGACCAAGGTAAAAGTCGAGCTATCCGCATTTGAACGGGGCTCAATCGAGCATATACCTCAGGAGTAGAATGCCAACGCGGACGCCCTCACCAAGCTCGCTACCTCCGGGGAGACAGAGACTTTGGGGTTAGTACCGGTAGAGTTCCTGGAGAAACCAAGCATAGAAGAAGTCGGGGCAGAGGTCGAGATGATCGATGCCAGACCGACCTGGATGACTCCCATCCTCGAATATCTCAACGAAGGAAAGTTACCTGAAGAGCATAATGACACAAGGCGAGTACTTTACCAGGCTCCAAGGTATACGGTGGTACTCCTTTCCTCTCTTGCGATGTGTTCTGCCAGGCGAAGCAAAGACCATTTTGCAAGAGGTGCATGATGGTTTTTGCGAAGATCACACTGGGGGGCAAAGTTTGGCTCTAAAAATCTTAAGGCAAGGATATTACTGGCCCACCCTGTCAAAGGACTCGATCTCTTACGTCAAGAAATGTGACAAGTGCCAGCGATTCGCCACAGTTGCCTGAGCTCCCCCAGTCAAGCTGAAGATGATCTCGTCCCCGTGGCCATTCGTGGTCTAGGGTATCGATTTGGTTGGCGCCCTCCCTACTGGAAAGGGAGGGGTTCGTTACGTGGTGGTGGCTATTGAATACTTCACCAAGTGGGTTGAGGTAGAACCCTTGGCAACAATCACTTCCAAGAGAGTCCTCGACTTCGTGGTCAAGAGCATTATCTGCCGATTCGGACTGCCAAAGAAAATCGTATCAGACAATGGGACGCAGTTCGACAGCGACATCTTCACCGAATTTTGTGAAAGGTACGGCATTGTGAAAAGCTTCTCCTCCGTGGCCTACCCCCAGACAAATGGGCAGGTCGAGGCCGTTAATAAGACACTAAAGGCGAGCCTTAAGAAGAGACTGGACGAAGCCAAGGGAGTCTGGCTAGATCGGCTCCCCCAGGTATTGTGGGCATACCGGACCTCGCATCAAACTCCTACGGGTCATACTCCTTTCTCCCTAGCTTTTGGGAGTGAGGCAGTCCTTCCTATCGAGATAAAGGTCTCTTCGCATAGGGTCCAGGCATATGACCAGGACCGAAATCACGAACTTATTTGCGCGTCCGTCGACCTGATTGATGAAAGACGAGAAGATTCGCAGCTCCAACTCATACGTTCCCAGCAAAAAATCACTCATTATTTCAACTCAAAGGTTAGAAAATGCGCCTTTAGCATTGGCGACCTGGTCCTCAGGAGAGTCTTTTTAGCCAGTAAGGACCCCAAAGACGGAGTATTGGGACCGAACTGGGAAGGGCCATACCAAGTAATCGAGGTCATAAAGGAAGGAACCTACAAATTAGCCCGGCTTAATGGAGAAGCAGTCCCACGAACTTGGAACGCCATCCATTTGAAGAAATATTATAAGTAATACCCTTGTAAGGCTTACTCAGAAAGGACATTTTTTGTTTATTAAGCAATGAGAATTACATCTTTTTTCATTATTTTGTATATTTGCGAATGTAATCTCAAGTAACCACGAAAGACCCTTTCCTAATTACTTGGGGGGCATATGGTGCCTGGATACAACCAGGTCGCCTTAAAGACTTAGAAGTTGATTCAAATCGATTGATCGGTGTTTTTTTTTTTAAAAGAAGCACGAGATATTGATAAAGGATTAATGCGAACTAAGTCGTATCCTGGATATAACCAGGTCGTCCTAAAACTTTGAAGTTAGTTCAAATTGATTAATCGGTGTTTTTCTTAAAAAGCACAAGATATTAATCAAGAATTAACTCGAACAAAGTTTTCAAATTAACGTCCTGGATGTAACCAGGTCCTAAAACTTAGAAGTTAATTCAAATTGATTGATCGGTGTTTTTCTTAAAAAGCACAAGGTATTAATCAAGAATTAACGCGGACTAAGTTTTCAAATTAACGTCCTGGATATAACCAGGTCCTAAAACTTAGAAGTTAATTCAAATTGATTGATCATTTTTTTTCTTAAAAAGCACGAGATATTAATGAAAAATTAACGTGAACTAAGTTTTTAATTTAATGTCTAGGATACAACCAGGACTTATTTTAGAAGTTGGTTCAAAATTGATCAGCATGTTTTTCCTAGAAAAGCATAAAATGTCAATCACAGCACCAACAAAAAACTAAGACTTACCAAAATGCATAGAGGCAAAAGGAATTAAATCAATTAAAAACAAAAAAGTTGACAAAGCCAATTGTCTCGAGATTAGAAAACCTCGTACAAAGTTACAAAAAAAAATGTTGTTCGAATGGTAAAAAGAAAAAGAAGTCATAGGCCCCTCCAGGCTGCTCCGATGAGGTCACCACCTAGCCCTCCTGTTCGGCGGCTACGGAGGTCTCCCCGGTCTCGGAAGGCGCCTCTTGCTGAAGGCGAGCTTTGAACTTCTCTAGGGATTTGTCCCATGCATTCGCCCCCAGAAAGGAGAAGTCACCATCTGGGTTATAGACCTAGCAATGGTACAGCATAGCCTCCATGGAGGAGCTAGCGGCTGCCTTCTCCGTCGCCAGGGCGGCCTTGGCCTCCTCGGCCTCAGCCTTCGCGGTGTCCAATGCAGCCCGAGCGTCCTTGGCCTCCTCGAGCTCAACCCTCGCGGCAGCTAGGGCAGCCTTGGTAACCTCGGCTTCCTGCAACTTAGGTCGAGATGCGTCCAGCTCGGCCTGCGCAGTCGCCAGGGCATCCTTGGCATCCTGTTCCTGCTTTTGGGCAGTCTTGATGGTAGCCAAGGTTTTCTGGTGCTCACCCCTCATATCCTCGAGCCGAGCCCTAGATCGGGATATGCTCCAGTGGAGAGCCAAGGCACCCTGCAAGACCAAAAGATGATAAGGCAACTGCCTTAGAGGAAAAAACAAACATGTGATGCATAATGGGCAAGGGATGGAAATGGCAAGGCCAACTTACCGTGAGGGCCTTCCCCAGCGAAGAATCCATCACGTTCTTCGGGCTCCTTGTCTTGATCGCCCGTAAGTCCCTCTCAGTGGTATTATAGTAATGGTCCACGGTGTATCTCACCGTCTCGTAGACCGTCCCCCGAAAGAGGTCGGGGATCTTCTCCAGATCCCGGGGATTCACTGGGAAGTGCACCTCGGGGGTGGTGGTTGACAAGGTCCTGGGGGGTACCTCCGTTTCCCGAGCAGGGTCGGGAACTCGCTGGGGAGGAGGAGGCATCTTCATTACAGGAGGGGGCGGAGGAACTTTCTCCTAAGCTACCAGAGCCTGGTTTTTCCCCTTTGCAGGGGACTTAGAGGTACTCCCGATGGCCTTCTGCACCATCCGGAGCTTTTTCACCATGGGCCCGGAGGCCCCAGAGGAAGGGTTCCCTCCAGGGAACATAGCTCACAGATCGTTGCTCTCGGGCTGAGACATATCCTCTGGAAAAACAAAGACAAAGCATTAATATACAAGTAGAAATATTTATGCAAGACAACAAAAGTTTAAGGGAAAACAGATCTCAAGTATATATTGAAAGGGATCCTACCCTCCGAGCTAGAGAAGGAATCTATGGTCTGACCACCGGCCCCGGAGCTACAGCGGGGGGATCTAGGATAATGACTTCGCGAGCTGGAAGAGGCTCTGGGTCCAAATCTAGCTCGGGACTAGACTCTTCTACGTATTGCCTAAGACCCGGAGCTATTATACCCTCCCGAAGGGAGGGCCACGACCGAAGATTGGTCCCGTACTCCTCAAAAAAGACCGACCTAAAAGCTATGGTGTTATCTACGACTACAGTGCCCCAAGGGCGGCTACTTTCGTAATCCAGCACAAGCTGGTCGACGCATTGGAGTAAGGTTACGTCGCGGTCTGGGTCACTTTGATGGCGATGAACGGGCTGGATAGGATTGAACCTAGCTAAACGAAGGTCTGCAGTGGCCCTATCTAAGTCCCTAAACATATAAGGATTACCTTGCCCGGAGGGACCAAGTGTTCCTCCGGACCGGGCCCTCTCCACGTCTGTTTCTTGGACGACCTCCAGCGCCCGCTTCCGCCTCACGAGGGGCACCTCATCCTCTTCTTCTCCCGTGGCCTCCTCCTCGGGGATGGGTGCCATCTCGCGAGCTGGAGGGAGGCCCCGCGGTCTCCTCAAGGCTAGAGTCTGGCCTGGGGAGATTAGCTTGCACACCAACATCGTCTCGTCTGATACGAGCTGACGATAGTCCTTTTCGCTGGGGGGCAGCCCCGCCAGGGTTTCATATTGACCCCCGAGGGTCACAGACTTGGCCGTCCTCGCGAAAATGGCTGCATGATTGTTTCTAAGTCAGGAACTAATAAAGGAAGCTAATCAATAATCAACTTACGAGCTAAGAGCAAAGGGAACTTACGAGGGCGGTTGAAGTAGTGATATTATCAATTGTGAAACCCCTTGGACATGAAGAACTGGTCTTTAAAGTCGTTGGGGTGGCTGAGCAGTTCGATGACCGCAGCCGTGTTTGGAAAATAGGTCAGATAGTAGAACCCGTCTCCTCGCCTCCTTTGCTCCGAGCTGGCCTTGAGGCTGAAAAAGTAAAGGATGTCCGCAGGGGTGGGGACCTCCCATTCCTGCTTCAGGAATAAATATCTCAACCCTGCTAACAAATGGTAGGAGTTAGGGGGGAGCTGGAAAGGAGCCAGCTTCACGTAGTTGAGAAAATCCGCGAAGTACTGGTCTAGCGGAAGGAAGGCCCCAGCCTTGAAGTGCTCGTCGCTCCAGACCGCATATTCCTCATCAAGCGGCGCGTAGCTCCGCTCGCCTTCTAGGGGAGGACGGGTGTTTAGAGTGCCCCTCCCAATCTCAATATTGTTCGAAAGGAATATCTTATTCACTTTCCCCTGGTTGGTGATCTTCGAGATGATCCTCTCGGCCTCGAAGAAAGCGTCGGGCCCCACCTCAATCTCCTGCTCCATGGACGGACCGAAAACGGGGATTGGAGAGTCCATGACCACCTCCTTTCCTTTGGCTTGCTGAGAAGACGAGCTATCAGCGGTCTTCTTAGGGGCGTTCTTCTTTGGTCCCATCTGGTCGCCTAGCGAACAAAAGAAGAAAATTTAGAAAAGGCGACCTAAGCATAAGAAAGAATCTGACGCGAAGTGTTTCCTTTACACGGGCTGAGGTAATCTCAGCCCGTGGAGAGTGAGACCACGCGGTTCTTTGAACACGTGCCTGTGCTCCCAACGGATCCCCAATTACTCGGAATCCGTGTGTCAGGAGGGTCAGGATAAAAGTTTTCCTTGGAAGGAAAGTTTCAGTAGGCAAACAGTGCAAAACTGCCTGTGAAGCGTGTCCCCTAAGCTACCCGGTTTTGCACCCTAAAAGCTGGTTATTTCAAACAGGCCTACAAAATTTCTACCCATAAAATTTCCCCAGAAAGTGTACCCTTTGAGTCGTATTCCTAAATGGTTTTTCTACGGTCGATACCCTGAAATAAAAACCTACGCCTATCATACCCACAAAAACCAGCAGGATACTGCATGCGGCTACAGAAACAATTTACCTAAGCAACAGTGAAAAGGAAATTTAAAGCATGCATAAGCGGAGAACTTACAGAATGTTTTACTGTGAGGAGGCTGAAAGGGTTGTCTGGGTTGGAGTCCTATTGAAACTGCTGGTGCCAAAACCTCAAAGGAGCTCTCGCGCCTGAATTTCTGGAACGCTGGGAACAGTAACCGAAAGAAAGGGAAGGTTTTTTGAGGCTGAGAAGGAAGAAGAAAATAAGAGAATTTCCAAATGAACGGGTGGCCCATGCGTAAGGTGGCCACCCCTTTTATATACGTAACAGGCCAAGTGAGGAGGGTCGTTGGATTTCCTTGATGTAGGATACGAGGATCTCTACTCGAATGGTGAAACGAAGGCCGAGTGTAGGCTAGGCCATTTAATGCGGTTCTCGGAAGACGAACCGTCACCAACCATGATGCTCCACGTATTTGATGCCTGCATAATGGGCGAGATGTGAAGAGTCCACAAGGAAGCCTAAAAGCCCCCACTGTGGCCCTAGATGACGTCGTGTGCCACGAGCAGGGGCTTGGGGGGCAAATGTACGCCCTAATTCTCCAACGGGCTATTAGCGAGTTGAGGTATGGCATAATTATTTATCGGCCACGTGGATGACATGTACCTAGAGCTGCTGTTACCAGGTCCCACCTCTTTAGCTTGAGGTAACCAAAGGCTTACTAATGTTACTAAGAAGAGACGGGTCAGAGGTATAGACACCGCGGGTTAAGAAGACGTCAATCTCGAGGTACGAGCTTGAGTTTGAAGCTGTGACCCTTTATAAAGTCAACGACGCAATGTAAACGTGCATATATCAGACATCACATGTCTGATATATCCCTGAATTCTCGGACACGCAGCATAAATGTGCGTGTTCAGGCACCCACAACTGGGTTGGGTCGTGCGGCCCATTATCCCCCTTACCTATTGATTAGACCACACTTCACTTGTCAAGTTTTAGGAATTAATCATGAATGTCACAGAAGTGACATGATGGGTAAGAAGGTCACGAGATGACCCCCTTGCCAACCCCCAGGTGCCCTCTCCTATAAATATGGAGACGCTGGGAGTTGCAAAGGGTTGGATTCTATTGTGTAAAGAAATACCCTGTAAAGAATATGAGAAAACTAGCAATAATATTGGCTGGTGGAGTAGAAGGATTTTAACCTTTGAACCACCTAAAAAAGTATTTGTATCACCATTTCATTTCAAGATCATTCATCTGTTACGGTTCATTACTTATCATTAATCCCATTCTCTTATTCTATTAATTACCTGTTGGCGAAGAACCGCGTCAACACATAGATTAATAATGAATTAAAAATAGAAAAAATCGATATTTATTAGTCACAGTGGATTATAATTATGGTTATATGTTCTAAAGCATTAGTCCTAAGATTAAGTTAGTGCATAGGATTTACACTAACTTGTTAATCTATGAAATGATCTACTTACACAAATCTGGTGTGATGTCCTATCCAAGACATTGACCAAGTAGATAAGATCGGATGTATTTTGTTACATCGGACTGGACCAATATTGATTATAGACGGATAAAAAAAGTATCTTTATTATCTAATATAGTTATATCATAAAGTTGACCATAGGTTAATTCAATCCCAATTATGATTGATTAATATTCTATTGATTATATTATTCAAGTCCTTAGATTTGTTTGTTATCAAATCACCCTACGGACTAGCATATGCTTACATATTGGGGACTTGGTAGTATAATTGAGTGGGAGTATTTATCATAAATATGAAATCTATATCTTCTATCTAAGAAGTGAAATAATGATTTCCTTATATCTTAGTTCAAGCATTAAATGATAAAGATATCATTTCTGTAATTAATTTTACGGAAATATCATTTACAAGGAACTTAGTGGTATTTAAGGATAAAATACAAATGAGGGGTAAAATGGTAATTCACATATGTCTCATTAGTAGATCATCTATAGAGGGTTAAATGACGGTAATGATTGTAACAACGGATAATGTATTTACATTTGGTGTAAAATGTTTTATAAATTCAAGAGTGTAATTTCGAGTCTATAGTAGAGTCACAAGGAATTAATAAGGTAGTGAAATTATTCGTAAATAAATTCAGCGTAACTTATTGGAGCTCGATTTCATGGATCCATGGCCCCCCTGCATCACCTTTGAGTAAATTATCTAGATTGTCTCAATTAATTGATTTAATTATCCATTAGGATTTTTAAAGTTGACTACGTCAATTTTGAAATATTTTACAGAAATATGTGATTTAGAGAATAAAAGAAAATATTGGGCAAATTTATTAATTATGAAAAATTGGTGTTAAAGTAATAAATAAATATAAATCAATGTTCAAATTATAAATATTTAATTTGAATAATGATTTAAATATTGAACTAATTAATTAATTGTGGTAAAAATAAAAGGGCATTTGAATTTAAGTCCAATGGGCTTGAATTTAAATTACAAAAATCCAAGGCCCAAAACCAATTGTGAATTTCGGACACTATAGGGATTTTTCCCTATTATTTTATTTAATTAATTATTTAAATAATGCCTAAGGGAAGTCTATAAAATGATACTTAACTTTAGGGTTTTGAGAATTACTTTTGGGTAAGTTTAATTCAAAAAACAACTCTCTAAATCATCCATTCATAGCCACTCGTCCTCTCTTCTTTTCTTTATCTCATGTGTTGAGAATAAGCCCACACTAGTTCTAGGTTGATCAATGGCCTAGTGAGGAATACAATCTTGCTAATCCAGTTGAAGTTCTTGAATATACCCTGCTACTACTAGGATTCGAGGGTTAGAGAACCTGAAGGAAGGAGTTGTTCCAGTTCCGTTGTGTAATGTAAGTATCTAATAACTTTACTCTATGTTTATGTCAATTTCATAGGAGCATGTTCTAGGAATTTGCTTGTTTGTTTGATAGTATGTGGATTACATGAAAATAAACAATATCCGGTAATATGTATTTCCTACATAAAACACTAAATAGTTTCACATAATGAAGATGTGAAATTTGAGTTTTTGTTGTAGGCATTTAAAAATTTTGTTTTTTTGGTCCAAAGTGATACATTGAGATATCTAAGGATGCCCAAAAAGTTTGGGAGCATTTGGAGGTGTTTAAGGTCAATTTTGAGAGTTTTGACCTACCTAGGTGGCATTGCATTGCCACCTTGGAGGGGTTGCATCACCTAAGACCCTAGGGTTTTGGCGATACCCAGCAAGCGACGCGTTGCCTGACGTGTCTATACAGACACGTGTTTTAAGCTCCAAATGATGCGTTTAAAAGCTCTAATCCTATTGGTTAGACCTAATGACGGTGCCTACACTATAAAAGGGCTCTCATAGAGATTTGATAGATTTTATCACTCTCTCAAATCTCCCTCTAACCTCTCTTGCTCTAGCTCTCAAGATCATAAGTTTTCTCCAAGAAATTCATATGGAAAGTGCTTGTCATTGTGAATTTATAGACTTGTTCAATCCTAATTATATTTCCTACTAGAGAAAGCCTAAAGCATCTATCAAGGGCTAGGAAATAGAGAACTTGGATAGTGATACTGCTCGTGTATACGCCTTGTTTTGATTCTCATCTAAGAAGAAGAAGTTTCAAGTGGTGTTCTAACAAGGGTTTTAAGCTGGTAAGAAGTCCAAGAGTTTGATCTATAACTAGGGTTTGAATTTCTCTATCTCAATTTATTGGACCCTATCAAGGATAATTGTGTGTAGATTCTTATTATTGTAGTGGTGTAATCGAACTCTCTCCCAACATCAACAGGTGTCAGTTCGCCAATTGTTTTGTCCTGGTGCAATGATTAGATGATTGACTTAAATTCTCAATGAGTGGACGCAACATGCAGGAAAATTGGGAAACTACGTTGCATGCCACCTAAGCCTATCACTCCTTCGAAGGGACTTATCCCCAACCTGTCACATTAGTAAGAGGAGAAATCCCCTTTTAACTTAGAAGAAATGACTCATTTTGCTAGGGCTACAAGCTGGCCTAGCGTATTTCTCTTAGGAATCTCCCTACTGTCGATAAATCCTAGAGCTCACCTCTCCACCTATAAAAGTGTTGACGCAAGATTTCGTCAATGATAAAAGTTAGAGAAATCAAAGAATAAATGACATAAATGTGTTTTACGTACTTTGGATGTTAGTGAAGCCTAGTCCACGAGTCACTATTTCATGAAGAAATTGTAATAATTTAAGTTCTCTTAGAGTTTACAAATGGGTAGAGCTTCGACTAGCACTCATATATTTTATTATTTACAAATGACTCCCACTTGCCTATTTATAGGCAGCAGTAAGTGATTAACAATGATAAATTATAAAGCAGTGCCCTAATATCAAATTAGGTAGGATTGGGCATGATTACAATAGTGGATGCATGACCATTACCTATGCAACCCTTAAACTAGGCAAGGAAACTATGTTGGGGTGAGTCACTGTCACATTTCCCCTTTTTTGGGCACGTAGTGGTCCTGCGTTGCATGAGAAATGATTAGAAAGCTGGTGGAGATCTTCTCACTACTTCCCAAACATGATATGGGCTAACAGTTCAGATTTCCATCGAGTCACATTGTCAAAGATAGGTGGGTACACATACTACATTGTTGCCCTGGTCGAGGGCCTCACTTGTCCGTATAATACGCATTCTTGTCCCTCATGTCCGAGCAGATGACCCTCGAGAGTCCTCTTGAGAAAGGGCACATTGCAAAACATCTTCTTAGAAGATATACAGGTGTGAGGAGCCTCTCAGATGTTGGACCTTCCGATTCGCTTAGGTGGGACACGTGTCATAGAACACCCACTGGTTAGATTGTTAACGTGTTTTATACTTCATAAAAATGGGTGTAACAAAAAGGATGGCATTTCCTTCAACGCAACATACACAACCGTTGAATACATAAGTCTATGCTTGAGATTTTAAATGTCTTCTTTCTTTAAGGAAAATTTTCCCTCAAGGACTCTCCTAATGAGAAGCTCATCCTCATCTTTACTTAAAATACTAGCCAAGCTACCTCCCAGGATACGCCCACCGCATCACTCACTACACATAATGGCTATTAACTTATGAATTCAACATAGGAGATAGTTTAAGGCTCAAACATAGTAAATAGACCAATGAACTGACATTTCTACTTCTTGCTTTATTCCATAGCAAATGAATGAAATCCTACACCAACATGTTTAGTATAATTTTTGTATAATTTCATTTTTTTTATTTTAAAAATTATATTTTTGAAATAAAAAATTAAAAATGTATATATATGTAAATTAAGATCCGAAAAATTATATGTAAAAAAACTTTAAAAAATAGTTATTTAAATTGTATATAAGTACTATGTATATGTATATATCACTTCCATATAAAAAAATGTATAGATAATAGAAATTCTTGGTTTTAACGATTTCTTTTGTTAACTTTAATGAAATATTCCAAATATTTAACAGAATATACTTTTAACACTAATTTAAAAAATATTTATTAATTATATTAATATAAGTTCAAATAATTTAAAATATCATTAGATATTTATTCATTATATTAATATTATAATAATATATAATATTAGACTAGATATTTATTAATTATATTAATATAAATTCAAATATGATAAAATATCATTATTATAATAATATATCATACAAAACTAGATATTTAATAATTATATCAATATAAATTTAAATGCTATAAATTATTATTATTATAATAATAATATATAATCCTAATTTTTATAATATTTTCTTATAGTAAGTATTTAGTAATTATATTAATATAAATTCAAATATTATAAATTATTATTATGATAATAATATTTAATACAAACTAGATATTATAATTATATTAATATAAATTCACATGTTATAAATATATTAAGAAGACTTCTCAATGGTTACTACCCATAGATGGGTACTCACAATTATTATGATGTGGCAACATAGTGACTTGGTATAGTAAGTAACCAACAGGTAAAGATTCTTTTTTCTACATTAATTTTGAATTTTCATATATAATGCTTAAATAAGATTTTTTAATTATTTAATTTAATAAATATGTGACCGCCATGTAATCAGATAACCTTTCCCAAAATTTAAAAAAATCAAAATTTGTTTTTAAAAATATTAATAAACAACTATAAATATGGACCATTGATCTAAATGTAATGGTTAATATTAAAGTAACTATCCATTGGTAGTAACCATTAAGAGTGCTCCCAAATATATTATTATTGCAATAATATATAATACATAATAAATACATTATATACAAGTGTCGTGTGTGCACAAATAATATGACTATGTAACTAAATAAGAAATTAGAATAGTATTTATCTTTTATCAAGAATAAATAAGTTTATTCTCCAATCATTGATATGTGATTTGAATAGAATAAATAATATTTTTGTTCCTTGAACTTTTAACAATATTAGATTGTACCCCTGAAATATACGGTCAGTTAAAATTTCCCTCTGAACTATTGATACTATTAGATTGTGCCCCCCTATTACGATTTGCATAAAATAATTAACATTTTGCCCTCCAAACTTTGACAACTACCAAATCGTGCCCCTTTAATTATAAAAATTGAAAAATATATTTTTCTATTAGTCTAAAAAAATTCAATAAAAGACTAAAATTATTTAAAATTCCTTTTAAATACATTTAAGTTTGAAAATATTTTTTAAAAGAAAAACTAAATTGTTACTGTTGTTTGTATTTTCACCTCCGACACGTGGCAACCCCCAGCAACTAGCCCGGGCATTCGTAGACATTCTCGGGGTATGTTACTGCCCGAGGACTCTAGTTGAAGTAAGGGTCCTCTTAATGAGACTTTGTCTTTGATAGTGGGTCGGGGGTGCCTTAGTAGCTTACTCCCCGATATTCACCCTCGGAGCTAGAGTTTCTCTAGCTCGGGCAATCAAGGCGCGGGAGCTCTCGCCTCCCAATCGTCTTCCGGGTTCGAGGTTTTGGTTCTTGGACCTAAGATAAGGTGCAACGTGTCAATAAATGCGAGTTTTCAGAGCCAAAGGATCGTCTGACAACCATTATGGGCAATCCGTCACCAGTGTTGTCGAGTGTACGACTCAACAATTCGCACACCCACTACGCCGCCTGACATGGAGGTACTTACAACACGCCCTGACAGTACATGGGGCATGATCCCTATAAAGTAGGTGCTTTTCAGCAGTGGGCCCGCAAACCTCGTTTGGGCCATGGTCTCTTTTCACTGCAGCCCATTGCATTGAATTTGTATTAATCCCCCACTAATGGGAAGAATGTGTATTAATTATCTATGATTAGCAATAATGACTTCGGCCTCTATAAATAGAGTTGGGAGTCTCATTGTAAAAGGTTCGGTTTTAAAAAAGAGAAAACTACTTGTATTCAGAGCAATCTAAATGCTGCCTGTAAATACATCATTGAAGCTTGCAATCACAAGCTTACAATCCTCTTAATACCAGAGACTCGTGGACTAGGTTTCTTTTATAACCCGAACCGCGTAAAAATCCTTGCATTCTTACAATTTATTTCTTTAATCTCTCTTATTAAGGTTGATAGCGAAAAAGACAATCAACATTTTGGTGCTTTCATTGAGAGCTTGAAGAAAACATTTGAAACATTCACGACCATGGTGACTACACAAAGAAACGTTATAGATGATGTGCTCCCTCCTACCGGAGTTGAAGGAGGAGAACCCAGTAGGCAACCACCTCAGGATGTACTTGAGATGATGCAGGACTACGAAGAGTACGCCGAGTATGACGGCGAAGATAATGATGCTGACTAAGGGTATTATGAAGACGAATACCCTCATCCCATGGAGGCGAAAGAGATGCAGAAGGTGGTGGTGCTCCGTGAGCAGATGGCTACCCAACAAAAAAAAATGATGCCCAAGAAGGTAACATCACTGCCCTTTAGGAGATGGTACTTGCCATGAAGTCCACTCTTGCAGCCCAGGGGTTGCGAGTGGACCCCAATGGCAACGTGCCAACTCCGTACCCCGTTGGAGTGCCACTTGTCAATGCAGCTAGTGCACATCCCGAGCACCCGGTTGTGGAGGCACAAGATCCACAACCTAGCAGGAGTTGGAGCCTCAATGCCACCGCAGGACCGTGGAAAGGGAAAAGCTAATGATAACCATGCTTCTAAGCATAAGAGGGCTCGTCAAGATCCCGAAGGCCACCAGGTTCCGTAGCAGGTTGACAAAGGTAACAAAACAAGGGCCTGAGGACACCGCAGACTATTAGCGCCCGGGAGCTCGGGGCGTTGTGCCCCGACGCGCCCATACGGATTGCGCAAGGCCTGGAGCTGGTGTCCCTTCAGGACCTAACCATTCCCACAAGAATCCGTCCGAAGGATGCCCCACAAAATCAAATGTGGGCCATTAGTATCTTGGTAAATGAAAATAAGTCTGATGGAGAGATCGAAGTGGCTCGTTCAGAAGATAACTGTATGTTCCGAGAATAGGCCGACCTGCGAGACAACCTCAATGCTCGAAGTTGCAATAAGACTGGAGTACGCAAGCCTGCTGGAAGAGGCCCATCGGATCTCCGAAATAATCTCAACGCTCGGAGAAGAGATTACCCGGCCAAAGCATTAACCAGGATCGTGACCCGCTCCGTGCGGAGTTAGAAAGTCTGAAGCGAATAATGCTCAGGATGGCCAGGTGACAAGGCCACGAGTCTGACTCGAAAGATGAAAAGGTAGAGCCATGCGCTCCTCACCTTGTTGAGGCCCTGCTACCTCTAGGATTTGAAATGCGGACCACCTGTCCAAATTCAACAGGTTAATGTTGGTGCATTGTGTTTCCAACGATGCTAAGTCTCACGTGTTCCCACTCACCCTGACAGGACCAGCAGATGAATGATTCAAGAAACTCTGATCAGGGTACATTCAGACATGGCAACAGTTATCATCTGCGTTCCAAAGACAGTTCATAGGAGTGCGGAAGGTAAGCTTTGAGGTTAACGCCTTAGCCAACATCAAGCAAGGACCTTTCGAGATCCTCAAGGCCTACATCAAACGCTTCAAAGAAGAAGCGGCAAGAACCAAGAGGGTCGCTCATGGCCAACAACTGATGGCATTTTAGCCTGGCATACAAGCAGGATCCCCACTTTGGAATGATCTCCAGCGAAGGGGATGTCGGCATCTCTATGACTTCATTCATCGAGCACAAGAATATATCAGTTGGGAGGACGCCCAGATCGGGGCATTTGGGGCATCCACCCTTTTCCCTGCATAGGCCGCACTTGGCCCCATGGCCTCAGGGGTCCAATACTCCCCCTATGTTCACATCCAGCAGGGCTCATTGGGAGCTCAACCTAACCAGAGTGCCACCCCTTCTGGTTACAGCATCGTGTCTGCTCCTAGATTTAGTATGGCTCCGGCAGGATTCGGGGCAACGTCCATTGGATACAGCGCTTTTTAGCCTGCATTCAGTGCTGGAATTGTCGCCCCATCCCAGCCGACTGAATCAAGTAGAGCTCCAATGGCACAAGACGTGGAGGGAAGGGTAAGGGCCGCAAGCCCAGAGAAAGCGAAACCACATAGCTCGAAAAGGGAGTCACATCAAGCGAGAAGTATGCCTCGCAGTATTTAAAGTACACTGACTTGGTGGACTCCCGAGAGAACATCTTCATGGCCACGACACAACATGTTCACTAAAGGAAGCCACAACCCATCCGAAGAGACAGGGATAGGCGGGGCCCTTGAAAATTCTGCTGTTTCCACAACAACAAAAGGCACCACATCAATGAGTGTCGTCACCTCAAGGATGAGATTGAGAATCTCATTAAACTGGGACACCTCCATCAATATGCTAAGGGTGGAAGCGTCAAGCACAGCCTCTCATGGCAGGACCGGTGGTCTCACCTGTCGCACCATAGGCCCCAGTAGTGACTCCTGTAGTTCCCCAACATCCAATGGCCCAAGGACCTCCTTCGGTGAATGGACAGGTAAGAACCATATCAGGGTGACCTCACTTGGGGGGTACCTCACGAAGCTCACAGAACAGGTATGCACAAGCTTTGAACCACGATGATGAGGTAATGGCTTTGGCCCAGCTACCTGCCCAAATGCTGTGAATGACTGACCAAGTCATAACATTCTCCAAAGATAATGCTCGGAGAGTGCATTTCCCCCATCACGATCTATTGGTGATTGAGAGCGAAATCTCCAACAAAATAATGGCACAGATTCTTGAAGACAATGGGAGTTCAGTGAATATCCTGTTTAAGTCGGGCTTTGAGAAGATAGAGTTGACTACGACAGACTTGTCCTTATGCGCCTCGACACTCTACGGGTTCTCAAGAGAAGCCCTCATCCTGATGGGGCAGATAAATCTCCCTGTGACGCTTAGAGAGGTACCTTGCCAAGCCTTCAAATACTGCGCCTTCGTAGTGGTGGACTATCCCTCAGCATAC
This sequence comes from Humulus lupulus, assembly GCF_963169125.1. Taxonomy (NCBI): domain Eukaryota; kingdom Viridiplantae; phylum Streptophyta; class Magnoliopsida; order Rosales; family Cannabaceae; genus Humulus; species Humulus lupulus. The sequence continues at coordinate 208,115,906 of NC_084796.1, forward strand.
AATGTTATTTTGGGACGACCAACACTTGTGGAGTTTGGGGTCGTCACCTCCATCCATCATCTATGCATGAAATTCCCCATGGATGCAGGTGTCGGCACAGTCTGTGGTGACCAGAGAGAGGTGAGACAGTGCTACAATGTCTCCCTCAAGGCTCCCGTGATGATGGTAAAGGAGGAAGGTCCCGAGAAGTTCGAGACCTCGGAGGTACAAGTTGTGCAAGAGTCGGGGCCCGACAAGTTATACCCAAGGGTTTAAGAGGAGAGGTCCATTGAACCAATTAAGGAGGTGGAGGAGGTAGTTCTTGATACCTCCACCCCCGACAGGAAAGTAAAAGTCAGGGGAAGCTTGAAAACGAAAGTCCGCGAGGCATTGGTGGTTTTCCTCTAAGAAAACCAAGATGTGTTTGTGTGGTCACATTCCGACATGACTATCATTAATCCGAATATCATATGCCATGCCTTCAATGTTGACCTAGCTTTACTCCCATCCAGCAGAAGCAACAGATGTTTGACCAAACTTAGAAAGAGGCTCTCAAGGCTGAAGTGGGCAAACTCCTCTCCAATGGGTTTATCCGAGAAGCCCAATATCCCAGGTGCCTATTCAATCCTATCCTCGTGCCAAAGCCGAATTGCACTTGGAGGATATGCATCGATTTTTTGAACCTTAACAAGGCATGTCCGAAGGACTGTTCTCCACTCCCCAAGATAGACCAAATGGTCTATGCCACCTCCGGTTACGAGTTGCTGTCGTTTATGGACGCATACTCAAGATATAACCAAATATCGCCAATTAAGAGCACACTAGCTTTTGAACCGAAAAATGTGTCTATTGTTACATTGTGATGCCTTTTGGGTTGAAGAATGTTGGCACGACTTACCAAAGGTTGGTTAACAAAATGTTCAAAAACCAGTTGGGGTGGAACATGGAGGTCTATGTGGACGATATGTTGGTTAAGTACTGGACCACCCCAGATCACGTAGGCGACCTGACTGAGGTCTTCGTGGTGCTTTGCCGCTTCAAGATGAAGCTCAACCCCCAAAAGTGCACATTTGGCGTAGCCTCCGGCAAGTTCCTAGGCTTCATCGTAAGCGCCCAGGGGATTGAGGAAAACCCCAAAAAAATCAAGGCTCTAATTGAGATGCCTTCTCCTCGGAAGCATAAAGATGTTCAAAGCCTAACAGGAAGGATCACAGCTTTGAGCCATTTTGTCTCCAAGGCAACGAATAAGTGCATCCCCTTCTTCAATGTTCTCTGAGGGAATCAAAGGTTTGAATGGACAGAAGAATACGAACAGGCATTTCAAAAGCTCAAGGTGCACATGGCAAACCCTCTGATCATATCCAAGCCAATGGACGGAGAACATCTCCTGCTCTACATGCCTATTTTAGAAGACACCATCAGTGCCGCGTTGGTATGGGAAGAAAGCCGCGTTCAACACCCCATCTATTACGTCAGCAAAAGACTCCTCGGGGCAGAATCTAAGTACCCGCTGATGGAGAAGTTAACCTTTTACTTAATGGTTGCCTCTTGGAAGCTAAGACCTTACTTTCAGGCGCATCCAATTAAAGTCCTCATGAACCACCCACTCAGACAAGTCCTTCAGAAGCCTGAGTCATCGGGGAGGCTCTTTAAGTGGTCGGTGGAGTTAAGTCAGTTTGACATCACCTATCACCCGAGGACTACCATAATTTCATCATCGAGTGCACCGGGAATCAAGAGAAAACCGAGTGCACCCTAGCGGTCAGACCAACATGGAAGTTGTTCATGGATGGGTCTTCGAACGAGAATGGCACCGGGGCAGGACTTATTTTGGTTTCCCCCGAGGGGCATGGGTGCATAGTGCTCTCCACTTCGGATTTAGCGCCTCTAACAACGAAGTGGAGTACGAAGCCTTAATCGTTGGGCTTCGGGTGGCATTGGAGCTCAAGGTCGAAGGACTCGAGATCTTTAGCGATTCCCAACTCATGGTGAACCAAGTTCTCAGAGAGTATTAGGCTTGGGGAACAAAGATGGAAACATACTTGGCAAAGGCTCAAGAAATGCTACATAACTTTTGAAGATTCACTATTTAGCAAGTACCGCGGGAGAAAAATTCCAATGCTGACGCCCTGGCTAAACTGGCCATGACCAAAGATGCTGAATTAATCAATGTGGTTCCCATTGACTACTTGGAGTCTTAGAGTATCTCGGCTTCAGAAGAGGTGGAATCAGTACAACCCCAAGATGGGTGGATGGAGCCAATAGTTAAATACCTCATCTCCTGGGAGTTGACCCAAGACAAGAAGGCAGCTCGAAAGTTGCCGTACCAAGTACCGAGGCACATAATCATGGATAGTAGGCTTTACAAATGAGACTATTCTTTGCCCTTGCTTTGGTGTGTGTCCAAGCAAGAAGCCAGTTTAATACTGCGAGAGGTACACGAAGGTTTCTGCGGAGATCACGCCGGGGGGCAGAGCCTTTCCAAGAAGATCTTAAGACAAGGGTATTTTTGGCCCACCATGAATGGAGACGCGATGGATTATGTCAAGAAATGCAACAAATACCATTGCTTCTCCAACATCCCCCGAGCACCTCCAAATGAGCTTACTCAAATGACTAACCTATGGCCTTTTGCTGTCTGGGGCATCGACCTTATAGGGTCCTTGCCTACAGGGAAGGGAGGGGTGAGATATGCCATAGCGGTCGTCGACTACTTCACAAAGTGGGTTGAGTTCGAGCTGCTCACCATAATTTCCTCCAAAAAGGATTTGGATTTCGTGATAAAAAAAATATCGTTTGCCGGCATGGGTTTTTGATGAAGATAGTCTCCAACAATGGATTGTAGTTCAATAATGAAGTGTTCACAGAATTCTGTTAGCGGCATGGTGTCATCAAGAGCTTCTCTTTTGTGGCCCGTTCGTAGGCTAATGACCAAGTGGAAGTAGTGGACAAGACACTTAAGTCCACTCTGAAGAAAAGGCTGGAGCAGGCAAAAGGAGCTAGGCCCGAGGAGCTACCTAGGGCATTGTGGAGCTACCGCACCACTGCCCAGACCTCCACCGACCATTCTCCCTTCTCAATGGCCTGTGGGTATGAGGCTATGCTCCCAGTTGAAGAAGCAATCTCCATGCACCAACGAGATACGTATGATCCGACCACGAACTATGCTTTACTTCGGGAGTCCATGGACCTCATGGAGGAGCTATGCGAAGCTTCTCAGCTACAAGTAGCATCCTACCAGCAGAAGGTGGCCAGATATTTTAACTCCAAAGTGAAAGATAAAAAATTCGGGGGTCAGAGACCTGGTGTTACAAAGATTCTTCTTAGCCACCCGAGATCTTGGTGCAGAAGTGATAAAACCCAACTGGGAGGGCCCATACCAAGTCGAGAGTGTTGTATGTCCGGGAACATACAAATTTGCTCAACTTAATGGGGAGCTGATTCCTCACGCCTGGAATGCTAAGCATCTTCGCTGGTATTACTAGTAGTATGAGCGACAAACATTGTCTATTTCTGTAATATACCATGTAGCCTTCAGGCACATGTAACGGAAACTGTGTTTATATAACACGGTGAGAAATTTGTTTGTTTTTCTTATGTTCTTTGGTTTCCTGTATATTCTATTAATGTTGTTTAAGGGCACCCGCTTGCCTGGACAAGTGACCACAGACTAGTCTCCGATCACTTGGGGGGCATGGAGTTAGGGTAGCACTACACCTCACAAGGAACGGCCTAGGAAACTAAACTCGTCAATTGTCAAGAGGATTAAGCCTAGTATCGCCATCTCGAGAATAGAAATTCATAGGAAACAAGTAAAGTCTAGCCTAGAAGGCAGCTTGCTCCATGCAGAACTAAGCTTAGCACCTAAGAGCTAGATAACCCAAGTAGCGCGAAAAATAGACTATTGTCACCTCCCGTGGACACCGAGCCTGAGGATCTCTGACTAAGTCTCTTGGTCTAGAGATGCGAACGGAAGGTCGAGTACCCCATACTTGGCTTCAGGAAATCCGTGACATGGGAAGCTTGGCTAGTCGACGAGTGAAGTGCCCTTAATGTCACTATGTCCCATATCTAGAAAAACCAATGTAACATACTTGAGTTTAGGTTACCTCCCGAGAGCAGCGCGCGCTCGGAGAGTAATAACCAAATTATAATCTGTGCGATGCGAATGGATACCTAGGCATCCTAAGCCTGGGCGTCTCATTAACGTCACCTCCCGAGAAGATAGCCTAGAAGGTAGATATGCACTCGAGGAGCATTGTTTGAAACCCCGACCTCTCGAGTAGTGCATACTCGGGGGGGTAGGAGTTTTGACGTGCCAGGACCCCTGAAAGCCCGAATCTTTGGGTTGTAGGGGCATAAGACGAAGAATGAAGGCCTGCGGTAAATTTTGCACCAAAGCTACTCTAGGACTATGGGCCCACAAGAGACTAAACTCGGGAACCAAGTGTTTAAAAAAAAATTGAGTTCTTTTTCTTGTGACATTTGTGTTACGTTGAATTTATAGAACCAAGTGTTTAAAATGATTTGAGTTCTTGTTCTCGTATTATTCAGGTTACACTGAATTTATAGAGCCACGTGTTTAAAATGATTTGAGTTCTTGTTCTCGTGACATTCGGGTTACATTGAATTTATAGAACCACATGTTTAAAACGATTTGAGTTCTTGTTCTAGTGACATTCGAGTTACGTTTAATTTATAGAACCACATGTTTAAAACAATTTGAGTTCTTGTTCTCATGACATTCGTGTTACGTTGAATTTATAGAATCGCGTGTTTAAAATGATTTGAGTTCTTATTCCCGTGACATTTGTGTTACGTAGAATTTATAGAACCAAGTGTTTAAAACAATTTGAGCTCTTGTTTTTGTGACATTCGTGTTACGTTGAACTTATAGAACCAAGTGTGTAAAATGATTTGAGTTCTTGTTCTCGTGACATTCGTGTTATGTTGAATTTATAGAACCAAGTGTTTAAAATGATTTGAGTTCTTATTCTCGTGACATTCGTGTTACGTTGAATTTATAGAACCACGTGTCTAAAATGGTTCGAGTTCTTGTTCTCGTGTCATTCGTGTTTCATTTAATTTATAGAACCAAGGGTTTAAAATGGTTGAGTTCTTGTTCTCGTGACATTTGTGTTACGATGAACTTATAGAACCAAGTATTTAAAACAATTTGAGTGCTTTTCTCGTGGCAAGTTAAGTTACGGTGAATTCATGAAACCAAACCAAATAAAAAGCAGGGCAAGCTACATAATTTGTAATTGGGTGAATAATTACAACCGTGCTCGAGGGCTCGAGGGAGTATTTGTCTATACCCCGATAAGTTTATGGCACGCAGGCCTAAAATGAAAAAATTATTATCAGTCTTTGGGAACCTTCGCGGTGGTTTGAGCTGGAGAAGGGCCTTAGTTGTCTCGTGCAAGGCTTTGTTGCCTTCTTCCAGCCTCGCTTCAAAGTCTTGAAGCATCTTCTTGTACTACTCCAAAAAATCCCCCTCATACTTCTTAGGGTACACAAGGAGATGGACCTGGGGTGGCACCACCTCCTAATCCGAATCTTGAACCGACCCTTGGTCCGGTTCTGGGACCTCCTCTAGTCTTACCTTTTGAGTCGCCTTGTCTAAACCAGGTGAAGAGGGGATCTCCACACCGGGGGAAAGTTGGCTGCAAGGAGCTCCACAGGGGGAGTATAGATTCTCTACCTTTTGGTCGAAGGAGAGGGATCAGATTGTTCCCAAGAACGTGATGACCCCTCTCCTGCTAAAGAGCTAGGGGGTACTCCTAACCTCAGCGCAGACAGAGCAGTGTCCGCCAATCCCATGTGAGCTGCAGGAACTAGTTAAATAGTTAGCGTACGTTCTACACGAAGGGACAATGCAATAAAATAAGCTACTCGGAGGCTCATGATGAGTTGAGCCTCGATGCAAACAGAGAGGGTGTACTATCCTATTCCCGTCCTCACAGCTGATGTTGGTGCCATATTGGCAAAACCAGCCCAAGGTGAAGGACGTCACTCAGTCTAAGGCTATGAACCCATTAGAGGTGGTTTGCCTCCTAGGGTGGTGGAGGTAAACATCTATGAGATCTAGGTAATCCAGGAATTCTTCCCTAGTCCAAAGTTGATGTGAGATTTGACCACAACGAAGGAGTGCTGGGGAAGCCCAGACACGCTCGAGACATATCCTATCATCTATTCAAAAAGCATAAGTCAGAGTGGGAGGTGATTTACTTGAGTCCAGATGGGAAGCTTCCATCCCTGCCTGAAGTTCTTCCTCAAGCTCCTGATCTTCTTAGGCATCTCGGGCCTCTTCTATGGTGTGCACGTTCACTAGCCTTTCCTTCTGCAGTCATCTATGAAACGCTGCCTTGGCCAGCCCTTCTATGTAATTGATATGGCAAAACACCAACTCCCGAGACTTTTTGGACTGGCAGTATTTGGACAACTCCAAGTTACTTATTCGTTGTTCGACACTGAGAAGCCACGACCTAATGAGGTTCACTCTGTTACCAGGACACTATGGTCAAAGTCTCGGTCGGGGAGAACCTTCATCACCTGGAGGTGATCCTATAAGTGTTGAACGTATGGAGTTTGGCAGAAAAGACCTATTCAAAAGGAAATGACTAAGTATCGAATACATAGGTCCTAGTGAAGCAAAGAATAAGCATGTTCGGAAAGATACTCACGTATTCAAGCAAAGTCAAGAATTAAGGTTGGGTTACTGTGGGTCGGGAAGTCACTCGTAAAGAAAAAGGCATCCTTGTAGTCCCGAGCATGATTCTCATTATGATGGGGAGCCTTGTAGCTGATTGACGAAGCTGGATACTTCACTAGGGCATAATACCCATCTCGTTTGGAGCCTTTCTTCTGAGGAGTGGTCTTGAAACTAAAGAAATAGAGAATCTCCGTTGGTGAAGGCTCTGGCCATTTCTGCTTCCAGTACAGAATGTACATTCCCGCAAGCACTCTATAGTCATTGGGGGAAAGCTAGAAAGGGGCTATCCCCACGAACTTCATAAAGTTCACGAAGTACTGCTTGAGGGGTAGGGTGGCCCCGACCATAAGGTGGGCCTGGCTCCAAGCGCCTAGGCCATAGACGCTGTGATGCGCCCTCTCGGACTCCCGATAGAGGTGGATGAGGCATTTGTCTCTGACCGAGTAATACCTCATGATCACCTTGAGAGCGTCGGGAAATTGAAGCGGTGTGCGGTCATCCTCTGCCTCGAATGCGTCACCCTCGTACTTCTGTGTAGGGTGCGGAGTAGGGGCCCTATTTACCTCCTCCACGGTGAGTCCCCAGTCTTCATGCGTTTTGGGCCTCACCGACACTTGAAGGTCAAGACGAAAGACAGGCTCCTCGGTAGATGCTTGGTTCTCCGTCCTCACATTTCTTTCGAAGGTCGGGCCATATCAAATATCTCCTGGTCTAAGAGGTGAAACCCATGTTCGTATAGTTGATGGAGTTCCTCGGACATCTGAGACAAAAAAACAAAGCAGTTGGTATTCTAACCGAAGGAAAGATGGCCAAAACATGAACGACTCTAGGGATACTGCTCAGGAAGGAAAGTAGAGTTTTTCAAATGCGAGGTACACCCGAAGCCTAAGGAAAAGCTAGCGAATACGAACCTACCAGAATCTAGAAAAATTCCCAGATTCCGGTCACAGGCTCAGAAGCGCAAAGTTGGCAGAAAGACCCTTAAAGGTCATTTCGAATGAGCCTAATATCAAAATGTGCCTAAAATAACTCCTTGATTAGTGCTCAAAATGTCAATTTATTAGTTTTAAAGTGTAAAATAAATTAAGTTTTAATTCATATTTTCACGAATTTATTGTAATATTTTTTTTAATTGAAAATATTAATTATGATGTAATTTATGTTTAATTTTTAGGAAATAATTTGCATTTGGACATTAATAAAAAGAGAGAACAAAGAAATAGTTAAATCTAAAAAGGAAAATGAAGGAATGACATTTTTGAGGAATTTGGCCTAGTCCCGAAGGCCCAGCCCCTCTCCTCCTCCCTCAGCGTGTCAGGTGGCATGCTCACAGCGAGCAGCCCGACCTGTCGACCTGCACTTCAACCCGCGCCCCAGCTCCGACCTGCGAGCCTTCAGCCAACCCTCTCCATCGTTGACTCGGTCAACCAAGCCCTTTTGGTTGGTTTTTATAGATCAAATCAGAGATTATACGCAGCAGAAAAATAATCAAAATTGTTAATTTAATCCCATAAGATTTCTAGATCTACTTCTTCACATACATATATATATTGAATCAAAGATATGAGTAGAAAATTACCTCAAGTCCTTCCTTGCTGCTATCTTTTTGTATGGAAAAAATCCTTGAGATCTCACGCCAAGATCTTCCAAAATGTTCTCAACACACAAAGAACGAGTGTGGGCTCGCTGTACAAAATAATAGGCAAAATCTATTTATCAGATGTTCTCAACACATGACATCTGATAAAGTTTGGACCTATGTTTGTGAAGAACAGTGACCTATGATTGTATCACTGTTCTCTTTCTCTCAGAAAGATTTCACGATATCTTTTCTATCCCTGAAAAGTATCATTCTAAAAAACTGATATCCTATATTTAATATATCCAATATATTTAAAATAAAATATTAGTTATTTATAACAATTTGAAAATAACTAATCAGTTATGAGATTATGTTTAAATAATAATATTTTAATCATATTACAATATCTCATTATTTATTTAATATTTAAATAACTAAAATTGTGGAACCAAGAAACTACCAAGAGCTTCTTATGCCTCTAGCACAGTGACTGAGCAATGTGCTACACGTGTACCACATGCCAAGGAAGGCATGTGATTTTTCCCAATTTTTTTCTTATTATTTAAATACCAAAATTCCAAAAAACAATTAATTCAAAATTAATTATATTTTTGTTAAATCAAATAATTAATTAATTCTCAATTAATTAATTACACATAATTATACATTAATTATATTTAGTGCATAGAAAAATATTTTACTTATCAAATAAGTCATTTTGCTCATTTTTGTATTTACCTTTGTTAGTGTTTGTTTGAGCCATTTCGAGGACCATGGACCTATATAACATTAAGCTCCAATAAATTGAAACTAATTGATTAAACTCTTTAGTCATTATAGTTAATTTATTAATTCTGATATTTCTCCATTATAAATTCAGAATTGCACTCTTTATGTTATAGATATACTTTTACAGAAATCTTATCTTAAGTCATCCATTGATATAATTATCATACAATAGTTCAACCCTGTAACGACCCAAAATCACTAATATGGCTTAAGGGTCTTGATTAGTGTGCCGGAAGGGCATAATTGGTTTATGTGTGAATTTATTAATTTAATGCGTGATGATATAATAAGCATGCTTGTATGGTTATATGAATGAAAATGCGATTATATGTTATATTTGTGAGAACCACATTATTATGTGGGTAAATCTGCAGCATGCGATTTGAGGCGATCCTAGGGAGCTAGTTAGCGGGGAAGTCACAATGGGGCTTAATACTTGACTTTGGGAAAGTCAAGGGGTATTTTAGGTATTAGATGGTTATTTAGGTTATCAGGTTATGAAAATAAATAATTTGAGGTATATTTGAGGTTAGGAAGCTTAGGTGGGAATACTGGGGAATTTTACCATTTTTCCCTCGAGGACGTTTCCAGCACCCTGAGCCTCGGGATTGACTTAATTGCACAAGGATAGATGGATAAAACTTATAAAACAGTGGAAACATCAAGAACCGACCCTTCCCTCTCTCTCTCCTTCTCTCTTCTTCCCTCTCAAGGAAAATCACTGAAAACTAAGGAGATTTGGCTAGGAATTCAGTGATTTGAGCTAAGGATTTGGAGGATTAACACAGTGGAAGATAGGGAATCTAACTAGAAACTAAGGTAAGCATTGAATTATAGTTTTTGATAAGTTGATTATGAAGTTTTGGGGCTGAATTCTAGGAGTTCTTAGGTTCTTAACTTCAAGGTTAAATTAAGGCAGCAAGCTTGGGAATTAGCTCAGAATTTTCTTAGAGGAGTGGTTTTGCAGTGAAGGTAAGCTCGAATTTATGATTTAATGCTTGAATTCTAGTGTTTTCTTGACTGATTTTAGAGTTCTTGAGTGTGTGTGTTTCAGAAATCAAAGTGGTGCTTTGATGAGTTTTTAGATTAGGTTTCTGTTAGCTTAAGCTTCTGAAATCATGCATGAATGTTTGTGATAGTTGTGGTATATAATTGAGATGGTTTTGAGTGAGGTTTGAGAGTTAAAAATGGAGGTTTTTTTGGGTTCGAAGGGGTCGAGCCGCGGCATAGTTCTTGGTGAGTCGAGGCCCTCTGAAGCTGATGGGTGTCGGAGATGGTGGGCGGGCAGCGACATGGTCTATGTAGGGCCACGGCCCGTGTCTGGTTCTGATCTTGGATGGGCTCTGTTTAGGGGCGATGCTGCGGCATGGGAGGCTTGATCCGTGGCCCTTAAGGAAATTAGGGTTTTTTGGATTTTAAGCATGGGAATTTAACCTAGGGTGCTCGGGATTGAATCTACTATCGTGTTTGGTGGAATTTGATGTTCCAGAGACTAGAACCTTATTTAGAAGCCCTTTTACAATTATTAATGGTATCCCTTATCTTGGTTGTGACTAGGTATAAGCTAGGGGCTCGAGAAACGAATCGTGCTCAAGAGGCATCTCATGTAACTAGTACATTTGGAAACCAAAGGTAAGAAAAATGCACCCAGTTGTGTACTTATAATGGGACTAAGGGTTCCCTGTTTTGTATGCTTGGTGAATGATGGTATTATGCCATGTAAATAGTAAACAAATGGCCTAAGAGTGCCGAAGTTTACACTAGCACATAGGGCGCGACTCGGCCACTGGTAGCTGAGGACAACTTATTATGCACTGAGCTCGGTTTAAGCGGGCCAGAATCAGTGGGGTAAACAGAGGGTGCAACCTAAGGTGTCGACCCTAATTACCATGTGATTTGATTGTTATTATTGATTGGTGGTTTTGTCATGCTGAATAGCTGAGTATTGATTGGTTGAATCTTTAGTTGTATCTACGTGCTATGTGATTAATGTGGTATGTTAAGTGCATGATCATGTTTAAAGGGGGTTATTCAATTGTTATCATTGTTTGTTGCAAAATGATATGTTTTCTTGCTGGGCCTTGGCTCACGGGTGCTTCGTGGTGCAGGTAAAGGCAAAGGCAAGCTTGACCAGCCCTGATTCGGAGAGCTCTGAGAGCAGAATATACATGATCAGTTGCTCAGCCACCACGGTTGAGAGGAAGACAGGAACAGCAGAACCATAAACGTTTGTTTTGCCCTTAGAGTGGCTAATGGTTGTTTGAACTCTGGAAGTTTTGTAAACTGACTTTTGAACATTGTTCCTTTTTGGGATCCCATGAGTAAAAATATTTAGTTATATGAAATGTATCTTTTGAGACCAAAATCCTTTAACCCTAGCACATTAATGGTTTCAGTGTCACATTTTTCATTAAATGACTTGATTAGCAAGTTTTGCACCTTTATAAGTACACAGTGTAGCAGTCTTGGCTATTCATGGCGTTACAAACCCTCTAATTAATTAGTTCATAAAATAGAATGGGAGAATTACCATTTCACCTTTCTAATTTACTTTTTATTCCTTAAGTACCATTAATTCACTAGTGAATAATTAATCTATAATCTAATTATAGATTTGAGCTCAAAATCATTCAGTTCCAGAATTAACCCTTAAGGGAACTAATATACGATCCGTTAGGAAAGATTAGACTATGTATTGTTGATACATTTTCCCAGGCATCCATGATATTAAACCTCCAAAACAAAAGTCATTAGCCTCATTCTATGAAGAGACCTTAACGAATGAATCAAAAGATTTAATAAACATGAACAAGAGTTCATGAACACTCAGGATTTAGGTTGATCTATAAATGATCATCAGTTGTGATATGAATTACAAGTCTTTATTGTTAAATGGTTTTTGGATAACGACTTTTATTCATATCGGTCCATGTCATATATAATAATATTATATAAAGCACCTTTACCGAGATGCCTTACCACATCAATAATCTGAATCTAGATTATTTGTATCAACATGATACTTAGCAAACCGTACTTACAACCCCAATTAAAGAATTCCTTAACTTTAATTTGTTGTTGTTGACTATTTTTATTCATTCATGTGATCTTAATTCTCTCGTACTAATACAAGATCACATCCTCAATAATGAATATGGAATTTTTCTGATATTTAAAAAATTATTCAAACAATAATTTAATAATCCAAATATAACAATAATAAACCATTGTATTTATTTATTCATAGAAATAACAAATGTCTTTTACATGCTTTTAGGACATACTCCTAACAATCTCCCACTTGTACTTAAATCAAGTGAGGCATTTCTCTCAATCCCATATTACGTACATGACCCTCGAATTGCTTTGCAGGAAGCGTCTTCATGAACGGGTCTGCTAGGTTGTGTTCTGATGCGATTTTCAGAATGTACACATCTCCTCTATGTACAATTTCTTGGACCAAGTGATATTTGCGCTCTGCCCCTCTTGTGGCTTCTTGGTTCTTTAGAATTGGCCACTGCTCCACTATTGTCACAGTAAAGAACAAGTGGTTTCTCCACTTCTTGAACCACTTCCAGGTCTGTGTAGAACTTTTTCAGCCAAACTGCTTCTTTAGCTACTTCACAAGTTGGTATGTATTCAGCTTCCATGGTTGAATCAGCTATACTAGATTGCTTAATGCTTCTCCAGACAACTGCTCCACCACCAAGAGTGAATACTGACCCAGAAGTAGACTTTCTACTATCCTTGTCAGATTGAAAATCTGAGTCAGTGTATCCACTAGTTTCAAGGTCACTACCCGAATATACTAGCATATAGTTCCTTGTTCTCCTGAGATACTTGAGAATATGTTTCACCGCAATCCAGAGTTCCAAACCTGGATTTGATTGATAATGACTGGCAATCCCTACTGCATAACATATGTCAGGTCTAGTACATAACATTGCATACATTAGGCTCCCTACAGCTGATGCAAAGGGATACTTTCTCATGTCCTCTTGCTCTTGTAGTGTCTTTGGGCACTAATCTTTGCAAAGAGTAATTCCATGTCTGGTCGGCAATTGACCCTTTTTGGAATTTTCCATAGAGAATATTTCAAGCACTTTATCAATATAATTTGCTTGTGAAAGTGCCAGGAGCTTGTTCTTTCTATCTCTTCGAATTTTAATGCCTAGAACATAGCTTGCTTCTCCCAAATCTTTCATTTGGAATTTTTCAGCCAACCATTTCTTTACATTTGATAATATCTCTACATCATTCCCAATGAGTAGGATATCATCAACGTAAAGAACTAAGAAAACCACAATTTTCCCTTTGATGTATTTATAAACACATGCTTCATCAACATTTTGTTCGAAGCCATATGTTTTGATAGTTTCATCAAATGTTAAGTTCCATGATCTTGATGCTTGTTTCAATCCATATATGGATTTCAACAACTTGCATACCTTTTGATTTTGATCCTTTTCAATAAACCCTTCTGGTTGTTCCATTTATTTGGTTCATCAAGTTGGCCATTCAGAAAGGCTGTCTTGACGTCCATTTTCCATATCTCGTAATCATAGATGACAGCTATGGATAAAAATATGCGAATGGACTTAAGCATGGCCACAGGAGAAAATGTTTCTTCATAGTCTACACCCTCTCTCTGTGTGTAGCCTTTGGCCACAAGCCTTGCTTTATAGGTCTCTACCTTTCCATCTACACCCCTTTTCTTCTTGTAGATCCATTTACATCCAATGGCATCAACATTGTCAGGCAGATCTACAAGTTCCCATACTGAATTAGAATACATTGATTCCATTTCTTGATTCATGGCAACTTACCACTTATCAACATCAGGTTCTTCCATTGCTTCTTTAAAAGTCAATGGATCGTCCTTTCAGTATCTGATACAAGAACGTGTGCCTCATGTTTGTAGCGAATAGGTTGTCTCTCAATCCTCACACTACGACGTTGCACTGGTTTTTCCTTTTCAGGAATTGTGGTTTCTTTGGTTGTTTTATCATTAACTGATGAAGAAGATGGAGATGAAATTTTATCTGTCATTAGTTCCTCTAAAACTACTTTGCTCCGAGGTTTAAAATCATCCATATAGTCGTGTTCTAAAAAGGTTGCAATTGTCAAAACAAATACATTTTGATCACTTGGGCTATTGAAATATCCACCTCTAGTTTCTAGAGCATAGCCCGCAAATATACTCACCTCAGACCTTGAATCCAGTTTTCCAGATTTAGGTCTTAGCACATGAGCAGGACAACCCCAAATAAGGAAATGTCGTTTATTTCCATTCCATAATTCTAGTAATGTCTTTGTCATAGCTTTGGACGGAACTACATTCAAAATGTAATTAGCTGTTTTAAGTGCATATCTCCAAAACGATAAGGGAAGTGAAGAGTAGCTTAACATAGACCTGACCATGTCCAACAAGGTCCAGTTTCTTCTCTCTGAAACTCTGTTTTGTTGTGGTGTTCCAGGTGCTGTGAGTTGGGATAGAATACCATGCTCCAGCAAGAAATCTTTGAATTCTGAATCCAAATATTCACCACCACGATCAAATCGGAGTGTTTTTAAAGATTTACCTAATTGCTTCTTAGCTAAGGCTTTTAATTCTTTAAACCTATCAAAAGTTTCTGACTTCTTAAGCATTAGGTAAGCATGACCGTATGTAGAATAGTCGTCATTAAATGTGACAAAATATTCATAACCACCTTGAGCTTGAATGTTAATTGGACCACATACATCACTATGTATAAGCTCTAGTGGTTCTTTGGCTCTATTTCCCTTCAAAGTGAAAGGTCATTTAGTCAATTTTCCTTCTAAACAGGATTCACAAACCGGAAGGGTTCCAACTATTAGTTCCCTCAAAGGTCCACCTTTTGTTAATCAGTTTATCCTATCTAGACTAATATGACCTAAACTTAAGTGCCAAAGATATGTGTCATTTTCTTTAGAAACCTTTTGTCTTTTGTTACTTTGTGGAATAGCTACTTTAAATAATTCAGAATTATTGAGCAATTTTTCAATTGGATTAAGCATGTACAGTCTGTCCTTTTGTTTTGCATGACAAATATTGTTTCTATTCCTTGAAATAAAAATCATATTATTATTAAAAGAAATGCCAAATTTTTGTTCATGTAACAAAGATAAAGAAATATTGTTTCTAGTAATTTCAGGAATAAATAGAACATTATTCAAAACTAGAAAATTGTTCTTAAAATCTAAACGGACTATTCTACATGCTTTAGCTAAAACAAGCGCTCCACTTCCCACTCTCATAGTCATCTCTCCTTGCTCCAACTGCTTTGTAGACTCAAGCATCTACAAACAAGAACAAACATGGTTAGTGGAGCCAGAATCAACTATCCATGATAATTTATCTTGTTCCACCATACAAGCTTCGACTACAAGTAAATCTAATTTACCTTTCTTTTTCTCTTTTAGCTCGACGAGATACTTTGGACAGTTTCTCTTCCAATGACCATCGACATTACAATGGAAACACTTTCCTTTAGGTGCCTTTTTTTTGGGCTCATTGTTCTTTTTGTTCTCGGGTGCCTTGGATGACTACTTTGCCTTTTTCGGATTGTCCTTTTTAGGTTTGCAGTCATTGTTATTGCTTTTCCTTTTCTTCTTTGAAGAAGAAGCTTTTGCTTCAGCCTGACTTGAGACCATCTTGTTCAAAGACTCAAAAGTTTGTAATTCATTTAGCAACTGTGTCATGTTAAATTCTAATTTGTTCATGACATAATTTGTTGTGAATGTAGAAAAAGCAGGGGTTAAAGACTCAAGTATAATGCTTACTTGTGTCTTTTCATCCATGCATCTCAGCTTCATGAAGTACACTGATCATGTTCAAAACATGGTCACGCACAGATTGACCTTTGTTCATCTTAGCATTCATGTAGGTTCTAGTAGCCTCATGACGACTTTGATTAGCCCCAAACATTTCCTTAAGAGATTCTAATATCTCAAAAGCAGTTTCCATGGAATCATGCTTTGTTCGTAAGACATCACTCATGCTTACAAGCATATAGCACTTAGCTTTGTTATTGGATTGAATCCATGCATCAAATTTGTCCCAAACATGTTTCGGGGCATTGGCGCTAGGTTCTTCAGGACATTCCTCATTTAGGACAAACTTGTGGCTTTCGCTAACCAACAACAGATTCATATTTGATTTCCATTTTATGAAGTTATCACCAGTTAATTTTTCTTGTGCGATTAAAGCAGTGATGAGATTTCCAGAGAAAGACGTATTCTGAATAAAAAAAATACAAATATTATTATATTTAGATAAATAAATATCAATGTTTCAGAAATTAAACGTGATGCATGAGCACAATTAAAACACATAAAATAAAAATTAATTTCCATGATAAAAATTTCTAACAGTTAAAGTGCCGCCTTAGGGTCGGTCAAATTAATCTTAGAGAATTTATAAGATATCCTTATCTTTATTGTTTAAAACTTAAAATAACTCTTTATTTTCTCTTTTAAACATGAAAGTACCGCTTAGTTTGGTCAAGTTATGATTATCCACTGCAAAAGCTTAATCATAACTTTGTGAGTGTAACCCATTATTTCGGAGTTCATGACTTAACTTAGGACATGCCATGCCACCTTAGGGTCGGTCAAACCTAAAATACATCATTAGTTCATATCTTTGTAAGAAATATAACCTTGCTATTGATATGTCTAGACACATTCTTTAGGGGGGCGAAAACAAAGTCGTCGCGAGACGCTATTCATATCTCATTATGTTATATTAATAATGGAGACCATGGGTTATGTTGAGTTATCAACCCTCTCCCACTCACTATTTTGAAATAAGTGTTTTTAACCTAATTAATTCCAAATTAATTATAGATTCTTTAAACTTTATGAACATAATTAAAATTGGAAAGAAAGCGAGTTTCTAGGTCCATATCCAATTTTAAAATAAAGTTGCTTTAAAGAAATTAAGTCATAAAGACTTAAAACCGATGTGATATTTTACCAAGTTTTCAAAAATAAAACTAAGTAATTTATCTGCAATTGGGTTCACAAAACGAATCATATAAACATATGGGATAATCCTAATAATCATGTTTCTACTAATGAGATGCATGATTATGACTGTGTGAGTTTTTATGTATGGCACAAAATGCATGAATATGTTATCAATCACATGAAAATAATTATTTAAATAAATAAATAATAAATGTTGAACCGGATGCTTTTGGGTATTTCTAATTTTACAACTTCTTTATAAAATTAAAAAAAATAAATAAAACTGCATTGATCTCCATCGGGCTCTTTACTTTACTTTCGGTAGGATATGTGTCGTTGGTCCAGAATAATAATAAGAAAACAATTTTCTAATTATTTTGATTAATTAAAACAAAACTTTTAAATAATCATTATTTTATTTTCCTTTTAATTAAAACAACTTTTAATTAAAACAAGAAACTGAAATATTTAATTAAAATCTGTTATTTTTAAAATTAAATTTTGAAATAAGATATTCAAAAAAGTTTGTTAGGATAACAAAATTATCTCATTATTTAAATATCAAATTTCTAATAAATAGGATATTTAACATTTTAAAATTTTAAAAAAATAATAGAATAATTTTAGAAAAATAAAAAAAATATATATATATGGACCAGGAAGACGGGGACACGTGCACCATTTGGTGCTGTCGGGACCATTTTGTGCGGAACTGTAAGGACCTGTCCGTACGACGTCCCTAGCAGCGGCTCGGAGGGTGGCCTCAGAGGAACGGTGGCTGAATTCAGAATCCCGGGCTCCGTTTTGACTTTTGTGTGATCAGAATTACAATTTTATGGTGTCAAAAACCAAATAAAATTACATAAATCCTATGCCCTTTAATGGTTTACACAATGATCTAATCATAAACAAATCCTAACCCAAAACACCATACAATTAACGATTCAACATTCCCATGCATTCAATCACATTAAGTCATCCATTCATTCATTAAAAAATAAATAAATGCATAAAATTAAACCCACACAAATTCAATATATATATATATGTGAAGATGGCTCTGGTACAATTTGTTGGTTTTTATAGATCAAATCAGAGATTATACGCAGCGGAACAACAATCAAAATTGTTAATTTAATCCCACAAGATTTCTAGATCTACTTCTTCACATACATATATATATTGAATCAAAGATGTGAATAGAAAATTACCTCAAGTCCTTCCTTGCTGCTATCTTTTTGTATGGCAAAAATCCTTGAGATCTCACACCAAGATCTTCCAAAATGTTCTCAGCACACAAAGAACGAGTGTGGGCTCGCTATACAAAATAATAGGAAAAATCTATTTATTAGATGTTCTCAACACATGAGATCTAATAAAGTTTGGACCTAAGTTTGTGAAGAACAGTGGCCTATGCTTGTATCACTGTTCTCTTTCTCTCAGAGAGATTTCACGATATCTTTTCCATCCCTGAAAAGTATCGTTCTAAAAAACTGATATCTTATATTTAATATATCCAATATATTAAAAAAAATATTAGTTATTTTATAAAATTTGAAAATAACTAATCAGTTATGAGATTATGTTTAAATAATAATATTTTAATCATATTACAATATCTCATTATTTATTTAATATTTAAATAACTAAAATTGTGAAACCAAGAAACTACCAAGAGCTTCTTATGCGTGTAGCACAGTGACTGTGTACCACAAGTCAAGGAAGGCATGTGATATTTCCCATTTTTTTCTTATTATTTAAATACCAAAATTCCAAAAATAAATTAATTCAAAATTAATTATATTTTTGTTATATCAAATAATTAATTAATTACACATAATTATATAATAATTATGTTTAGTGCATAGAAAAATATTTTACTTATCAAATAAGTCATTTTGCCTATTTTTGTATTTACCTTTGTCAGTGTTTGTTTGAGCCATTTCGGGGACTATGGACCTATATGACATTAACCTCCAATAAATTGAAACTAAATGATTAAACTCTTTAATCATTATAGTTAATTTATTAATTCTGATATTTCTCCACTATAAATTCAGAATTGCACTCTTTATGTTATAGATATACTTTTACAAAAATCTTATCTTAATTCGTCCATTGATATAACCATCTTACAATAGTTCAACTCTCTAATTAATTAGTTCATAAATTAGAATGGAAGAATTACCATTTTACATTTCTAATTTACTTCTTATTCCTTAAGTACCATTAATTCACTAGTGAATAATTAATCTATAATCTAATTATAGATTTGAGCTCAAAATCATTCAGTTACAGAATTAACCCTTAAGGAAACTAATATACGATCTGAATCTAGATTATTGGTATCAACATGATACTCATCAAACCGTACTTACAACCCCCATTAAAGAATTCCTTAACTTTAATTTGTTGTTGCTGACTATTTTTATTCATTCATGTGATCTTAATTATCTCGTACTTATACAAGATCACATCCTCAATAATGAATATGGAATTTTTCTGATATTTACAAAATTATTCAAAGAATAATTTAATCATCCAAATATAACAATAATAAACCATTGTATTTATTTATTCATAGAAATAACAAATGTCTTTTACATGCTTTTAGGACATACTCCTAACACTTTCCTCCTTCACCTAGTCGTGCCATGTGTCCTCCTGCCATTGGTTGCGGATTGGGTCAAACCCAACTACCATAAGTGCCACCAGCCCACTCCCCTATGCATATTGGGCCTTGCAAATTGCTATTTTGAGCTTTAAAGTTCATACTTTGTGGTATTTTAGAGAAAGAGCATATTGACCATACACCAAAATAACTAGTTAATATTTATAATAAGATTTTATTTTTCAAAATCATATTTTATTATTAATATTTCAGATTTATTTTGTAAACCCAATTTTGTTGTTTAATTTCTTTTTAGTCATTTTCTCCCTCTATAAATAGGAACTCTTTCTTCACAATTAATATGTAATTTATAGAGTAAAGAAATTATAACAAAATTTCTACTCACTTTCTTCTCATATTTTCTTCTTAGAATTTTGTGAGAATCATGAGCATATTGACCTAATCTTCTTAGGAAGGTTAGGGATGATTCCATATGCTAGTGATGTTATTTTGCTACTTTGAGTTACTATGTTCTTAATGTAATGTATTTGAGTTATTTATGTTATTTCATCCCTATATCTATTTTGTTATCTTTATTTACTTATGCTAATAGTATATAGGAATTGCCATGCTCTTTCTATATGCTTCTAATTAGTAAAAGTAATATTGATACATAATTTTATGTCTAATCTTCTATTGCATTATTGCCCTTAGGTATTTTGTCATTTTTAGATTTTTCATAAGATTAACATTGTGTTTTTAAAGTAAAGAACTTGATAACTCAAATGGACTTTTGTTAGAAAAAATATGGACTTTAATGTTAGATTTTCCAAGTAAATGTTGGGATGTGAACTATTTACTTGTGCATTTTTGTAAATCAAGTAACTAAGTAACTAAACAAGCATATGGATGATTCTTGAAACCTTTCTATTTCTCAAACTCTTGATTACCCTTACTTTTACTTCACTTATCTCATTTTATCACTTTATCAAAATGACAATACCAAAATCTCAAACATCTTTTCATTTACAATTTTATTTATTTCTTGTTATTAACTTTTTGTGTTATTTTCTACTAATCTTTTTATTCTAGGTTACCTCCTTGTGGATCGACCGCCCGATTATACAACAACCACCACTTAGTGGTTGTCACGATTTGGGCGTTAAACAAATTTTGGGGCCGTTGACGGGGAGGTAGTTTTCAAAGGTTTAGTGAAATTTTTACAAAAATGTTGATAACTTTATTTGTGTTTTTGTTGGAATAAATATTGTGTTAGTATAGTTTTTTATTTATTTACTAATTTTTAGCTAATTAGATTATTATTATAACAAAAATAAAAAGAAAAAAAACTAAAAAAAATCATAAACAAATTTTGTTTTCCTTTATATATATATTTTCTTTCTTTTTTTTTTCTTTTCTTCAGTAAAACAATATATATATAAATATTCATAAATATATATACATATCTATAAAAGAAAAAAAACGTAAAAAATATATTTATACATATATATATTTATTCTTATTTTTATTTCTATTTTTTTCATTTTCCTTTCTTTTGGTTAAAAAAAAGAACCATATATAAATATATATATTTATATAATTATCTTTTTTTACTAATTCTTACTCCATTTCTCTTTCTTAATTTTTTTTTTAGTTTAACACATATTTGAAAAAAAAAAAAAAGATTAAGCTTGTTAATTTATCTTCACTTCACTTTAATTTTCTTTTCTTTATTTTATTTTTGTGTTGTTTATTTTGTTGCTTAGTTTAGGCTTTTACTTTCTTTGCCTTAGTTTTCCTTAGAATTTAGGTTTTTTAAAAAAAAACATAAAATTTCAATAATAAAATGCTTAGTATTGCGAACAATTGTGTAATATTACAAATGGTAGAAACCGATATTGTTCTATGGAGAAAGATTGGTTGTTAAATAAGGTTTGTGATAGCGTTACCCTTCACACTTACTTGGGAACCTCGGGGAGTTTTGTCTAGGCAAGTGTGGATCTAAAGCGGTGCCTTGGCAACCTTCCCAATCGCCCTGGGAACATTTCGAGCATCCACCTTTGCACTATTACATTGCTGAACTTATTACTATTGGAAAAACCAAGCTTGTTCTATCAAAATAAGCCACGTTCTATAACCGAGCCGAAAATGCCGATTTTATGCGACTGAAGTTCTTCCCTTTCTCCTTGAAGGACAAAGCCAAAAGCTGGTTATACTCTTTGAGACCTATGTCTATTGGAACATGGGAGGAGATGACCAAATCCTTCTTTCTGAAACACTTCCCTAGCCATAAGACCAATAGTCTAAAACGACAGATTTCCACATTTTCCCAAAAGGGCAATGAAACGTTCTATCAAATCTGGGAAAGATTCAAAGATCTGTTAAATCAGTGCCCACACCATGGCTATGAGAACTGGCATTTGGTCAGTTACTTCTATGAAGGCCTCACGAGTCGTGAGCGCTAGTTTGTAGAAATGTTATGTAATGGTGAATTCCTCGAAAAAGAGCCAGACGATGCTCTTGAATATCTCAAAGAAACCGCGAAAAAGTCTCATACCTGGATTGGTCCAAGTGCTACTAATAGCACCAACTGACACAAACCATCTGGGATCTATCAACTTCGAGAAGAGGATAGTGTTAAGGCCCAACTCGAAGCTTTGAAAAATAAGTTTGAGGTCTTGATGACGAAAAATGGCCAAAAACCGCACATGATCGCTCAAGTGGAACCACAAGAACCTTGCTTTGTTTATGGAGGGATGAAGCACTTAGCTAAGGACTGCTTAGCTTTGAATGAAATGAGGGGGGTTTATGAGGAGCAATGCAATGCCTTAGGGGCATATAACAAGCCATTATCCCATATGTACAACTTGGAGAAACCACCCAAATTTCAGTTGGAGAGATTCCAACCAAGTTCAATCATCTGGATGCCAATGGAGAAATGAGCAACAAGTTCAACCATCAAAGGTGTAGTCTGCACCTCAATACAATGCTCATCCACAATGAAATTCTCTCGAGAATACTCTTCATGCATTCATAGAGGAACAATAAAAAATGAATCGCCAAATGATGGAAGAAATCAAGGAAATGAAATGTCAATTCTCAAAATTGACTGAATCCTTGGCCATTCCGGAAAAAGGAAAAATTCCTTCCCAACCGAAATTCAATTTGCAAGGCCAACACATGGCCCAATCTTCAAATTCTAATGATCAAAATGTCAAGAAAGTAAATGCCATCACGACAAGAAGTAGTAAAACTTTGCAAGACCCACCCATAAAATCCAACACTCCTAGTACTCCAAAATTCATTTCCGAAAATCCACCACTCAATGCCACTCCAAAAGTACCATTTCCCCAGGCTTTGAAACCTGTTGGGAAACTTCCTGATAACCGAGTTGAAATCCTTGAGCACTTGACACAAGTGAAGATTAATCTTCCTTTGCTTTACATCATAAAACAAGTGCCCACTTATGCCAAAATCATCAAGGATCTTTGCACTGCAAAAAGGAAGCACTATGTCAAGAAGACTGCCTTCTTGATTGAGCAAGTGAGTGCGGTGATTGAACAAAAGGCACCGCCAAAATACAAAGATCCCGGTTGTCCCACCATTTCCTGCCAAATTTGGACCCATGAAGTCAGCCAAGCCTTACTTGATCTTGGCGCAAGTGTAAATCTCATGCCTTACTTGTGCTACCGCTTGCTGATCGTTCCACCAAAAAGCCTAGGGGTATTGTTGAGGATGTATTAGTTCAAATTGAAAAATTCTATTACCCCGTGGATTTTCTTATTCTTGATACTTAATCTGTGGTAAACATGGAGTCTAAAATTCCTATTATCCTCGGAAGGCCATTCCTTGTCACAGCAAATGCTTTGATCAATTGTCGGAATGGTCTAATGAAGATATCGTTTGGAAACATGACTCTTGAAGTCAATATCTTCCACATTGGGAAACAACCCCGAGAAGATAATGAATGCTATCAAACATTCGTGATTGACACTATAATTCCCGAGGAGGTTCAATTGTGAAGCAACTTTGATAATCTTGATGAACTCCTCCTTGTGTCTGACAACGAAAGTCTCAGTTCTATTGAGTCTACTCTTGCAATATCAGATTGCATAGACTCACGCCATAGAAGGACTCAGTTTTGACAACCTCGGTTTGAAGAGCTACCTCATGAGAGGTCAAAGCCAAAGACTTCAGCCGAAGAGGTTCCAATTGTTCAATTGACCCAACTTTCCGAGGGTTTGAAACATGCCTTCTTGGGAGACGGTGAAACCTTTCCAGTTATCATCTCGTCCAACCTTCAAAATTCTAAAGAATTGCAGTTACTCGAGCTACTGCGAACGCATAAATCTGCGATAGGTTGGACGCTTGCTGATATCAAAGGTATTAGCCCTTTAATTTTCTCCCATCGGATCAATCTGGAGGACGAGGCTATCCATCGAAGAGACCCGCAGAGGCGACTGAACCCCACAATGAAAGAAGTTGTAAAAAATGAAGTTTTCAAATTGCTAGACGCTGGTATTATTTACCCAGTAGCAGATAGCAAATGGGTCAGTCCAACTCAAGTTGTGCCCAAGAAATCTGGTGTCACCGTGATCCAAAATGAAAAAGGGGTCCTTGTCCCCACAAAAATGGTGATGGGGTGGCGCATGTGCATTGATTATAGAAAATTAAATGCTGCCTCCCGCAAAGATCATTTTCCACTCCCATTCATTGATCAAATCCTTGAACATGTAGCCGGTCATTCTTTCTATTACTTTCTTGATGGCTATTCTAGCTATTATCAAATTGAGATTGCATTAGATGATCAAGATAAGACCACTTTCACTTGTCCCTTTGGCACTTTTGCTTTCCGACATATGCCATTTGGCTTGTGTAATGCACCAGCTACTTTCCAAAGATGCATGATGAGCATCTTTAGTGACATGATTGAAAAATCAAGGGAAGTATTCATGGATGACCTAACCGTTTTTGGAAACTGCTTTGACACATGTCTTCTTCATCTTGAAGATGTTTTAAAATGATGCATTGAGAAAGGACTTGTGCTCAATTGGGAGAAATGCCACTTCATGGTATCTTCTGGCATAGTCTTAGGCCACATTGTTTCTGAAAGAGGAATTGAGGTTGATCAATCCAAAGTCGACCTTATCTCCAACCTGCCTACTCCTAAGACTGTCAAAGGCGTTAGGTCATTCCTTGGTCATGCTGGTTTCTATAGGAGGTTCATACAAAAAATTTCAATGATTGCTCGTCCGCTGAGCAACCTCCTAGCCAAAGATGTTACCTTTGAGTGGACACCTAAGTGTGAGGAATCATTCTGAATTCTTATCAATTCACTCACTTTCGCTCCCATCATTCAGTCACCTGATTGGAGCCTTCCTTTCGAGATCATGTGTGACGCCAGCAACTTTGCTGTGGGAGCTGTGCTAGGACAACGAAGGGAGGGGAAACCCTTTGTTGTCTATTATGTAAGCTGAACTCTCAATAGTGCTCAAATGAACTATTCCACTACTGAAAAAGAGTTGCTTGTTGTTGTCTTTGCCCTTGAAAAATTTCGATCATATGTTGTCGTTACGATCTTCACAGACCACTCCGCCCTTAAGTATCTCCTTTCCAAAAAGGATGCTAAGGCGCGATTAATACGGTCGACAAGAATTTGATATAACTATCAAAGACAAGAAAGGTGTTGAAAATGTCGTCGTGGACCACTTGTCCTGACTTGAATTCAGCGATCCCGCTGATGGTCCACCTATTCATGATGATTTCCCCCATGAACAATTGCTTTCTGTTGCTAAGTTACCGTGGTATGCTCACATGTAAACTACTTAGTAACAGGTGAACTCCCATCTGAATGGAGTTCACAAGACAAACGCAAATTTCTGGTCGAGGTGCGCAATTTCTTTTGGGATGACCCATACTAATTCAAGTATTGCCCCGACCAAATCATGCGAAGATGCATCCACGACGATGAGGTGTCTAGTGTGCTGAATTTTTGCCACAATGATGCTTGTGGTGGTCACTTTTCTGTGAAGAAAACTGCTGTAAAGATCTTACAATGCGGTCTTTACTGGCCCACTTTGTTCAAAGACACCAATGATTTTTGTCGTTCTTGTATAAGGTGCCAAAAGTTAGGTTCCTTATCCTGTCGGCACATGATGCCCTTGAACCCAATTCTTGTTATCGAAATATTTGATTGTTTGGGGTTAGACTTTATGGGACCATTTCCACCTTCTTTTGGCTACCTTTACATTATTCTTGCTGTGGATTATGTTTCCAAATGGATCGAGGTTGTGCCATGTCGAACCAATGATAACACTACAGTTTTCAAATTCTTGAAAGAAAATGTGTTATCAAGGTTTGGTACTCCTCGCGCTATCATTAGTGATCAAGGCACTCATTTTTGCAACAGATCTTTTGAAGCTCTTATGCGCAAGTACGGTGTACTTCATAAAGTTGCAAATGCCTATCATCCACAGAATAATGGTCAAGCTGAGTTGGCCAATAGGGAGATAAAACACATTCTGGAAAAGACGGTAAATCCCAACCACAAAGATTGGTCTACATGTCTTCTAGACGCTCTTTGGGCATACCGCACTGCTTTCAAATCCCCTCTTGGGATGTCTCCCTATCGGCTTGTCTTTGGAAAAGCATGTCATTTACCTGTCGAGCTCGAGCATAAAGCGTATTGGGCTATCAAAGTGTTACACCCAGATTTCGAGCTATGTTAAATATGACCTCGAAAGTTGGATTCGCAAATAAGTGGACTCATAAGGTTGGAAACATGCTCCAGGATTGTATGTCGAGCCTGCAGGACATAGACGACCTCGAGTATGGTGACCTCGAAGTATTCATGATCTCGAAAGATAGCTCCGGGGACGCTCTCATCTTCGGGGACGATCTCGGATCAGGGGTCCCGAGCTCGACGCACATACGATCTCGAAAGCCATGTGGCCTCGGAAGATGTTTTTAGCTCGATAGATGACGGGAAACCTGGGAAGCTAAAGCCTTAGAGATATGTGATAACCACCTTGAATATCTACAAGTGTTATAAATACGAGATGTAATCCTCATTTATTATTGTAAATCCCCTAGAATCGTGGGATATTATTTGGTCAATTATATGTCTCCTGATCTTCAGGGGACGTTTCCTTTTATATTTGATTATAGGCATTTAAAGCCATTTATTTTATTTACACAAAAAGAGTAACTACCCAAAATATGTGGGATAGTATTCTGCAGCCTTCTCTATAAATAGAGAGGTTAAGCACCATTGTAATGGACCGAAATTCTGATCCTTGAGAGAAAACTCTAGAGAATTCATTCCTAAAGAATTTTCAGAGATAATCTTGAGATTAATAACAGAGACTCGTGGACTAGGCAGATTTAACTGCTGAACCACGTAAAAATCGTGTCTGTATTGTTTTACTTCAATTGGCCATTATCAGTTATCGTTTATGTGCTCTTCTTTCACTGTTTGACGAAAAACGGCGTTAACAGTTTGGTGCTTTCATTGAGATCCTTAAGCATTCATCCCTGAGAAAATCATGGCCACAAACAATCAGAACACCCCTGATGAAAATTACCCAAGACGTCCTGGAAAACAACCAATGGAGAACCCGGATGTTGAAGAGAGAAGTGGGTCCTCTGATTCCCGGGGACCACCTCCTCCACCAAGAGATGAGGATATGTACTACAATCCTGAGCGGTACGTTCCTATTTTGGAACTTGAAAGCCGGCAACTGAAGCAGCTGTTGGCAGAGGCCAACAAACGGAATGAGGAGTTGACAAGGATAGTCGCAGAGGCGCAGGTGGCTCAGCCCCCGCCTCCGCGCAAAAACCAAGTCCCTCCTCCAAGGGACGTACATGTTCCTCCTCGGAGGCCCCGCGGGCGTCCATGAAAGGATGCCACCACAAGGAGGTCGACTCAACCTCCGGCACCAGTGAAGCCATCCGCTCCACCTAGGCCCCAGAGGAGTACTCGAGCTCGGGCTCCGGCTAACCCGCCTGTAGAAGTGCCTGCAGGAGCTGAGAATAACCGAACCCCTGCAGAGGCTCGGACTCAGATACCTGGGAGCGCACCAAATGCGACTGACCCATCTCGGGCAAATTCTGGACCCTCAAGGCCGCGGCAAGGGTGGCAGCCACCGTTGCCTATACGGTTCCCTCCGTCACCCATAAGATATCCTTCGCCCCCACGCAGAAACGCTCAACCTGTTCGAGATCAGGATCAAGGGCGTGCGGGGAAGAGACAAGGAAATAGAGAGACTTTCCAAGAGCGAAGAGGCGCTCCATCTGAGCGAAGTCAGACGCCTCGGTCTCGCACTGCGGAGACGAGGCGACTTGGAAATAATCCATCGCGAAATAACCGAGCAATGAGTTTCACCAGTGATGAGTCCGGAGAGACCAGGTCCGTCTGTAAACACGACCGAGGTCGTAAGAATACTTGAAGTCGCAAGAATCATCTCGACCTGCGAAATCATCTGAATCAGAGTCGAGGGAATGGAGATCAAAAAAATCCGGACCTGAGAGATCGCTTAAATAAGCATAGAGATCCCTTGCGAAGACGCGAGCCTGGAATCACTATCAATGACAGTCAATTCCAGACAGCACCTCCTATTGACCCAATCCAAGAAAGAATCGATCAACTCGAAAGAGCCTTTAGGCTTTTAAAGAATGAACGGGGAAATGGTCGATACGAGGACTCTGATGAGGAGCTCGAGCCGTTTGCTCCCCATATTTCTGACACTCAATTTCCTCAAGGGTTTCAGATTCCTCACGTCCCTACGTTTGAAGGAAAGACCGACCCGTGTAGTTACCTGAGCACGTTCAACACGATCATGAGAGTCAGTAACGTGGGTTACGAGCTCAGGTGCATGTTGTTTCCAACATCATTGGCAGGTCCTGCCAAAAGTTGGTTCGAAAAGTACAAGAGACACTCGATAACCTCATGGGAGCAGTTGTCCAAAGAATTTAAGAAGCAATTCAGAGCAATGGTAAGGGTCAGACCAGAAGCATCCACCTTAACCAACGTCCGGCACCAACCGGGCGAAACATTGAAGAGTTACTTGACAAGATTTAATCTGGAAGTAGCCCGTGCTCGGGATGTGGATGACAGTGGACACCTCGTGGCTATCCGAGCTGGCGTATTACCGGGAAGTGCCCTTTGGGAAGACATGCAAGGGAAACCGGTGAGGTCAATAACCGAGTTTAACAGACGAGCGCAGAGGTTTGTCAATGTAGAGGAAGCGAGGTCGACGCTCAAAGCGACCTCCCAATCCGAAACTACAACGATAAACATCAACTCTGCCTCAACCTCGGCGGACCCAGCACCATCAAAGCCTGCCTCGGAGAACCCCTCCAAGAGGAAAAAGAACGAAGGAAATAACCCCGAAGCTGAGGGAGGAAAGAAAAAGAAATGGGAGAGGTATTTCTCCGTGTATAAGGTATACACCGAGCTCAATGAGTCTTGAGAGAACATATACCTGGCTAATGAGAACCAAATCCCCTTTAGGCGCCCTGACCCGATGAGAAATCAAAAATCCAAAAGGGATTCCAGTAAATATTTTCGGTTCCACAGAGACACCGGACATACAACCGATGAATGTCGACAACGGAAGGACGAGATCGAAGGGTTGATCTCGAGAGGTTACTTCTGGCATTATGTCAAAAACCAGAGTACTAGTCAGGCGGCCACGAGCCAGAGAGTAGCTGTGCCTCCGACCACACAAAACAATAACTCCCGATCTCAGGAAGAGGACAAGCCCCCGCCGATTGATGGAGAGGATGTAATAACCATCTCGGGAGGGCCTCACCTCGGAGGAGGGGGCAGAAATGCCCAAAAGAGGTATGTTAACGAGTTGAAGACAGGGGACGGGTCTCCTTATGAACCCGAACCTAGGGCACCAAAGAGCCAGAGAATTGAAACACAACCTATAACCTTCACCGAGGAAGACGCTTCCCATGTTCAATTCCCTCATCATGATCCGCTGGTCATTACTCTTCAGTTGGCCAATAAAAGGGTTCACCGAGTTCTCATAGACAATGGGAGCTCAGTCAACATCCTTTACAAAGCAACCCTAGAAAAGATGGGACTCTCCCTTCGTGACCTGAAAGCGTGTGCAACTACTTTGTACGACTTTTCAGGAGAAGGAACTGCCTGTATGGGATCTATTGAGCTCCCCATAACCTTGGGAGACTATCCAGTCTCGGTGACCAAGATAATGGAGTTCGTAGTAGTAGACTTACCATCTTCCTACAATGTACTGCTCGGGAGACCCGCCCTGGTCGGGCTGGGGGCAGTTTCATCAGTACGGCATCTAGCCCTCAAGTTCCCGACCCCCAGCGGAGTCGGGACATTAAAAGGAGACCAGTTGGCAGGGAGAGAATGCTATAGCATCTCCTTGAGGGGAAAGAAACGAACACTCAAGCACTCGTTATCATACAAAACAAAGACGGAACGGTCTTAGAGGTTGACGAAGAGATCGATCCTAGGATTGAGGAGAAGATTGACCTCGAACCTTTAGAGGAGCTCGAAGAAGTTTAGCTCGAAGAAGCTGATCCCTCAAAGAAGGTGAAGGTCGGAAAACACCTCCAAGACGAGGCCAAATAGCAATTAATCTGTTTTTTGAAGAAAAACCAGGATGTCTTCGCACGGTCGCATTCCGACATGGTGGGGATAAGCCCGAATGTAGCAAGCCACGCACTAAACATAGACAAAAGCTTTCCCCCAAAGCAACAAAAGCAAAGGCAGCTAGATGAGAACAGAAAGAAAGCACCGAAGGAGGAGGTTAACAGGTTAAAGGCAAACCATTTCATTAGGGAGGCCTTTTACCCTGACTGGGTAGCCAATCCGGTGTTGGTCCCAAAGCCCAATGGGACGTGGAGAACATGTATTGACTACTCAGATCTCAACAAAGCTTGCCCAAAAGACTGTTTTCCGTTACCAAGGATTGACCAGCTCGTAGATGCCACGGTGGGGCACGGCCTGATGTCATTCATGGATGCCTATTCTGGATATAACCAGATTCCCATGCATGCCCCCGACCAAGAACATACGAGCTTCATCACAGATAAAGGGCTATATTGTTATAATGTCATGCCATTAGGGCTCAAGAATGCTGGAGCCACATATCAGCAGCTCGTAAACATGATCTTTTCAGAACAAATAGGGAACAACATGGAGGTTTATGTTGATGACATGCTTGTAAAGTCTCAACTCGACAAGAACCTTGTTGATGACCTCGAAGAGTGCTTCGGCGTGCTCAGGAATTATAACATGAAGCTAAATCCTCAGAAGTGCACTTTCGGGGTATCTTTAGGAAAATTTTTGGGCTTTATTGTGAACTCCCGTGGAATCGAGGCTAACCCCGACAAGATCAAGACCCTGATTGATATGACCTCGCCTCAAAAGCACAAAGATGTCCAAAGTCTGACTGGCAGGATGGCAGCCCTAAGCAGATTCATCTCGAAATCCATGGATCGTGGTCTTCCATTTTTCAACTTACTGAGAGGAGGTAAGAAATTTGAATGGACAGAGGAATGCGAGCTGGCCTTTCAAGAGCTCAAAAAGCACCTTGCGGAACCACCCATCCTGTCAAAACCTGAAACGGGGGAAATACTGTACCTATACCTTTCAACTACCGAACACGTGATAAGTGCGGTGCTCGTCCGAGAAGAAGAGAGGGTGCAAAGACCCGTTTACTACATCAGTAAAAGATTACTGGGGGCAGAGTCAAGATATCCACTGATGGAGAAACTCGCGCTCAGTCTAATTCATTCATCCCGTAAGCTCCGCCCCTACTTTCAGGCACATCCCATCCATGTGCTGACTGATCAACCACTTAGACAAGTCCTATCTAAACCAGAGGCTTCTGGTCAACTTCTTAAATGGGTTGTTGAGCTCGGACAGTTCGAGATCACCTACCACCCGAGAATGACCATTAAGGCACAGGCGTTGGCGGACTTTATAGTGGAATGTACTGGTATAGCCGATGACGAGGTAAAAACCACGGCCCACGAGCTGTGGAAACTTTACGTCGATGGCTCGTCAAATGAAAATGGAGTGGGGGCAGGGGTCATTTTAGTTACCCCCGCGGGAAGCAGATTTCATTCTGCCCTAAGATTTGACTTCAAAGCATCGAATAATGAGGCCGAATATGAGGCTTTACTCGCGGGACTTCGTATAGCTAAGGAGCTCAAAGCTAAAGCTATACATTGCTACAGTGACTCCTAGCTCGTGGTTAATCAAATCTTGGGTGAATATTAGGCTCACAGCACAAGAATGGCAGCTTATTTGGAGAAGGAAAAATCCGCGCTAGAGTGTTTCGAATTCTTTACAATCGAACAGGTTCCCCGAGAGCAGAACTCGAATGCAGATGCCTTAGCTCGAATCGCCACGTCCACCAAAAATGAAGAGCTGAATGTTGTACCCATAGAACACCTATCAAAACCTAGCATTAACGAGCCAGAAGAGGAAGATGTGTGTATGATCGAAATAGAGCCGTCCTGGATGACCCCCATAGTTGAATATCTCGAAAACGGAGTTCTTCCAAAAGATCGGAGCAAAGCTCGAAAGTTGATGTATCAACTTCCCCGTTACACAATTTTGGATGGAAGGCTATACCGAAGGGGATATTCCATGCTGTTACTCAGATGCATAACCCCTCCCGAAGCTAAGAAAATCATTGAAGAAATTCATGAAGGGTTCTGCGGAGATCACACTGGGGGGCACAGCCTGTCCAAGAAGATCATACGCCAGGGATATTTATGGCCAACCATTAAAGCGGATTCCTTCGATTATGTGAAGAAGTGCGACAAATGCCAGAGATTCTCCACGATACCCCGAGCCCCACCATCCAAGCTGACCATGTTGACATCCCCATGGCCTTTCGCGGTATGGGGCATCAACCTCATAGGCTCTCTCCCGACTGGCAAAGGTAGAGTGAAATATGCTGTAGTCGCCGTGGATTACTTCACAAAATGGACGGAGGCTGAACCATTGGCCACTATAACCTCAAAGAAGATCCTCGATTTCGTTGTAAAAAGCATCGTGTGTCGATACGGAGTGCCGAGGAAGATCGTATCCGACAACGGAACCCAGTTCGATTGCGACCTATTCACCAACTTTTGTGAAAAGAATGGTATAATAAAGAGTTTTTCATCAGTGGCTCACCCTCAAGCGAATGGCCAAGTCGAAGCTGTGAACAAAACTCTCAAAATTTCACTAAAGAAAAAGTTGGAGAAAGCAAAAGGACGGTGGCCTGAAGAATTGCCCCAAGTCCTTTGGGGATACAGGACCACGGCTCGAACCTCCACAGGACATACCCCGTTCTCTCTAGCATACGGTTGCGAGAAAATGTTGCCCATAGAAGTTGAAATCCCAACGATCCGAACTCAGATCTACGACCAAAGTTCAAACCATACTCAGCTCGAGGAAACCTTAGACTTGATTGAAGAAAAAAGAGAAGAGGCCCAGCTGAGAAATGCTGCCTACCAGCAACGAACTACCAGATATTTCAACAAGAGGGTTCGAGATCGAAAATTCGGAATGGGGGATCTGGTGTTAAGACGCGTATTCTTGGCAACTCGAGATCCGGCAGCTGGAGTGCTCGGGCCGAACTGGGAAGGACCATACCAGATAGAGTCAGTCATCCGACCTGGTGTGTACAAACTTGCGAGATTGGACGGGAGCCTAGTACCGCGAGCATGGAATGGCGAACACCTTAGACCTTACTATCAGTAGTGTAGGAAAGTGTTGCCTATAACCATGAGTTTCTATTTATATTAGCTTATTTGTTTTTGAATGTCATCAAATAAAAGTTCTATTTCGTTCAAATATGTTATTTCTTTTCATTTTTGCAATCTCTCTTAATTTAATAACCTATGGTCACACTCATAGGATATTAAGGGGGCATCATTGGTACATATACCATCAGCTTAAAAAATAAAATAACATATACAAAAAATATATAAAGGCGAGCCTAGATAGTTCACATATAAAGTATTTGGATGTAACCAAATACGCGAGCCTAGATAGTTCGGATATAACCGAATTATCAAAAACATATAAAGTATTTGGATGTAACCAAATACGCGAGCCTAGATAGTTCGGATATAACCGATTTATCAAGAACATAAAGCATTTGTATGTAACCAAATACGCGAGCTAAGATAGTTCGGACATAACCGAATTACCAAAAATATATAAAGTACTTGGAAAGAACCAAATACGCGAGCTGAGATAGTTCGGACATAACCGAATCATCAAAAAACAGAAAACGTTTGGAATTAACCAGATGTGCAAACTAAACAGGTTTGGAACAAACCAGCCAAAAAACTCTGGAGCCTAGATAGTTCACATAGATAGTATTTGGATGTAACCAAATACGTGAGCCTAGATAGTTCGGATATAACCGAATTATCAAAAACATATAAAGTATTTGGATGTAACCAAATACGCGAGCCTAGATAGTTCGGATATAACCGATTTATCAAGAACATAAAGCATTTGGATGTAACCAAATACGCGAGCTAAGATAGTTCGGACATAACCGAATTACCAAAAATATATAAAGTACTTGGAAAGAACCAAATACGCGAGCTGAGATAGTTCGGACATAACCGAATCATCAAAAAACAAAAAATGTTTGGAATTAACCAGATGTGCAAACTAAACAGGTTTGGAACAAACCAGCCAAAAAACTAATCGATGATGAGTAGGAACCTAAACCTACTTCGAGATAAGTGGAGATCGAGGCTGGAATATCTTAACGAAAATAGTTTCGAACTCTTAACCTCGGGGCAAAGACTGAGGATGAGGAAAAGTGACTAAACAAAAAAGATATAAACAAATCATTCACATTACATACCATACAAGTACTTTCGGGTTCATGGTTAAAGTAATACCCGACCTTGAAAAATAACGAGGTCGGAAGCGGATAATTTGAACAAATTGTGCATGAATGCATTGAGCTTCGAACCTAAATACACAATATGTTTGTATGACTAAATAAACATAATTGATTCATCAATATAAAATGTGCCAAATGTTTCGAGCCAATAAATGTAAAGCATATATAAGTAATATTTAAAGAAATTGTATCAGCCCCGAGGGCATAAAATAAAATAATTACAGAAATAAGGGGACGCAACCCCAATAAATGGTTTCCCCGAGATCAGAGTCAAGGAAGAGGAGTCTCCTTGGCCTTCTCAGCATTTGCAGCACCGGATTCCTCAGGACGAATAGCATGGCTATCCTCCTGGGCTCCCTCCGAAACGGCGTCCCGAGCAGCCTTTTCCTTCTCGAGCTGCTCGGCCTTCTCCTTCTCGAGCTGCTCAGCCTCTTCCTTCTCGAGCCGAGCGTTCCACCTTTCAAGAAGCGGCACCTCGTGAGGACCTAAGAAGCTGGTGTCCAGATCTTCATTGTAGGCCCACATCCGGTACATAGCAGAGTCGACCGCTTGATCCTTCTTCTCTTTGTATTCAGCAAGGAGGCGGGTTTTTTCATCCTCCATGATCTCGAAGGTGGCGGCCTTGTCCTCTTCAAGCTTCTTGTTGGTCTCCTGAAGCTGGGTGATCTCCCTCTTATGCTCCTCGAGCTCAGCTTTCAGCTTCCCGAGCTCGGTGGCCATGTATTCACGTTCCTTGGCTCCTGCCTCAAGCTTCGCATTCGCTGCCTTCAGATCATCGCACGCTTTGAGCTGAAGATCCTTCGCTTCCTGAGCATGAGACTTGCTCGAGTGGACCTCGTCGTTCAGCTTATAGTTGAGCTGGGCAGTGAAGGCAAGAGCCTAAAAAAAGGAAAAAACCACCATTAGCTCCAGGTCAGTGTGATTATAAGCAGAAAAGGAAGGACTATAGAAGGATACTCACCGCGACAGTATGCTCGATGCTCTTCTCGTAGAGAAAAGTGCAGTCTCGGGTGTCATTTAAGCACTGCCATTGGGGAGCTTCGAGACTGCCATAGCTCTGGCCGATCTGGGACATAACATCCGAGACTAGCGTAGATCCATGGGACCCAGCAGCATTATCAACCACATATGCATCCATGTGGGTGGAGACTGATAGCTTCTGTGCTCGAGAAGCAGAAGGCCTTCTAGAAGGCGGACCTAAGGAGGACTGAACCGCCATGGGAGGTTGGGACTCAGCCATAGCGGAGGGACCGACCAGCAAGGTCGGAGCCACTGCCGAGGCGACGACCTGCGAGGACGGTGCCGTTGTAGAAGTACCGGCCTGGGAAGTCGCCGCAGCGATGGAGCTCAAAACCGGCGGAGCAAGGGGAGGTGTTTTCTTGGACCTCTTGGGGCCTTTGCCCAGCTGGTCAGTCTTCTGCACCCCCGCTCTGGGGCGCTTGCTCCTCTTGGCGCCGGCGCCGTCGATGATGTTGTCGAGGTTGAAGTCCATCTTGCCTACACAAGTGACAACACATGAGTTAATAAAAGAGAAGCATGCAAGTTGTTTCAGTATCACAGACATATAAAGTGATGATAGAAGAAACCTAACTGGAACTCTCCCCCGAGCTCGAACTTGGGGACCATGAAATTCCCCCGTCTTCAGAGGAGGCGGGGGGAGTGCCTTCCCTATATGTGGGCGATAACCTCGAAAGGTCCCTATAATCGTTGGTCCCATACTGAATGGCTATCCCGTTCCACATCTCGTCCGTGGTGAACATGGTGTCGTATTTCCCAAGCCCACTATCAAACCTATGGACGCAGTCATCTACCCAACTCCATATGTAGAAGTGGTATCTATCCTGTGGACACGAGACTAACCTATTGGGCCTGTGTTTTAGTAAGGTCGGGGACCACATTCTCGAGGTAGGAAGTACTTTACCTTCATCCGAATCCGAGCTCGAGGCTTCATCATTAGCCTCATTCCCAGACAGCGGGCTCCTTGGGCGAACTGGAAGTGGCGGCCTCGTTTCTCTCCTCGGAGGAAGGGTGTCTGTGGGCAGTGGCACCTGCTCCCAGCGTTCGTATTTTTTATTGGACCAGTCAAAGGTGGACTGGCCCTCCTCCAAAAGCCCGCACTTGCGGAGCTTGTCCTCGTGTAAAAGGTATAGGAGAGACCTTCTGCCACGGGGGAGTTGGAGCAGGGTCTCTCTAGGCTCCTTCATTGTATCGTCGGGAGTGGGACGCTGAAAATTAGCTGAAAGACAACATATTTTTACTAAGTACGGATCTAAGAGCTAAGGTCACGAGCACAGAAATAAAGATAACAAGAATACTTACGAATCCGCCTGAACGAATAGCGTCGAGACGGGGACAGACCGTCTGTCCAGAAGAAGGCCCTTTTGAAATCAGGCGGATGATTGGGAAGATCTTCAAAGACCTTCTCCTTGGGATAGCTCGAGAGGTAATAAAATCCATCCCCTCCCCGAGCTCGGGAGGGGTTACTTTTCAGACAAAAGAGATACAAGATCTCTTGAGGCGAAGGTCCTTTCCACCCCATCTCGTGGAATAAGGACCTCAGGGCAGACAGTACCCTGTAAGAGTTGGTGTTGAGTTGGAACGGGGCCAACCCAACGAAATCCGTGAAGTCCTTGAAAAAATACTTCAAGGGCAACAGAGCTCCTGCCCTCATATGTTCCTGGCTCCAGGCCGCGTATTTCACATTGGCGTCGCGGCCGGAGGTCGACATTTCAAGGAGCCTGACAGGCTGAGACCGTGGAAAGCCAGGATTTCAGTTATCTGGCTAGTTGTGGTAACCGAGCTCCAGTAGTGCTCGGCCTCGAACATTTCCCTCCCCGGCTGCGAGGAGGAAGGTTCCCCCATTAGTGAAAATTTGAGCTCTCCTGGATGGTATGCGACAGTAACCTTTAATCCAGGATCGAGAGGAATCGGCCTAGGTCCTTAATTGGATTCCGAATAGAGGGCCTCCCGAAGAACTCTCCTCTTCCCCTCTATGACCTCGTCAATCTGGCGGCGGTAGTGAGCTCGAATGTCCTCTTGCTCGCGCGCAAGCTCGTATTCTCTTATCCGACATTGATTACGGGCGAACAACGATTCTGGGCTCGGAGATTTTGGCTCGTAAGGGATTGCCAGCAACGACCCCCACTGTCTTTCCAGATTCTGTGACATCTAGCGAGAAAGAAAAAATGGTGAGGGCCATGCATGCAAGATTTCCGAGGTCGAACTTATGAGCTCGGGGTTTAGGAGTGAAATAAGCTAAATATTAAGACCCTAATTGAAGAGTCAGGGGCGTGCGTTCCACTAAAAATAAAGGAGCGTGGATAATTTTTTGAAAATCCCGAAAATCAAGGGAAAAGAAAGTGGCGGTTAACCAGGAAAGGCAACCTTGGGTTTCGTACATTTATCAAGGCCCATGTTTTTTACCCGAACACTTAGTGTACAAGAAACATCGCCTAAAAATTTCAAAACCCAGAAAATAGGAACCTCACTCAAATATGAAAACTGGGTATAAACTAGTGATGTAAATCCAGTATAGAAGTCTAAAAAGCATAAGAGCCTATCGGATCAAAACCTCCTATCGTATTATGCTAAGGATGTAAACTAGTATAAACACATACACAGCAAGAACAACATGAATGAAAACTGGAAAAATGGAAAACAAAGATTGCTTACTTACACAACAATGGCGATTGCAGAGAGATTGTCGATTGAAGAAGAGGTTGCAAATAAGAACTCACGGACTCAAACAGACCGGGGTTTCTTTGTTTCTTTGGCCGAGAAAACATGCACAGAATAGAAACGTTATGAGGAGGTCTCTGGTTTCTTTTTTTTTCTTCTTTTCTTGCTTTTGTTAAACGAAGGTAAAAATGAAGACGAAGAGTAGGGTCTCGTATATATAGATGGAAAAAGTGGGATCAATCCGGGGCGTTGAATGAAATCCTTGCTAAATCGGACGAATGGGAATCGATGACAAGATGGCGCCGAAAAGGTGGCAGACGGATGATCGTGGGCCTGTTTCCAAGGTACTCAAGTACCGAAAATGAGCAATAGCCAGCTGACGCGTGTCCATTTTCGAAAGTGTGACGGTACAGTTCTCAAAGAAAGTAGTTCAAAAGTTTCCTTCTCTTAGGATTCGAACAAATACTTTTGAGGGGGCAAGATGTTACACCCAGATTTCGAGCTATGTTAAATATGACCTCGAAAGTTGGATTCGCAAATAAGTGGACTCATAAGGTTGGAAACATGCTCCAGGATTGTATGTCGAGCCTGCAGGACATAGACGACCTCGAGTATGGTGACCTCGAAGTATTCATGATCTCGAAAGATAGCTCCGGGGACGCTCTCATCTTCGGGGACAATCTCGGATCAGGGGTCCCGAGCTCGACGCACATACGATCTCGAAAGCCATGTGGCCTCGGAAGATGTTTTTAGCTCGATAGATGACGGGAAACCTGGGAAGCTAAAGCCTTAGAGATACGTGATAACCACCTTGAATATCTACAAGTGTTATAAATACGAGATGTAATCCTCATTTATTATTGTAAATCCCCTAGAATCGTGGGATATTATTTGGTCAGTTATATGTCTCCTGATCTTCAGGGGACGTTTCCTTTTATATCTGATTATAGGCATTTAAAGCCATTTATTTTATTTACACAAAAAGAGTAACTACCCAAAATATGTGGGATAGTATTCTGCAGCCTTCTCTATAAATAGAGAGGTTAAGCACCATTGTAATGGACCGAAATTCTGATCCTTGAGAGAAAACTCTGGAGAATTCATTCCTAAAGAATTTTCAGAGATAATCTTGAGATTAATAACAGAGACTCGTGGACTAGGTAGATTTAACTGCTGAACCACGTAAAAATCATGTCTGTATTGTTTTACTTCAATTGGCCATTATCAGTTATCGTTTATGTGCTCTTCTTTCACTGTTTGACGAAAAACGGCGTCAACACAAAGCCCTAAACTTTGATCTGAATGCCACAGGTATCAATCGCACACTCTAGTTGTCCGAAATTGAGGAGTTGAGAAACGATGCATATGACAATTCCAGGATTTATAAAGCGACATTGAAAATTGCTCACGATAAATAAATCCTGCGAAAACACTTTGAGCCAAATCAGAAAGTGCATTTGTATGATTCTCGCTTGCACTTGCACCCATGTAAATTGCAATCACGGTGGACTAGTCCATTTATTTTGAAGTAAGCATTTCCCAACGGTTCTGTTGAGGTCGAGGACCCAACTTATGGGAGAATTTTTTGAGTCAATGGCCAAAGACTGAAGCATTATATTGAGAGTGTGAGTCATGTTGAAGAGGTCTTTCTTAAGGACCTAATTTATACACTCTGAAGTTCTGAATGGATTGTTTGTTTATTTTTTTTTATTATTTATTTTTCCTTTTATTTTCCCGTCTCTCTTTTATTTTTGTATGTTGTTTGTTTTGGGGTATTGTCACCAGGCTATTTTCACTCTCGCCTCATGGACATGGTCATCATCCAGGTGTTCTCTTTCCTTACCTTTTTCATTGATTATTCATTTTGACATTGAGGACACTGTCTGATTTTTGGTTAGGGGTGGTGAGCATGCATTAGCTTTCATTTGGACAATCTTATTGTTGTGTCATTAGCATTCATTTGGAAAACAATATTGTCTTGTTGAATTTTTAAGTCAAATCTTCTCAAAATTATCCAAGCATGAGTATAACTTATTGATTTGAGTCAGTTCTTACTATGTTTAGCTATTAAGAAGTGATTTTCAGAGTTCTTTTGTGCACTTTCCAAACATGTGATAAATTGGTTGTTAACACAAATAGTTGAGATAAATTTCAAGTTTAAAGTTTTTCATTTCTTGGTGAGTTGTGAGAGTTGAAAAAACAACTTTTTGAACTTTTATTGATCATTTGAGTTGGTAAAGTCACATCTTTGGAATTTAAAACATGACACTTACTAGAGGGATATTTTTCATATAAGTATGAGTCTTTGTAATGAACTTTAATAATGTATTCCATTTAGTGTATTTTATTTGTATTTTCCTTTTTATTTGTGTGTTGTCTCTTGTAAAAAAAATGAAAAAAACAAAAGAAATGAAAAAAAATAAAAGGGAAAAGAATGATGAAAAAAAAGAAGAAAACAAAAAGAAAAAGAAAAAGAAAAAATAAATAACTAAATGAAAAAAAAAACAAGAGCAACATTTTCCTCTATTATTTTGTAGTTGTTAAAAAAACAAATATTTCTATTACTATTATTTTGTATAATTATATTAAAAAAACAAAACAATTTTATTATCATTATAGTTCCTTTTCTTATTTATCATTTCTAGTTAGTTGTCATTCTGTTCTTTGAGTTTTCTCATGTAAATCCCAAATGTTTTTTGTCATTTGAATTCCAATAAGTTGATATGGCTATCTTGTGATCAATATTTGTTTAAATTGATTGAAATTCCATATTTTAATATTACCAAGTGATTTAAAATAAACAACTTAATTAAATGCGGAATACTGATTAAGTTGTTTAGACAAA
The DNA here is from genome assembly GCF_963169125.1 of Humulus lupulus. Taxonomy (NCBI): domain Eukaryota; kingdom Viridiplantae; phylum Streptophyta; class Magnoliopsida; order Rosales; family Cannabaceae; genus Humulus; species Humulus lupulus. Next base: position 208,157,006 of record NC_084796.1, read on the forward strand.
TTTCAGTTTTGTTCACACTACTTATGCAACTGTTTAAACAGAAACAGAAAAACAGGTAAAAATTCAACACACGAGAATTTTTACGTGGTTCAGAAATCTTTTCAGATAACCTACATCCACGGGGCCACGCCCAGAGAATAAAAAAATTAGTAAAGAAACAATGTGTACAAAAGCATTGACTTAAACAATGTAAGACTCCCTCTTAAACTATTGCCGCAATCTTGTTGTACTCTTCTCTACAAATCTGATTTGATGAAACGCTGATTCTCTTGAACTCCCTTCAAAGAATAGCGAGTGCACACTTCCTCCCGAAGTGAGACTTAGATAGAATCCTCTCCCGAATATCATTATGAACACGTTCACAATAGACACTATCTGTTTACAATGGACTAGATAGATATCCACAAGTACACTCAGCACTATTACAAAGATTAAGGTGAACAAACTTAATCTCTACAAATAAAGACACTCTTCAAAATCACATAATGTTTACAAATATTTAAAATGGAAGAGGTAAAAATTCCAAAGGCCTTGGCAAGATATCTATAGGCAAGGAAATCGTCCAAGGCCATCATTTTCTGATATCTTTGGAATCAATTTGCAAAATCCTTTGATTTAGGAAATTAGCCAGCCAGATGAATTCTTTGTCGACAGAAAAGGAAACTGATGAGTCAGCAATGAAATCAGTTTTATCTGGCAGAACGAACATGGTCATTTCTTTTGACCATGTTCATTTTCGACACCTTCTTTATTCCAGAATAAGCATAATCCCTGAAAATAATCTCAAGATAATTGCAATACATATTTTTACCAAATATTGATTATTTGTGATAAATAAGGTAAAAAATATATTCACACTTAAAAGATATTTTCACACTAAAAAATCAGCTGAATCAATTTTGATATTTAAACCATGAATCAATAAGGAGATATGCTACTGATTTTCCTTAATAACTCTAAAATATTTTTTCTAAATTAAAGTTAGCCAATAAAGGATTTTACAATCTATCCCTTTGGGAACTTGGTAGACAAAAATATTTTAAGAGTTTATTTTAAAAGATTCTGCAAAGACAAACCAGGTTAAAGCAAATAGTAATGAAATTACTCCCCCTGCGAAATGCATCTCAATTGAAACAAGGATCACAAATATAAAAACCAAATAAACCTGTTCAAAATAACAATCTTACTCCCCCTTGTTGTCTAGCAATAAGCCAAAGGAGTAACAATACAAACAAAAGAAACCAAACGAAAAGACACTAAACAGCGTTCTTTTACAATTTATTTAAACCAAAAAAGAGAAAAACAAAACAGAGCAGAAACAGATGGCCTCATTTGGAAGGACCCACATCAAATTGAGACAACATGGTCGAGAGACAATTCTTGAGACTAAAAACTTCTATCTGAACAGATTCCAGAGTGACGTTGACACCAGCGAGTTCAGTAATGACAGAATCAGCATCGCCAGCCTTGAGAGCAATCTCTTTAGTTGCCTTGACTGATGAGGGTTCCTTCTTGAGTTTGTAATCTGCATCGACAGTGGGAGGTGTCACGATTTCATATTCCAATCGGAGAGACTTTTGAGAATCAAGCAACTTGTAGACCAAATGAGGAAACACCAAATATTGGCCTTTCTTTTTGGATTTTCCTAAGGCAGCGATCTGATCAAAAATGAGAGTGGCAAGATCAACTTGGAGACCAGTCCCGACTTTGTACAGAAAGAAGATCGTGTCAAAGGTAATGGTGGAGGTATGAGTGGTGGGAATCCAGTTGTTGGTGGCAAATTTGTGAAGCACCGCATAGTAATGAGTAAGATCGGTCACCTTGAGAACCGAGTGTTGTTCCCAAACCATATTCTGTCCCACCAACTCAGATAGAACCGTGTCTTTGTTGAACTCCACAGCAACATTGATAACAGCACGAGGCAAATTGAGAACCTTGGCAATTTCAGCAGCACTAAACAAATACTAATGTCCCCGAACATAAACTTGACCAAACATACAAGACTTGCTATCAAACAGATCATCATTAAGATTAGCATAGAATTCTTGAACAAACTGATGAACAAAACCATCAAACCCAGTTAAAGAACCTAACCACCCTCGATCCTCAATATTCTTAATGACCCCAAACACTCTATGGGCAGAAAAAGAAATTTTTTTTCTCACAGATAAAATCACGATGCACATAATGCTTCATATTTTTCTCATTGTCATTGAAACAAAAATTCAAAGAGTGAGCTTTAAAGGTTGAACCTGGAGAGACTTTAGGATCCATTGTTGACTTTGTACGAATATCAGGAATTTTCACAGCTTTCTTGCCCTTTGGAGAAACAGGAGGGTCCTCTGATGGGTCAGACTCGGCTTCAGATGCAACATCATCATCAATAGAGGGATCACCTTCAGAGGGAACAAAAGCTTCATATGGATCAGTTTTAGAAGAGGAACAAGGTGGAGGAATCTTCTTCACCTTCGACCGAAACTCGGAACGTGGAGTGGAACCCATGGGAGAAGAGACCTTTGGTGTGGAATCTGAAGGATTAGTACCTTTGGACTGAGGAGATTTTCGAGAAGAGGAGACCTGGAACCATCCTTTGCATTTTTTCTTGGGTGCAAGAACATCAGGGGATTCTAAGGAGTCAGAATGGGTTTTGGCTGAATCACCGTCATGATCAGAGACATCATCTGAGAGGGATGCTCAACCCCTTTTGGAGGACCCAGGGACAGAGGCGAGCGGAGCCACCGATGAGGGAGGTCCAGATGGAACTTTGGGGGCTTCTAGGTCAGGAATGACCACGGCTTTGCTCATGGTGATGGAACCGTCAATGAGGCTAGGTTGAGACAAGGTACTCTTTCAAGCCTTTTTCTTGGTGAGAGATGGAGATGCAGACAACGAGCCAGCCTTCAAATCCTTGACAGACCTAGAGCCACTTTCTCTAGTTTTCACCATGTGTTGCACGAGAATGAGAGAAAACTGTCTCAAGAGAAGAAGAAAAAAAAGAGGAAACCGAAAAAGGAAGAAGAAGAAAGATTGAGATGGTTGAGATATTGGGCCCAAGGATATCCGAATATAAAGAAAGGGATAGATAGGAATTTGATCTTTTATTCCATTATTTGAGAATTAAATGGAATATTCACTTTTGGAAAGTACACAATAATATCCCAAAAATAACTGCCAACAAAAGTACACGACACACAATTGAGAAACAAGCCAAAATAGGAAACTTTTGATCTTAAAAAAATATGAGATAAAGACAAAAACAAAATTGATACAACATACCATTTTCGACACACTCAGATTCGATTTTCCTTTGAAAGAATATATATTATTTTTTTTATTTAATTATTATATATATAACCATATGTACCAAAAAATATCCCATTTTGAATAGTGCTCAAAGTCTTCGTGCCCTTACACGTGGAGAGAGAAACAATCATTATTTCAAAATAAATTTTTACTATATGGTTAGAAAATATATTTAATATAAATCATGCTTTCATTTTCGAAAATAAAAAAATCACAAAATATTTACTCCTGTCACAAAAAAAATATTTTATTCAAATCAATGAGTGTGTATGAGACTTACAGATTTTTCCAACAGTATATCTGAAGCATTTGTGTGTGATTGTGAAAGCAGAGATCATGGCCCTGTATGGAAATTTTAGCATTTTTCAGGGACATTGCCCTATGTGGCAATTTTTAGCCTTTTTCTCAATGAGTACCCAAATTAGACGCTTTCACACTACACTGAAGGCTGCATTTAACAATGGTAGAGTATCTTCTACATAATTTTTAGTTACATAGTTCCAACTTACTCAAAGATAGTTTTTTACACAACAGTGTAGGTAGATTTATTCTAAGATGGAGCCTGAAATACTTTTCAAGGATCAAATGCTCATACACTATAAACACAGATTGATTTGAAAGAATATTAATTGGAGGGACTATTTATTTTGTTTTTTTTTTTAATTTTTAAAAATATGTGCATGATATATATTAATTATAAATTCTAGCCTGAAGTAAAAATATATTTTGACATAATGATTGAGACTTTTTCGGTGAACAAGGACAAGAAGAAATTACACAAATTTTTCTAGCACAGGGATATGGTACAACACAAAAAGGATTAATTAGGACAAACCCCCAAGGATTTCCTGAGGGAATCAAACCTGACTGTATCAAGGGCTTTTGTAAAAATATCTGCAATTTGTTTGTCAATCTCAATATATTCTAAGATCAAAGTTTTATTTTCAACGAGTTCCCTGATAAAATGATGATGAATGTCAATGTGTTTAGTGCGTGAGTGTTGTTGAACAGGATTTTTTGAGATATTAATAGCACTAATGTTATCACAAAAAATAGTCAAGGTTTTAAGATCAAACCCATAATATGTCATCATTTGTTTCATCCATAACAGTTGCGTACAACAGCTTCCTGCAGCTATGTACTCAGCCTCAGCAGTTGACAGGGAGATTGAATTTTGTTTCTTGCTATGCCAAGAAACCAGATTGTTTCTCAGATAAAAACATCCACCACTTGTACTTTTTCTGTCATCTGCATTCCCTGCCCAATCAGCATCACTAAAACAAATAAGGTTAGAGTTTGTTTCTTTTGAGTACCAAATTCCATATTCCTGAGTACCATTCACATAGCGAATGATTCGCTTTACATCTGTCACATGGGATTCCATAGGATCCCCTTGATATCGAGCACAAACCCCAACACTGTAGCTAATGTCAGGACGACTAGCTGTGAGATACAGAAGACTTCCAATCATGCTTCTGTACAATGTTGGATCTACTTTTACACCATTTTCACCATTGGTTAGTTTGACCGTGGTTACCATTGGTGTGTTTGGCATGTTTAGCAGACTCCATCCCAAATTTCTTGACCATATTTTTTGCATACTTACTTTGAGAAATGAAGGTTCCGTCTTCTGACTGTTTGACTTGCAGTCCTAGAAAATAGTTTAACTCACCTACCATGCTCATTTCGAACTCATTTGTCATTTGTTTGACAAATTCTTGCACTAAGGTGTTAGAAGTAGAGCCAAAAACAATATCATCAACATAGATTTGAGCAATAACAATATCATAATCAACATTTTTTATGAAAAGAGTTTTATCAACTCCTCCTCTTTTATAACCATTCAAAACAATAAATTGAGTCAATCTTTCATATCAAGCTCTAGGAGCCTGTTTTAGACTGTAGAGAGCCTTTTTAAGTTGAAAAACATGATCAAGATTATGTGGATCTTCAAATCCTTTTGGTTGTTCAACAAATGCTTCTTCATTCAAAATTCCATTTAAAAAGGCAGATTTAACATCCATTTGGAAAATTTTGAAACCAACAACACACGCAACAGCCAATAGCAATCTAATTGACTCAAGTCTTGCGACAGGGGAAAAAGTTTCATCAAAATCAACTCCTTCAATTTGAGTATACCCATGGGCAACTAGCCTAGCTTTATTTCTTATTATTGTACCAAATTTATCGGTTTTATTTTTGAAGATCCATTTGGTACCAATAACATGGTATAATTTGGTCTAGGAACAAGAGTCCATACCTCATTTCTTGTGAATTGTTCTAATTCCTCTTGCATTGATTTTATCCATGCCTCATCATTCAAGGCTTCTTTCACATTTTTTGGTTCAGAGCTGGATGTGAAGCAAACGAATTGAACCAAATTCACATACCTTTTTCTTGTCACCATGCTTTCTTCAATATCACCAAGAATGAGATCTAAAGGATGATTCTTTTTAATTCTGGCAGAAGGTTCTCTCTGTATTGAATTTGTGATGATTTCTTGCCCTTCCTTTGTAGGTTGTTCAGATGATGTTGGAACAGATTCAGCTTCTATTGCAACAGTTTCTGTATGAGAGGGTACAACATCACCTATTGTCACTGCAGGAGATTCTGTCTGAAAGGTTTCAGCAATGAACCTATCAATTTCTTCTTCATTGGAATATTCAGAAAAATCTTTTAAATCATCAATAACAACACTGGATGATTCCATAACAGTTTGAGTTCTCATGTTATAAACACGATAAGCTCTACTATTCATAGAATATCCAAGAAAAACTCCTATATCACTTTTTGAGTCAAATTTTCCAATATTCTCACAGTCTCTAAGAATATAGCATATACACCCAAAACACATGAAAATAACTTGCATTGGGTTTTTTACCTTTCCAGATTTCGTAGGGAGTTTTGGAGGTACTTGGGCGAACAAACACTCGATTGATTGTGTAGCAGGCAGTGAATATTGCCTCTGCCCACAATCGTTTGGAGAGTTTCTTACTATTTAGCATTACTCTGTCCATCTCCTGCAAGGTTCTATTTTTTCTCTCAACAACCCCATTTTGTTCAGGAGTTTTGGGAGCTGAGAACTCATGGGAAATACCTAGAGATTTACAAAAATCATCATAAACAGTATTCTCAAATTCCTTACCATGATCACTTCTGATTCTCACAATTTTACCTATATTGCAATATTTTTCATCTCTTAATTTAATGCACAGATTTTTGAAGGCATCAAACGTGTCTGACTTTTCTCTTAAAAAGTCAACCCAAGTAAAACGAGAAAAATTATCAACACACACAAAGATGTACCTCTTTCCATTAATACTTTCAACTTGAATAGGACCCATGAGATCCATATGCAAGAGTTCAAGAACTTTTGAAGTATTGATTCCTGTGACACTTGTGTGGGAGATTTTTAATTGTTTCCCCAACTGACAAGGTTCACATTTACCTGCAGATTCTTTACCCAATTTGGGTAACCCACGAACTAACCCTGCACTTGCAATCTTTTTCAAACTTTTGAAATTTATATGACTTAGTTTCTCATGCCATAAGTCGGTGGTATTACCTATAGCCGAATGACATGTGAGGGTTGGCGAAAGAGTATAGCAACTATCAATAGATCTATATCATTTTAATACACTCACACCATTTTGATCAATAACATTACAATCATCACGAGAAAATTTTACTTTGAAGCCTTAATCACAAATTTGACTTACACTAATTAAATTAGCTTTAAGGCCTTCAACAAGCAAAACATTTCTCAATGTTGGTAATCCATCAAGACTTAGGGTACCTTTTCCAACAATATTACCTGACATACCATTACCAAAGGTTACAACACCACATTTCAAGGATTTGAAATTTGTGAGTATATTTGCATCACCTGTCATATGTCTATAGCATCCACTATCAAAATACCAAGAGTTAGAGGCACGAGATTTATGACAAGTAAAAGTAGCAAGACAATTTGTTCTTGCTCTTTCAATCCAAACACTTTTTGATGGTTTTTTCACAACTTGTTTTGTTTTACTATAATGATTTAAATAATTGTTTTTGAAAAAATTCATCATAGTAAAACATCTAGGCCGGATGTGCCCTTTCACTCCACAAAAATGACATATTGGAATGAACCGATCTGTTTTATTTCTTTTGAGAAAATTGTCTTGTTTAACAGATGTGGAAACAGATTGGACTTTTCTATAATCACCTGTCTGAGATGTACCTGCAGAGACGTTAGTGGTTGACACATAATGAATGCCAGATTTCACAAAAATGGGTTTTCCTTTTGATTTAAAACTATCAGATCCTAATCCCAAAAAATTACAAGCTTTTTGTCCTGCACCAATAACATCATCCAAGATCCTGGAATTTGGATTAAGCATTTTAACAACTTTTACCATGTAGTTAATTTCATTTTATAATCTCTTAATTTCACAATCTTTTGCAATAATTTTATCCTCAAGATTCTTCACAGTGTTTTCAAGTTCATCATTCTTTTCCTGTAAGGATTTGTTATTGCTTGCCATTAAGCGATTATCAAAACAAACCTTTAACCATTGATCATACATATCTTTGTATGATTCTTTTAGAGAGTCCTCATCTAGATCAGACTCACTGGATTCACATTCAAAATTATCTTCCTGAACTGCGTTGTTCAGACAAACAACCCTTTTATTAACCTGTGAATTCAAGGTTAATCCAGATACAACAGAGGTTAAAGCAAGGTTTGAGTTATCTTCCTCATCGCTACTTTCAGAGTCCTGATCACTCCAAGTAGTTGTCATTACCTTTTTATTTTTTTTCAGTGTATTGGCACATTCAGATTGAATATGACCAAATCCCTCACATTCCCTGCATTGCACGCCTCTTTTATTGCTATTGTCAAAAGGTTTAGAGAATTGATTACCTTTGGAAGATTTGAACGTGGATTTTTTGTTACCAATCTTTTTCAGGTATTTTTGAAAATTTTTGGTCAGCAAGGCCATTTCGTCTTCACCATCATTTTCATCTGAATCTTTCATATTTGACGATTTGAGAGCAACTGATTTTTCTTTGGGAGCACTTGGTTTTTCTTTTTGACAAATTTGCTGATTGAGTTCAAACATTCGCAATGAACCCATCAACTCCTCTACTTTCATTGTGTCGAGATCTTTTGAGAGCAACTGATTTTTCTTTGGGAGCAATTGGTTTTTCTTTTTGACAAATTTGCTGATTGAGTTCAAACGTTCGCAATGAACCCATCAACTCCTCTACTTTCATTGTGTCGAGATCTTTTGCCTCCTCAATTGCTGTGAGATTTGTTTGAAACCTATTAGGAAGAACTCTAACAATTTTCCGAACTAACACATTATTTTCCAATTTTTCTCCTAAAGCAAAATATTCATTAGCTATATCAGACAGTCTTTCATAGAATTCTGTGAGAGACTTAGTTTCTGTCATTCTAAGATTTTCAAATCTTGTAGTTAGCATAACAAGCCTAGAACGCTTTACATCAACAGTTCCTTCAAATTGAGTTTGAAGGATTTCCCAAGCTTCTTTGGCAGAGTCACACGAGGATATTAATTTTATGTATCCTTCACCGACTCCATTAAAGATAGCATGCAAGGCTTTGTTGTTATAACTAGACAATTTATCTTCAGCATCGATCCAGTTAAGTTCAGAGTTTACCTTTGTTACATCATTTGATTTAGATGGAGGTGTCCAACCGGTTAAGATTGATCTCCACGCCTTTTCTTCTTGAGATTTAATAAAGGATCTCATCCTCACCTTCCAATAAGGATAGTTGGAATCATTCAGTAAAGGAGGACGAGTTATAGATCCACATACTGTAAAGAAAGACATTTCACAAGGCACAAAACAAACGAAAAGATACAAGATCTCACTAAGAGTTTAGTGACCCGCTCTGATACCAATTGAAATTTCATATTTTAATATTACCAAGTGATTTAAAATAAAAAACTTAATTAAATGTGGAATACTGATTAAGTTATTTAGACAGATTTCAGTTTTGTTCACACTACTTATGCAACTGTTTAAACAGAATTAGAAAAACAGGTAAAAATTCAACACACGAGAATTTTTACGTGGTTCAGAAATCTTTTCAGATAACCTACATCCACGGGGCCACGCCCAGAGAATAAACCAATTAGTAAAGAAACAATGTGTACAAAAGCATTGACTTAAACAATGTAAGACTCCCTCTTAAACTATTGTCGCAGTCTTGTTGTACTCTTCTCTACAAATCTGATTTGATGAAACACTGATTCTCTTGAACTCCCTTCAAAGAATAGCGAGTGTACACTTCCTCGCGAAGTGAGACTTAGATAGAATCCTCTCCCGAAGATCCTTATGAACACGTTCACAATAGACACTATCTGTTTACAATGGACTAGATAGATATCCACAAGTACACTCAGCACTATTACAAAGATTAAGGTGAACAAACTTAATCTCTACAAATAGACACTCTTCAAAATAACATAATGTTTACAAATATTCAAAATGGAAGAGGTAAAAATTCCAAAGGCCTTGGCAAGATATTTATAGGCAAGGAAATCATCCAGGGCCATCATTTTCTGATATCTTTGAAATCAATTTCGAAATCCTTTGATTTAGGAAATCAGCGAGCCAGATGAATTCTGTGTCGACAGAAAAGGAAATTGATGAGTCAGGAATGAAATCAGTTTTATCTGGCAGATCGAACATGGTCATTTCTTTTGACCATGTTCATTTTCGATACCTTCTTTATTCCATAATAAGCATAATCCCTGAAAATAATCTCAAGATAATTGCAATACATATTTTTACCAAATATTGATTATTTGTGATAAATAAGGTAAAAAATATATTCACACTTAAAAGATATTTTCACACTAAAAAATCAGCTGAATCAATTTTGATATTTAAACCATGAATCAATAAGGAGATATGCTACTGATTTTCCTTAATAACTCTAAAATATTTTGTCTAAATTAAAGTTAGCCAATAAAGGATTATACAAAATTGCTTGTCCTAAGAAGTTTATCTTTTCTCATTTGAGCGTAAACTGTTACATTTCCAACTCCAAGAGTGTAATCCTTCCCATACAAATACTTTCAGTGCCCGTGAAGAATTTGGAGTTAAGACCTTTATACTTTTGAGATTTTTCGATACTATTTGTGTTATGACTTGCTATAAAAAGAATATGGTTTGGTGCACGCACATACAACTCTGGAATCACGACTAAAGTAGTTTAGATTGTAATTTCTGACTTCTTGCTGATACTTTGAAAATGCTTAGTTGACTTTGCTTGGTTTGACTTGATTATTCAACTTGATAATTTTATTTTTCGCTTGAATTGCTAGGGACTAGCAATAAGCTAGTTAGGGGTTGTGATTAGTGCTCAAAAATGTCAATTTATTAGTTTTAAAGTGTAAAATAAATTAAGTTTTAATTAATATTTTTATGAATTTATTGTAATATTTTTTTTAATTGAAAATATTAATTTTAATGTAATTTATGTTTAATTTTCAGGAAATAATTTGCATTTGGACATTAATAAAAAGAGAGAACAAAGAAATAGTTAAATCTGAAAAGGAAACTGAAGGAATGACATTTTTGAGGAATTTGGCCTAGTCCCGAAGGCCCAAAACCGAAGGCCCAGCCCCTCTCCTCCTCCCTCAGCGGGCCAGGTGGCATGCTCATAGTAAGCGACCCGACCCGTCGACCCGCACTTCGACCCGCGAGCCTTCAGCCAGCCCTCTGCAGCGTTGACCCGGTCAACCAAGCCCTTTCCTCCTTCACCCAGCCGTGCCATGTGTCCTCCTGCCATTGGCTGCGGATTGGGGCAAACCCAGCTGCCATAAGTGCCACCAGCCCACTCCCCTATGCATATTGGGCCTTGCAAATTGCTATTTTGAGCTTTAAAGTTCATACTTTGTGGCATTTTAGAGAAAGAGCATATTGACCATACACCAAAATAAGTATATTAATATTTATAATAAGATTTGATTTTTTAAAATCATATTTTATTATTAATACTGCAGATTTATTTTGTAAACCCCATTTTGTTGTTTAATTTTTTTTTAGTCCTTTTCTCCCTCTATAAATAGGGACTCTTTCTTCACAATTAGTATGTAATTTTGAGAGTAAAGAAACTATAGCAAAATTTATACTCACTTTCTTCTCATATTTTCTTCTTAGAATTTTGTGAGAATCATGAGCATAATGACTTAATCTTCCTAGGAAGGTTAGGGATGATTCCATATGCTAGTGATGTTATTTTACTACTTTGAGTTACTATGTTCTTAATGTAATGTATTTGAGTTATTTATGTTATTTCATCCCTATCTCTATTTTGTTATCTTTATTTACTTATGCGAATAGTATATAGGATTAGTCATGCTCTTTCTATGTGCTTCTAATTAGTAAAAGTAATATTGATACATAATTTTATGTCTAATCTTCTATTGTAATATTGCCCTTGGGTATTTTGTCATTTTTAGATTTTTCATAAGATTAATATTGTGTTTTTAAAGTAAAGAACTTGATAACTCAAATAGACTTTTGTTAGAAAAAATATGGACTTTAATGTTAGATTTTCCAAGTAAGTGCTGGGATGTGAACTATTTACTTGTAATTTTTTGTAAATCAAGTAACTAAGTAACTAAACAAGCATATGGATGATTCTTGAAACCATTCTATTTCTTAAACTCTTGATTACCCTTACTTTTACTTCACTTATCTCATTTTATCACTTTATCAAAAAGACAATACCAAAATCTCAAACCTCTTTTCATTTACAATTTTAGATTTCTTGTTACTAACTTTTTGTGTTATTTTCTACTAATCTTTTGATTCTAGGTTACCTCCTTGTGGATCAATCGCCCGATTATACTACAACCACCGTTTAGTGGTTGTCACGATTTGGGCGTTAAACACTCGTGTAAACAAGAAATAGACTCCAACATTCCATACTACTGCCACTCCTAAGCATGTATCGAAAAAACGCCAAGAACACACCAAAAACAAAAAAAAGTGAATAAAAAGTACTTACCCGAAATAAAGCGGAGGTAGGAGCTGAGGCGAGTCCTAACTTTGAAGTGTTGTCTGTCGTATGCCCAAAAGTAGGATGATTCACGCCAGTCGTCCAGAACTTTGGGGAGGGGTTGAAGATGAGAGGCTGATGAGGGAGATGAAAGTGTGCTAGGATAGTTTTTTGATTTTCGATTTGTTATAATGTGAGACTGGAGGTTTTTTCTAGGTTTTTATACCCAGTAAACGTATTAGGGAAGAAACTTCCCTATAACAGTCAGATGGCTTGCCCTAGTAGGTTCACGAAGGTGATCCGACGATCAGGGTTCAAAAGGCGCTGATCGCAATCATTGTTTTCCTTGGGAAAAGACGCCTGAGACACAAAATGGGCTTTTGGGATATCGAGTTGACCCTTAATTAAATGCACAAATTGATGGGCCTAGCAATGAGGTGTTGTCACGTGGTTTGGCTTTTCAAAATGACATCAGCAGAGGTCCAAATTTTTCTTATTCGAGGACTTTTTGAAATCTTCCTCAGCTTGAAGTCTCCGCCGTCCGAGTACAAGTAGAGACTTGGGGGCAAATGTTGTCTATATTTCACCTCCGACACGTGGCAACCCCCAGCAACTGGCTCGGGTGTTCGTAGACATCCTCGGGGCATGTTACTACTTGAGGCCTCTAGTCTGAGCAAGGGTCCTCTTAATGAGACTTTGTCTTTGACAGTGGGTCGGGGTGCCTTAGTAGATTACTCCCCGATATTCACCCTCGGAGCTGGAGTTTCTCCAGCTCGGGAAATCAAGGCGCGGGGGCTCTCACCTCCCAGTCGTCTCCTGGGTCTGAGGTTCTGATTCTCGAACCTAAGATAAGGCGCAACGTGTCAGTAAATGTGGATTTTCAGAGGATCGTCTGACAATCTTTATGGGTGATCTGTCCCAATGTTGTCGAGTGTACGATTCGACAATTCGCACACCCACTACGCCGCCTAACATGGAGGTACTTATAGTACGCCCTGGCAGTACCTGGGGCATGTTCCCTATAAGTAGTAGGCGGTTTTCAGCAGTGGGCCCTGCAAACCTCGTTTGGGCCATGGTCTCTATTCACTACAGCCCAATGCATTGAATTAGTATTAATCCCCCACTAATGGGACGAATGTGTATTAATTATCTATGATTAGAATTAATGACTTCGGTCTCTATAAATAGAGCTGGAAGTCACATTGTAAAGAGTTCGGTTTTAAAAAAGAGAAAACTACTTGTATTCAGAGCAATCAAAACGCTGCGTGAGAATACACCATTGAAGCTTACAATCACAAGCTTACAATCCTCTTAATACCAGAGATTCGTGGACTATGGTTCTTTTATAACCTGAACAACATAAAAATCCTTGCATTCTTACAATTTATTTCTTTAATCTCTCTTATTAAGGTTGATAGCGAAAAAGACAATCAACAACTACAAATGAAAAAAATACATATTCCCTTCTTATTCTTTATTCTTTTTTAATATATTTTTCTAATTACTTTCTATTCTTTCATTTTTGCCCAATATTTTAAATTAATTAAGTTTTATATATTTCTTTTAAAATTAGTACATTTTAAATTTATAATATTATATTTATTTAATTTTTAAAATGATTTTAGGGGGCAAAAATAAAAGAATAGAAAGTAATTATAAAAATTAATAAAAAAGAATAAAGAAGAAGGGAATATGTTTTTTTTTTAATTTTAACAATTTAGTTTTTCTTTTAAAAAATATTTTAAAACTTAAATGTATTTAAAAGGAATTTTAAATAATTTTAGTCTTTTATTGAATTTTTTTCTAATAATTTTTCTTAAATATTGTAAGAACTAATATAAAAATATATTTTTAAATATTTATAATTAAGGAGACACAATTTGGTAGTTCTCAAAGTTTAGATGGGAAAAATATTAATTATTTTATGCAAATCGCAACAGTGGACACAATCTGATAGTATCAATAGTTCATGGGAAATTTTTAACAAACCTTATATTTTAGGGGCACAATCTGTTAGTGTCAAAAGTACAAGGGGTCTTTTAAAAAAAATTAAGGAGAAAAAATGTTATTTATTCATTTGAATAATATCATGAATGTTTTGTATATTAAATATGGTAGTTTATGATCTAAAACTGTATCATATTATTTTTTAAAAACAATATTTTGGTTTAATTTTTTTTAATATGTTTATGTCATTCTTTTATATATAATATTATTTATTTATTTAAAATTTATATAACAATCATAAAAACTTAATAAAAATAATTAATAAATTTTATAACTAAAACTAAACAAACTTAGAAAAGTATATATATATATATTTATATATATAGGACAATTCTCCTATAGGGGCTTCACTTTAAGCCCTATCTGTGGGGCTCTCAGTATTCTCAACCCGTGAACAGCTTTCGGCACAAACTTTTTTTTTATGACCGTGTATATTTTAGCTATTTAGAGCATCCAACAATTTTTTAGAAAATTCTGAATAGTTTACAGTACCGAAAACGAAGTTCAAACATGTTGTTGCACGTGTGACTAATTTTTTTTATGTGCGTGGAAAACAACATGTTTGAACCTAGTTTTCGGTACTGTAAACTATTCGGAATTTTCTAAAAATTTGCAGGATGCTCTAAATAGCTACAATATGCACAGTCATTAAAAAAATCATGTCGAAAACTATTCACGGGTCGAGAAACACTAAAAGCCCCACCGGCAGGACTTAAAGTGAAGCCCCTATAAAAGAATATATATATATATATATATGAGACAATTTTTCTATAGGGGCTTCACTTTAAGCCCTACCAGTGGGGTTTTTAGTGTTTCTCGACCCGTTATCAGTTTTCGGCGCGATTTTTTTTTATGACCGTGTATATTGTAGCTATTTAGAGCATCCTGCAAATTTTCAGAAAATTCCGAATAGTTTACAGTACCGAAAACTAGGTTCAAACATGTTGCTTTCCACTCGAATAAAAAAAATTAGTTACGCGTTCAACAACATGTTTGAACTTAGTTTTCGGTACTGTAAACTATTTGGAGTTTTCTGAAAATTTGCAGGATGCTCTAAATAGTTACAATATACATGGTCATAAAATAAATCGCGCCGAAAACTGTTTACGGATCGAGAAAACTGAGAGCCCTACTAATAGGGTTTAAAGTGAAGTCCGTACTGGAGAATTCCCCTATATATGTATGCAATGAGAATTGTGAATAAGAAGATTCCATTTTCAGAATTAAGAAAAATGTAATGAGAGAATAGAAGAGAGGTTGTGCTAGGTTGGATAATGACAGAGTATCCATTATTGTTTTATTGTCAGATGTCAGACTATATAATGCAAAATGTTTTTGGTTTTTGTTCTTGTGCTTGCTAAAGTGCTTACAACACTCAACACTCACTACTCACTAGTACTAACAAAACGACACATTTTTCATGCCATGCAAATGTAATGCATCTTTCTTTCGGCTTCTTCTTCTACTACTTGCATGCTTCCTCCACTCTTCTTCGTTTTCATATGTAAAATGCTTTTTCTTTTTTATGATTGTAAAAGTTTTCTTCCACACAATTATGACAGTTTTCATGTTTTAGAAGATGTCATCTCAATTACTTAAATAAGCAACTAAAAAAAGAAAAGAAAAGAAACATTTATCAAACATTATACGATCATGGAGTCCACACTAATCAATGACTTCGTAGAAAATTATTCTCTATGAACAATATACCATAATAGATCAATAGTACTTCATAGTTCTTATTTAACTTTTTTTTTTTTTTTAAAAATTGGATTAAATGTCAAAAGCATATAGTATGCTATGCCCTATAGAGAATCAATGAGAGTAATGGGATCTCAAAGTGGTGATTATGGCCCAAGTGTCAAAGGAATCATAAGCCCAATGAAATGGCCCAAGTTTCATATCTTGGATCGGACTTTCTGAATGAGTTCTCTCCTCAAAATCTTTCCTGCTGGTGACTTGAGTACACTGCTTACAAAAGTTACTCTCCTCAATTTTTTGAATGGGGCAACCTGTGGAGGGAGAGAAAAACGAAATCATGTAACTATGAATTGAACCAAAACATAACTCATATATATTAATGGCTTCCTCATATATAATTATAAATCACTAGAAGTTGCTCAAAAAATTTCACCACAACCACAAAACTGTTCTTAGATAGCTTACATCACATTTTCGGTTCTTCAAAAACCAAAGTAGGGTAGAACAATAATCAAGATTGGTTGATTTTCATAGAAATTGATGTACTATAGTAGTATAAATATCTTATTTGACACGTTACAATTCGGGTCTTCAAAGGTCAACGTAGGATGAAAAAATAATCATGATACCTTCATTTTTATAGATATCAACATACTATGATAGTAAAAAAAATGTACGTGACACATAAGAGGTCGGTTACATAAAAACAAATATTTTATATTTTTGAGCATTGTTATAAGGTACCCAAGGCTGTTGGGGTATATTAACATTGGTGTAATTTAGTAGTGGGTATGATAATTATTTGCACTAATAGCTATCTAAGGTGCTCTTTAGCATTTCACAATATTTTAACACAAGATAATATATATATATATATATTTATTTAGATGTGGATTTTGAACGGACGTCTTAATAGTTATATGTGAGCTAGTGTAATTTTGGTAGTAGTGTATATTTTATGTACCTGTTTCTCAATAAATCTTTGAACATCTTCTTCTGATAGAGAGCTATTGGGTGAGCGAACAACATTTGCAATAGGGACTTCACCAGCTTTCTCATCAGGGAATCTGAAAGTGGAAAGTTAGTACTTACAATTATATTATAAGTAAGCTTTGTTTTCTTATAAAGTTGAAACAAAATAGTTTTCTTCATATTACTAACTTACGGAATCACCACAGCGTCTAATATTTCAGGGTGGGAAAGTAACAAAGCTTCAAGCTCAGCTGGAGCCACCTATGAAAATTCTCTCAAATTAGGTTTTATTATTATATATGTTCAAACACTAATTTAGAAAAATACCAATGACTAATGATATATATATTTATATATATATATATATATGTATATATAAATACCTGAAAACCATAACATTTGATGAGCTCTTTAAGTCTATCCACAACAAATAGTTGTCCTTCTTCATCGAAGTATCCAATATCTCCTGTTTTCACCCAACCCTGTTCATCTATGGTTGATTTTGTTGCCTCTAGATTGTTTAGGTAGCCTGAAACAAGTCATATCCATTTTAGCATTACATCATTTTGATCACTAATTAGTAATTACTATATTATTTAAGGAAAAAAAATAGAATAATGAAGTAAAAATAGATATTTTTTTAATATCATTTTATAATATTAGTAGTTTACTTTTTTTTTAAGATTTTTTTAGTGTTTATGATACACTCACCACCTTGTCATGTAGGTATTGACAGTGTGTAGATTAATGTGTCCAAAATACTATTTTGTATATATATTTTTTAACAAATTATTTTGCAAAATGACAATAAAAATATCTATTTTATCAAATAACCCAAATGGCGTAATGCTAAACTAAGGGGGGAAACAGAATAACCTTGCATCATATTAGGTCCTCGAAGCCAAATCTCTCCCTCTTGATTTGGTGGAAGAGGGTTCCATCTTTTAGTGTCCATAATCTGGGATTCAATTCCAGGTGCAAGCATGCCAGTTGAACCTGAAAATCGACACCCTTTCTTACTGTCCTCTATAGAAATTATTCCACAAGTTTCTGTCATTCCATAACCCTGCCAAATTCCACCAATGTAATGTTATATGGACTATTTTGTAAAGTTTTTTTTTTTTTAAATTTAGTTCTTTTTATATATTAATTGGCATGAACAATATATACATTTATATATATATATATATATTTCTTTTGTTATATATAAAAAATGTGTTATCTAAAATTGGTTTAATAGTTTTTTCTTTTAAGATTTTATGTTAAATTGGTTTTGTTCATTTTTTGCATTTATATTAATTTTGGCATAAACGAAGAGCCAAGCCCAAAAGTTATAACAAAACAAAATATGATATCTCGAAAAACAAAATTGAAAAAAAAAATTAAAAAGTTAAGCCCCTTACACTATGTTTGGTTGAGAGAAAAGAAGGATAAATGAAGAGGGGGTAGAGGAGGAAAAAAAATCTATTATTCCCAATTTCCTTTTCCATGTATGTTCTACAAGTTATGTTAAGACACTTTATTTATTTATAGTATTAATATAATTGGAAAAAGAGAAAGTTGTAAATCAATTTTAATATATGTTAAATATATACAGGAGAGAGGAGAGATGGAATGAGAATGTTTTCCTCCAAACTATTAGAATCCAATCAAATGACAATCAAAATATGTTAAATACCGTAAAATTATCCTTTTTCAAAAGTAACAAATATTTATGTTAAAAAAGTATAATATGATAATATGGGCATTATATTTGCACCCCAAAAATATATATATGTAGACACCCTATTAATTGAAAAAAATTAATTTTTAAAATCATTTCTAATACTTTTTCTCATTATTGTTTTGACATTCTTAATTTCTTTTTTTTTTTTTTGTTAATTTCAATAATTTTATTTTATATTGTTTTCATGATTTTCTAAAAAAAATAATGTATAATTTTTTAGAAAAAAACTCTTATTTTAATGAGTTTTTATATATATATTTTTTATTTAAATATTTAAAATATATATTATTTATGTGTATTTTTTAGAGTATGAAAAAAAAATGTCCCTAATTAATATCTTCTCCACCCTTCCAACTTCACTCCAATAACAAACAACATAACGAAGAGTTACTATTATCTTCACCTATCATAATCATTTTTAAACTCTCCATCCATCATACTCTTCGTCCTTTCTACCAAATATATCTTTAGTATGTGGAGGGAGGTGTTGAATTTTTTTTCTTTATGCATATAAACTAGTTCCCTTTCATGTTTTTTTTTAATTATTATTGGATTTTACAAAAATAACTATAACAAATATACATATATAATATAATATGCTTTATATATATATATAAATAAATAATATATACATCTACTATTGTTGACGCTGTTTTTCATCAACTTAAAATATAGAGCACGTAAACAGTAAAGAATTATGGCCAGAAAAACACAATAAAACAAGGAGAGTATTTTACGTGGTTCAGCAGTTAACTCTGCCTAGTCCACGAGTCTTTGTTATTAAAACTTAGGAAATTTCTAGAAATCTTTCAGGGATGAATTCTCCAAAGTTTCTCTCAAGATCACAAAATTTCGGTCATTTACAAAGGTACATGACTTCTCTATTTATAGAGGAAGTCTCAGAATACTATCCCACACGTTTCTGGGAAGTTATCTTGTATATTAATAAATTTAATGGCTTTAAAGCCTGTAACTCCTATATACAAGGAAACGTCTCCTAAAGACCAGGGGGCGTGTAACCGATTAATAAATATCCCTTTTATTGTAGGGAAGTTACAACAGTAATATCTCTTGAATGCATGAACTGTGTCTCTTCAAGTGACCTATTAAGCCGTTCGAGATCAGCAATCAGCATCATGTCCGTCTAAGTCTCTGAGCGAAGTACAAGTTGTCTTGTTTTCCCGAAATCAGTTCGGAGAGGGTAAGTACCACCGAGGCTGCCTTACCCCGAGCTCACACTCATGCCAAGCTCGGGCCACTTGATCCGAGGTCATCTGACAATGGACGTACTCTGATGTTCTGTCTTTCAAGCTTGCAAGAACTTCGAGGCCGCCCATCTTCGAGGTTGCCACCTGCTTTGAAGGTTCAGTATCTAGGTTACGAGCATGTATTTTGACCATCTCGAACTCACCCCTGAAGGATCCAGCTTTCGAGGTTACAACCTCAAGTCTCGAAATCTGGGTGTAACATTTTGCCCCCTCAAAAGTATTTGTTCGAATCCTATGAGAAGGAAACTTTTGAACTATTTTCTTTGGGAACTGCACCGTCACACATACTCGAGTGTGGGCACGCGTCAGTTGAGTATTGCTTATTCAAGGTACTCGAGTGCCTCGGTAATCAGCCCACGATCGTTCGCCTGCCACCTTTACGGCACCATCTTGTCTCCTATCCCTGACCGTTGGATTTGATACGGAATCTGGCCAATGGCCCAGATTACTCCTTCTATTAAAATTTCTGATAGCCTATATATAAGACTTCAGTCGTCCTCTTCCTCTCATTTTCACGTTTACCAGAAGAAAAAAAAAAGAGGAGAAACCCAGAGGCAAGCCCAGAAAGTGTTTGGTGTTACATGTTCTCTCGGCCAAAGAAACAAAGGACTGCCAGCTTGTTCGAGACCGTGAGATCATACCTGCAGCCTCTTCTTCAGTCATCTATTTCTCTGCAACCACCATCTTTAGTGTGTAAGTATCTGACCTTAACTTTTATGCATATCTTCTTTTTTCTTTACGCCAGTTTCTGCCTTTGTTGCTTTTACATTTCTGGGAATGTGCTGGTTTATTCTTTAGTTTGATATACTAGGATACTTTGATCGATGGATATTAGTTTAGGTTCCCCATTACTGGTTTTGAATCCAGTTCAAATGTAGGAAGACCCAAATATGGTCTTTTTTCTGGGTTTTCAAATTTTGGAGGACATATCTTGCACACCAAGATATCGGGTACAAAATCTTGATTTTAAAGAATGCGCGATACTCAAAAATACCATTTTTGAATAACCACCACCTTTTTTCCTGATATTTCAGGATTCTCAAAAATTAGACCCACTTCCCTCCCTTTTTCGTGAAGTACACGTCGTGACACTTAATCGGGTCTCCAGGATCGAACTCATCTTGTATCTAGGCATTTTCGAGCTTGACCCACCAAGATCGTTATTCTAGATTCCTTGCATGCATGGCCCTCACCATTTTTTCTTTCTTGCTAGATGTCACAGAATCTGGAAAGACAGTGGGGGTCGTTGCTTGCCATCCCATATTCGTCAAAAACTCCGAGCTCGGAGTTGTTGTTTACCCGGAACCAGCGTCTGATTCGTGAACACGAGCTAGCTCGCGAACAAGAAGAAACCCGATCTTATTATTGTCATCAAATTGTCGAGGTCATAGAGAAGAAGAGAAAAATCCTTCGAGAGGCTCTTTATCCGGAATCTGACTCAGGGCCCAAACCGATCCCCCTTGATCCCAGGCTGAAAGTGACAGTCGCGTACAACCCGGGAGATCTTCGATTCTCACTAATGGGGGAGCCCTCTACCTCACAGCCGAGGAGGGAAATTTTCGAGGCCGAGCATTATTGGAGCTCGGTTACCTCACTAGGTCAGATAAACGATATCCTGGCCTTTCATGGTATAAGATTATCAGGCTCACTAAGGTGTCGAGCCCCTACCTCCCACGAGCGAAGCTGCCGCGCTCCAGGAGATAGAAATCTTGACAACAAGCTGAGATACACAGCTTGGAGCCAGGAGCACATGAAGGCAGGAGCGATACTGCCTTTGAAGTCTTTCTTCAAGGACTTCACAGACTTCGTTGGGTTGGCTCCATTCCAACTCAACACTAATTCTTACAGGGTTATGTCTGCCCTGAGGTCGCTATACCACGAGCTGAAGTGGGAAGGACCATCGCCAGAGGAGATCCTGTATCTTTTCTGTTTGAAAAGCAATCCCTCCTGAGCTCGGGGATGAGATGGCTCCTATTATCTCTCAAGCTACCCCAAGGAGAAAAAGATGGTTGAGGATCTTCCCAACCATCCTCCCGACTTTAAGAAGGCCTTCTTCTGGACAGATGGCCTATCTCCGTCTCGATACTACTCGTTCAGACGGATTCGTAAGTATCCCAACCTCCTTCTTTTTTGTGCTCGGACTTTTGTCTATAGGCCCGTACTTAGTTGAAATGTATTTTATTTTCCAGCCAACTATCATCGTCCTACTCTTACTGACGAGATGAAGGAACATAGAGAGACTCTGCTCCAACTCCCTTATGGCAGGAGATCCCTCTCATACCTTTTGCATGAAGGTAAGCTCCGAGCTTGCGGGCTCTTGGGAAATGGCTAGTCCACCTCGGATTGGTCCAATAAAAAATATGACCGCTGGGAGCTCGTGCCTTTGCCCACATGCATCCTCCCCCCAAGGAGAGAGGTGAGGCCCTTGCCTCCAGTTCGCCAAAGGAGCCCGCAATCAGGGAACGAGGCCAACAATGAAGCCTCGAGCTCGAGCTCGGATGATCAAGGTACAGTCATCCTAAGCTCGAAAATGTGGTCCCCCACCCTATTAAAACACAAACCCGATAGGTTAGTATTGTGCGAGGACGATAGGGACCATTTTTATGTATGGACTTGGGTAGATGAACAGGTTCATAGGTTCGATAGCTGGCTCAGGAAATACGACACTATGTGTAGCCTGAACGAGGTATGGAACGGAATAGCCGTCCAATATGGGACCAGCGACTATAGGGACCTTTCGAGGTTGACGTCCACCTATAGGGAAGGTACTCCCCCCGCCTCTTCCGAAGATGGGGGAATTTCATGGTCTCCGAGCTCAAGCTCGGAGGAGAGTTCCAGTTAGGTTTTTCTCCACTTGTTTTTTTCTTATATCTTCTACGTTTGTTAGCACCATGCTAAATCTTGATTGCAACTGTGCAGGTGCTATGGACTCTGAACTTGATGTCGTGCTCTACAGTGGCGAGGGGGCTCAAAAGAGTAAGCGCCCAAGAGGCTCGCGAGGTCAGACCGACCCTCCAAAATCCTCAAGCGCACTGAGAAGACTCCACCAGCTCCAACTACTGCGAGCAAAGCTGAGGACCTGACTGCCCAGGTCGACGCATCCGTCTCGGCCGCATCTGTCGCGCTTCCTCCAGCTACAATTCCTCCAGCACTCGACCCACCCCTGAAAAAACCCTCAACCTCCAAGTCACTCTTACCGTCGGCCTAACCTCAAGTTGATGAGTTCGTGCTTGATAGTGCCGCCGGGGCCCACGGAGCTGTAATTGGCTCAGATATCCTCTCTCGGGTGGGTCAGGGTCTTACGGGATTCGATGCTGAGCATTGGGAGTTTATGAATAAGGCTCGAGACTGCAATACTCTTTATGATAAGAGTATTGAGCTTACTGCTGCGGTAATTTTCGCAACTTACTTTTTATTGCTTATGTGCCTTGGCTTATGTTCTAATTCAATCTCGTTGTGTTTCAGGCTCTTGTCGTCTCGGCCCAGCTTAATTATAAGCTGACCAATGAGGTGCACTCGAGCATGTCTTTGGCCCAGGATTCGAGGAATCTCCAGCTTAAAATGGCTGATGAGCTCAAGGACTCGAAGACAGAGCTTGAAAAGGCGAATGCTCGGCTTGCGGAGCTGGAGAAAGCTAATGCCAAGCTCGAGGAAGAGAAGGCTGCCACTTTCGAGATAATCGAGAGTGAAAAAGCTCACCTCCTTACCGAGTACAAAGAGAAGAAAGACAAGGCGGTTGATCAAGCCATGTACAAGATCTGGGCTAGCAACGCTGACCTTGATACCAGCTTCCTGGGCTCTTTCGAGGAAGGATTTGTGGCCAAATGGCAAGCTCGGCTTGACCCAGAGGAGGCTGCTCGGGCTGCTCGGGAGACTGCTCAGAAGGATAGTCATGCTATTCGTTCTAGAGGGTCTAGTGCTGCTGGTGCTGAGAAGGGCAAGGAGACTGCTCCTTCATAAATTTCACTTTGGGGCTGCGTCCCTTTATTTTTGTAATTGTTTTAATTTATGCCCGTAGGGCTGATACAATTTCTTTTTCTTTTTGGCATTCTTTTAATATATATGCTTTACATTTCTTGATTTGAAATATTTTGCACATTTTATATTAAAGAATCGTGTATGCTTGTTTATTCGCACAAACATAGTTTGGATTTAGGCTCGAGGTTCAATGCATTCACGCACAGTTTGCTCGAATTATCCGCTTCCGATCTCGTTATTTGTCAAGGTCGGATATTACTTTAACCATGAACCCGAAAGTACTTGTATGGTGTGTAATGCAAGCGGTTTAGTTATATCTTATTTTTTAGTTACTTTTTTCTCGTCCTCGGTTATCTCTCCGAGGTTATGAGTTCGAAACTATTGTTTTATAAGATCCTCCAGCCTCGATCTCGACTTAACTCGAAGTGGGTTTATGCTCCAACTTATCGTCAATTAGTTTTAGCTGGTTTGCTCCAAACCTATTAAGGTCGTGTTTGGTTTGTAATCCATACACTTATATTTTTAATCTAGTTCGCATATTTGGTTACATCCAAACATTTTTATCTTTTGATAATTTGGTTACGTCCAAACTATCTAAGCTCGCGCATCTGGTTACATCCAAACACTTGTATGTTTTTTATAATTTGGTTATATCCAAATTATCTTAGCTCGCGCATTTGGTTATATCCAAACACTTGTATGTTTTTGATAATTCGGTTATATTCAACTTATCTTAGCTCGCGCATTTGGTTATATCCAAACACTTGTATGTTTTTAATAAT
Organism: Humulus lupulus; assembly: GCF_963169125.1. NCBI lineage: Eukaryota > Viridiplantae > Streptophyta > Magnoliopsida > Rosales > Cannabaceae > Humulus > Humulus lupulus. Next base: position 208,181,771 of record NC_084796.1, read on the forward strand.
TCGGTTATATCCAAACTATCTTAGCTCGCGCATTTGGTTATCTCCAAACACTTGTATGTATTTCATATATGTTACTTTATTTTTCAAGCTGGTGGTATTTATATATAGTAATGATGCCCCCTTAATATCCTATGAATGTGACCATAGGTTATTAGATTAAGAGAGATTGCAAAAATAAACCATATTAGATGAAATAAATCTTTATTTGATAAAATCCAAAAGTAGGCAAAACAGTATAGATAAACAAGCATGGTTACAGGCAACATCCTTCCTACACTATTGATAGTAAGGTCTTAGGTGTTCGCCATTCCATGCTTGCGGTACTAGGCTCCCATCCAGTCTTGCTAACTTGTAGACACCGGGTCGGATGACTGACTCTATCTGGTAGGGTCCTTCCCAATTTGGCCCGAGCACACCAGCTGCTGGATCTCGCGTTGCCAAAAATACACGCCTTAGCACCAAATCTCCCACACCGAATTTTCGATCCTGAACTCTCTTATTGAAGTACCTGGTAGCTCGCTGTTGGTATGCAGCGTTTCTTAGCTGAGCTTCGTTTCTTCTTTCTTCGATCAGGTCTAAGGTTTCCTCGAGCTGAGTGTGGTTCGAGTCTTGGTCATAAGCGTGGGTTTGAATTGTAGGAATTTCAACCTCAACTGGCAACATAGCCTCACAACTGTATGCCAGAGAGAACGGGGTATGTCATGTTGATGTTCGGGCCATAGTCCTATATCCCCATAGAACTTGGGGTAATTCTTCGGGCCATCGCCCTTTTGCTTCTTCCAACTTTTTCTTCAGCGAACTCTTGAGAGTTTTGTTTACAGCTTCGACCTGGCCTTTCGCATGGGGATAAGCTACTGACGAAAAACTCTTTATTATTCCATTTTTTTCGCAAAAGTTGGTGAACAAATCGCTATCGAACTGGGTTCCGTTGTCGGATACAATTTTCCTCGGCATCCCATATCGACATATAATGTTCTTTACTACAAAGTCAAGGACTTTTTTGGAGGTTATAGTTGCTTATGGCTCTGTTTCCGTCCACTTCGTGAAGTAGTCTACGGAAACTACAGCATACTTCACTCCGCCCTTGCCAGTTGGGAGAGAGCCTATGAGGTCGATTCCCCATACCGCAAATGGCCATGGGGAGGTCATCATGGTCAGCTCGGATGGTGGAGCTCGAGGAATTGTGGCGAATTGCTGGCACTTATCACACTTCTTTACGTACTCGAAAGAGTCCAACTTGATGGTAGGCCAGAAATAACCTTGGCGTATGATTTTCTTGGACAGGCTATGCCCCCCAGTATGGTCTCCACAGAACCCTTCATGAATTTCTTCAATGATTTTCTTGGCTTCGGGTGGAGTCACACACCGAAGTAATGGCATGGAATATCCCCTTCTATACAGCCTGCCATCCATGATGGTGTAACGGGGGATTTGATACATCAACTTTCAAGCCTGGTTCCGATCTTTTGGAAGGATGTCGGTCTCGAGATATTCAACTATTGGGGTCATCCAGGTAGGCTCGGAGTCGATCATACACACGTCTTCTAGCTCTGGCTCATTAATACTAGGTGCCGAGAGATGTTCAATTGGCACAACATTTAGCTCATCATTCTCGGTGGAAGTAGCGAGCCAAGCTAAGGCATCTGCATTCGAGTTTTGTTCTCAGGGGACCTGTTCGATCGCGTAAAACTCGAAATGTTCCAACGCTGACTTTGCCTTTTCTAAGTAAGCTGCCATTTTCATGCCACGAGCCTGGTTTTCTTCCAAAATTTGGTTAACTACTAGCTGGGAGTCACTGTAACAATGTATTGCTTTAGCATTGAGCTCCTTGGCTATACGAAGTCCCGCCAGTAATGCCTCGTATTCGGCCTCGTTATTTGATGCGTTGAAGTCGAATCTTAAGGCAGAATGGAATCTGCTTCCTGCGGGAGTGATCAAAATGACTCCTGCCCCCGATCCATTTTCATTAGATGACCCATCGACGTAAAGTTTCCACAGCTCGTGGGCCGGGGTTATAACTTCATCGTTGGTCATGCCAGTACATTTCACTATAAAGTCTGCCAAGGCTTGTGCCCTGATGGTCGTCCTTGGGTGGTAGGTGATCTCGAATTGCCTGAGTTCAACCGCCCATTTAAGAAGTTGACTTGAAGCTTCTGGCTTAGACAAGACTTGTCTTAGTGGTTGATCAGTTAATACATGGATGAGGTGCGCCTGAAAGTAGGGTCGAAGTTTTCGAGATGAATGAATTAGGCTGAGAGCTAGCTTTTCCATCAAGGGGTATCTCGACTCTGCCCCCAGTAATCTTTTACTGACGTAATATACGGGCCTTTGCACCTTTTCTTCCTCTCGCATGAGCACTGCACTTTATGGCGTGCTCGGTAGTGGCGAGATACAAATATAGCACTTCTCCCGTAACAGGTTTTGATAAGATGGGGGGTTTTGCGAGGTGCTTTTTAAGCTCCTGGAAGGCTAACTCGCACTATTCCGTCCATTCAAATTTCTTGCCTCCCCTCAATAGGTTGAAAAACGGAAGACAACGGTCTGTAGATTTTCTAGATAAACCTACTTAGTGCCGCCATCCTGCCGGTCAAACTTTGGACATCTTTGTGTCTTCGAGGTGAGGGCATGTCGATCAGGGCCTGGATCTTGTCTGGGTTAGCTTCTATTCCACGAGCGTTTACAATGAAACCCAGGATTTTTCCTGAAGATACCCCAAAGGAGCATTTATGAGGGTTAAGCTTCATGTTATACTTCCGGAGCACGGCAAAGCATTCTTCGAGATCATCAACATGGTTATCGTTAAGTTGGGACTTGATTAACATGTCGTCAACATAAACTTCCACGTTGTTCCCTATTTGCTTCGAAAACATCATGTTCACGAGCCGCTGGTGTGTGGCCCCAGCATTTTTGAGCCCGAATGGCATGATATTATAACAATATATCCCTTTGTCCATTATGAAGCTCGTATGTTCCTGGTCAGGGGAATGCATGGCAATCTGGTTATATCCAGAATAGGCATCCATGAATGACATCAGTCCATGCCCTGCCATGGCATCCACGAGCTGGTCAATCCGCGGTAAGGGAAAGCAGTCCTTTGGACAGGCCTTATTGAGGTCTGAATAGTCGATGCAGGTTCACCACATCCCATTGGACTTCGGAACCAGTACCGGATTGGTTACCCAATCGGGGTAAAAAGCATCCCTAATTAATCGGTTTGCTTTTAACCTGTCAACTTCCTCTTTCAGTGCCTTCTTTCTATCGTCGTCCAGCTGTCTTCGATTTTGTTGCTTCGGTGGGAAGCTTTTATCGATATTTAACGCATGGCTAGCAATATTTGGACTTATTACCACCATGTCCGAATGTGACCATGCGAAGACATCCTGGTTTCTCTTCAGAAAGCAAATTAATTGCTATTTAGTTTCTTCGCATAGATGTTTCCCGACCTTTACCGTTCTCGATGGATCTGACTCTTCGAGCCTGACACTCTCGAGCTCTTCTAATGGCTCGAGGTTAGCTCTTTCCTCCACTCTTGGGTCGATCTCTTCGTCTATCTCCAAGATCGTCTCGTCCTTATTCTGAATAACGACGAGTGTTTGTTCGCTCTCCTGTTTCTTTCCTCTTACGAAAATGCTATAACATTCCCTTCCGGCTAACTGATCTCCCTTCAGTGTCCCGATGCCACTAGAAGTTGGGAACTTGGTGGCCAGATGCCTTACAGACGAGACTGCCCCCAGCCTTACCAGGGCGGGTCTCCCGAGCAGCACGTTGTAGGCTGATAGCAGGTCCACTACTACGAACTCCATCATCTTGGTCACCGAGACCGGGTAGTCTCCCAAGGTTACTGGGAGTTCGATGGACCCCATACAGGCAATCCCCTCTCCTGAAAAGTCGTACAAAGTTGTTGCACACGCTTTTAGGTCTCGAAGCGCGAGTCCCATCTTTTCTAGGGTGGCCTTATAGAGGATGTTCACGGAGCTCCCATTATCAATGAGAACTCGATGAACTCTCTTGTTCGCGAGCTGGAGAGTGATGACCAGTGGGTCATTGTGGGGGAACTGAACATGGGACGCATCGTCCTCAGTAAAGGTAATCGGTTGAGACTCAACTTTTTGGCATTTTGGAGCTCTAGGTTCGGGTTCATAAGGAGACTCGTCCCTAGTCTTTAGCTCGTTCACATATCATTTTTGGGCATTCCTGTCCATACCTGCGAGATGAGGCCCATCCGAGATGGTTATCACGTCTTCTCCATCAATTGGAGGGGGTCTATCTTCTTCTCTGGCTTGGGAATTATTGTTTTGTGTAGGTTGTGGCACAGCTGCCCTTTGGCTTGTGGACGCCTGATTAGTATTCTGGTTTTTGACACACTGTCTGAAATAACCTCTCGAGATCAATCCTTCGATCTCGTCTTTCAACTGTTGACACTCATCAGTAGTGTGCCCGGTGTCTCTGTGAAATCAACAATATTTGCTGGAGTTCCTCTTGGACTTCTGATTTCTCATGGGGTCTGGACGCTTGAAAGGGGCCTGGTTTTCATTAGCCAGGTATATATTCTCCCGAGACTCGTTGAGCTTGGTGTACACTTTGTATACAGAGAAATATCTTTCCCCCTTCGGCCTCGGGGTTACTCCATTCATTCTTCTTTCTCTTGGAAGGGTTTTCCACAGTAGGCTTTGAGGCTGGTGGGTCCGCCGAGGTTGAGGCAGAGTTTACGTTTATCGTTGTAGTTACGGGCTGAGAGGTCATATTCAGTGTCGACCTCGCCTTCTCTACATTGACAAACCTCTGAGCTTGCTTATTAAACTCGGTTAGGGACCTCACCGGTTTTCTCTGCATATCGTCCCAGAGAGGACTTCCTGGCATTACTCCAGCTTGGACAACCATTAGATGACCGCTGTCATCCACATTTCGAGCCCAGCCAACTTCCAAGTTAAACCTCGTAAGGTAACTTTTCAATGTCTCGCCTTGCTGTTGCCGAACGTTGGCAGAGTTGATGCCTCAGGTCTAACCCCCATCATGGCTCTGAACTGCTTCTTGAAATCCTTTGATAGCTGATCCCAAGAAGTGATTGAATGTCTCTTATATTTCTCGAACCAGCTTTTGGCTGGCCCCGTAAGCGATGCTGGAAATAACATGCATTTGAGCTCGTAACCCACGTTACTTGCTCTCATTATGGTATTGAATGTACTCAGATGGCTGTATGGGTCGGATTTTCCCTCAAAAGTTGGGACATGAGGGATCTGAAATCCTTGAGGAAATAGAGTGTTAGAAATATGGGGAGCGAACGGTTCGAGCTCCTCGTCAGAATCCTCATTCCAACTCCGACCTCGCTCATTTTGCAAAAGTCTGAAGGCTTTTTCCAACTGATCAATTCTTTCTTGGACAGGGTCCGCGAGGGGCCTTGCTTGAAATTGGATATCATTGATCACAATTCCAAGCTCGCGCCTCCGCAGGGGATCTTTACGCCCATTTAGGCGATCCCTCAGGTCCGGGTAAGACGGGTTAACATTACCCCAATTCTGATTCAAGTGTTCCCGCAAGTCGGAGCGGTTTCTGTGGTTCCCAATATTCTTTCGACCTCGATCATACATACTGACTGATCTAGTATCTCTTGAGTCGTCACTGGTAAGACTAGTCGCATGATTATTTCGAGATGGGTCTCTTTCATGCTGCCTCGTCTCTACAGTGCGAGACCGGGATATTTGACTTCTTGTAGATTGGGCGCCTCTCCGCTCCCTGAAGACTTCTCTGCTGCCTTGCCTCCTTCCCGCACGTCTTTCTTCATCATCTCGAACTGGTTGAGCATTCCTGCGAGGTGGTGAAGGGTATCTTATAGGCGATGGAGGGAAACGTATGGGTGAGGATGGCTGCCACCCATTTCGAGGCCTAGACAGTCCGGAGTTTGCCCAAGACGGGTCGGTTGCATTCTGCGTGTTACTAGGGATTTGAGTTCGAGCCTCTGTAGGGGCTTGGTTATTCCCAGCTCCCGCTGGTACCTCCGCAGTTGAATTAATCGGAGCCCTAGCTCGGGTACTTCTTCGGGGTCTTGAGGGAGCGGATTGCTCTGCTGGTGCCGGAGGTTGCTCTGGCCTCCTCGTGGAAACATTTTTTCGATGACGCCCACGAGGCCTGCGGGAGGAACATGCACGTCCCTCGGAGGAGGGGCTTGGTTCTCACGCGGGGGTGGGGGCTGAGCCGCCTGAGCCTCTGCGGCTAACCTAGCCAACTCCTCATTCCGCTTATTGGCTTCAACCAATTGTTTTTTTAGCTGTCGATTTTTAAGTTCCACAATGGGGACGTATCGTTCAGGATTGTAGTACATATCCTCATCCCTTGGGGCTGGAGGTGCTGGAGGTCCCCGAGAATTGGAGGACTCGCTTCTCTCTTCAGTATCTGGGTTTACCATTGGCTGCTTCCCAGGGCGTCTTGGATAGTTTTCTTCAGGAATGTTTTGATCGTTTGCGGCCATAAATGTTCAGGGATCGCACTGCTTAAGACTCTCAATGAAAGCACCAAACTGTTGACGCCGTTTTTCGTCAACTTAAAATGTAGAGCACGTAAACAGTAAAGAATTATGGCCAGAAAAACACAATAAACACAAGGAGAGTTTTTTACGTGGTTCAGCAGTTAACTCTGCCTAGTCCACGAGTCTTTGTTATTAAAACTTAGGAAATTTCTAGAAATCCTTCAGGGATGAATTCTCCAAAGTTTCTCTCAAGATCACAAAATTTCAATCATTTACAAAGGTACATGACTTCTCTATTTATAGAGGAAGTCTCAGAATACTATCCCACACGTTTCTGGGAAGTTATCTTGTATATTAATAAATTTAATGGCTTTAAAGCCTGTAACTCCTATATACAAGGAAACGTCTCCTGAAGACCAGGGGGCGTGTAACCGATTAATAAATATCCCTTTTATTGTAGGGAAGTTACAACAGTAATATCTCTTGAATGCATGAACTGTGTCTCTTCAAGTGACCTATTAAGCCGTTCAAGATCAGCAATCAGCATCATGTCCGTCTAAGTCTCTGAGCGAAGTACAAGTTGTCTTGTTTTCCCGAAATCAGTTCGGAGAGGGTAAGTACCACCGAGGCTGCCTTACCCCGAGCTCACACTCATGCCAAGCTCGGGCCACTTGATCCGAGGTCATCTGACAATGGACGTACTCTGATGTTTTGTCTTTCGAGCTTGCAAGAACTTCGAGGCCGCCCATCTTCGAGGTTGCCACCTGCTTTGAAGGTTCGATATCTAGGTTACGAGCATGGATTTTGACCATCTCGAACTCACCCCTGACGGATCCAGCTTTCGAGGTTACAACCTCAAGTCTCGAAATCTGGGTGTAACAACTATTATGTATACAAATGGGGGATATTATGGGGTAATGGCTAAACTTTTGCTTTAACTTTTAACTTCTCAAAAAATAATTCCCAAAAAAATCTAATGGAACATGCCTTGTATGTAGTTTACCACTAGTCTACCCTTTCTGCTTTTTTTTTTTACATTAAAGTAAGGATTTATACTTTTTTTTTGATAATATAGTTTGTCTCATTACTTGTTTGGACCTTGTGTTTTAACAAATTACTTTTTGGACCCTATATTTTGTAAAATTGTTCAAATATAACCCTAAATCCAATTTTGATCAAAATTTTTTAACTGAAATCACAAATAATTCACCAAACTAACAATTCAGAACAAAAATAAATTCATTCTGCTTAACATTTGTGTTATTTTATTCATTTTTTTCTTCATCAAAATTGAGTTTAGGGGTCTATTTGAACTATTTTACAAAATATAATGTCTAAAAATGAATATTTTATAACACAAAATCCAAACAGATAATAGAAAAAAACAAATAATCAAAAGTGTATATACCTTTAAAGTTAAGGTTTTTTTTTAAAGGATATTATAGTTGATGGTTAGATAACTAACAAATGGAACTTTGTGTTGGATTTCAAGTATCTAAGTTAAAACTGTTAATTAAATTAAATAATATACATTTATAAATCTTTTAAAGATATATAATTAAAATTTGGTCAAATTGAATTTTTAAGTTCGTAACGTTATGCTTCTTAATATGTTATTTAATTGAAATTTATAGTATTTATTAAAAAAATGTATTTGATTTAAAATTAAAATACACCATATATAATATTTAAACTAAAAATATATAAATATATGATATATTAATGTGTAGGTATTTTTTTTTTAAAAAAAAGTTGGTAAATGTTTTATATATAAAAGAAAATTAATAGAAAATGTGGGTAGGGATTCAATGCATAGAGAAATTATAGCCCCAATTTTTTTTATATGATAGTGTATTGTAGACTTCTTATTAGTTTTTGAAAAATTTCATATAATTTATGATGTTAAAAATAAAATCAAACTGCATATGTATCTTTTTTATATGCGTTCAACTATTTTAAATCTTATTTTTTATATTATAAATTATTTAAAATTTCTCAAAAATTAATAAAATATTTGTTATAAATACTATACAAAAAATAGTTATAATTTCTCCTCTTCCAAAAAAAAAATACACTCCTACTAATAAAGGCAAAACACGTGACAAGTTATATGCTATATTTATTCAATCATTTACTTTTTAATATGTCAAAATTACTTTCTAAAAAGTTAATATTTAAATATAATTAAAGTTTAAATTAACAAAGAAATTAATAGATAGATATTCTACAATTCTATTCTATATATGTTTTTTTAAATATATGTACTATCATACTCTATCCTCCATTAGTATTTTAAACAAGTATTAGTAAGACACGTGTATATGTTAGCTAGCGGGTATAAGATATCTCCAAGTAACTCTATCCTAATCAGATATAATAATTAAAAGAAAAATTCAAAATAATATGAGTGACCAGAATTAACATAACATATGATCTATATATATACAAACGTTAAATTTAATGATATAATTCGTATAATTTATGATACACAGTATATATTAATATAAATTTAAGTGTTTATATGTGTACCCATTTTCTAAATTAATTATTTATTTTTGTGTATTAAAAATATGTAAATATATGTTATACTTAGGGAGCTAACTTAGGTAGGGGTTTACTTCCGCCCTTACCATATGAATATTTTTTATTTTTGGTACTTGGAGAAATTATAATATAATTTGTTTTATATAACAACGTACATGATAGTTATAATAGGCATTCTACCATTTTTTGAAAAATTTCGAATAATTTACAATACTGAAATCAGAATTCAAATAGTCTATTTTTAACGCATATAAAAAAAATCAGACACGCGTGCAACTGATTATTTGAATTCTGATTTCGAAACTGTAAATTATTTCGAATTTTAAAAAAATTGGTGAGAAGTCTGTTATAATTATAATGTACACCATCATGTAAAAAAAATTGAGTTATAATTTCTTCAAGTACTAAAAATAGAAAACGCACTTACAGTACCTAACAAAATTCCAATATATTTAATTATAAATATATCTTAATCAAGAAGAAGTCGGATAATAAGATCCAGAATCTCTAATCTCTTATCCTACCCATTTATGTATCAGCTATTAATAATAGTCAACTACAAATTTTAGGGGAGTTATGACTACCTTCTATATTTTCTATATTAGGTTTGAATATATTGTATATTTTTTTTTATAAAAAATAAATAAATTTATGTACTTTATTTATTAAACATTAAAAATCAAGGTCTTTTATTATAAATTTAAATTGTTGGATAAATACAAAATTGAATACAATCTCAAATATAAATTTATGAAAAATTACAATAAATTTACTGTTATATTTTTTTATTTTTTTTTATCATTTGCATTGTTATAAATTTTTAGATATTACAGAGACTTAATTTAAATTAAAGAAATTAAAGTTTTAATTATATTAGAAATTAGATATACTAACTTATAAGTCTTAAATTTTATAAATACAATTAAACAATGATATAATTTAATCATTTTTAGTTAAGGATAAATAATATACAATTTTTTTTACAAATTAAATAAATATATTAATGGAATTTAAATAAATTTTAAATTTGTATATTTATATGTGTAAATATTATTAGATTAGAGGATGATATTTACACCCCAATTATCTATATAGACACCAAAAAAATTAAATTAAAATATTTTTAAAATTTTATTCTAAATATTTTTCCTCAATTTTTTATATTAGTTCATTTTTAATTTATTTTCTGTGTTATTTTCAATTATTTTATTTTATCTTGTTTTTATAATTTCTTTTAGAACTTTTACTTTAATTCATTTATTCTTTTGTTTTAATTTTTTGTGTCCGTAAGTAATATGAAATGTTGCATTTAAATTACTGAGTAGTTTTTTTTGGTGCAAAAATCATATTTTGCACCTATTTTGACTCAATTTTAATTAATTAATAAATTCCTAAAAATATATATTTCTAACTTTGAAAAATTATTTGAAATCTGTTCTTTAAATAAAAAATAATTTAAAAAAACTAACATAAAAAATTATTTTAAAATTAGATTTCAAATAATATTTTCAAAATTAGAAATATATATTTATTTGAATTTTTATTAATTAATTTTAATGGAGTCAAAATATGTGTAAAATATGATTTTTTGCACCAAAAAAATTATTCAGTAACTTAAGTGTAACATTTAAAGTTACAACTAATTTTTGTTGCAAAATAATAATTAGCGACTTAAGTGCAACTTTTTAAACTACTTAATAATTTTTGTCGTAAAAAAATGATTTTATAACTTAAGCGCAATTTTATAAACTACTTACTAATTTTCATCACAAATTTATATTAATATAATGCCCCTATTAGATTGTGTATTACGGTTACACTTATATATACGAATTTTGAGGTTAATTGACTTAATATGCAAAGTATATGCAAACTATCCACTTATATATACGAATTTTGAGGTTAATTTACATTCCTCCAAGCTAATGAGACTAATATATATCTATCTATATATCTATATCTAATACTTATATAAAGTATCTAGTATCTAATATTTATATATAGGAGAGTTATATGATGGTGACGTAACTTTTTAAAATTAATAATAAATGATTTATTTATTTTCTCTTGTAGTTTTTTTAATTTTTTTATTTAACAAATAAATTAATTAACAATTTAAAAAATTATTATAGTCCCACATAATTTATAAATTATTGTGGGTGTTATACTTTTAGGCTATAAATAAACTACCATTCATTCATTTTGATTTATAATCTATATAATGATTTGTAATCTATCTATCTGTATATTTATTTAGATGAGAGTTATAAAAAAGTGACGTGACTTCCTAGAATTAATAAATGTGACTTCCTTGAATTAACAATATATGATTTTTCTATTTTATTATAATTTGTGTTTTTCAAATTTTTTATTTAACAATTTAAAATTTTTTTATGGTCTCTGGTATAAATTCTCAATTTTGCCAAATAGTTATATATATATTTTTTTTTCTTTTTGAGTTTATCAAATTTATATTGATATTTAACATTATTTATATTTATATATTTAGTTTTGTAGTATATATATTTTTATATATTGAAAAAAATAAATATATACTGTAACAATAATATATATATATGATACAATGTAACCCCTTAATATAATATTTATATATTAATTATTGTATCATATATTTTTTTATTTAACGTTATTGCTCTTTAATAAATACTATTGTTTAAAAAATGATGATTTTAGAAGCGTATGATATGAGTTTTTATGAAATAAAACCTGAATAATGGCAGCACCAGGAACATTCCGAGCGCATTGTTCCATGACATTTTTCCCCAACGGAGCAGCCCCACTCAGAATCTCCTTCACAGACGACAAGTCGTATCTCCTTACGACAACACTCTCTTTCGCTAAAGCGATCATGACTGGCGGAACCACAAACAAATGCGTCACTCTGTACATCTCCACCGCCCTCAACGCACCCTCCAACTCAAACTTCCCCATCGAAACGACACCGTTCCCTCGCCGCAGCTGCGAATACGCGATCACCGAGAGCCCAAATATATGAAACATCGGCAAGAAACACATACAAATGTTTTGTGGATCTCCGTACCGATCCTGATCCGAAGTCACCATTAACGACGTCGTAATGAAGTTCTTATGGCTCAGGACCACTCCTTTGCTCTTCCCCGTCGTCCCCGACGAGTACAGAAGCGCCGCAACGTCTGATTGTCTGACATCACTTATCGGCAGCTCTGAGAATCGGTCCGATTTTCTGGTCAAATCGGAGAAGAACCAGAATTCAGATTTGGAGCTTAGTTTCGAATTCGATGGAGAAGGTAGAATGATCGCCGGAAGATTTAGTTTTCTCGCCTTCTCCCATAGTTCCGGGACGGTTATGACGAGAGTGGGGTTACAGTCCTTGGCTTGGTTGGAGAGCTCTGTGAAGGTGTAGGATGGGTTACAGGTGGTGGTGATGGCGCCGAGAGCCGCTATGGAGAAGAAGCAAACCGGGAAGTGAATCGAATTCGGGGCGAAGATTAGAACAACGTCGTTTTTCTTGATGTTGAGCTGAACCAAGGAGTGGGCGAGCTTGGAGACTTGGGTTTTGAGTTTGAGGAAGGTTAGGGTTTGACCGGAATCGGCATCGATTAGAGCGGTTCTGTTAGGGTATGAAGCGGAGGATCGGAAGAGGAAGGAGGTCAACGAGAGTTTGGGATCGGTGGGAAAGTTAACGGGAGGTCGATGCGATGAGTAGATTTGGGTTTCGGGATTGAAACACTTCTCCATGGCTGATTCCAGGATTTCTTGAGAAATGCTTGTTTGTTTGTTTAGCAAATTTTTTTTGTATGGAATATAAACAACGGTTCGTCGGACAGGTAAAATGGAAGTTAGAAACAAAGGATGGGGTTGGACTTTCAACTACTTGATCAATATAAGTCCACGTGGCGGGTTTTTATTGGATGGATTTAAAATATGCGTCACATACATTGTGGATGATTTGAGATCATGGCCACATGGGATTGTTTATTTATAAATTGACATGACTTTTATTATTTATAAGAGCAATGACACTTTAACTTTATTTACTATTTTAAAAAATTGTGGTACTATTTGTATTCTTTGGTTGGATATTTTAAGTGCACATATTATTATTTTGTTAATTATAGGTAGTCGAGAGAATACTAGAATTAGTTGGTACATTACAAAAGTGTGAAATCAACTCAAAAAGAGTTGCATAATTACAAAACAACATTATGTTAAATAGTAATGATACGTGCACTCAAAATATACACTCAAATATTATGTGGCAGTTTGCCATAACCAATCACATTTATTAAAACTGGGACCCATTATTTTAAAAAACAGTGACACATCACTGTGTGTAATATTTTGGTGCATATTTTGGGTGCACATATCATTACTTTATGTTAAATAACGACAATGTCATGAAAGCACAACAAGTTTAATAGAATGTAGAAGAACTCAATAATAGAACTCCATAATTAAACATGTCAGTCATCGACAATTTGTTAGAATATTTATTTATATGGTATATAAAATCAATTTGTTACAACTAATTAATTTAAATTGATTTAATATATCAAAGTAAATATTTTATTTATTGACAAATATTCTAATTAATGGTTAACATTATTTATTACCAAATTTTGTTTGTTATCCGATTTTACATATCCCAACTAATTGAAAGAATATCTCAATATGTGGCTGAGACTCTGATGGAATGTCTCACTCTATAAATATAGAGTACCGGTCCCCAAGCTCGCTACTCATTATTCTATCTTTTAGTAACTCCATCTATCAGAGTTAGTGAGAACTTGAAAGCTCGTGTACTTGTTCTAATTTCTCTTCTTTTCTTTTGTAGATCTAGAGTTGCAAATCGATATTATCAATAGCAATGGCTGGAGGTACATATATTCGATCCTCTCTTCGTATATGTTCAATCTATATATCAATTCTGCCTACATGTATAGAATTGTTCATATGCCTATATTTCATTTAATCTAACATTTGGTATCAGAGCCAAGTTTATCTCTGCCTTGTTATTTTTTGTATGCATATATACATATGTATTCGTGTATGTTTATATTGCCAATGATTAAAAAATTTTGTTTGGATTGTTTTACTGCATATTGTTGTTAGGGTTGTTTTAGTTTATCAATTTCTAACATATTTTTGTGCATTACAACTATAGCATAAATATGTGACAAAAGTTGAGTTTGGCCAATACATGCTTCAAAATTTGGTTCTTAAATTCAAATTCGTTTTTATTTTTATTTTCATTTTTAATGCTATTATATATCCTTTATCTTATGTTTCTTAAATATTATATGCATTAAAAGCAAATTTGTATAACCCTTGGAAGCATTCGAAATTCTCTTAAACACGTAATGGCTCAAAGTTTTTTTAAGAATTAAAACCAGATTTTTAGTTGTTGTTTAATCAATCTAATATCATGGATCTCTTAATCTATTCATTTTCATGTAATCGGGGCTTTGAAACGAGTTTTTTGGTTGTCGGAATGCATTTTTCCGACTGGGTTTTAAAACCGAGTCGCGTGACCCACTTGCAGAAAAACAGGTCAAAACGACCCGGTTGGCTGAAGGAGATGACCAAAACGACATGTCGTTTTCGGTCATTGCTGAAGAAAAATAACCCGTCGTTTGACGGGTCATACGACACAATATAGGGGGAAAACGACATGTCGTTTTTCCCATGGCAGAATTTAAAAAAGAAATTGAAGAAAAATTCTGAAAATTACTTTTTTTTTAATTTATTTTTTGAATTTTATTATTTTCTTGATTTTAATGCTTATTTAGACAATAAATTTCATTTTTTTCCAATTTAATTAAAACATATAATTTTGGTATATTATATATTTGGAAATTAATTCAAATGTGCAATTACTTGTTTTTGGTGTATTTATTGTATGATATATTTCCATTATTCATGCAATATTAAGTAATTGTGCTATTTTAAGAATGTAATTACATTTTTATTTTACAATTAAGTTTGTGCAATTATTTTATTAATTCACTAAATCAATAAATGATTTTATTGTCTTATTTAGCATGAATTTTTCTGCCAAGTGTATGTATGGAGTTATTGTATTTATTTTCCTACATATGAATAATTATGCTAATTTGCATGATTATTTTGTTATTATTCATGCAAATTTTATTTTTATTATAATTATATGTATGACTTTATGATTTTAAATATGTTGTATATTCCATTATTGTCATAGATATATTTATATTATAGTCAAACATTAAGATAGATTGAATAATATTTAGCACATTGATATTCATAAAACATTCACATTAATATTCATAAAATATTTAGGGTGAATAAAATTATGAATAATACATAAACAATTTTGTGGTTGACATAACTGAGACAAATGCTCAATTTAGAACGGTTTTTAATGATCTTCGGACGACCACAATAGGAGCAATACTCTCTGTGATTGCCTATTACGTTATAACGAAATTGTTCTTAGGTCTTCATAGATCCTAAAACATAATGTCTAGTGAACCATATAATTTTAAATAATTGGGGAGTAGCCACATCATCTTTAATTATATAAAGTTATATATTAATTTGAAAGGATCACATAATGGAGATAAATTGTGACTAATTATATAGATATAATAATTTTACCCCACAGGGATTTTATTATATTTATATAATTAATTAGGATAATATATTAAATTAATTTTCTTAATTTACACACATGAGTTATGTGTAACGCCCTAATTTCTCATAGATTGCCGAGAACGCAGTGTTGAATCATAATTCATAAATATTGATCTTTTATTGAATAAAAACTAGAAAAAAATAAATACATGGATCCATGGTTTTACAAAAATAAAATAATTGTCTGTAACACAAAAATGAGCAACATTTAAATAAAGTTTTAAAATAACATGCTTTAATAAAAATAGGCCCGCTTGATCTTCCTTGACTATATGGTCCCCACGAGTACATCACGAAGCTCCTATGTTCCACTCGCCACCGCCCTTTTTATCATTGATTTTATGCACAACAATATCATAAGGGGTGAGCTTCTAAGCCCAGTAAGGAAATTACAAACAAGAGTTAGTCATATAATCATATAATCAAACATATAAATTTTTTTACCAAAGTCATACCAAAACTTATTTATGCTAATCATACAACAATAAACCCTGGGTCATATCATAAATCACAATCTAAGTCATAGCCATAAATCATAAGTCATAGATCATAAATCATAGGTCATAAGTCATAATCATAATCGTAACTATGGGTCATAAGTTATAATCGTAACTATAGGTCATAATAACAAGTCAGATATAATAAAAAGATAAGTGCTTATACAAGGGGGTGGCAATTAAGCCCCGAACAAAATTTCTTCATACACCAGACATCACTTAGGTCCGTCATAAAGTTTTGCCAATCGAGCCTACCGGACATAAGTCCGTCATACATCATTGGACACCTTAGGTCAAGACACACTTACCCCTTTATTGTACCTGAAATGTTAGGTCGTACAAACATTAACTATATCATAAACTACATAAACTAGGTCATAATACTAAACTACCTAATTTTCCTTACCAAAAACTAGAATATTGTAGACAATAGCAGGATTGAAACTCCTAAATACAGACATAAGAAACCATAAGTTTCCTAAGAAAATAAGATAAAGAGAAGATCTAAACCATCGAGATAAGAACTTACTGAAAACTTTATGTTTCAAAGAAATTGAACACCTAACCAAAAGTCACTATCACAAGTTAGGATTTGAAGAAAAATGAAAGAATAATAGAAACTATAGTGAACTAAACCTGAAGATAATGAAAACCTTGGATAGCTTAGAACCACGATCTATACCTTGAACACCGAAATCACACAAAATCTTACTTCCCAAGTATTTAGAAAAGCTTAGATTGAAAAGATTTTAACCCCAAAACCCTAGTGTTTCTCCCTAGAACGAACTTAGCACCTTGGAGGCTCTGAACTGTGCTTGAATGATGAATAAAATGGTTGAGTGAAGGGGTCCTATTTATGGAGTTCAAGGAGTGAAACTAACTCCCATTTCAATGAATAAATAAATGATTAAAAATTGAATAAATTTGAATTATCTATTCAACAGATGCCCAGAACTCGGTCAAAGACGTTCAGGAATGAGTTAAAGTTGTTGAGGGTTGTTTCTAGTTCAGAATTCTACGAAAATTAAAAAATGACTACTGGAGCCGATATATCGCCTACACCATATTTCTGAGGGTTCGTGGTTTCGTTCGTGTGAATTCGATGTGTTTTCCGTATCAATATAGGCGATATATCGACCCTATAGCTGTGATATATCGGCATACGATGATATTTCAAACATGTTTTTCTTCACTTTCAGCACACATGAATTTATTTTAACCACTTTGACTGAGTAAAACGTGATCCTAATAGATGAGGGAAGGTTCTAAACCTTCTAAATCTATCCTTTAATAAATTTAATCATCTAAAATCCTTAATTTCTTAATAAACATACATGTGACAAGTGTCACACTCTTAATTACTATATTTAAACCTTAGGTTATAATAAATAATATTTCTAGGACCAGCTATATTAATCAAACCTTATGATAAAATTAACTTATAAAATCCATAACTATTTCTATGAGTTTCTAACTAAATCCCGGCTTTGACCAATATCCACGAAATCTAAAATTCTACAGCTACTACTACTATTACTACTACTACTACTACTGTAGTTGTTGCTGCTACTACTTCTACTAGCTAAGTAAAATTCTGGGACACTACAATTCTCCCCTACTTAAAAGAATTTCGTTCTCGAAATTTACTTACCAAACATCTCGGGATACCGCTCCCTTATATATTCCTCCAATTCCCATGTGGCCTCTCTTTCAGTGCTATTGCTCCACAAGAATTTAACCATAAGGACACGTTTGGACCTTAACTCCCTAGTTCCCCATTCTAGAACGCGTATTGACCGTTCTTCATAACTGAAATCTTGTTTTAAATCCAGAGCCTTGTAATCGAGCACATGGGATGGATCTGATATATATTTTCTCAACATCGATACATAAAAAATGTTATGCGTTTCAGCTAATGATGGCAGTAAAGCCAACTGATATGCTACATGCCCTACTTTATCCAATATCTCAAAAGGACCTATAAAGCTCGGGCTTAACTTTCCTTTCTTTCTGAAACGCATAATCCCCTTCATCAGAGAAACTTTGAGAAAAACTTGATCGCTTACTGAAAACTCAACATTTCGCCTCTTAGCGTCGGCATTGCTCTTCTGGCGACTTTGAGCGGCAATCATTCGTTGTCTTATCTTTTCGACTGCCTCAGTTGCTTCTCTTACAGCCTAAGGTCCTAAATATTGTCTTTCACCAACCTCATCCCAATGAAGTGGTGATCGACATTTCCGTCCATATAGCATCTCATAAGGTGCCATGCCTATCGTTGCCTGATAACTGTTGTTGTAAGAGAATTCTATCAATGGAAGATACTTGCTCCATGATCCTGAGAAGTCTAAAGCACACGCCCTCAACATATCTTCTAATATTTGTATGGTACGTTCTGAGTGACCACCAGTTTGAGGGTGAAATGTCGTACTTAGTTTTAACTTGGTGCCCATTGCACGCTGTAGACCTTCCTAGAATTTTGATGTCAAAACTGATCCTCTATCAGAGACTATCATCTTTGGAACTCCATGTAGTCTTACTATCTTCGCCACGTAAAGCTCAGCGTACTGCTCAACGTTATAAACTGTTCTTACTTGTAAGAAGTGAGCAGATTTTGTGAGTCCATCTATTATTACCCAAACAAAGTCATGTTGCTTGGTGGTCCTTGGTAGTCCCGTCACGAAGTCCATCGCTATATCTTCCCATTTCCATTCGGGAATCTCTAATGGTTGTGGGTCTTTGATGTTCAACCTTAACTTGTTGACATGTAAGGCATTTTGCTACAAATTCTGCTATGTCTTTCTTCATCCCCAGCCACCAGTATATTGTCTTGACATCGTTGTACATCTTGGTTGATCTCAGGTGAAGTGAATACGGAGTAGTGTGCACTTCCTTCATAATACTTTCTCTTAATCCTCCATTTTTTGGCACACATACTTGGTTCCTATATCGTATCATGGCTTCTTTTGTCAAGGAGAAATCAACATTCTCTGAGCTTTGTAGTGCTACCTTCATCTTAAGAAGAAACTCATCCTCTTGTTGTTTCTCCTTTATTTCCTCCATTAGAGTTGACTTGATTGTGAGGTCAGCTAGTTGTCCAGTTATTAGCTCGATTCCGGACCTCTTAATATCATCTTGTAAGTGTTGAGCTATCCCCTTAAGTGTTGATAAGCTCTCGTAACTCCGCCTACTAAGTGCGTCTGCCACGACATTAGCCTTTCCCGGATGATACAAGATCTCACAATCATAGTCCTTTACTAACTCCAGCCATCTCCATTGCCTCATATTGAGCTCCTTTTGCGTAAATAAGTACTTTAGACTTTTGTGGTCCGTATAGATTTCACACTTTTCTCCGCACAGATAGTGCCTCCAAATCTTTAGAGCGAAAACCACCGCTGCCAATTCTAAGTCATGGGTCGGATATTGCTGCTCGTACTCCTTTAGCTGTCTCGAGGCATAAGCGACCGCTCTTTTGTCTTTCATCAAAACGCATCCAAGTCCCTGCTTCGATGCATCACAATACACTACAAACTTTCCCTTATCGTTTGGGACACATAGAACTGGGGCTGATATGAGCTTGTCCTTTAACGTTTGGAAGCTTTCTTCAAATTTCTCCATCCATAAAAATTTATGTTGCTTTCGTGTCAAATTTGTTAAGGGTGTAGCTATTCTGGAGAACCCTTCAACAAATCGTCTATAGTATCCTGCCAATCCCAGAAAACTTCTCACCTTCGTGGCACTCTTGGGTTTGGGCCAATCCTTCACTACTTCGATCTTGGCTGGATCCACTTATACGCCATTTTTAGACACAATGTGTCCTAGTAATGCCACCTTCTTTAGCCTGAATTTGCACTTCTTATTCTTAGTGTATAATTGATGACTTTTGAGTCATCCCAACATCAGTCGTAGGTGCTCTTCATGTTCGGATTTCGTCTTTTAGTATATCAATATGTCATCTATAAATACCGCAATGAACTTATCTAGGTAGTCCTTAAATACTCGGTTCATAAGATCCATGAATGTGGCAGGTGCGTTCGTTAATCCAAAAGACATTACTAGAAATTCGTAGTGTCCATATCTAGTTCGAAAAGCCATCTTTGGGATATCTTCTTCTCATACTCTTAGCTGATGATACCCCGACTGCAAATCTATCTTCGAGAATACCGTAGATCCTTGTAGTTGATAAAAAATATCATGTATTCGAGGCAAAGGGTATTTGTTCTTGATCTTCACTTTCTTTAGTTCTTGATAGTCGATGCACATCCTCATACTCCCGTCCTTCTTTTTGACAAAAAGCACTGGTGCTCCCCAAGGTGAATAGCTCGGTCGGATGAAACCCTTATCTAGAAGCTCCTGCAGTTGTATCTTTAACTCCTTTAACTCGTTAGGCGCCATTCTATAGGGAGCTTTCAAAATTGGTGTCGTCTCTGGTGCCAATTCTATTTCAAACTCGATTTCCCTACTCGGAGGTAATCCCAGTAGATCTTCTGGAAGCACCTCAGGAAATTTGCATACAATATGTACATCCTTTAGTTTGAGCTTCGTTTCTCATGAATTCTCCACTACACTGGCTAGAAATGCTTGGCAACCACTATTAATTAATTGTTGAGCTTTGAGAGATTAGATTATCGGTATGCGAGTTCGGGAAACTTCTCCTTTGAAGGTGAACTGCTCTCTGCCTTCTGTTTGAAAGTTGACTGCCTTACCCTTACAGTCTATCGTTGCCCCATATTTTGCTAACCAGTCCATGCATAAAATTACATCATAACCCTTAAGGTCTAACTCAATCAAGTCTACTGGTAATTCTCTTCAATCGATTCTAACTACAACACTACGCATCCCTCTACTAGATAGAATTCTTTCACCCGAGGGTAACTCCGTGACAAACTTATCTCTAAAAGTTCGCATGGTTTATCTAAGCTATCAATCATAATCATAGAGACAAAGGAATGTGTTGTAGAGTCCAAGAACTTTACTTAGCTAAGATAGATAATAGTATGATAGTATTTATAGCATTATCTTTGTAACTGTGGATTTTTGGTTCAGACCGGGAATTATTTGGACACTCATAGTAGTACTTATAGATTTTCTAAGTTTAATCTATAGTTTAAGAATATTAAGTTAACCTAAGGTTTGATTAATGTGACTGATATTAAGGATTATATTTATTATACTATAAGGTTTAGATATCAACCAATAGGATTTTAAGCACATGTTATGAATGGTGATTAAGGATTAAGTATTTTTGAGGATTAAATTTAATAAGGAGTAAAGTTTGAATGTTATAGGGTCAGTCAGCAGCTTTGAATACGTTGAGGGCTTAGTCAAGGCTGTTTACCCCATTCAAACTTAGCTAAAATTGTGTAATTTCGTGTTTAAATATTCAGCGTATGCCGATATATCGCAGCTATAGGGGGCGATATATCGCAGCACGTAGATACGGAAAACACGAATCGATGCACGGTCGCCTTAGGAACAGTGGTCCAGGCGATATATCGCCTCCACCAGCATGTTTTCAAACACTTTTGAATTCTTTTTCCTTCAGCCATTCAAACTCCTTCATAAGTCCAGCATCTTTTGAGCGAGTCTTCAGCCTCTGCTGAACGATTATTCAAATGATTTTCACCTAAAAAGCCATTATTTTTATTCAAGTAAAATCAAGATACTTTCATTCCAAAACTCTATAAATAGGACCTAGTACCCAGCCATTATTCACCTTTTACTATAAGTTCAGAAGCTGCAAGTGCTAGGAGAGTGTGAGAGTTAAACACCTGGGTTGGGGAAATCATAAGCTTAAACATCATAAGCTTATCAAACACTTTGGGAAGTGAGATTCTATAGTATTTTGGTTGTGGCGTAGATTGGTCTTTGAGGTAAACCAAAACTCTAGCTCATTGTTTTATGTTATTTTCTTTCTCATAGCCTTCTACTGAGTTTCCTAACCTCATTCTTATTTTGGTTAGGAAATCTAAGCTCTTGAGCACATAAGTTTCGGTAAGCATGTTTTTCAAAGGTTTAGTCTTTCCATCCCTTTCATTTCATCTCTTTTCCTTCTTTAGACTCACTCTTGTTCATTATGGTTTTAGGAGTGTTCCAAAAAGTCCCAACTCAGTTCACATATCCCGGTAGCTTTGGTAAGGAAAATAGGCTAGAATTAATATGTTATATGCTTATGTTATCTTATGATTTATGTTATTAAATGTGTTATGAATATGTATGTTTGTAGGCTTGGGCTTATGCCCTATTTGACTAACAAGACCCCAAAAAGATTATGGGCATATGCCTACTTAGCTAGTAGGACCCCACTAATCTCATGGGCATAAGCTTGTTTAGTCTATGGGACCCCAAGTAATAATGGCCATTATAATAAGTGTATGTATTAAGTGTTATGATATGTCTTTACGTTTATTATGAAATTTATGTGTATGACTATGTGTTAGATTTTCCTTACTGGGCATTAGGCTCATTCCTTTCTGTTTTTATGTGCAGGAAAATAGCTTTAGAGGCGGTAAGATTCGTGACGCTTAGAGGATGTGTATCGATGGTGAATGGAGTCAAGGAGCCGAGCGTTATTCGATTCGAGGATGTAGTTTTTGTCTTATGTCTTTTTACATGTATTTTCCGCACTATTTATGTAATGCCTTTTTATTTTAAATCATGTTTTGTTTTTAAAGACAATGGGATCCCATATCCTTCTTAGTATTCTATTTTGTAAGTAACTCTTATTTTTACAAGTTACTCAATAAAATTATGGTATTTCCGCAAAAATGTAAGTTTTATGTATAGTTTCGTTAATGGTCCAAAAAGTCTAGATTAGTGGGTCATTACATGTGTAGCTCCCGAATTGAATAAAACATTGCATAGTTTACCAGAGATAGTGAACTGACCTGTTACCACTGTATTACTAGTTTCTGCTTCACCTCTAGTAAGAGAAAAAACTCTGGCTGGCACAAGCTTGTCATCTTTCTTTTGGTCTTTCATATTTGGGAAATCCTTTTTAATGTGTCCTTCTTCTCCACAATTGAAACAACCTTTCGTCTTATATCGACATTCTCTTGAATGCTTCCTCTTGCATATAGGGCACTGGGGATATTCCACATAGGGCTTCTTATTCCTGTTACTTTCTGATGCAGTCTTATTCTTCTTGTGGACTTTTTGATTTTGACCACCGTCATATTTTCGTTCTTGTCGACTTTTTGATTTTGACCACCGTCAGCTTCTTATTCCTTGGGAGAAGCTGATGCTAGTAACAAAGTGGTCACATATCAAATTCCTATCCTCGATAATATATGTTCAGTATTATTTGATTCGGGAGCAACACACTCGTATATCTCATTAAGAATGATGGAGAAATTAGACAAACGTTGTGAAAAATTTAGAACTAGGTTTGTGACAAAATTGCCTTCGGGTGAAGTAGTCCTATCATCACGGATAGTACGAGGCGTACCGATCAAAATCGAGGACGTAGAATTAGAAGGAGAGTTGATAGAGCTAGAGACCAAAGACTTCGACGTAATACTGGGCATGGATTGGCTAGCAAGGCATGGCGCAACCATCGATTGTAGATGCAAGCAAGTGATGTTCGAAACTCCTGACGGTCAGAGACTATGTTTTATGGGAAAGGTTTTAGGACTAAGAACACCGCTTATTTCATCTCTCAAAGTTCAGAGGATGATAGAGAAAGGATGTCATGCATTCTTAGCCATCATCATAGATGTGGTAAAGGAAACACCACTTAAGGTTGGAGACGTCCACATTATAAAGGAATTCCCAGAAGTATTTCCTGACGACTTACCAGGGTTGCCGCTGACTCGAGAAATTGACTTCACAATCGAGCTAGTACTGGGAACTGAGCCTATCTCAAAGGAACCATACCGGATGACACCTACCAAACTCAAGGAGTTGAAGACGCAGCTACAAGAACTCTTAGACTTGGGTTTCATTAAACCAAGCCATTCACCATGGGGAGCACCAGTTTTATTTGTGAAGAAGAAGGACGGAAGCATATGGATGTGTATAGATTACCGCGAGCTGAATAAGGTGACAATTAAGAATAAGTACCTGCTACCCCGGATTGATGACTTGTTTGATCAACTTCAAGGAGCGACCGTGTTTTCAAAGATTTATCTACGGTCAGGGTATCACCAGCTTAAGGTACAAGAAGAGGATATTCCTAAGACAACTTTTAGAACTCGATATGGACATTATGAGTTTCTAGTTATGTCTTTTGATCTTACCAACGCTCCAGCCGCATTTATAGATTTAATGAATCGGGTCTTCAAGGATTACTTGGACAAATTCGTTGTAGTGTTCATCGACGATATTTTGGTGTACTCCAAGGATGAAGTTGAGCAAGAGGAATATTTAAGAAAGACCATGCTACGATTGAAGGAGCATCAACTTTATGCCAAGTTCAAGAAGTACGAATTTTGGCTTGTGCAAGTAGCGTTCCTCAGCCACATAGTATCCAACGACGGAGTTGCAGTAGACCCAGCTAAGGTAGAGGCTGTGAAGGATTGGCCAAGACCTAAGAATGCGTCAGAGGTTAGAAGTTTTCTCAGGCTAGCAGGCTATTATCGGAGGTTTGTAGAAGGTTTTTCTAAGATAGCCACTCCACTTACCAACCTGACCCAGAAACATCAAAAGTTCAACTGGACGGATAGATGTGAAGAGAGCTTCTAGTTACTTAAGGACAAGCTATGCTCCGCACCAGTACTTTATGTACCGACACCCAACGACAAGTTTGTAGTCTACTGTGACGTGTCGAAGCAAGGTTTGGGTTATGTGCTGATGCAAAATGACAAAATGATAGCCTACGCCTCAAGGCAGCTGAAGGAATATGAGCAATGTTATCCAACGCATGACATGGAGTTGGCAACGGTGGTCTTCGCATTGAAAATCTGGCGCCACTATCTTTATGGAGAATGGTGTGAGATTTATATGGACCACAAGAGCTTAAAGTATTTCTTCACGCAGAAGGAGCTCAAACATGAGGCAGCGCAGGTGGTTAGAACTAGTAAAGGATTATGACTGCGAAATCCAATACCACCTAGGAAAAGCAAACGTAGTTGCTGATGCGCTAAGCAGAAAGAGTTACGGGAATCTAGCAGCAATATCTGGAATAGAAAGGTCGCTTCAGCAAGAGCTGATCAATGCTGGAATAGAAGTAGTCATTGGTAAACTGGCTAACTTGTCCCTCCACTCAAATTTGTTAGAAGATATACGGATCAGGCAAGGGCATGATGACACATTAGTATCTCACATAGCTGCAGTCAAAAAAGGCAAGGCCACAGATCTCTCTTTATCAGGACAGGGGTTCTTGGGATATAAAGGTCGGGTATGTGTGCCGAATGACTATGGAATTAAGATGAAGATTTTAGAAGAGGCACACAATACTCCCTACTCAGTTCACCCAGGGTCGACCAAGATGACTCACGACCTTAAGGCATTGTAATGGTGGCCAGGAATGAAGAAAGACGTAGCAGAATATGTGTCTAAATGCTTAGTATGCCAGCAAGTGAAAGCAGAACATCAGCGACCTACAGGCTTATTACAACCGCTTAGTATCCCAGAATGGAAGTGGGAAGATATAGCCATGGACTTCATGACATGATTACCACGAACAAATAAGCATCACGGCTTGGCTTGGGTAGTAGTAGATAGACTAACCAAGTCAGCTTACTTCCTGCCTGTCAAGACTACGTACACAGCAGATCAGTACGCAGACATCTATGTTTGAGAAATAGTACGACTACATGGAATCCCTAAGACCATAGTATCCGATAGAGGATTGGTGTTTACATCAAGATTTTGGGGAAGCTTGCAGCAAGCCATGGGTACCAAGTTAAGTCTTAGTATGACATTTCATCCTTAGACCCGCGGTCAGTCCGAGTGTACCATACAGATTTTATAAGATATATTGTGCGCTTGTGTACTTGACTTCGAAGGATCATGGAGTAAGTATTTTCCACTGATAGAATTTTCCTACAACAATAGCTACCAGTGAACGATCGGAATGGCACCCTATGAGTTACTTTATGGAAGGAGGTGTTGATCGCCGTTACATTGGGACGAGGTAGGAGAAAGACAACTTCTTGGACCCGAAGCTTTTAGAGAAGCTCAGGATGCAGTAGCGCTGATTAGAAAGCGTATGCTCGCTGCTCAGAGCCGACAGAAAAGTTATGCGGATGCCAAGCAACGTGATGTGGAATTCAAAGTTGGAGATCAAGTCTTCTTAAAGATATCTCCTATGAAAAATGTGAAGCGGTTTGGGAAGAAAGGCAAGCTTAGTCCCCGGTTTATAGGTCCTTTTGAGATATTGGACAAGGTGGGAACAGTTGCATATAGATTAGGCCTACTGCCAGCTTTAGCAGAAAGCCACAATGTATTTCACATCTCGATGCTGCATAGATATGTGTCAGACCCATATCACATCCTCAAGTACGATACGATAGCACTCCAGAACGACTTGAGTTACGAGGAGCGACCGGTTAGCATCCTAGATAGAGGGATGAAGGAATTACGGTCTAAGAGTATTCCGATAGTCAAGGTCCTATGGAGTAATAGTTCTGAACGGGAAGCAACGTGGGAGTTGGAGGAAGACATGTTGGCACGATATTCGTAATTGTTTGGTAAGTAAATTTTGGGGACAAAATTCTTATTAGTAGGGGAGAATTGTAGTATCCCAGAATTTTACTTAGCTAGATAGTAGTAGTAGTTTGTAGAATGTTAGTTTTCGTGGATTTTGGTACAAGCCGGGACTTAGTTGGAAACTCATAGCAATAGTTATGGATTTTATAATTTTAACCTATAGTTTAGAAATATTAATTATAACATAAAGTCTGATTAATATTGCTAGTCCTGGAAATATTATTTATTATAACCTAAGGTTTAGATAGAATTTGTAACGACCCAAATTCCCTAATAAGGTTTAGGACCTTGATTAGGAGGCCGGGAGGGCCATAATTGATTTATTGTGCTATTATATGATTATATGCATGGTTATGTGGGTCATATTATTATATGATGATAAAGGCATGCATGGGGCTATATACTCTGCTGTGAGGGTAATATGGTAATTTGGCTCATTGAGAGCGTAATTGCATACTTGCGTATATATTGGTAAGCTAAATTTGAGACCACATTATTATGTGGATATATCTGTGATCTACGACTTGAGACGATCCTAGTGAGCAAATTAGCGAAAAAGTCATGGCGGGGATTTATACCCGGCTCGGGGTGAGCCTAGGGGTATAAACGGGAATTCAGTGAGCATATTGGAGTCTATTTTTAACATCGAGGAATATATTTGGAGATTAGTTAGGTATCGGGAATTAAGTGGTAAATATTTAAGGCACTTGAGGAATTAGTGGGAATCGGGAGCAATGACTAAAATGCCCTTAGAATGTTTAAAGGTTTAGTTATTATTGGGAGGGCAAGGTGGTCATTTGGCTTACTTAAGGTTAGGCTATGTTCTGCTTTTTGATGTTACTGGAGGTTGTAGATAAACTTAGAAACTTAAGGAAAAGAAAAGAAGAAGGAAAGAAAGGAAAACAGAACACTTAGATATCTCACTCTCTCTCATTCGGCTGGGGCATCTCTTCACCATTTCTTGTGGGTTTTGGAGCTGGAATTCTAGAGCAAGCTCAGGATGGAGCTTGGGGCTAGGGACTTTGCTGAAGCTTGAAGAACTAGCAGAGTTAAGCCAGTCAATTGAGGTAAGTTTTAAGGTTTTCTGATGTGAATTTCTGGGTTTTAATGAGATAGTTTTTAAGTTTGAGTTTTGGATGGAATAAAGGGATATGAACCTGAGGAGTTGAAGGGCTTGAAGCTGGTTGGATGCTAGAACGATTCTACAGCTGAGGTAAGGATTAATTTGAAGTTTGATGGTTGAATTTGAGAGTTTTCATGGCTGGTTTTGAGTTTGTAGGTTTGAAATTTCAGAAGTTGGAGTTGGGATTTTGGTGAGTCTTAGGCTGGATTTTTGGTTGGGTTGTGTTGTATAAATCATTATAATGTTGTTATTATTAATTGGTTTTGAGTTGGGGGCTTTAGGATGGTTTTAGGTGAGGTTTAGAGATTGAAAATGGTGGTTTTTTCTGGGTTCGAAGGGTCGGGCCGCGGCATGGTTCTTGGTGAGCCGCGGCCCTTCGATGTTGTGGCATGCTGAGGAAGGAGGGCGGGCCGCGGCATGGTCCAAGCAATGCCGCGGCCCTTACCTGTTTTTGTGCTCATGGAGGGTTCTGTCAGGGGCCATGCCGCGGCATGGATAGCCCATGCCGCGGCGCTTAAGGGATTTTGGGATTTTGAGAATTTAGGCTTGGGAATTTAACCTAGGGTGCTCGGGGTTGAGTCTTTTACCATATTTGGTGAAGTTCAATGTTCCGAGGACTAGAACTTGGTTTAGAAGCTCATTTAAGATTGTTAATGGTAACCTTTATCTTGGTTGTGACTAGGTGCTAAGCTAGGGCTCGGGGATTGGATCGCGCTCAAGGAACATCGCTTATAACTAGTTCGTTTGAAAGCCAAAGGTAAGAAAGCTGCACCTGATTATGTGGCTAGGTTGGGACTAAGTGTTCCCTATGTTTGTATGCATTGTTATGTGAATGTGATTAACCAGGTGGACACGATGGGACTAAGAGCTCCCTACATTTGTATATCATGTCGTGAGATGGTGTTATTATGCCATGGGACACGCGATTACCGACCTAAGGGTGTCGGAATCAATATTGCGCACTGGGGCGCGGCTCGGCCACTGGGAGCTGAGGCAGCTTATTTGTCACTGGGCTCGGTTAAGCTGGCCTGAGTCAGTGAGTATTACACTGGGGGCGGCCCTAATGAGCCGAAGACAGTGTGTTAAATAGAGGGTGCGACTAAGGGCGCCAACCCTGAATGTTATTTGATGGATATGATAACTTACTGATTATACATGTGAATATTGTGTTATGGATATAGTTGGTTGACTGTCTAGATGACAACTATTATCACTATTTGGATGAATGTTATGAAATATTGAATCCTTGGTTGAGCTTTGTGAAATATTTGATAAGTGTTGCTGATTTTGCTATGTTATTATGCTTTCTTGCTGGGCCTTGGCTCACGGGTGCTACGTGGTGCAGGTAAAGGCAAGGGTAGGCTGAATCGACCATGAGTTGGAGAGCTCTGGGGGCGAGGTGTACATCGTCAGCTGCTCGGCCGCCACGGTCGAGAAATTGTACAGGAACGGAAACCTAAAATGTATATTTTGCCATTAGAGTGGCTTGAACTATTTGTAATTTCTAGAATTTATTGTAACTAAGACATCTAAATCCTATTTTGAGTCTCCAAGTATTAAACCGTCATTTTTAATGAGAATAGCCTGTTTGTGACCAAAATCTTTTTATTCCTACTCTAATAATGGTATAGAGTCTACACTTTGTCTGAATGACTTGATTAGCAAGTCTTGCACTATTTTAAACACACAGTGTAACGGTCTTGGTTATCCAGGGCGTTACAACTTGGTATCAGAGCCGTCTGGGTTTATGGGTTCCTGAAGATTAGCTGGACATGTACACTCGCCGCTAAAGACAAGCTCGACTCAAGGGTTTGTAGTGGAATACATGAAATTGTATGCTTAAGTGCTTGAATGAGATATGGGTGTATTAATTGGTATGATTAATAGGGAGCATGAGACACTGATAGGGCCTGGCCCTTGACTGCTGTGTGATGCTATTAAGGCATGCTGTTTAGCATTGCTCTTGCATGTGGATGAATACATGGATAATGATGATATATGGATTGCGGGTTATTATATGTTTAAATTGAACTTATATGTTATACCTGTTTATTGGCATGGAGGGCATAAAAGGTATGAACGCATCTAGTGATAAAGAAATTTGATAATTTATGCATAATATGGGTGTTTGATATGTTTTATGTGTGCTTGATTGTTATGATTATTTGGATCTGCCCTTGAGATGGTTTTGGGTATAAACGCCAGGGCTGAGGAGTTTAGTCGGTGAAGACAGATTAATTCAGGGTGTATGTATTGAGAATGGTCAATCAGATTCAGTTTTGGTTTTGGTAAGGATAGAAGATGACAGTTGGGGGTTGGAATCCTCCACCTGCCCTTGAGATTCGTAGCAGATGTTTGCTGATATATGAGTCAGGCTGTGAGGTCTGATAGAATGGATTGGATGGATGAAAAAGGCAAGTTACTGAGGAGGAACAAACAGGAATTATTGTATGGAAGTCTTATTCTCTAGTTTTGAGGAAGGTTTGGGTTTGTTCAGGAATCAATTAATGAATGGGTGTGGCTAATCCTGTTCTTAGTAACATGAGAAGGATAAATTAGGACAAAGTAGCCGTACTAGGTAGTTGTGGCAAAAGGGTGTCAAAAGTGGCAAGATAGCGGTGGTATGTATTGCCGAGTTTGGTGGGTTGGTCGATCCACTTTGGGTTATGGTACAAATGGGTGAAGTTGGAGATGATAAGTTATTTGCGAGTTAAACTCTGAGATGGTTGTCTGTGCTTGGGCAGTAGAGAGAGGGCCTCATTATCTAAGATGAAAAGAATACAGGTGATCATATTTTCGTTCGTGGAAATGTAGTAAGTGTGGCTACTCGGTGATTGGAAGAATGAGAACCTTTGGTGGTTTTATGGCTCCTGGTTTGGACAGGAAGGGGGTTCAGTGTACAGGTTGGCCATTGAGGCAAGGAAGACTGGGATACTGTACTCATTTAAAGCCAAGGTTAGTTTCTCAGAAGTGACCAGTGGATTGGATAGCCTTTGCTGTGGTTGGGAAAAAGAGCTGAAAGGATTTGGTGCTGTGCGTCTATTAGGAAGGATTCAGATGAGTATTTGTTGAGGAAAGTTAATATGTTATATAAGGGACAACCCTGGACAGTCATGAGTATCTCTTGAAGTATATTGATTGGACTGAATGGGAATTAAATTAGTCAATAGGAATGTAGATGAGAATGCAGCTTTCGGGCACAACTTGGAACTTGGGTATGGAAGGAGTTGGTATCGGGGACGCAATGAGGGATGATATTAGGTTGGCTTAAGGAATTATTGAGTCACTTGGAGAAGTATGCGACTTATAAGTGAATTGGGTAGAGTATTGTGTCGTGGGACTTGTAGATGTTGCCTGTTAGGGATGAAGAGTTTAAATGCCTCGTTACAAGACAGGACAATGTCTTCAGGAATTGATTATCGATCTGGTTATTACTAGATAAGGATCAAGGAAAGAGACATCTCAGGAATTATTACTTGTACCGAGAGGAGTGTGATGTATTAACAGTAAGGATTCCTAATCGCTTGGTACTTCAATAACATGGGCAAGTCTGACAGACAGGGAATAGAAAAATGACATGGATGGGTTGTATTCAGATTCACTGGTGATAGGGTAAACCACTCCCCAGCTAGAGGTAGAACATGAACGACTACTATACTGATGATATCGCGACTGAAGCAGCAGGGTCAGAGGTAAGGCTTCAGAAGGTATTAACTTCGATCTTCAAAGGTATTCAAGATTCAGCTACAGGAAGAGAAGAGATTTGATTGGAAGCACACTAAGATCAATGAACATATCAGCTACTACTTGGAGTATCCTCGAAGACAGTCATAACGTAAGGATATTGAGTATGAAGAGTTCGTCAAGTATGGGGAACAGTGATGGGTTGTAAGAAAGGAGCAGTAACTCTTGAGTTTAAAAGGGGAGATCCTCACAGTGGTTAATATTGGTACCTGGAGTGGGAAATCTGTTGCAAGGGAAAGGTTAGAACTTTAGCTAGTATGATGAATACCACTTGAATTGTATCAGTGGGGCAAGACAGACTGGATTAGTTTGTGGGATTCCATATGAGTATCCAAGGAATTTGTCAAGAAGTACGTCTGCGTAAAGAGATGGAATGGTGATAAGATTGGTATCAGTGATAGAATTAGATCTAAGACGTTGTATTGAATGATTTTAACAACGCGGTGAGAGTTAAGGTCTCAATTGTTGAGTAGGATGACATTCCTCAGGAAGGATCTTTGATCTGGTTATTACCAACTAGAGATCAGGAATAGTTAAGGATCTTTGATCTGGTTGTTACCAGCTAAAGATCGGGTGCAGTTAGGGATCTTGACCTGGTTATTACCAGTTGGAGATCAGGGAAGTGGATAGGTAGGAGGTTGCTATTACATTAGATAAGGGCACTAAGGATGCTGAGTTATGTGTTGAGAGTTTGGTCAATGTCAAACTGTTTTGTGAAATAGGTGGAAAGAGTATCCAAAGATTATCTGAATTGGACTTGTAATTGTCTTGATCGACGGCATAGTGATGTATTCTGGTTAGAACTTTGTTAAGGTTGAAGAATGCCTTGGAAGTAAGAGTTTCCCTAGGCAAGCATGATGGTACATGTAGTTGGGTTGAGTTCCACGTCTTTGTACAGATTAGAAACGGTTGCTATGTTGCTTTGACACTTCAAGACAGGAGGAAGTGATGGTCTATGCATGATGTTGGTTAAAGGATCCGACTAGAACTAGGGTGGAGTTTCTAGTAGGCTTAATAGCCAGTGGATACTTGGAATTATTATTGTATACAGGAACAAGAACGACAGTTAAGGAAATCCCAGATGAAAGGAATTAAAGGCAAGTCTTGATTAAGTTAGCTAAGGATTCTACGGTGTTACGTATAAGTTTATCGTGATATAAGGACCAAATCTGGACTCTGGTGGACACCGAAATTACATGGAAATTCTGGATGAATCTCATACTATTCTCTTGGTCTTCTCGCCCAGACATTATGAAAAGGTATAATAATTTGAAGGTTTTGTATTGGAGGCCTAGATAGAGAGGAATATAATGAATGAGGAACAAAATTCTTAACCTGATAGCAGTTCGTGATAGGCATCGCAGCCTTTGAGTATGTTATAATGAGAATAAGGAAATATCGTGATAGGTATCGCAGAGA
The DNA here is from genome assembly GCF_963169125.1 of Humulus lupulus. NCBI lineage: Eukaryota > Viridiplantae > Streptophyta > Magnoliopsida > Rosales > Cannabaceae > Humulus > Humulus lupulus. Next base: position 208,214,877 of record NC_084796.1, read on the forward strand.
GACTACCAAGACGGTTGGGTCATCATGGATCAGCATCTGGGGAGAACTTGCTTTTATCAGTAAGGATAATTTAAACAGCTGACCAGTATTCAGAACTTCGAGCGAGATGGGTGGTAAGCCTCCATGGAATTCAGAGTTAATTTCATTGAACAAGGACTTTATCTTACTCTCAGGTCTTGGGAGGATTAAGAAAGGCGATGAACAGATAATCGGAATCTGATGAGTTTTATTATTTACAGACTAATGGTAAATCAAAGAGAAAGGGAGTTATCCAGTTATTGGAAGAACACTTGATAAAATGGAATATAAGAAGGATTGTATATCATCCCTTCGTTGGAATGAGATAAGTGATATGTTGTATTTGGATCTGGAGGTAGATCAGGGGATCATTGAAATTATTAAAAGATTAGAGCATGGGTTGGAGAAACCCATGTGTTGATTGATAAGGATCTACAGATAAAGATGAAGGTAATCCATGTGGAGTGACCGATTCAATCATGGGATTGAAAGAATGAGATTCTGGGGAATAAGATTGTACCTCGAGTTAAGGTAACACACTAGAAATGGTAGGGTCAAGGAATGACCGGGATAGCTGGAATCAGTTATGTGGAAGTGGTGTTCCGGGTAGTTCAGATAAAATTTCGAGGACGAAATTTCTGTAAGGAGGGGATAGTTGTAACGACCCAAATTCCCTAATAAGGTTTAGGACCTTGATTAGGAGGCCGGGAGGGCCATAATTGATTTATTGTGCTATTATATGATTATATGCATGGTTATGTGGGTCATATTATTATATGATGATAAAGGCATGCATGGGGCTATATACTCTGCTGTGAGGGTAATATGGTAATTTGGCTCATTGAGAGCGTAATTGCATACTTGCGTATATATTGGTAAGCTAAATTTGAGACCACATTATTATGTGGATATATCTGTGATCTACGACTTGAGACGATCCTAGTGAGCAAATTAGCGAAAAAGTCATGGCGGGGATTTATACCCGGCTCGGGGTGAGCCTAGGGGTATAAACGGGAATTCAGTGAGCATATTGGAGTCTATTTTTAACATCGAGGAATATATTTGGAGATTAGTTAGGTATCGGGAATTAAGTGGTAAATATTTAAGGCACTTGAGGAATTAGTGGGAATCGGGAGCAATGACTAAAATGCCCTTAGAATGTTTAAAGGTTTAGTTATTATTGGGAGGGCAAGGTGGTCATTTGGCTTACTTAAGGTTAGGCTATGTTCTGCTTTTTGATGTTACTGGAGGTTGTAGATAAACTTAGAAACTTAAGGAAAAGAAAAGAAGAAGGAAAGAAAGGAAAACAGAACACTTAGATATCTCACTCTCTCTCATTCGGCTGGGGCATCTCTTCACCATTTCTTGTGGGTTTTGGAGCTGGAATTCTAGAGCAAGCTCAGGATGGAGCTTGGGGCTAGGGACTTTGCTGAAGCTTGAAGAACTAGCAGAGTTAAGCCAGTCAATTGAGGTAAGTTTTAAGGTTTTCTGATGTGAATTTCTGGGTTTTAATGAGATAGTTTTTAAGTTTGAGTTTTGGATGGAATAAAGGGATATGAACCTGAGGAGTTGAAGGGCTTGAAGCTGGTTGGATGCTAGAACGATTCTACAGCTGAGGTAAGGATTAATTTGAAGTTTGATGGTTGAATTTGAGAGTTTTCATGGCTGGTTTTGAGTTTGTAGGTTTGAAATTTCAGAAGTTGGAGTTGGGATTTTGGTGAGTCTTAGGCTGGATTTTTGGTTGGGTTGTGTTGTATAAATCATTATAATGTTGTTATTATTAATTGGTTTTGAGTTGGGGGCTTTAGGATGGTTTTAGGTGAGGTTTAGAGATTGAAAATGGTGGTTTTTTCTGGGTTCGAAGGGTCGGGCCGCGGCATGGTTCTTGGTGAGCCGCGGCCCTTCGATGTTGTGGCATGCTGAGGAAGGAGGGCGGGCCGCGGCATGGTCCAAGCAATGCCGCGGCCCTTACCTGTTTTTGTGCTCATGGAGGGTTCTGTCAGGGGCCATGCCGCGGCATGGATAGCCCATGCCGCGGCGCTTAAGGGATTTTGGGATTTTGAGAATTTAGGCTTGGGAATTTAACCTAGGGTGCTCGGGGTTGAGTCTTTTACCATATTTGGTGAAGTTCAATGTTCCGAGGACTAGAACTTGGTTTAGAAGCTCATTTAAGATTGTTAATGGTAACCTTTATCTTGGTTGTGACTAGGTGCTAAGCTAGGGCTCGGGGATCGGATCGCGCTCAAGGAACATCGCTTATAACTAGTTCGTTTGAAAGCCAAAGGTAAGAAAGCTGCACCTGATTATGTGGCTAGGTTGGGACTAAGTGTTCCCTATGTTTGTATGCATTGTTATGTGAATGTGATTAACCAGGTGGACACGATGGGACTAAGAGCTCCCTACATTTGTATATCATGTCGTGAGATGGTGTTATTATGCCATGGGACACGCGATTACCGACCTAAGGGTGTCGGAATCAATATTGCGCACTGGGGCGCGGCTCGGCCACTGGGAGCTGAGGCAGCTTATTTGTCATTGGGCTCGGTTAAGCTGGCCTGAGTCAGTGAGTATTACACTGGGGGCGGCCCTAATGAGCCGAAGACAGTGTGTTAAATAGAGGGTGCGACTAAGGGCGCCAACCCTGAATGTTATTTGATGGATATGATAACTTACTGATTATACATGTGAATATTGTGTTATGGATATAGTTGGTTGACTGTCTAGATGACAACTATTATCACTATTTGGATGAATGTTATGAAATATTGAATCCTTGGTTGAGCTTTGTGAAATATTTGATAAGTGTTGCTGATTTTGCTATGTTATTATGCTTTCTTGCTGGGCCTTGGCTCACGGGTGCTACGTGGTGCAGGTAAAGGCAAGGGTAGGCTGAATCGACCATGAGTTGGAGAGCTCTGGGGGCGAGGTGTACATCGTCAGCTGCTCGGCCGCCACGGTCGAGAAATTGTACAGGAACGGAAACCTAAAATGTATATTTTGCCATTAGAGTGGCTTGAACTATTTGTAATTTCTAGAATTTATTGTAACTAAGACATCTAAATCCTATTTTGAGTCTCCAAGTATTAAACCGTCATTTTTAATGAGAATAGCCTGTTTGTGACCAAAATCTTTTTATTCCTACTCTAATAATGGTATAGAGTCTACACTTTGTCTGAATGACTTGATTAGCAAGTCTTGCACTATTTTAAACACACAGTGTAACGGTCTTCGTTATCCAGGGCGTTACAGAATTATAACCTAAGGTTCTGATTAATATTGCTGGTCATAATCATGTTTATTAAGGATTTAAGTATTTTGATGAATAGTTTAATTAAAAGAAAGGTCTAGAAGCTCTAGAACCTTCCAGTAGTTGTTAGGATTACGTTTTGACTCAGTCAAAATTGTATAATAAATTCATAATATGCTGAAAAGTGCAAATATGTGTTTGATATATCAACGTATGCCGATATATCGCAGCTTTAGGGGCCGATATATCGCCTACGGAAGACAAGGAAAACACGTCGACTTCGCACGAATGAACGAACAGGGCTGGGGAAAATGGTCTAGGCGATATATCGCCCAGGGTAAGCGATATATCGCCCCTGGTGCATATTTTTGAAAGCTTGGGATTTTAAATTTAAAAATACCCTTAACCACTTAGACCTGCCTTTGAACGATTTTGACCGAGTTCTGGTCGTCTGTTGAACGAAAATTCAAATCTTTTTCATTTTATATTCATTTATTTATTCAAATTAAAAGGGGCTAGTTTCACTCCTTGAACTCTATAAATAGGACCTAGTACTCAACCATTTTCTTCATTCTTCATGTATTCTTTAGAGCCTTCAAGTTGCTAAGGTTACTATAGAGAGATACACTTAGGTTTTGGGATACAAGCTTTTCCAATCTAAGCTTTTCTAAACACTTGGGAAGTGAGATATAGTGTTATTTCGATATTGAGGTATAAATCAAGTTATAAGATCATTCAAGGTATTCTTATCCTTAAGTTCAGTTTTTCATAGTTCTTTAGTTTTCTTTTATTTTCTTTTAGACCCTAACTCTTGTTTATGATTCTTGATTAGGTGTTTAAGTTTCTTGAAACTTAAGGTTCTTTTCGGTAATTTTCTTCTTGGATGGTTTAGTTTTCTTTTCATCTCTTTTTCTCTAGAAACTCATGGTTTTACTGTTGGTTTTAGGAGTGTTCCAAATCCCGTTCTTGTTCCCAAATATCCCAGTTTTTGGTAAGGAAAATAGGATAGATTTTATGTGTATATATGTTTATGTTATGATATGTTTTATGCTATGATATGTATATGTATAAATATGCTTTGTAGTCCTTGAGCATATGACTTGCTTAGATAGTAAGCCCCAAGAATTTATGTTGTAGTCGCTTGGGCATATGACTTGCTAAGATAGCAAACCCCAAGAATTATTATCATTTTCATGGTTTAGGGTTATGATTTACCCTACCTCGATTAGTAGACAAAGGGCCTAGATGGGTTATCATATACTACCTTGTGATCTAACCTACCTCGATTAGTAGACAGATGACCTAGATGGTTTTATCACATGCCATGTTAATGAGTTAATGGCCATTAATATTGTAGTCCTATATGATATACGTTTTTATAGTCATATGTTATATAGTATATGTTTATGATATAGTCTTATAATTTATGATATATGATGTTAGTAGATTTTCCTTGCTGGGCATTAGGCTCATTCCTTTATTTTTAGCTTGATGTAGGAAAATGAATATGGAAGGCATGAAGGATTCGTGGCAGCTTGACATGCGTGTTGAGGATGAATGGATTGAATGGACTACGTGTCGATCAAGGATGACGTTGTTTAAATTCTTTAATTTTATGTTTTGATGTATTTCCGTGGTTAGTATTTTAAACAATTGATTTATGTTTTATGTTTTATAACAATACTATATTTTGTATTTGGCACAATATTTTGGGTTTTAAATAAAGTTATGTTATTTCTTATGTATGTATTCAAATTAGTAGCTATGTCATTGTAGTTTTTAATGGTCTGAGGTCTTAGAAATAGTCGGGTCATTACAGACTCGATCTTCGTTTCCTAGCCGCATGTGTTCTAATATGGACTCCACCGATCGAAGCCATTCTTCTGCTTCTATTGGGTCAGATCCGTCGTCAAAGTTTGGCGGTTGCTGCTTTCTAAAGCGTTCATACACTGCCTCATAGCAAGGTTCTGCCAACTGTAGTAATTATGCTAGAGGAATGACTTGCTGCGCCACTTGTTGTTGTTGCCCTGAATTTATTTGGAATTCTTCTTCCCTTATCCTTAGCTCTGCCCTAAGACGGGCATTTTCTCTTTCCAAATTTATTCGAGTAGCAGCAGCTGCCAGCTCTTCCACTACATTGGGTGCTTCTGGCACTCCCAAGGCTGTTGGAATTTCTTCATATGTGGGGGTGGTGGATACTCCTCTTCCTCGCCCCCTTCCACTTCCTCGGCCTCTGCCTCGACCTTGGCCATTTAGTCTTTCAGATCTTCTTGGTTCCTGCTCCATGTGTCTTTTTTGTTTCCCCAAAAGAGAAAAGTTGAAAAAGCTAAGACAAACAAAACAAGTAGATGTTACAACTTAGCCTATTAAACTACTATCTATTAGGTCCATCTATCTATCAAAACTACCCTATTACAATTAAGTCCAACTTGGTTAAATGGGACTTAACAATTGAATCTTCCATAGAGGAGGGATGGGTTCAGTATCATACCCACTACTAAGGCCCCCTAACTTCCACTTGGACCCAAAAGACAGGAATTTAAACCCCTGCTTTATTAATTGTTATTCATTTTAATGAGATTCAATCTAATAATGCAAAGCAAATGGGCCTTCGCAAATGGGCTAACCCATAAGAGAGGAATTTAAACTTTACACTTTCAATTGAATCCAAAAGTTTCTTAACAATTACTACACAATGAAATAATAACAAAAACAAAATAACATGTTTTAAAAAAAAATTACAAGCAAGTGAAAAATTTCTAAAACATCATAGAATAAAATTTAACAATGTGTTCTTATATACGACTAATCCTCCATATCAGATCCATTATCATACTTAGGGTTTGGTATTCTTCTTATAGCTTTAACTTTTCTAACCACACTTGAGTCCATTGGGCTAATTTATGAAAATAACACAAGAAAAACATTACTAACATAATTTTAAAACAATGTGTATACTTACTTGGTAACGAGTAGGTCCTTTGTAGCTATCGTGTGTATTTCGTGTGAACGTTCAAGACCAATATTGCCATGGGCTCTGATACCACATGTAACGCCCTAATTTCTCATAGATTATCGAGAACACAACGTCGGATCATAATTCATAAATATTGCTCTTTTATTGAATAAAAACTTGAAAAAAAATAAATACATGGATCCATGGTTTTACAAAAATAAAATAACTGTCTTTAACACAAAAATGAGCAACATTTAAATAAAAATTTAAAATAACATGCTTTAATAAAAATAGGTCCGCTTGATCTTCCTCGACTATATGGTCCCCACGAGTACATCACGAAGCTCCTAGGTTCCACTTGCCACCGAGCGGGATTGAGACAAAAGCGGGATTGAAACTCCTAAAACCAGACATAAGAAACCATAAGTTTCCTAAAGAAAATAAGATAAAGAGAAGATCTAAACCATCAAGATAAGAACTTATCGAAAACTTTATGTTTCAAAGAAATTGAACACCTAACCAAAAGTCACTATCACAAGTTAGGATTTGAAGAAAAATGAAAGAATAATAGAAACTATAGTGAACTAAACCTGAAGATAATGAATACCTTGGATATCTTAGAACCTCGATCTATACCTTGAACACCGAAATCACACAAAAACTTACTTCCCAAGTGTTTAGAAAAGCTTAGATTGAAAAGCTTTTAACCCCAAAACCCTAGTGTTTCTCCCTAGAACGAACTTAGCAGCTTGGAGGCTTTGAACTGTGCTTGAATGATGAATAAAATGGTTGAGTGAAGGGTCCTATTTATAGAGTTCAAGGAGTGAAACTAGCTCCCATTTCAATGAATAAATAAATGATTAAAAATTGAATAAATTTGAATTATTTGTTCAACAGATGCCCAGAACTCGGTCAAAGACGTTCAGGAACGAGTCAAAGTTGTTGAGGGTTGTTTCTAGTTCAGAATTCTACGAAATTAAAAAATGACTACTAGAGCCAATATATCGCCTCATATAGGCGATATATCGCCTACACCATATTTCCGAGGGTTCGTGGTTTCGTTCGTGCGAAGTCGACGTGTTTTCCATATCAATATAGGCGATATATCGACCCTTATAGCTGCGATATATCAACATACGATGATATTTCAAACACGATTTTGCACACTTTCAGCACACTTGAATTTGTTTAAACCACTTTGACTGAGTAAAACGTGATCCTAACAGATGAGGGAAGGTTCTAGACCTTCTAGATCTATCCTTTAATAAATTTAATCATCTAAAATCCTTAATTCCTTAATAAACATACATGTGACAAGTGTCACGCTCTTAATTATTCTATCTAAACCTTAGGTTATAATAAATAATTCTAGGACCAGCTATATTAATCAAACCTTATGATAAAATTATTTTTTCTAAACCATAGGTTAAACTTATATAATCCATAACTATTTCTACGAGTTTCTAACTAAATCCCAGCTTTGACCAATATCCATAACTACTACTACTACTACTACTACTACTATTACTACCACTACCACTACCATTACCACTACCACTACCACTACCACTACCACCACCTCTACCACTACTACCACCACTACCACAACCACTACCACCACCACCACCACCACCACCACCACCACCACCACCACCACCACCACTACTACTACTACTACTACCACCACCACTACCTCTACCTCTACCACTACCACAACCACTACTACCACTACTACCAATACCAGTACCAGTACCAGTACCAGTACCAGTACCAGTGTAATGACCCACTAATCTAGACTATTTGGACCATTAACGAAACTATACATAAAACTTACATTTTTACGAAAATACCATAATTTTATTGAGTAACTTGTAAAATAGGAGTTACTTACAAATAAATAGAAAACTAAGAAGGATATGGGATCCCATTGTCTTTAAAAACAAAACATGATTTAAAATAAAAGACATTACATAAATGGTGCGGAAAATACATGTAAAAAGACATAAAACAGAAACTACATCCTCAAATCGAATAACGCTCGGCCCCTTGACTCCATTCACCATCGATACACATCCTCTAAGCGTCACGAATCTTACCGCCTCTAAAGCTTATTTTCCTGCACATAAAACAAAAAGGAATGAGCCTAATGCCCAGCAAGGAAAAATCTAACACATAGTCATACACATAAATTTCATAAGAAACATAAAGACTTAACATAATACATATAACATACACTTATTATAATGGCCATTATTACTTGGGGTCCCATAGACTAAACAAGCATATGCCCATGGGATTAGTGGGGTCCTACTAGCTAAGTAGGTCATATGCCCATAACCCATTTGGGGTCTTGTTAGTCATATGGGTCATATGCCCAAGCCTACAAACATACATGCATACATACCATAACACATTTAACAACATAAAACATAAGATAACATAAGCATATAACATATTGATTCTAGCCTATTTTCCTTACCAAAGTTACCGGGATATGTGGACTGAGTTGGGACTTTTTGGAACACTCCTAATACCATAATGAACAAGAGTGAGTTGAAAGAAGAAAAGAGATGAAAAGGAAAATGGGAAGACTAAACCATTTGAGAATCATGCTTACCGAAACTTATGTGCTCAAGAACTTAGATTCCCTAACCAAAATGAAGATTAAGGTTAGAGATTGAGTAGAAGACTATGAGAAAAAATAACATAATACAGAAATGAACTAGAGTTTTGGTTACCTCAAAGACTTGAAAGACCAATCTACACCTCAACCGAAATACTATAGAACCTCACTTCCCAAAGTGTTTGATAAGCTTATGATGTTTAAGCTTATGATTTTCCCAAACCAGGTGTTTACACTCTCACACTCACTTAGCACCAGCAGCTTCTGAACTTAGAGTAAAAGGTGAATAATGGCTGGGTACTAGGTCCTATTTATAGAGTTTGGGAAAGAAAGTATCTTGATTTTACTTGAATAAAAATAATGGCTTTTTAGGTGAAAATCATTTGAATAATCGTTCAGCAGAGGCTGAAGACTCGTTCAAAAGATGCTGGACTTATGGAGGAGTTTGAATGGCTGAAAGGAAAAGAATTCAAAAGTATTTGAATTTATGCTGGAGGAGGCTATATATCGCCTGGACCATTGTTCCCGAGGCAACCGTGCATCGATTCGTGTTTTCCGTATCTACGTGCTGTGATATATCGGCCCCTATAGCTGCGATATATCGGCACACGCTGAATATTTAAACACGAAATTACACATTTTTAGCTAAGTTTGAATGGAGTAAACAACCTTGACTAAGCCCTCAACGTACTCAAAGCTGCTGACTGACCCTATAACATTCAAACTTTACTCCTTATTAAATTTAATCCTAAAAAATACTTAATCCTTAATCACCATTCATAACATGTGCTTAAAATCCTATTGGTTGATATCTAAACCTTATAGTATAATAAATATAATCCTTAATATCAGTCACATTGATCAAACCTTAGGTTATACTTAATATTCTTAAACTATAGATTAAACTTAGAAAACCTATAAGTACTACTATGAGTGTCCAAATAATTCCCGGTCTGAACCAAAAATCCACAGTAACAAAGATAATACTATACATACTATAATACTACTAAACAATTAGCTAAGTAAAGTTCTTGGACTCTACAACCAGTACCAGTACCAGTACTAGTACCACTACCACTACCACTACCACTACCACCACCACTACCACTACCACGACCACGACCACGACCACGGCCACGGCCACTACCACTACTACCACTACTACTAAAATTCCGGGATGCTACATTATGATAATTAATTTAATAGTTTTATCATAAAGTTTAATAAAGATATAATTATCAAACCTTAATTTATCCCAAATAATTCGTTTGAATAATCTATCATCATATATGTAACAACCCAAACTCACTAATATGGCTTAAGTGCCTTGATTAGTGTGCCGGGAGGGCATAATTGGTTTATGTGTGAATTTATTGATTTAATGCATGATTACATGATAAGCATGCTTGTATGATTATATGAATATAAATGTGATTAAATGTTATACTTGTGAGAACCACATTATTATGTGGGTAAATCTGCAGCAGGCGAATTGAGGCGATCTTAGGGAGCTAGATAGCGGGAAAGTTACAATGGGGCTTAATATTTGACTTTGGACAAGTCAAGGGGTGTTTCAGGTATCAAGTGGTTATTTAGATTATCGGGTTATGAAAATAAATAATTGGAGATATATTTGAGGTTAAGAAGTTTAGGTGGGAATATTGGGGAATTTTACCATTTTGCCCTCGGGGACGTTTCTGGTACCCCGAGCTTTGGGATTAGCTTAATTGCCTAAGAATAGACTTAAGGAGCAACAGAAAATAGTAGAACATAATAAATCGACTCTTTCCTCTTTCTCCCTTTCTCTCTCAAAGGAAACTCTTGGAATCTAAAGGAACTCAGCTGAAAGCTCTGTGATTTAGGCCTCAATTTTAGCAAAGGAATTCAACCAGGACCAAGGTAAGGATTCATTCCCACTTTCTGTTGTTGAAAATTCTGTGATTTTGAGTGTGCTCTAAGTGGTTTTTGGGTTTTGGTTTGAAGATTTAAATTGAGGATAGAACCTTGGGAGTTAGCTCAGAAAGCTCTTGGAGGATTGATTCTGCCGCTGAGGTAAGATCTAATTTAAGGTTTAATGGCTGAGATATAGTGTTTCCATGGCTGGGTTTTGTGTTCTTGAGTTAGGAAGTTTCAGTGATTGAAATAGGTTTTTGATGGGTTTCTAGTCTAGGTTTCAGCTGGGTTGTGTTGCTGGAATCTTGTGGGAAGTTTTTGGATAATTGAGTTGTGGAATTGGGGTAGTTTTGAGTGAGTTTGCATGAGGTTTGAGAGTAAAAAATGGAGGTTTTTCTAGGTTCGAAGGGGTCGGGCTGCGGCATGGTTTGAGTAGGGTCGCGGCTCTTACCTGTTTTTGGGCATTGGGAGGCCTCTGGTTGGGGCCATGCCACGGCATGGGTGGCTAATGCCGCGACCCTTAAGAGATTTTGGGATTTTGAGATTCTAGGCTTCGGAATTTAACCTAGGGTGCTCGGGATTGAATCTTTTACCATGTTTGGTGAAGTTCAATGTTCCGGAAACTAGAGCTTTGTCTAGAAGGTCATTTAAGATTGTTGATGGTATCCTTTATCTTGGTTGTGACTAGGTGCTAAGCTAGGGCTTGGGGATCAGATCGCACTCAAGGAGCATTATGCCAAAGGTAAGAAAACTGCACCCGGTTGTGTATTTGTAATGGGACTAAGGGTTCCCTAATATGTATGCTTTGAAAAGGATGATATTATGCCATGTAAATAGTAAACCAACGGCCTAAGAGTGCCAAAGGTTACACTTGCGCACAATGCGTGGCTTGGCCACTTGTAGCCGAGGACAGCTTATTATGCACTGAGCTCAGTTTAAGCGGGCCGAAGTCAGTGGGGTAAACAGAGGGTGCGGCCTAAGTTGCCGGCCCTAGTTATTATGTGATTTGACTGTTATTAATGAGTGGTTGCATCCTTGTTTATGATTACATGCTATGCTATTAATGTGGAATGTTAAGTGTTTGATCATGCTTAAAGAATTATTCTCTTGTTATGATTGTTGTGATGTGTATTATGTTTTCTTGCTGGGCCTTAGCTCACAGGTGCTACGTGGTGCAGGTAAAGGCAAGAGCAACCTTGATCAGCCCTGACTTGGAGAGCTCTGTGAGCGAAATGTACATGACCAGCTGCTCAGCCGCCATGGTTGAGAGGATAACAAGAACATAAAAGCTATAAATGTCTATTTTGCCTTAGAGTGGCTGATGGTAGTCTGTATTTTGGAAATTTTGTGAACTAACTTTTAAACACTGTTCCTTTTTGGGATCCCACATGTAAATTTGTTTAAGTATATGAAATGTTTCTTTTGAGACCTAAACCATTTTATCCTTAGCACATTTATGGTTTAGTGACACATTTTGACTAAGTGACTTGATTAGGAAGTCCTGCACCTTTATAAGTACACAGTGTAGCGGTCCTGGCTATCTAGGGCGTTACAACTTGGTATCAAAGTGTCCTAGGTTTAAGGGTTCCTGAAGACCGGCTGGACATGTACATTTGCTGCTAGAGACAAGCTTGATTCAGGGTTTGGTAATGTGTATATGTGCTTATATGCTTATATGCCTGGAATGAACTATGATTGTTATTATCTGTTGGATTAATAGGGAGCATGAGATACTGATAGGGCCTAGACCTTTACTATTGTGTGAGAATATTGAGGCATGTTTATTAGCATCGTCGTGCATGTACATGAATATTTGGATAATTAATTGCATATTGTGTATGGATGAATGTTTGTTTCATAGCTATTGTGTGATGAGATTGGGGCATGCTTATTAGCAGCCGGTGCATGTGGATAAATACCTATATGTTGATTGTTTGTGTGTGGTTATGTTCCATTGGTGGATTTTGGAGAAGCTTTTACCCTGCCATCATGGTCTGATTACCGAGTCGTTGATTGCAGATTGACTTGGATAGCTATGCGCCCAAGAAAATCTACGCGACTAGCCGGCACTAGGTCTGGGACTGGGGGTGATGACCAGGGTTAGATTCCTCCACCAGACCCTGAGAACTGGCAGCAACTCATGGACGATATGCAGGCTCGGTTGTAGAGCCAAGATGAGCAAATCCGTATTCTACGACAGCAGGCTCCATCAGGGACTGCTGCCCCTATTATGCCACCTGTAGTGGTACCAGTTGTACAGCCGGGGGAGGTTGGGAGCAGATGGGAGTCGTTGTATGAGCAGTTCAGGAAGCAACAACCCCCAATCTTTGAGGGTGGACCGGATCCATTAAAAGCCGAGCAATGGCTAACCATGATTACTACAATTCTGGATTTTATGAGAGTAGAGGGGCATGATAGAGTGGCCTGTGCCACTTATATGTTGAGAGAGGATGCCCGCATCTGGTGGGAAGTGGCATCGCAAACCAGGGATGTTACTGCTTTGAGTTGGGAAGGTTTCAGAGACTTGTTCAGTCAGAAATACTACAATGTTGCCGTCAGGGCAGCGAAAGTTAATGAGTTCGTGGGTTTGGTGAAGGGAAATATGACTGTTACTGAATATGCCCTAAAATTTGACAGACTTGCGAAATTCGCACCAGATCTTGTGCCTACTGGTGTTGCTAGGCAAGATAGATTTATCAGGGGGCTTAATACTATGATAGCCCGGGATGTTAAGATCACAACGGTACCTGGAGGAACAACTTATGCCCAGGCCTTTGAGAAGGCTCTTACCATTGAAGAAGCGGAAAACAATATTTGGAAGGAGAGTGCGGTGAGGCGCGAGGGTCGTAGAGTGGTGCCTCCTTATTTAGGGCCAGGTAGGGGCGGAGGCCCCAGTGACTTCAAGAGAAAGACTCCTGACACTTCGACCACTGCTGGTCCTGATAGGAGGGGTCGGGGTGGACAGGGTGGCCGTCAGGATGGCAGCGAGGTATGGCAGACCTATCCGGAGTGCCCGAGGTGTAGAAGATGCCATCTGGGCGAGTGTCAGACCAAGGCTTGCTTTGTGTGCGGAACAGTGGGGCATCTCAGGAAAGACTGCCCAACAGTGAAGAAAGGTGAAGCAGGAAAGGTGGATAGCTTGATTCCAGCTCAAGTATTCACCTTAACTCAGGTAGAGGCCGAGGGTAGTCCCTCGGTAGTGACAGGTCAGATTTCTAGCGCTGGCACTCCTTTTACTGTATTGATTGATTCTGGTGCTACACACTCCTTTGTTTCTAGTGAAGTGATTGATAGATTGTGTAGACCTAGTGAATATTGGACTGCAGGGTTTGGGACTTTATTGCCTACAGGGGAACTGGTAGTTTCTAGGAGATGGATTAGGGCACTGCCAGTGATGGTTGATAGTAGAGAAATTTCGGTGGATCTGATTGACTTAGATATGGAGGATTTGATATGATCTTAGGGATGGATTGGTTGGTCAGGTATGGAGCTACTATTGACTGCAGGAAGAAGATGGTGACTTTTGAGCCTGAGGGCGAGGATCCTTTTGTCTTTGTGGGTGCGGTGTCTGGACCCCGCGTACCCATGATTTCAACATTGAGAGCCAGAGACTTGTTACAGGGTGGATGTATAGGTTTTCTGGCTATTGTGGTGGATACTACCAGGGTTATGCCAGCAGGGCCGGGAGAGACCAGATTGGTGTGTGAGTTCTTAGACGTATTTCCTGAGGATATACTAGGGTTGTCGTTGCGCATGGAGATTCAGTTTGAGATTGAGTTAGCACCGGGGACAGAACCAGTATCATGGGCACCATATAGGATGGCACCAACAGAGTTGAAGGAATTGAAGATACAGTTGCAAGAACTTCTAGATTTGGGATTCATCAGGCCTAGCTATTCTCCATGGGGCGCTCCAGTGTTGTTTGTTAAGAAGAAGGATGGGACTTTGAGGATGTGTATAGACTATATAGAATTGAACAAGTTGACTATCAAGAATAAGTACCCTCTACCAAGGATTGATGACTTTTTCGATCAGCTACAGGGAAAGATGGTGTTCTCAAAGATTGATCTTCGATCTGGTTATCACCAGCTGAGGATCAAAGATGAGGATATATCGAAGACGACCTTTCGAACACGGTATAGGCACTATGGGTTTTTGGTCATGTCTTTTGGTTTGACCAACGCCCCGACAACTTTTATGGATTTGATGAGCAGGGTGTTCAGGGACTTCTTGGATCAGTTCATCATTGTCTTCATCGACCACAACTTGGTATACTCCAGTTCAGAGGTAGAGCATGAGCCGCATCTTCGACAAGTTTTACAAAGGTTAAGGGAGCATCATTTATACACCAATTTTAAGAAGTGTGAGTTTTGGTCGCCAGAGGTGACTTTTCTTGGGCATATAGTTGGAGCAGAAGGGATTAAGGTGGATCCGTCCAAGGTAGAAGCAGTAAGAGATTGGCCGAGGCCAAGGAACGCCTCGGAGGTGCAGAGTTTCCTTGGGTTGGCAGGTTATTACAGACGGTTCATAGAGGGGTTCTCAAAGATTTCTTCACCAATGACAGAGTTGACGAGGAGGAATCATAAGTTTGTTTGGTCAAACAAGTGTGAGAACAGTTTTCAAGAGTTGAAGCGACGACTTATTTATGCACTTGTGCTGAGTCTTCCTTCGGAGGAAGGAAAGTTTGTAGTCTACTGTGATGCATCGAGGATGGGTTTAGGTTGTGTGTTGATGCATAATGAGAAAGTTATAGCTTACGCATCGCGACAGCTGAAGGAGTATGAGTAGCAGATGAGGGGATCAGACGAGAGATACTGGATGAGTCTCACACTACGCCATACTCGCTTCATCCGGGTACCACAAAGATATATCTGGATCTACGGACATTATATTGGTGGCCCGGGATGAAGAAGGATGTGGTAGAGTATGTGGTTAGATGTTTAACATGTCCGCAGGTAAATGTTGAGCATCAGCGACCAGCAGGATTGCTTCAGCCTTTGGGTATCCCAGAATGGAAGTGGGAGGACATCACGATGGATTTTGTGGGAGGACTACCCAGGACAGTGGGACTTTGTGACTCGGTGTGGGTGATAGTGGACAGATACACCAAGTTAGCTCATTTTCTGCCAGTGAAGTCGACGTACTCAGTGGAACAATATGCATAGTTGTATGTGAGGGAGATAGTTCATCTCCATGGGGTTCCAAAGTCCATTGTATCTGATCGAGACCCTATCTTTACCTCCAAGTTTTGGGGAGCTCTGCAGAGAGCCATGGGGACTCAGTTGAAGTTTAGCATAGCTTTTCATCCTCAGACTGATGGACAGTCTAAGAGGATGATTCAGGTATTGGAGGACATGGTTAGGGCGTGTGTGATTGACTTCGAGGAATCTTGGAGTAAGTATCTTTCGTTGATCGAATTTTCATATAACAACAATTATCAGTCCACGATTGGAGTGGCTCCTTACAAGATGTTATATGGAAGGAAGTGCAGATCACCTAATCATTGGGATGAGATGGGTGAGAGAAGGTATTTGGGGCCAGACATGGTTCAGAAGACCAATGAGGCTATTGAGAAGATTCGAGCTAGAGTGCTTGCTTCGTAGAGTAGATAGAAAAGCTACGCTGATCCTAAGCGTAGGGACGTCGAGTTCCAGGTTGAGGACCATGTGTTTCTGCGAGTTTCACCACTGAGAGGGGTGAGGAGATTTGGAGTAAAGGGCAAGCCGAGCCCTCGATTTTCTGGACCTTTCAAGGTTTTTGAAAGGATTGGACAAGTGGCATACAGGTTGGCCTTGCCACCATCGCTGTTAGGAGTTCATGATGTGTTCCATGTCTCCATGTTGCGGAAGTATGTTTCAGATACGACACATGTGCTGAAGTATGAGGACTTAGAGTTACAGATAGACTTGTCCTATGAAGAGCGACCATCTCATATTTTGGATCAGAAGGACAAACTCTTACGGAATAAGACAATTTCGCTAGTGAAAGTGTTGTGGAGAAATAGTAAGGTCGAGGAAGCGACCTGGGAGTTAGAGACAGCGATGCGGGATCAATATCCCGAACTATTCAGGTAAATTTCGAGGACAAAATCCTCAATAGGAGGGGATAGTTGTAACGACCCAAACTCACTAATATGGCTTAAAGGCCTTGATTAGTGTGCTGGGAGGGCATAATTGGTTTATGTGTGAATTTATTGATTTAATGCATGATTACATGATAAGCATGTTTGTATGATTATATGAATATAAATGTGATTAAATGTTATACTTGTGAGAACCACATTATTATGTGGGTATATCTGTAGTAGGCGACTTGAGGCGATCTTAGAGAGCTAGATAGCGGGAAAGTCACAACGTGGCTTAATATTTGACTTTGGACAAGTCAAGGGTTGTTTCAGGTATCGGGTGGTTATTTAGATTATCGGGTTATGAAAATAAATAATTGGAGATATATTTGAGGTTAGGAAGTTTAGGTGGGAATATTGGGGAATTTTACCATTTTTCCCTCGGGGACGTTTCCGGTACCCCGAGCTTTGGGATTAGCTTAATTGCCTAAGGATAGACTTAAGGAGCTACAGAAAACAGTAGAACATAATAAACCAACTCTTTCCTCTTTCTCCCTTTCTCTCTCAAAGGAAACTCTTGGAATCTAAAGGAACTTAGCTGAAAGCTCTGTGATTTAGGCTTAGGTCTTGATGGATTAGCTCAATTTTAGCAAAGGAATTCAACCAGGACCAAGGTAAGGATTCATTCCCACTTTCTGTTGTTGAAAATTATGTGATTTTGAGTGTGCTCTAAGTGGTTTTTGGGTTTTGGTTTGAAGATTTAAATTGAGGATAGAACCTTGGGAGTTAGCTCAGAAAGCTCTTGGAGGATTGATTCTGCAGCTGAGGTAAGCTCTAATTTAAGGTTTAATGGCTGAGTTATAGTGTTTCTATGGCTGGGTTTTGTGTTCTTGAGTTAGGAAGTTTCAGTGATTGAAATAGGTTTTTGATGGGTTTCTAATCTAGGTTTCAGCTGGGTTGTGTTGCTGGAATCTTGTGGGAATTTTTTGAATAATTGAGTTGTGGAATTGGGGTAGTTTTGAGTGAGTTTGCATGAGGTTTGAGATTCAACAATGGAGGTTTTTCTGGGTTCGAAGGGGTCGGGCCGCGGCATAGTTCTTGGTGAGCCGCGGCCCTTCGAAACTGATGGGTGCTGAGGAAGGAGGGCGGGCCACGACCCTTACCTGTTTTTGGGCATTGGGAGGCGTCTGGTTGGGGCCACGCCGCGGCATGAGTGGCTAATGTCGCAGCCCTTAAGAGATTTTGGGATTTTGAGATTCTAGGCTTGGGAATTTAACCTAGGGTGCTCGGGATTGAATCTTTTACCATGTTTGGTGAAGTTCAATGTTTCGGAGACTAGAGCTTTGTCTAGAAGCTCATTTAAGATTGTTGATAGTATCCTTTATCTTGGTTGTGACTAGGTGCTAAGCTAGGGCTCGGGGATCGGATCGTGCTCAAGGAGCATTGCTCGTAACTAGTACACTTGGAAGTCAAAGGTAAGAAAATTGCACCCGGTTGTGTATTTGTAATGGGACTAAGGGTTCCCTAATATGTATGCTTTGAAAAGGATGGTATTATGCCATGTAAATAGTAAACCAATGGCCTAAGAGTGCCAAAGGTTACACTTGCGCACAGGGCGCAGCTCGGCCACTGGTAGCCGAGGACAGCTTATTATGCACTGAGCTCGGTTTAAGCGGACCGGAGTCAGTGGGGTAAACAGAGGGTGCGGCCTAAGTTGTTGGCCCTAGTTATTATGTGATTTGATTGTAATTAATGAGTGGTTGCATCCTTGTTTCCGATTACATGCTATGCTATTAATGTGGAATGTTAAGTGTTTGATCATGCTTAAAGAATTATTCTCTTGTTATGATTGTTGTGATGTGTATTATGTTTTCTTGCTGGGCCTTGGCTCACGGGTGCTACTTGGTGCAGGTAAAGGCAAAGGAATACTTGATCAACCCTGACTTAGAGAGCTCTATGAGCGGAATGTACATGACCAGATGCTCAGCCGCCACGGTTGAGAGGATAACAGGAACAGAAAAGCTATAAATGTCTGTTTTGCCTTAGAGTGGCTGATGGTAGTCTGTATTTTGGAAATTTTGTGAACTAACCTTTAAACACTATTCCTTTTTGGGACCCCACATGTAAATTTGTTTAAGTATGTGAAATGTATCTTTTGAGATCAAAACCATTTTATCCTTAGCACATTTATGGTTTAGTGACACGTTTTGACTAAGTGACTTGATTAGCAAGTCCTGCACCTTTATAAGTACACAGTGTAGCGGTCCTGGCTATCCAGGGCGTTATAATATATATATATATATCAAATTTTATTATATTAAAAATTTAGCCCACAGGAAATTTTTGTGTAGTAAAATTTCATCCTTCAGCATGTTATACATTGGTAAAACATGACTTCATTAAGCCTCAATCTTTAAAAATCTAAGTTTGTAATCCTATTCATGCAACTTCTTCATCTTCCTCTAGTTTCGCTGAAATCCTTACAGAAATTCCTGAGCTTAGGGGTGACAATTACAAAATTTGGAAGGAACGGGTTCTTCTTCATTTAGGCTGCGCTGACATGGACTACGCAATAAGGAAGGACGAACCTGCTGTAATCATTGCGACTAGCACTGCTGTTGAGATCGCACTTATGAAAAATGGGAGCGATCCAATCGCCTCAGCATCATGTTCATCATGTCCAAGATCCCTATGGGAATGCATGGATCAGTGGAGCAACCTGAGAAAGTTTAAGACTTGATCAAACAGATCGATGAGCAGTTCGACACTTCAGATAAACCACTTTACAACAACCTCATCCACCAATTCTCATCCACAAAACTCACTGGTGTCAAAGGAGTTAGAGAACATATCTGAAAGATGAGGGACATTTTTGCTCAACTGAAGAAGCTCGATGTATTTATTCCTAAAACCTTCCTAGTTCACTACATCCTTAACAATCTTCCACCTCAATACGGGCCTTTCAAAATTTCCTACAACACACATAAGGACAAATGGAGTATAAATGATCTGATAACCATGTGTGCTTAAGAAGAAGCAAGGCTCCTATAGGAACAAGGTGAAAGTGCTCACATGGCCACCCAAGGAAAGAAACACAAACCATCCAAGAAGGACAAGGGAAAAATAAAGTGCCTCCCCAAGGAGAAATAAAGAAAGATTCCATCAAGTGTTTTTTCTACAAAAAGAAGGGACATGCGAAAAAGGAATGCACCAAGTTAAAGAAATGGATGGACGACAAAGGTAATCCAATTTCATTCGTATGTTATGAATCTAATATGGCTAATGTTAATATTAACAAATGGTGGATTGATTCTGGATCAACAATTCACATTTCAAATTCCTTGCAGGGTTTTCAACACTTAAGGAAGCCAGTGGGAAGTGAGCAAAGCATCTTATTCGGAAACAAGATGGGCTCACATGTGGAGGCTATTGAAGTGTGCCATTTAGTTTTAAGTAGCGATTTTATTTTAAAATTAGAAAAGACCTTTTATGTACCAAGTTTATCTAGAAACTTGATTTCAGTTTCAAGACTAGTACCTTTTGGTTTTTCCTTTACATTTTCAGACAAATCTTTTATTTATATAAAAAAATTTGAATGTGTTGGAAATGGTATTTTGTCTGATGGTCTTCACTGCCTTAATTTACAAAATAATACTGCTTGTAATATTGTGCACGTTCACATTGGCAGTAAAAGATGTGTTATGAATGAGAATTCCTCTACATTGTGGCACCGAAGATTGGGACATATCTCCATTGATAGAATTAGAAGGTTAGTGAAAGATGGGGTACTCAATACCTTAGATTTTATTGATTTTGATACTTGTGTAGATTACATTAAGGGAAAGAATACCTCCAAGTCTAAGAAAAGTGGTGTCCATAGGAGTTCCGACCTATTAGAAATCATACATACTGATATATGTAGTCCAGACATGGACTCATATAGTCAGAAATACTTCATCTCTTTCATAGATGATTACACATGCCTCGGTTCCCCCCATCTGGGACGGCTAGGCCCCGCTGAGAGCAGTACTATACCCAACTGGAGCGACTCCATACCTAGGTAAAGGGGTAGACTGGGCCGGGGTGTACCCCGAGGATGCAAGGCCATAGATCCCAGGCGCGGAAAAGGTCATTCCAGGCACAGCTGTTGATCTCGGCGCTATTGGGGGAGTTAGGTACTGCTGGGCCGGATATTGCACTCCGTATCCCAGAAAGGTTTAGGCATTTGGCTGAGGGGCCGGCTGCAATCCGAATGCCTGGATTTAGGCCTTCTCCCAGTTGATAAAGCCTTGCGCCCTCCATATGAATTCCTCGAGGGTGGCCGCCTTGCTGCGCTGCATGTCGTCCCAGAGGGGAGACCCGGCCCAGATTCTGGATTGTAGGGCCACTAGGCGCTGTCCATCGTCCACTTTGGTTTTGGAGGCTTCCTCGGTGAAATGCTAGATGTAGGCCCTCAACATCTCCGTGGGAAGCTGCTTGATGTTGGCGAAGGCACTGATTTGCATGTCCATCTTCATGGCGGCCACAAACTGTTTGCGGAATGTTGACTGCAGTCCGGACCAGGATTGGATGAATCCTGGCTTAAACCTCTTCTACCATTCTTCTACAGGTCGGCCTAGAGTAATCAAAAAGCAGAGGCACTTGCCGTTGTCGTAGATGTGGGCTACGGTCATCAACCAATTGTAGTGCGATAGATGATCTCTGGGGTCGGTGTTCCCAGTGTAGGCGGGTAGATTTGGCATTTTGAACCCTTTGGGGAGCACCACATCCAGGATGTGCTTGGCGCAAGGCTCCTTTTCTTCTTCTTCTTCGAAGCCGGAGTCTCCTCCCTCCTGCTTGCGAACCAGGCGGTCCGTGACCTTTTTCAAGGCGGCCAACTGTTCCATGAAATGTCTGGTCATACCATCATCTAGGGGAACTTTCTCGCTCCTTCTGTCATTGAGATTATTTCTTAAATCGCCCCCTCAAGGGCAGATCTTTTCCTTACGGGCCCACTCCTTTCGAGCGTTCAGCTCGTCGCGTAGGTCTACCCGGGACGTGTCATCCCCTGAGCTAAGGGCGTTTGGCTTGTCATCATGTTGGCATCCTCGGTGATCTTTATTCACAGAGGCGCTTGGGCGGAAAAACCATTCCTGTCCAGTCTGCCCTGAGGAAGGTTGGGCCTGATACCTTGCGGGCGCGCCCCTTGTGGATCGATCGGGTGGTCCTGTCCTGGGATGGGACGCACCTTCTCTTTCCTAGGGAGTGGCCGCGGATTGGTCCCTGCCTTCTGGACGGGAGGAATTTTTCTCTGGGGGTTTGTTTTTCCCTTGGGGTTAGCCACTTTGGCCTTCCCCTTGTCCTGGGCCGAGTTAGTCAGGCCCTGTTCGGGAACTTGTCTTGTTGGAGGAATTGGCCTCGCATTCTCGGACACGTTATTCCTAGCCTGTGGAGCAGGCGGTTGTGTTCCCGGAGACGGAACGACTGGAGGACTAGCCATCAATCCCTAGGCGGCTATGAAAACTTGCAGGGCCTGGAGGGATTCTTACATACGTCGAGTGGCTTGTTTTTGTTCGTCAATCTTGGCTTCTTGGTCCAGGACTTGTTGTCTTAGTTTGGTCACCTCCGGGTCCTCTTGGTTGGGGTCTACTACTTCAGGGATCGCGGGATCCTCAGGTTCGAGATCATGGTATTACCCTTCATTTTCCTCCTCTTCCTCATAGTAATCTTCCTCATAATCTGCTCCACCTTCATAGTTCTGCGACTCGTCAGGCTGGGACATCTGATGAGGTGTGTCCTCAAGTTGGCTCTGAGGAAGAGGTTGGCTAGGCAGTGGCTCTCCATTGCCTTGTTCTTGGTTAGTAGGGTCGAAAGTGGTGTGTCTTGTGTTCACCATTGTTGCAGATGTTCAAGATCAACTCAAGCTTTCTTACACTCTCAATGAAAGCACCAAAATTTTTACTAAGTTTTTCGGAAACTAGAATTATAAAAGATAAGAGAGCTTAAAAAGATATGATTTAGAAAATGTGAGCAAGGTTCTTACGTGGTTGGGGCATTAATGAGCCTTAGTCCACGAGTCAGTTGTATTAGAGCTTAGAGAGCTTTTGACAATGGAGTTTTCTGTAAGTTTGAGCAGAGTAATTGCTTACAAGAGAAAATCTGGGATCCCCTCTCCAATGTGCCACTATTCATATTTATAGGCAGGCGAGTGCACTGGGCTTGGGCCGGGCTAGTCCAGGCCCAATAAGGGTGTAAATATTATTTGCTCTCTGATGGAGGCTCAATACAAAGGATTGAAATATAAAACATAAATTAATCAAGGCCAATTGGGCCAGCCCAAACACGATCACATTATAAGACTTGCGACAAATTGGTGTTTCGGTCTGGGTGTCATGGGCTACGAGGTATATTCAGGGGACAAGATCTGTCAGTGTAGTGGCAGCGCTGTTCTGAACCAAAGGCGTACATTCTCGAGGCAGCCTCCTCTGTAGGTTACTTATGGGGACATAGCTCCACACTTCTTGGGATGATGTCAGTATTAGGGATACTTTACCATGCCAAACTCGTCTAACCGACCATCGCTGGGGTTCGGTTTCATAGGACTAGATGCCAAAGATGCAAGCCAGAATGGTTTGAGGACTACACTGATCCCACAAGGAAAAGACCTCGCACTGATGCAGCTGCACCTACAGAGGCGGCTACACAGGAGGCAATTATGCTGGGCCATCTCAAGAAGCCAAATCACAAACAATATAGGACAATTTGCAAGTGGTTGCTTGGAGACATCCCCAACCAGACCCCGAGGGATGTGCAGACTGGGAATCACGCTCTAGCATGGTTTCTGAAGTGGAAGACACCCCAGTCGTGGTTCAATGATGGGGTAAGCCATCTATTTAAATAGTTAAGAAATTCTATTTTGTTTTTAATTTTTACAAGTTTTGTTTTATTGACTCGATAAGGTTCGATGAAAGCTCGATATGGGCTCGATGGGGGTTATAAACTAGGGTTGTTGTTTACTATTTGAGATTATCTTGATGGAGCTTAATATGGGCTTGATGGGGGTTATAAACTAGGGCTGTTGTAAACTGTTTGAGATTAGCTCAATGGGAGCTCGATAGTAGATCGATGGGGGTGTTGAACTAGGGCTGTTGTTTAATGTTTGAGATTAGCTCGATGGGAGCTTGATGGAGCTCGACAGTAGATCGATGGGTGTGTTGAACTAGGGCTGTTGTTTACTGTTTGAGATTAGCTTGATGGGAGCTCGATAGTAGATCGTTAGGGGTGTTAAACTAGGCCTATTGCTTACTGTTTGAGATTAGCTCGATGGGAGCTTGATAGTAGATTGATAGGGGTGTTGTAGGGTTATTGTTTTTAGTATGATATTAGCTTGATATGAACTCGATGGGGCTCAATATGGACTCAATGAGCTCGATGTTTAGTTCGATATAAGCTCGATAGTGCTCGACTATAACTCAATTTATTCGTTTCTGCATTTTTTCTTAGCCATTTATGATGGTCTTTGCTAACTTTTATATTGTACTTTCTTTGTAGCATATTGATGCGACACAGCACATGCTTCGTAGTCGTCGCCAGTTTTTTCCCACGACATATCGCCAGAATGCTGTTGCGATGAACGTTTTTTTCTCACAAGTGATACCTGCCTGATATCATCAGTACAAGATGAGTACTGTCAAAATAAAGTTCTTGTGGAATTCTGACGTGTTGTCCATGGTGACTGGCATCGAGCAGCGATTTCTGGCATTAGGAGTTCAGAGTGTATATTGATGCCAAAACTATGAACAACAACATTGATTTGCCATTGATGCTTCTATTTCTAGTTGGACACTCACTATTTATGATTCAGACATCTCAGTGATTAGTGGCGAAAAGATGGAGGAAGTTATGAAGCTATGTTGCTTGTTGTTTCCTTCTTTGTTGGTGTAGAGTAAACTATTCACTGATAGCTTGATGTTGAAGATTCCTGCAGTAGGAAAGAGGCCGCATCAGTTCATATGGCATCGCCTAAAGCAACACGAGCTCACTCAGTCAAAGAGAAGGTAAAAAAATCATCTTCATACTATATCTGTTACTAAGGAAAATGATAGTATTGTACACTTAATGTTTACATTTTTTCTACAGTGGAGATTGTGGTGTGTATGCTGTCAAGTATATTAAGCATCTCATTACTGGCATTCCATTGGAAACCATCTGCGATGAAAATATAGAGTTGTTCAAGAATAAGTGGACGACAGACTTGTGGTATCAAAATGTGCGACCTTGACTGGCTTTTGTATGAAACATGTATATTCTATTTTTTTTGGACATATATTATAAAAGCGATTATGATATGCTCTTCATTTTTTGTTGATGAATGTATATATACAGGGTCTTTACGTGTTCAATTTGTGTTTTGGGTTCTGTTGTTTACATTTTTTTTGTAACATTCATATATCATCTATCGAGCTGTCATCAAGCTATATCAAACTATTATCGAAGTGTGAAATTATACTATTATCGGGTTCATATCGAGCTACTATCGACTTAACATTGAGTTCATGTCGAGGTACTTGAGCTAAACATAACTTGTAAGAAAAAAATTAAAGAAAAAAGAAAGGAAAACAAGCTAAGTTAATAATACAACAAGTCCAAATGGGAAAAAAAAAAGTTTATAGCCTAGCTTTGCATGTAGCCCTGTTGTGGCTAAGACCACCACACATACTACAGTTGTGCTCTTTGCGAATGATTTCTCCATTCAATGGATAGCAGTTTGTCTTCTTTCTTCCTTCCTTTTTCTTCTTTGGCCGACCAACTGGTTGTTTCTCAACAGGTACCCCAACTTGTATATTCTCTGTGTTCTAGAGAAATTCCCACTCATTCTCGTTGCCAGTTGGGTAAATTATTTCTTTGTAAGACTCCTTCCACATCTCAGTAGTGTAATATAGGGAACACAGTGAGTAAATGTTGATACTATGCAGGATAACTGCAACCACAACATGAGCACAAGGGTAACCCATTATTTGAAACATGCCACAGGAGCATCATTTGGTCATCAAATTCACCTTACCATCACCATTTGGGTGTACCACATGAAATCTGAACTATCCAAGTGGGTGAACTTTCAAGTACCTTGCATTGATAATTTGGATGTGCGCTTCTCCACCTCCTCACAATGCACAACAAACCATGACTGAATTGTGAAATAAATGAATTCTACAAAAGTAGTGATTAGGAATGTTCTTGCGTCTCTGGTTTTGTTGTTGAATCTTTCAGCGTAGTTGCTTGTCATTACATTGTATCGATTCCTAGGAAAGTAAGCACGAGTCCACTCATCAAAGCCAATACGCTCGAGATATCGAGTGATGGTAGGATCAATTTGCTTTATATTGTTGAAGAACCTGTGAAATTTTGACTTCCGAAATGCATAGGCCGCATTCCACATCTCATTGTGACAGTGATCAGTCTTGAACTTAGCGATTACATTCATACTTATGTGATGGTAGCATGCACCGTGGTAGGCATTAGGGAAGACCAACTCAACAGCATGAATAATGCTAGCATGCCTGTCTAATACAAAAGCCAAGATTATCAACAACTCTAATGGCTTCCTTCAATTTCATCATGAAATACTTCCAAGAATTATGATTCTCACTGTCCACAATCGCGAACACAATTAGATAAATGTGGTTATTCACATCCAATGCAACAACACACAATATGTGGCCACCATACCTTACCTTTAAGAAAGTGTCATACATACATATAACAGGACGACATAATGTAAATCCCATTCTACAAACTCCAAGTGAGAAGAAACAGTGAAGAAAGTGATCGTCCTCTGTGACAAAATCAGTTATTGTACCTGGATTGTTTTGCTGCAGCATGTACAAGTAAGAACATAACTTGGAGTACGATTCTTCAGGTTTCCCCCTGACATAACTGAGTGCCTTCTCTCTGCATCTCCAAGCCTTCATATAACATATCGATCCCAAAATTATTCTTCATATCCTCCTTTATGCTGTTTGCCGGGTAGCTAGTGCCATCACTAGCATATTTGTTTTTGATAAGGTGCCCAATGACCCAAGGTGTTGCTTAACAGTAGTCTTTATGTCGCAATTCTAGTGAGCACGTATGTACACTATTATAAAAAATGATCGCAAACATCTCTGATCGCGCTACTTTTTCCCCCTTATTCTCCAACCACAATCAGGATCCTTCCAGGTGAAATACAACACATCAATACCAGACTTCTTAACCATAAAATCAAAATTATTCTTCATTGCGAAGAGAGCTGCTTTGGTTTTGAAATCCATCTTGTTCTCAAACGTCTTCCCAAGGTGTAGTTCTCCCAACGGTACACCAGATGAGGGTGTTTTAGATTGACCAAAGGCCATAATATCTTCTTTTGTAAACATGAGAGCACTCCATCTTCTGTGGTCTTCTATCGAAAATATTGGAGCGTTCCCTGTATTGTTATATTCTGTTCCACCAGGAGGAATAGAGCTGGTGCCAGGTGCTCGACGTCCTTGACTTGGTGGGTTCGCCCGTGCAATAGGACGTACTAGCTGTTCTTATACTTATTCGACTTGCAAATCATTAGACATGTCTATCGACACTATAATATGCCTCTGAATCGTACCCCGAGTCCTCATTATGTTTATCTACTTTATCGTCATTAACATAGGGGTCGTACTCATACTGGTTGTCCCTCAGGTCACCAATAGGAACTCCTAAAGTAACTCCCTCAAGTCCAACAGGATCTCCCATAAGATCTCTTTCTAGAACAAAAGTGCCCACCTCACTATGAACTTTATTAACACTGGGATCGGGAGTGGAATATGGATACACAATGAAAATCTTCTTAACAGGAGTGACACAGAAGGCTAACCTTTCTTTAAATGTTACTCCTAAGAATGAACGGACACCAATATCACTTTCAACATGAACGGGTATAAATGGTTGGTTGTTGCATGTGTAAGGAACCTCCAATTTCAACCAATACATTTGTTTATCAACTTTAAGTTCCTTGTGCAATATGTCAAGAAGTTGCAAGTACGTTACATTATCCTCCATCAGTATCACCATGCATTGAGGGTCCTTGAAAATCCACTTCTTCCCTTCTAATTCCCAAACACCATTGTAAGATACAAAAATGTAGACAATGGAACCTGTGTTGGAAAAAAAACAAAGAAATTGTTAAAAAAAACTGTAAAATTTTCACAAAGTCATGAAAAATAATATTATCGAGAGCTATCATCGAGATATTATCGAGTTCTTATTAAGATACCAATTCTTAAATTGAACATAACCCTAACCAAAACCTTCATCGAGTCCCTATCAAGCACTGACCATCGAGCCACAATTGAGCAACATTAAACTCTTAACATGACATACGTATCTGCCAATTATCGAGCCCCTATTGAGCTCCTATCAGGCACATATCAAGAAAACTACTAAACCATATATTCTAGGGTCCAATCGAACCCCTATCTAGTTTCCATCAAGCACAATCAAGCAACAAAGCCTATAAAGCTCATGAAAGAACCGTCTTCTACGTACCATCAAGCCCTTATTGAGCTATTATCGAGCTCCTATCGAGCAAAAAAGTTGCAAAAAACCCAGAAAAATGTAGACCGTGAAATCTCTCTAACAAACCCAAAAAACACACCAATATAGGATCAGATCTATTCGAAATAGCCAAAAAAAATTAAACAAACAATACCCAACACAAAAAATAAACAATCTTCTTACCCATGGTTTTTCTCCTCCAAAAACCCTCAAAATTGATGTTGCCTTTGATATTGGGGGCTTCACAGAGACATTGGAGATGGCTAACAACGATTTCAACAAGAAAATGATACAAGTCTGTGGGTTTTGGTGAGAATTTCGTGAGAATGAGAGAGAGAGAGAGAGAGGAAGAGAAGGTAAAATAGATTCTTGATATAATGGGAAGGGTATTTTGGGTACGAGGGCAAAGTTTAGCATCAAATTGAAAGGATAAATAGTGCTAGAATTTTTTTTGGTAATATTAGACGCTATTAAGTATAAATAGTGAAATTTCCTAAAACAAACTAAAAAAAATGACATTAGAAACAACTAAAAAAAAAAAAAAAACTAAACAACACAAACACAAACACAAATAACAACTAAACAAATGACAAAAAAATTAAATAGGAAGTTTTCCTTTTTCCCACACTTAATTTTAGCATTGTCCTCAAGACATATACTAAATAAAAAATCAATGAAAAATAAAAAGATAAGGGTAAGAAAAACTCCTACAAGTTTGGTTTGTTTGATGTTGTTAGCTCAACTGAATGATGTGGTCATAAATGTTATGGTGGGTCTTTTAATAGAACCTTCTTCCTCTTGTACTTATCAATAGAATTCAACATATCAAACTGTATAACTTCACCATCAAATTTCATTGTAAGTGCCCATACTTTGACTTCCAGCTTTGTACTTGTAATAAGTCGGAATGGCCTCCTAAATTGAACATGCACCAAAACATCTTCAACTACCCTTAGGGAATAAACATTAATGCGATCGGCCAATCGAATAATAACACCAGTTTCTTTTAATAACCCTTGATTTAAAGAAGCAAAAATAAAATAAGACATAACATTAATAGGTGCTCCTAAATCTATCATACAATGATCAAACGTAGTTTTACTGATGATGCATGGATTTTTAAACATCTCAAGGTCTTGACACTTAGGTAGCAACTTCCTTTGGAGAATAGCAGAAATATTCTCCCCTACACTTATTTTTTTGATCACTTCTCATCTTTCTTCTATTGGTACACAACTCTTTTTAAGAAGTTAACATAACAAGGTACTTGCTTGAATGCATCAATGAGTGGAATTTTAACCTCTACTTTGAGAAAAGTTTTAAGTAGTTCCTTATTGGCCTCCTCTTTGTTAGAATTTTTCAATCTGATCGGGAAGGGGGGAAGAGATACATAGGTTGTGACAGTTGGTTTGTATGACTTTTTCTATATTGATTGACCAAGTGAAGTGGGAGTGTCAACCTCATGTGGAGAGGATGCTTCTGAGGTTGAATTGTTGACTTCTTGAGTTGGAATTTGATCAAATATTTTGTTTGGGCGAGGTGATGAGTCAAATTGTGTACCACTTTGGAGAGATAGGGTACTATCATTTTCTATAAAATTACTCTTCAATTCTGTGGGTAATTCTCCAAAATTCTCAACCTCAAGATTATTCTATGATGTAGCAATTTGTCCCATTGTACTCTCCAAATTTTGAAAAGATTTCTAGTTACTTTAAAGAATTACTTGGGTCTGTATATTTGAAGCCACTACTATTTTTAGCATATCTGAAATTGATGGTTCCTGATCTTGTTGCATTTCTGTAGGAGCTTGTTGAGGATGAGGCATGTAAGCCTGCTGTGACATCCCTTGAAGTTGGAGATTGCTGGCATTCAATGCATTGATGACATCTCGAATTGATGGATTTAAATATTTTGGTACAAACCCATTATATTATGATGGAGAGTAGTAATTTGGTTCAACATATTGATTTCAATCGTAGAAAGTATTAGAATATTCCTCCCATTGGGGATTGTAATTGTTAGAATAGGGGTCATATCTATTCATTTGTGGATCAGAGTAGTATTGATAGTACATTGCCATGTCTCAAACCAAGTTCAATGCAAGCCCTAAAAATATCAACTACAACTAATAGACCAAGTTAGTAAAAAAAATGAATAACAAATGAAATAAAATAGTCATAGGCAACAACGTCAAAAATTTGATAGGTGTCGTATGCCATATCAAATTTAAATATTTATTTTATCAATCACTTATACCAGTTACTTCAGTATAGTGGTAAATAAAAGTCGAACCCATGAGAACTATGATCAAATTATTATTCAAAATAAGAACTAAATAGAAATTAGATAGGGAGTTTAGTTTTAAAAACTGAAAACATAAAATAAAATGATGATTAAATATTAAATAACTAAAGATAAAACAATATTAAAGAAATAGTCAAGAATTACTCTCCACCTTCGACAATCAATCTATCATCAATGACAGATAATATTTCCTATTCCCAATTAAACTATTAATCTTGTAGATAACACTTAAGCAGTCAATTATCCTAATTTCCCTATTATAATTTGTTGACTGCATTTTTTTCTATCAACTTAATATGAAAGATTAAAGGAAAAACAAGGAAAGAAAATAAGATTTTACGCGGTTCAGGCTGTAAAATAACCCTAGTCCATGAGTCTCTTTTATTTAATGGGGTTGAAGCATGTAGTAGCAGGCTTCAATGGTGGTTCTCAGGCAACGTATATATTGCATTGAATTACAGAGTTTCTCCCTCTAAAACCCCGAACCCTCTACAAGGAGATACCCTAGCCTTATTTATTGAGGTTGGGGTCATTAATGTTAATCATCTCTCATTAATCTCAGAGTCCCCTTCTTAGGGTGTTAATGTTAAATTAAAAAAAAGGGTTATGCTAAAATAAAGACTATGGCCCATGCGGATTCTACGGGGCCCATTGCAAAAAGTCATGAACAACCTTTTTGGGGAGCATATCTATGACTATCAGGGTGTGGCGCACGTTTGCCCATGTCAGACGACGTTTTGGGTAATGCCGATTGTCGAGTGTACGAACTCGACACACCATTAATCGAGGTTCACCAAAAGTTGTCAGAAGATTGCCTGGTGGCCCAAAATTGCAGTGAATGACATTTGGTTGCTATCCCAGCTCCGAGGACTGGAATTATAGACCTGGGGGACGAGTGAGTGAAGAGGGCTCCTCCGAAAGTGGCCTCACTTGGAGAGATTCCTGCCCTGAAGACAGACCTCGGAGTGTGACCTCACTCGGAGACATCCATGACTTATCTGCTGGTCCAAGAGGTGGCATCACCTGGAGGTACCCTCACCACGAGGACAGACCTCGGGGCGTGGCCTACCTTGGAGACATCCACGACTCATCCGAACTTGGTTTCCTGGATAGGTTGCACTCGGAGCACCTAATGACTTACCTCATCACTAATCACTCTTAATTGCCACGTGTCACGAGGTGAAAATATGGACAACATTTGCCCCCAAGTCTTCACTCGACCTCTGGAAATGGAGACTTAGATTAGGATGAGTGATTTGAAAAAAGTGGAGGGAGACGTCTGGACTTCCCCCTAACATCACTCTGAAAAGTAACACCACGTGTCGACGCCCTATGGCTGGGCCCATCAATCCGTGAAATTAATGAGGGGTCAAACCTACGATCCCAAACTCCCACTCCGTACTTGAGGTGTCTTTTCATCCCACGCCCCAGGCATCTCTTCCCAAGACCAATGATCATGATTCGCGCCATTTGCACCCTAATCGTTGGATTGCCCTTAGGTACCAACGTGGTAAGTAGTCTGACGGTCATGGAGGGGTTGCTTCCCCTCTAAGTTCTACTGGGTATGAAAACCAGAGAACTGCCCTTCAGCCTCCCACTCTATCCATTTAAAAATTCAAAACCTTTATGCCAGAACCCTCTTTTCTCCCTTGTTCTTTCCATATCTCCCACCATTTTTGAGTTTTCAGCAATTATGGATGATTGGTGTGAATCATCTTACTTCTGGACAAATGACAGGCGATATTTCAGAGTTAAGACTCACCTCAGCATCTATCTACCCTTTATCTCGAGTAAGTGCTTACTTATCTGTATTTAGTTTTGCATTTGCATCGGGCTTTATTTATGGGTTCAGGCGTATGCTTAGGAATTATGGCCCACAATTGCAGTGAATGACATTTGGTCGCCATCCCAGCTCCGAGGACTGGAATTATAGACCTGGGGGACGAGTGAGTGAAGAGAGCTCCTCCGAAAGTGGCCTCACCTGGAGAGATTCCTGCCCTGAAGATAGACCTCGGAGTGTGACCTCACTCGGAGACATCCACGACTTATCTGTTGGTCCAAGAGGTGGCATCACCTGGAGGTACCCTCACTACGAGGACAGACCTCGGGGCGTGGCCTACCTTGGAGACATCCACGACTCATCCGAACTTGGTTTCCTGGATAGGTTGCACTCAGAGCACCTAATGACTTACCTCATCACTAATCACTCTTAATTGCCACGTGTCACGAGGTGAAAATACGGACAACATTTTCCCCCAAGTCTTCACTCGACCTATGGAAATGGAGACTTAGATTAGGATGAGTGATTTGAAAAAAGTGGAGGGAGACGTCTGGATTTCCCCCTGACATCACTCTGAAAAGTAACACCACGTGTCGACGCCCTATGGCTGGGCCCATCAATTCGTGAAATTAATGAGGGGTCAACTCTACGATCCCAAACTCCCACTCCGTACTTGAGGTGTCTTTTCATCCCACGCCCCAGGCATCTCTTCCCAAGACCAATGATCATGATCCGCGCCATTTGCACCCTAATCGTTGGATTGCCCTTAGGTACCAACGTGGTAAGTAGTCTGACGGTCATGGAGGGGTTGCTTCCCCTCTAAGTTCTACTGGGTATGAAACCCAGAGAACTTCCCTTCAGCCTCCCACTCTATCCATTTAAAAATTCAAAACCTTTATGCCAGAACCCTCTCTTCTCCCTTGTTCTTCCCATATCTCCCACCATTTCTGAGTTTTCAGCAATTATGGACGATTGGTGTGAATCATCTTACTTCTGGGAAAACGACAGGAGATATTTCAGAGTTAAGACTCGCCTCAGCATCTATCTACCCTTTATCTCGAGTAAGTACTTACTTATCTGTATTTAGTTTTGCATTTGCATCGGGCTTTATTTATGGGTTCAGGCGTATGCTTAGGAACATCATTTTTGTGGCATTTGAGAAGCTGTTTTTGGTTTTCACAAGTCTTTTTAGAAAATTTTGACATTAGAAATTATCAAAATAGCCCTCGATACATCTTATGCCACTTTCGCATTCTGGGCCTGCAACGGGAATCTAGAAAATTCCCAGATTCTAGTAGGTTCATCACCTCCAGTAGTGTTCTCTGGCCTGATCCTAGGCTCTGAGGACACCACATATTCTTAGAAAAACTCTCCTTTTCTTTCCAAGTAGTAGTCTTAAAGTCTTCTGTGTTTTGGCCATCTGCCCTTCAATTAGGATACTAACTACTTGGTTTTTGTCTCAGATGTCTGAGGAACTTTGCCAGTGGCACGAGCAAGGTTTAAATCTCTTCAACGAGGAAATCTCTGACATGGCCCGTGAACAAGGCGCATCCGAGGATGGCACGAGGGCGGAAGTCCGAGAACCAGTCAAGGAGCTGGTATTTTGTGTTGATGTCCCATTAGCGGAGAGGCCAGGATTGTCGGACCATAGGGGTTGACCGTGGAAGAACTCAACTGGGCCCCAGTTCCACACCCCAGTGAGATGTAAGAGGTTGATGGGTTCGAAGCGGAGGATTATCACTCCCCGAGGCCCTGGAAGCCATTATGAGGCACTATGCGATCTGGGATAGGTGTCTCATGCGTCTTTGTTGGTAATCTGAGAGGCGCACCTAGTGTCAAAGGCCTTGGCACCTGGAGCCAAGCCCACCTGATGGCCGGGGCCACCCAGCCCTTACACCAGTACTTTGTGGACTTTTTGAAGTACGTTGGGATAACTCCCTTCCAACTCCTCGCAGAGATGTAAGTATTGTACTGGAAGTGGGAATGGCCCGCACCTTCACCGGCAGAAATCCTATACTTCTACAACTTCCGCATCACCCCAAGGAAGAAGTCCAACCGCGATGAGTACTATGCCTTGATAAAGTACGCCGCTTCATCCCTCGACAACAAGGCTCCTCATCACTACGAGAACTATTCTCAGGATTACAAGGACGCCTTTTTCTTCATGAACGGGTTTCTGTTCTGTAACAAACCGACCCTGATCCTCGATTTCTCCAGGGTTGGTGAGTATTTTCCCAATCGTTTTCTTTTTTCTTTGTTTTCTGGATTATTTTGTGTGCTATACTTAGTCATTTCACTGAATAGGCCCTTTCTGCCGGACTCCTTATGTCCAACTTTTTTAGGACCATCTCTAGGAGATGAAATCCCTCCCTGAGCAAGATTTGGATCTCATCTTCCTGATGACGAAGGAAAATCTCATCGGGTTGGGGGTTCTCAGTGTGGGACAAAAGATCAGCAACCTCGAGCTGACTAGGTACCGCCAGTCCAAGAAGTCTCGGGAGTTGGTGTCCCGACACATCAATTACATTGATGGGCTCACCCTAGAGATTTTGCACCAAAAACTTGCAGAGGAGCGGCTAGAGACTATCCGAGCTGTAGAGGTAGCCCAAGAAAATCAGGAGCTCAAGGAAGAGCTTTAGGCAGGGATGGAGATTTTCCATCTTGCCCCAGGTAAATCGTCCCTTACTCTAAACCACACTTCCCATGTAGGGGATAGGATAAGTCCCGAGCATGTCTGGGCCTCTCCTGCCCTTCTTCATTGTTGCCAGATCATGGATCGACACTGGACTAGGGAGTAACTTAAGGACTACTTAGACCTAATAGATGTTTAACTTCATAGCCTAAGGAGACAACTACCTCCTCAAGGCTTTGTACCCTTAAACTGAGTGACCTCTCTCAACTCTAACTGGTTATACCAATATGGAACCAACTTGAGTTGTGAGATGGGAGATAGGATAAGACACCCTCAAGGCCTGCACCAAGACATACTCATGGTGGACTTCCGAGGAGCCTACAGTGATGTTTTACTTTATTTTGGAATCTGCACTAATCATCTATTTGTTCTTGCAGATCACACGGGGCTAGCTGACATTGCCCGGTCTGCCTTGAGACTAGGAGAGCCCCCAAGCTCTTCGGTTGCTGGGGAATCATCGAGCCCTCAGGAGGATCCTGAACCTTCTCCACCAGCCAAAAGGTAGAGGGTTCCTGCTCCCCAACAGAAGTTCCTGCGGCGGATCTGCCCCCGTCTTGCAGATTCCTTCCTCCCCCATGACATACGAAGTGGTCCAAGGCTCGAACCAATCAGGGCCGGTACCCCGAGCCCGGCTCCTGGTATACCCCGAGAGTTATGAGGGGGCCCTGCTAAAGCAATATCAGAGGATGCTCCAGCATTTCGAGGTAAGAATCGAGGAAGGTAATAAGCTCCTCCACGAAACTGCGGAGACCCTTTGCCAAATGAAGTCGTTGAGAGAAAGACCCATCGTACCTCTTATGGCAGAGCTGAGTAGGAGACTCTGTTCTCCACCAAGTTAGGGGAAGTTATCACCCCTCTCACTACTAAGATCCTTCAGGGGATTAGCTCCACTATGTGCGAGCTGACTGCCCGTAGCTTCACCCAACTAGACGATAACAACGAGGCCTCCCTTGTGGCCTCTTGCCGATATGCCACTGTCCGGTAATCATCATTTCTCTATGTTTTATTTTATTCCCACAATACTATAACTAATTTTCTCCTTTTATGTAGCCCGCCTTGGCTTGTCAACGTTTGAGTGATATCATTATGGAGAAGTCTTACCAACTTCAGCGGTCCCCATAAAAGGTATCCGCCCTTAAGAAGAAACTCTAAAAACCTCACGAAGAGCTTGTTCGCGTTCAGGCTGCCCTGGAAGCTGAAGAAAAGCATTCTTGGGAGCTTGAAGAGGCTGCCCAAAAGGCCGCTGAGGACCTGCGACGGGCCCAGGAGGAGGCAAATAAAGCAACGACTGAGGTCCCCCGAGGGGTCGTTGAAAACTCCCAGCTTCAGGAGCAGCTCAGGGAGGTCATCGACCGGGCCGAGCTTGGTGAGAGGAAATCCATCCAAGCCATGGAGATGAATAGGTCTTCTCAGCGTCAGGTGGACACACTCAAGAAGGAGGTCGAGACCATCGTCGAGGACGCCTTTTATGTGGCCTTGTTCCTCAACCAAGAGATGAGTTTGGACTTCATTGGATGGCCCGAGAAGTACAAACTTCTCTTCAAAGAATACCTCTAGGTGACCCAAGTTGCAGAGGCGACTTAAGCTTCCGAGGCGGCCCAAGCTGCCGAGGTGGCCCAAATAGCCAAGGTGACTCAAACTGCCGAGGCGGCCCAAGTAGCCGAGGCGACTCAAGCTGCGACCCATTAGGTAGGGAGTGCCTCGAGCACAGACCCAATAATTGACCTGGTGGAGGAGGTATTGGAGGGTAGTTGAAACTTCGATCCCCCGAGAATTTGTCACAACTTATTTAGGCTTGCTTGCCATAAACAACTATTTTGTCTATTTAATTTGTACAAACGATACAATGTGTTTTCTTTTTAAATGCTTTTGTATCCCCTTAACGTAATCGTAAATCATGAAGGTCCTCAGACGTTGACCTAGGTCTCGCGCTTGAGTCTTGAAAACTTGAGTCTTTATCGACTCCTCTCAGTACTTAGGCAAATTTAAAGCATCTAGTGTTTCTCTATAGGCTCGCAGTCCTCGAGAGTAACTTTAACGCTAGGTCAAGCAATTACTCTACGCGGCCCTACATCCTCGAGTTCCAACGACTCAAGACGGGGCCTGCCTGTGGTACTTAGAGCTTGAGGACCTTCCTGCCAATGTTTAGACACTTGTGCATCTAATGTTACATCTTAGGCTCGAGTTCATAAGAGTAACTTTAACACGGTGTCAAGTGAGGGCATTTGACTATCCTACACCTTCGAGTTCCAACGACTCAGGCTTTAGGAGGTCTTATACTGAAGGGTCCTGCCTTAGTGCTCGACACTTCAGACATTTAGTATTGCCTTCCAGGCTCAATGTCCTTGAAAGTAACTTTAATGTAATCCCGTATCCCCGAGTCCTGATGAATCGGGGCTTTAGGGGGTCATCCACACTAAGCTATCTGCCCTTGGGAACGTTGTCACCGGAGGGCCAGCTTGGGATTCTTGATTTGCCCCCGAGTACACAACTCGAAACCTAATCATGTCGAAGTCGTGATCTCATTATCCCAGACCTCGGAGGTTGAGTTCCCCGCCCTCTGATTAGGTATACTTGTTTGTTGTTTGTACTTCCTTACTGGGCTTTTAGCTCACCCCTTACTTTCCCTTCTAGGTAGAAAATAGGTTTCTCTATGGCACGCATGGTGATGTGGGGAGTTATACCGTCGTAGTGTGTATGGCATGGGGGCATCCTATGGACGAGAAACGATCAGTTTAAAATGCCATTTTCTTTTAATAATGTTATGTTTAATGGGACTTTTTAAAACTTATCAGTGGGACTTGAACTTTTGGTTGTTCTAGAACTTTGCATGAAAACTGATATTTTTTTTTAAAACTATTGGGCCCAACTTGCATGTTTTAAGAAAGACCCCACTGAAATCTTTATAATAAGTGACCTTCTCTTATAAACCAATGAATATGTGAATGTTTTACAAAGCACTAGAGTAGGGCGTTTTACAAAAAGTTAATATAGATGCTTATCGCTCATTAGTGGGGAGTGAACCTTATGATAAAAAAGAGAAGGACAAAATGATATACATAAGTATATGCTATAGGACAATATATATCTATGTCTGCCCACAAAGCACGAAAAGTTATTGATCAGATTCGTGGACGTTCGTATGTGGAAACACTTATGATACTAGAACTAATGCCATATCGAGCATGTTATCAAATTTAAAATTGGTTTTTTCTGCGGCAACCAATGCCAATCACAATATGTGCTTCAACGAAGCTACTTTAATTATTAGTAAAGCTTAAGTCAACGAAGGCAACACTGTGAAAAAATTAAAACCTCAAGCACGGGGACGGGGCTATCCAATAAAAAGACACACTTGTCATATAACTATTGTATTGAAAGACTTAGACGTAGAAAAAGAAAATTTATATGAATATTAATAGATTATATGAATATGATATATTTTTTATATTTATATAATATTCATAAGGTCAGTATATGTATAGTAATACTAGCGGGGATTGTGGGACAAAAAATAAATCCACTTGGTTTCAGACTTGGTGCAACCCAAGGTCATCATTCTCTTTGGTTGGCACAACAATAAACTTATTCTAAGGATCTACAAGAAGATCAAAAAATACGAAATTGCATCAAGAATTATGTACAAAAAATATGAAAACATCTTCTAGTGTCGAGGGGATTACATGGATAGAGATTGAAAAAAAAATCGACTTGATTCAAGTCATAATCTATATGGGTTTCCAAAAATGATTAATAGCCCCCAAAAATGGAAGAATTACAAATGAATGTAAAAAAAGAACTTAATTCGATGAACCGAAAACTTAACATTGCTATTACAAGATTAGCAAATCCTTATGGACACCATAATATTCTAGCAGAATTTATAGTCAGACAATTAAAAAATATAGTCTCATTTCGCAAAGCAATGAAAAAGTCTATTGAATTAACTGATCAGGCAGGTACAAAAGGAATTCAAATACAAATTGCAGGGCGTATCGACGGAAAAGAAATTGCACGTGTTGATTGGATCCGAGAAGGTAGGTGGCCCCTACAAACCATTCGAGCTAAAATTGATTACTATTCCTATACAGTTGGAACTATCTATGGGGTATTAGGTATCAAATTTTGGATATTTGTCGATGAGGACTAATAATCCTTTACTTGACTTATCTTTAGATCTATCAAGTAATATACCAAAAAACCAAAAAAGAAAAAACTCTTTTTTCTATTAAATCAAAACAAAAATAAATGATTCTATAAGGTTGAATAAAAATTCTATTAATCCGTTGATTTAATATAATTGCTATACTTAGTGTGTGACTCGTTGGTTTTTTTAGGGTTAGATTTAAAAACAAAAATAGACCAGCCCATAGTATGAACTAATAACCAACTCATCGTTTCACATTATCTGGATATAAGGAACCAGTCGAGATATGATATATTGGTCATATCATTGTAGCAACTGAAATTTGTTTTGGACAATAAAAAACAAAATTGATTAGGAGTTGTGAAACAATAAAAGTTAAAGTGTGTGGATAAATGAAAAAAAGAGAGAAAAAAAATACCAATGATATAGAATTACAATATGTAAGGTCTATGATTCATTTTCATAAAGGAAAATGTAATAAAGCATTAATACTGAATTGATCCCTAATTAAACAAAATTGTTCTATTAAGAACAAACAAATAAGAACAAAAAAATCACGAGCCCTGAGTCAATAAAAACTGAGAAGATTGACTCAAGAACAAATTTCATTTAAGAGCTCCGTTGTAGAATTCAAACCTAACCATTAATCGTGAAACGATAGGAATGACAGAACCCGTGAGTGCATAATATTCTATTGAAAACGAATCATAATGATTCATTGGGTAGGATGGCGGAACGAACCAGGAATTGATTCATTTATTCTGAAAAGTCATGGCTTAAACTAATCTTATAAAATTGAATTAAAAGAGTAAATATTCGCCCACAAAAATTTTTATTTTTTGGATTTTGAAAATTTAGGCAATTCGATATAATAATAAAATGCAAAACAAAATAAAGATTTGTCATAACCTTCTATTCTAATAAATAAGAAAATGAAATTTTCTATAAATAGAAATCAAATACATGTTTACTTCATCAAATAAAGATATCCAAATTGATAATAGATTATCAAAATCAAAGACTCTCATGCTTCAATACAATCTATTTAATCAATATTTTATTGATTAAATACATGTATATCATTTTATAACTGTTTCCTTCGCGTTGGATGAGAAGAAACTCTCATGTATAGTTCTGTAGTAGAGATGGAATTAATAAAAAAAACCCTCAACTATAACACCAAAAGAACCGATTCCGTAAACACCATAAAGGAAGAATGAAGGAATGTCTTATTGAGGTAATCGTATTTGCTTCAGTAGATATGCTCTTCAAGCACTTGAACCCGCTTGGATCACATCCAGACAAATAGAAGCAGGGCGACGAGCAATAACATGAAACACACGTTGCGGTGAAAAAATATGGGTACGTATATTTCCGGACAAACCAGTTATAGTAAGACCTACAAAAACCTGTATGGGTTTGGGAAAAGGATATCCCGAATATTGGGTAGCTGTCGTTAAACCAGGTAGAATCCTTTATGAAATGAGTGGGGTAGTCGAAAATATAGCCAAAAAGGCTATTTCAATAGCGGCTTCCAAAATGCCTATACGAACACAATTCATTATTTCAGGATAGAATAGAGATGTAGAACCTAAAGAAAAAGGTTTTTGGATGAAAAAAAAAACAATTGCAGGTTTCTATTTTTGTTTTGAACAAACAAATTTTTTATTTTTTTTTTACTTCGCCCTTTGCTTTGCATTGAAAAAACAGATAAAAAATGATATGATTCAACCTCAAACCCAATTGAATGTAGCGGATAACAACAGAGCCAGAAAATTGATGTGTATTCGAATCATAGCAGCTAGTAATCGCTGATATGCTCATATTGGTGACGTTATTGTTGTTGTAATCAAGGAAGCAATACCAAATACACCGCTAGAAAGATCTGAAGTAATCATAGTTGTAATTGTATGTACTTGTAAAGAACTCAAACATGACAATGGTATGATAATACGATATGATGACGATGCTACAGTTGTATTGATCAAGAAGGAAATCCAAAAGGAACACAAATTTTTGGAGCAATTGCCCGAGAATTAAGACAATTAAATTTCACTAAAACAGTTTCGTTAGCACCTGAAGTATTATAAGATGAGACCCTAATATAGTTTTTATTTTACAGTATTTCAATGAAATTAATTTAGTAGATTGTTTGTGTCTCATGTATATGCCTTTAATT
Organism: Humulus lupulus; assembly: GCF_963169125.1. NCBI lineage: Eukaryota > Viridiplantae > Streptophyta > Magnoliopsida > Rosales > Cannabaceae > Humulus > Humulus lupulus. Next base: position 208,256,324 of record NC_084796.1, read on the forward strand.
TTTTAATTAAGAAAAAAAAGAGCATGTTGATTATATCCAAATTCGGGGACAACCAAAATCTTCATGTATTATGAGTAAAGACACTATTGCTAATATACTAACCTCTATACGAAATGCTGACATGAATAAAAAAAGAACAATTCGAATACCATATACTAATATCACTTAAAATATTGTTAAAATCCTTTTACGAGAAGGTTTTATTGAAAATATGAGGAAATATCAAAAGAACAACAAATACTTTTTAGTTTTAACCCTGCGACATAGAAGGAATAGGAAAGGGCCATCTAGAACTGTTTTAAATTTAAAACGTATCACTCGACCTGGTCTACGAATCTATTCTAACTATCAATGAATCCCTAGAATTTTAGGCGGGATGGGGATTGTAATTATTTCTACTTCACCGGGTATAATGACAAGCAGAGAGGCTCGACTAGAAGGAATTGGTGGAGAAATTTTGTGCTATATATGGTAATCTTTCTTTTTTGATATCTGAATTATATACACAACTTTCCTATTTCATATTTGTGAAAAAAAAAAATAGAGAAAAGATGGTTTTCGAATATTACGCTTCCCACATTAGTTAATCCCTCAAGTGAAAGAACAAAAAAGGTGCATGAAGGTTTAATTTTTGAACCACCTCCCACGGTATACTTTAGGATCACTTAAAAAATGAAAATCAGAGCCTCCGCTCGTAAAACTTGTGAAAAATGTCGACTGATCCGTAGGCGAGGACGAATTATAGTGATTTGTTCAAACCCAAGACATAAACAAAGACAAGGATCATTTTTAGAAAAAAGAGGAGAGGGCATTCTAGACATCGAAAGGCCCTACTGTTCAAATAATAGAAATAAATAATACATTAAAGGATCTATTTTGGCATGAATTAGATTTATGAGATGATATAATTATGGCAAAAGCTATACCAAGAAGTGATTCACGTAAGAATAGACATACTGGTTCTTGTAAAAATGCGCGTAGAATACCAAAGGGAGTTATTCATGTTCAAGCAAGTTTCAACAATACTATTGTAACTGTTATAGATGTACGGGGGTGGGTAATTTCTTGGTCCTCTGGTGGTACTTGTGGATTCAAGGGTACAAGAAGAGGGATACCATTTGCCGCTTAAACCGCAGCAAGAAATGCTATTCGGATAGTAGTGGATCAAGGTATGCAACAAGCAGAAGTCATGATAAAAGGCCCGGGTCTCGAAAGAGATGCAGCATTAAGGGCTATTCGTATAAGTGGTATACTATTAAGTTTCATACAAGATGTAACCCCTATGCCACATAATGGCTGTAGGCCCCTTAAAAAAAGGTGTGTGTAAAAATAAACATTGAAGATATTTTAAAATAAATAAATAATTCAATGATTTAATCAAATAATATCACTATGGGTCAAGAGAAAGTAATAGTATTTACTCGGCCACTACAATGGAAATGTGTTGAATCAAGAGCAGACAGTCAGCGTCTTTATTATGGATGCTTTATTCTGGCTCCACTTATGAGAGGCCAAGCCGATACAATAGGCATTGTAATGCGAAGAGCTTTTCTTGGAGAAATAGAAGGAACATGTATCACACGCGCAAAATCCGATAAAAAACCCCACGAATATTCTAACCTAGTAGGTATTCAAGAATCCGTACATGAAATTATAATGAATTTGAAAGAAATTGTATTGAGAAGTAATCTGTATGGAAGGCGCGAGGCGTCAATTTGTGTTAAGGGTCCTGGATGTGTAAGTGCTCAAGATATCATCTTACCATCCTCGGTGGAAATTGTTGATAATACACAGCATATAGCTAACCTAACAGAACCAATTAATTTGTGTATTCAATTACAAATTGAGAGGAATCGTGGATATCGTATAAAAATGCCAAATAAATTTCAAAATGAAAGTTATCCTATAGATGTTATATTCATGCCTGTTCGAAATGCAAATCATATTATTCATTCTTACGTTAATGGAAATGAAAAACAAGAAATACTTTTTCTCGAAATATGGACAAATGGAAGTTTAACTCCTAAAGAAGCACTTCATGAGGCCTCCAAAAATTTCATTGAAGAAGAAAACTTCCATCTAGAAAACAATCAACATAAAGGCACTTTACCACTTTTTTATTTTCATGGTAGAGTGGCTAAACCGAGGAAAACGAAAAAAGAAATAACATTGAAATACATTTTTATTGACCAATCAGAATTGCCCCCAGGGTCTATAATTGTCTCAAAAGGTCCAATATCCATACATTATTAGACCTTTTGAATAACAGTCAAGAAGACCTTCTGAAAATTAAAGATTTTCGCATAGAAGATATAAAACATATATTGGACGTTCTAGAAATAAAAAAGCATTTCGCATAAACTTTAATGAGTTTTGAATCTTTAACATCATCCATATACTCGGAATATACCAAAAATTGAATTAACTAACCGTATCTAGGGAAAATTCACGTTGAAGCGACTATTCACTAGATACACACATCGTAATTTATTTATTTTATTTAAAATAAATAAATAAAAGGGAATCGATTTAAAAAGGACCTAAAGTTAGGGATTTATCAATAGGTAATGTTGCTCCAATACCCAACCAAAGGGCTACTGCCGTACCAATCAAAAAGACGGTTGTCGTTACTGGACGACGAAATGGGTTTTGGAGTTTATTAACATTCTCCAAAAGGGTACTGTTAATAATCCCGCAGGTACTGAAACCATTAAAAGAACACCCAATAATTTATTTGGTTTTGTATGAAGTATTTGAAATACAGGAAAAAAATATCATTCAAGCAATATATCCAAAGGAGTTGCAAATGGATCTGTAGGTTCGCCAATCATTGATGGTTCTAGAACCGCTAAACCTACATTACATGCAACAGTACCTAAAATTACTACCGGAAAAATATATAAAAGGTCATTGGGCCATGCGGGCTCTCTGTAATAATTATGACCCATCCCTTTAGCCAATTTAGCTCTTAATATAGGATCGTTCAAGTCAGGTTTTTTTGTTATTATGATAGGTGAATTATTCTCGATCCATCCCCCAAAAGAATTGAACATGATAATTTTTCATCATCCAGCTCGAGCACAAATCAAACGAACCAAATATACCCATATAAAAAAATTGATATGCTGTCCATATCCACACATATATGAATGATTCTATATAAGTAAAAATTTACCAGTTTAGTTTCCTTTTCAGAGTTTCAACAATCAAGCATTGCACAAAATCCAGTTCTTACAGATAAATGCTCAATACCCAAGTAGGCTTACAAGGTTGATTATAATCAAGTGCTTTATGGGTCGTCTTAGACCTTTCAATTGGACTTTATCCCCCAAAATAGCGAGACTTTTTCTATACAAAGAATTTACTTATTACTAATTGAATTTAGCCTATGTTCTTCTTTATATCCCTTGTTTCACTTCGATAATATAATAAATCAAGTCAATGCATAGGAAATGAATCTATTTACATACTATTAAGTAAGTGAAAGATATAAAACATAATCTAATCAAAATTATGCCACATCACTTATTCTTTCGACTGGATCTTACGGAGCCTGTTCATAGATGGCATGATCGAGTCTGATCATAGAAAAAAAAATTATTCTCTTCCAACAAACCACCTTATCCTCTATATGGATCTTTCACGGTGGTTGGAACAATGACACTTTTTTTTTAATTCAAATGTGGCAGATAAAGACATATATTCTGCACAAACCAATCAATAGTTCAAGTCACACACTCCCATAATCCATTTTATCTTCAGAGAATTCACTTCAACTATGAGTGTCAAATACATAATGACTTTATTTATATATTTTTGTGGATTTGAAGAGAAATATCCAAATACATGTCTTATTCTTTTCAATAATCCCTATTTATAGCAATGAAATACTATTGTTCCTACCCCATGTGATAAATGATTGATTACAAATAGTATAATATAGCCTCTTTATAAAGGACTGGAAATACCTTGCTTACGTACCATTAGGAAATGCATTAACATAAATACGACAGTAAGAAGAGGTAATACAAAAGTATGTAAACTATAAAAATGAGTCAAAGTGGCTTGTCCCATACTAGCACATCCGCGCAATAACTCTACCAAGGGTGATCCTATTACATGAATAGCGTCAGGTACACCAGTTACAATTTTTACTGCCCAATAACCTATTTGGTCCCTAGGTAAGGAATAACCAGTTACACCAAAAGATGCGGTCAATACACCTAAAACCACACTTGTAACCCAAGTCAATTCACGAGGTTTTTTAAAGCCACCTGTGAGATACACACAAAATATGTGTAGGATCATCATTAGTACCATCATACTTGCCGACCATCGATGAACTGATTAGATTAACCAACCAAAGTTAGCTTCAGTCATTATATATTGAACAGAAATAAAAGCCTCCACAACAGTCGGGCGATAATAAAAAGTCATAGCAAACCTCGTAGCTACTTGTACTAAAAAAACAAGTAAGCGTAATTCCTCCTAGACAATAAAATATGTTTACATGAGGGGGAACATATTTACTAGTTATATCATCCGCAATTTCCTGAATCTCAAGACATTCTTTGAACCAATCATAGATTTTATTGAGATAGGTAAGGCAACCCCCCCCCCCCCCTGAACTGTATATGAAAATTTCATCTCGTACGACTCAAACATAAAGACCAAAATACAAGTTCTATTGGATATGCATTCGAAACTTCCTAATTTTATTATTCACTCTTTTCTAAAGAAAAGATAAAGAAAGAATAAAAAAACTATTTATTATGGTTATAATGCCAAAATCTCAAGTCGGCTCATTTATCTCTATGTTGATCAGGCCTCTTGAATCTTCTATTGCCCTATTTTATTTATTTATTTGTGTATAATGAGAATTTACTAGTGTTTCTTTATTGTTGATAGGAATTCTCTTGTTAAGACCCTATGAATCAATTAAAACCTCAAATTCATACTAGAGCCACGTTGAGTCAATAAAACATTTTCAAACTAAGTCCAAAAATTCCTTGAGTGAGAATCGTTGGATCATCACTTATTCAATGAATAGACATAATGACTAAAAATCAAAATAAACATTTGTACTTTGATCAAAATAAGCAAAAAAGGAGTCTGGTCACGAGGTCTGAATATTAAGTTAAGAATGAATCATAGTTCTAATACTTTAGTAAGATATTTCATATAGTCCGTGCCTTAGATACTATCATAGAATGACAATATCCAATGAAGTAAAACCATCTCTAGCAAGAACAGACCTGCTCTCTGTATTATCCATAAGCTCAATTCTAACAAGTCACACACTCATATTCCAGAAATACATAAACAAATAAATTTCATGATCGAACTACCAAAATAGAATGGGATAAAAATCAGAGAACTAAATGCTTCACTTTGTAGTGAAAAGTGAGTTAATAGTTTTTGTGAATCCAATTTATTCGAAATTCCGTCTAGTAAAATAGAAGAATTATAAATCTCCAAAATAATAGATAGGAATACTGCAAATAAAGCCATTTCGATACCCATCAAAGGAGTAATTCCCCACCTAGGAGTTACTTTACCATATTCTGAATTCAATGGTTTCAATAAACTCCCTGCACTAGTTCGTCTTGAACCAGATCTAGAACTACTCTCAACAGTTTGTGTAGCCATAAATCCTATTTTCTATTCATTGAGATCTATTGACTTTGTATGCCATTCCAATCTAAATTAATGATCTTATCATAGATATATTGTGGTCTTTTAATTATATAATAATGGAAACAACAACCCTAGTTGCCATATTTATATCTGGTTTACTTGTAAGTTTTATAGGGTACGCTTTATATACTGCTTTTGGGCAACACTCTCAACAACTAAGAGATCCATTCGAGGAACACGGGGACTAGTAGAAGTAATGAGCCTCCCAATATCGGAAGGCTCATTACTTTCCATTGATATAATGAAAAATTATTTCATTTTTTAGTTGGAACTTTAGGCGGTTCTCGAAAAAAGATAGCGAAAAAAATTATTCCTAGAGTTGAGACTAAAAGGAATGTATAAACCAATGCTTCCATAGATTCGATCGTGGTTTACAATTATAGCTTCCATACCTATATATTTGAGATCATCTCCTGGATAAAGAAAGAACAAACCAAGATTCAAAGAACATACATCGATTCAAATCAAGATTTATCTGGTATTCTATATCAAATCCCAAAACTAAAGACAAAAAATAACAAAACAATATTCTATCACACTACTTATCTTCTTGTAGTTGGATCTCCAAGTTTTTGGAATGCTCTAAATTCTACTCGAGCATCCAAATCTGGGTCAATACCAGCAAAAACATCCCTGAACAAAGTTCTAGCACCATGCCAAATGTGCCCGAAGAAGAAGAGCGGAGCAAACGAAGCATGTCCAAAAGTAAACCAACCCCTCGGACTACTACGAAAAACACCATCGGATTTCAAAGTAGCATGATCTAATTCAAAATTTTCATCAAATTGTGCACATCTAGCATATTTTTTCACAATAGCAGGATCACTATAACTTATTCCATTGTGTTCACTGCCATAGAACTCAATAGTTACACCTACTTGTTCAACACTATATTTTGATTTCGCTCTTCGAAAAGGAACATTGACTCTAAAAATTCCGTCTCCATCTACCAAAACAACCGGAAATGTTTCAAAAAACGTAGGCATACGACGTACAAAAATTTCACGCCCTTCTTTATCTTTAAAGATAGGGTGTCCTAACCAACCAACAGCTATTCCATCCTCGTTGTCCATTGATCTCACTCTGAATAATCCCCCTTTTGTCGGATTATTGCTGATGTAATCATAAAAGGCTAATTTTTCTGGAATTTCAGACCAAGTTTACGATAAACTTTGATTTTCGGTTAGTCCAGTACTAACACTTCGATATATTTCTTGTTGAAAGTATCCTTGATCCCATTGATAATGAGTGGGCCCAAATAATTCAATCGGGGTAGTTCCTGAACCATACCACATGATTCCAACAACTACAAAAGCTGCAAAAAACACTGCAACGATACTACTGGAAAGGATGGTTTCAATATTTCCCATATGTAATCCTTTGTATAGACGTTGGGGCGGATGGACACTAAGATGGAATAGACTCGCCAATATGCCCAAGGTTCTCGCTGCAATATGATGAGAAGCTATTCCTCCCAGAACAAAAGGATCAAAACCTTCCATGCCCCATGCTGGATTTACAGCTTGTACCCTTCCCGTTAGTCCATAAAGATTGGATACCCATATTCTAGGACCATATACGCCAAAACTAAAGCAAGCCACCCCTAGGAGAAATAAATGAATTCCAAAGATCTTGGGAAAATCCAAAGAGGGTTTTCATGTACGCTCATCAGAAAATATTTCTAGATCCCAATTCTAGATAGCTGCTAAAAAACACAAGCCAGAAAACACAATATGTGCACCAGCCACACCTTCGTAACTCCAAATACCCGGGTTTGTTATAGTGCCCCCTGTGATACTCCAACCACCCCACGAATTGTTTATTCCTAAACAAGTCATGAAAGGTATAACGAACATACCTTGTCTCCACATTGAATCAAGAACAGGGTCAGAAGGATCAAAAACTGTTAATTCGTATAGAGCCATCGAACCGGACCAACTAGCAACCAAAGTTGTATGCATTATATGGACAGAAATCAAACAGTCGGGATCATTCAATACGACCATATTAACATGATACCAAAGCAAACCCATAAAAATACCCCTTATATCAATGAAAAATAGACATTATGTAACTTTATTGCACTTTAAAAAAACTCTACTAGGGACCTTACTTTTTTAGTGGATTATCTCGGGGAAAGGATTCATATTTGTTCTATTCTTTTAGTAAGAATGTTTTTTAGTTTAGTAATAATGGAACAATTTTTCTCGTAGGAACAAGAAGTAGATTTATTCTACACCCGATAAGTACCAAGACGCAATGGTCGGACGTTGATTGCATTTTATCTGAAAAACTACCTCTTTATTTGTTCATCATTCAAAGAACCCATTTGTAAGAATTTGCCTTTTTTATAATATGAACTAAACTTATTCAATCTATGCTATGTATAAAAGATGCTAAAAGATACAATACAATATTATTACGACAATAAGCCTATTTACTCTTTCACATCAAAGTGAGATATGGTACTGAAATTTTCTTTCATTTAATGCCTATTGGTGTTCCAAAAGTACCTTTTCAAAGTCCTGGAGACGAAGATGCATCGTGGGTTGACGTATAGTGTGACTTGTCAGATATATTGGGTCATATGTTATTCCCCCGTTCTCTTCCCCGATCGAGATATCCTCCCTTTCGCCCAAGAAAGATTAATTGAATTATCAAAAATTTGGAGCGTGAAATGCAATGAAGTGCACTTAAATATATTTTGTAGGGGGGGTATACAAATTAATATTAGCAATTCAAATCATTTATGGTTGGCTTGGTTCGACCAATAAAATGAAGTATCCAGGCTCCATTTAGAAACAAAACAATTAGTAATATATCTAGGATTTCTACTTAGATGATCATATTTTATATTATATTCAATTTCTAATTTCTAATATGAATAGGCGTGATTTCAAATTGAATATTTAATATTTGGATTTGATACGAGATATGAAATAAATTGGAAAAAACAAAAGAAGTCGTAGCAAAAAGACATAGTATTTATCCATTTGTCCTATATAGGCAAATCCAAATTGAGCAGATCTTTACTTAGAGTAGAGCATAAACCTAAAAGAATTCAAGAAGAACATTCAGGAATAAGAAAATTACATTGTGATTTGGATTATGATGAAACAATACATCAATGAGAAGATAGTTCGATAAGTTTGTTTATAAGTTTAGTGATTTTTTTTGTTTATTTTTCTATTTATAGAAAATAAATATATAAATAAATAGAAACATAAACATGCCAAAACTCATCTTTTTTTACAAAATGAAAGAAAAAGAACTCTTTTATTACATTTTCGACAGAGCCGGCTATGAAAAAAAAAACTAAAATCTACTCATTGATTCTTTTTTTTTCGCAATTTGTGTTGAGCCGTATGCATCAAAAGATGCATGTATAGTTCCTAAGGGATACAAGTGTATCCCAATCAACCGACTTTATCGAGAAAGATTACTTTTTTTTAGGCCAATAGGTTGATAGCGAGATCTCAAATCAACTTATTGGTCTTATGGTATATCTCAGTATAGAGGATGATACCAAGGATCTGTATTTGTTTATAAACTTTCCCAGCAGATGGATAATTCCTGGATTAGCTATTTATGATACTATGCAATTTGTGCAACCAGACGTACAAACAAATGCATGGGATTAGTCGCTTCAATGGGATCTTTTATTCTGGTCGGAGGAGAAATTACTAAACGTCTAGCATTCCCTCACGCTTGGCGCCAATGAGTTTTTATTTTTTATTTGATTTGAGAGAAAAAAAAAGACTTTGCCTTCTCGATATAAGAAATATGATTAAGTAATAATAGCATGGCATTTCGAATTCGATATGAGAATTTTTTTTGTTTTCAAAATTATTACATTATGTATCGAAAGAGTAGTATGAGATATAAAGGTATTTCCAATTTTAGCTGATATATCAGGAGACACATTTCAGAATCACAAACTTTTACGAAAATAGAATTTTGTTTTTTACTTAGATATATTTTTTTTCAAATAAAAAAAACTTTGGGATTGCTAAATAACAGTCAAAATATATATATATAAACCAACGGAACCATCATAGTATTTTTTTTACTACTAAAAAAGGAAGGGTGGTTATTGGATCATTGACCTATGTGAATAGGATAGACCCCTATCATTTAATTTATTTTAGATTTAAGGTAAAAAAAGGGAAAAGTGAATTACATTATAGAGTCATATGCAATATACAAAAGATGCTTGTACGGTTGTTCAATTCTATCTTTTTTTTCTTATTATTCTTTTTCGCCTTTCATTATGCGAGATAAAATAATTTTTTATTATGCTATATCATCAGGGTAATGATCCATCAACCTGCTAGTTCTTTTTATGAGGCACTGACGGGGTAATTTATCCTGGAAGCGGAAGAACTACTAAAGCTGCGTGAAACCATCACAAGGGTTTATGGACAAAGAACGGGAAAATTTATATGGGTTGTTTTCGAAGACATGGAAAGAGATGTTTTATGTCAGCAGCAGAAGCCCAAGCTCATGGACTTGTTGATCTTGTAGCGGTTGAATAAAAAAGAATAGGGATTTCCGCAAATATGTAATTTGATATTTTCTCCTCTTACCAGGTTTAATATAATAACAATAAAATAAACATTGTATTCGATGAATCTATTAATAAAAAAAAAGATTCATAATCATCCGATTAGGATCAATATAAACCAACCCATTATGTATATGATTCAACATGCCAACTATTCAACAACTTATTAGAAAGACAAGACAGCCAATAAAAAATGTCACGAAATCCCCCACTCTTCAGGGGTGTCCTCAGCGACGAGGAACATGTTGTAACGTCCTGCATTTTTGGGTACCTTGAAACGACTCAGGTCGAGATTGTTTTCCCCGAGTTAAGAATATTATTTTAAATAATATTATATTTTGTTTGGAATTTATTTCCATGAGTTATTGCTAGCCAAATTATGAATTTTGTATTTAAAAGTCAAGATAAGACTTTCGGTCTTGGACCGACACAAAAACCATGATCGGGTAAAAATCTCAGAAAATAAAATAAAAAACTATGGCAAATATATTTTGGGCGTAAAATACTTTCATAAAAATTAAAGTTTGGTCAAAAATAATAAACCTAAGAGAAAATGGAAATTTTAGGGCATTTTGTGTTAAATGCTTAATTTTACCGAATCAGGGAATTTTATTCGATAAATGGACCTTAGGTTAAATTTTATTTTGATTAATTAAATTTAAATGTGAGAGACATTTAATTTAATTATTATGTGTTAAGTTTTGTGTTTAAAACTTAATAAGGGTGAAAAAGGTTATAGGACGTAAAATTGGATTTTTTCTTCATAGGAAATATTTATTAACCTTTTTATATATAAAAAAAATATGATTACATATATAACAAAAGGGGCGGTCAGCCATGTGATATAGTTTAATTGGGCTAACCAAATTTATTAAGTTTAATCCCATTTTAAATTTAGGGTAAATAGTCAAGTGGGTAGTAAAACACTTGAGTGTTTTAGGATATTTTTTAGAGCTGTATAAACTCTTCTAAACCCCCCCCCCCCCCCAAAAAAAAAAAAAAAAAAAAAAAAAAACCGACCCTATACTCTCACAAACACTCTCTTTTTTTTTTTTGAAAACTCTCTCAAGTTTTCTCTCCATCTTCAACCTCAAGAACACTAAGGAGGCTTGGAAGCATTGAGCTTTGGTCTAGGAAGGGTTTTTCTCGAAGGTAAAGTTTCAATAAACTAGACTTTTGTAAAGTTTTAACCATAGATTGTTCATTAGCTAATTATCTATGTTGTTGGGGGAAGTTGGTTAAGGTTTTGAAAGGGTTTTGAAGAAGCCAAAGCTAGTAAGAAGATCCAAACCTTAAGCAAGAACAACAAGAGGTAAAATGTTTACTTTTTATGGTTGTTATTGTATGGTTTTTATTTTTAAGCACTATTTTTTATATTTAATGCTTAAAGTTTCTTATTGGTGATGTAATAAGGTTATGGTAGTTGTTTTATAATTTTATGATGCTTGTGTGATGATTTTTGAAAATAGGGACCAAAATCCCCAAGGGTTTTGTTGGAAACCCTAAAACAAAATACATGTTTTGAGCTGTGACTTCCAAGGGGTCAAGCATCCACTGTATATTAATTTTGTAAACTTTATTTGTACTGTGATTTTTTTGAGATTGAGTACATAAAATTGAGCTTTTGAAACACTCAAAAATGTTTAAAAATGAGTGAGTTATGATATTTCAAAGTTTAGGTAAAAAAACTGTTTTTTTGTATTCTTAATTTCGGGACCAAGTTTGGACAGCCACTGTACATGGAAATTGAACCCAATTTTTCTAAAATTTGGTGGACATATTATTGGGATGACGTAGTATTCCACTGTAAAATTTGGTAAGATAATACTGAATGGTTTGAAAGTTATTAAGTGTCAAAGTTTGGAAAAACTAAGGACTTGAAAATAAGGTCATTTTTACCTCATTGTTGGAAAATAATTTCACCAATCAAAAATACTCCTTTTGACCTAAGATTTTACAAAGACCTAAATGGCATACCAAAAATGGAATTGGGAAATTTTGGTAACAATTGGGTAAGTAAATTTCAAGTTATAAACTAATAAAGTATGTAGTTAAAAAAATGTGAAAAATAGGATTTTCACACTTAGTGTAAAAATGAGATTTTGGAACTTAAGGTAAAAAGTGAAAGTTTGCTTATTGCAAGATAAAAACTTGGTAAGTCTTGAAAACATATTTTGACCTAAAATACCACTTTGAGTTTAGTGTGAATTATTTTTATTAAAGAACTTTTTTTATTCTTTTTAAAAATAAAAGATTTAATTTATTAATAAGTTAATAAATTAAAAGAGGGTTTAAAACCCTATATTTTGAGAAAATAATTAAGTAAATTATTCTTCTAGTAAGTAAACTTGATTAATTGATTTCGAAAAATTAACTAGTCAAGATGGAAAAAATTTAACGGTTTTCCTAATTAAGATAAATTAAGCTATTTTCTTAAAATGGTTTTTAGAGATTAAGACCTTAAGAAAAATAAAAGGAAAATTAAGAGTTATTTTCTTGAAAAAAATAATTAAGGAATTTAATTAGTATTTTCTGGATATAATACTGGCTAAAATCTTCTATATATCTAACCGACTTGTTGAAAGTATGGGTTAATATCATTACCTTTAAATAATAAGATTTTTAGCGGATTGTGGGAAAATACTATTGTGATACCCGAGCCTAGGTATGGAGACCATAGGATAGGTCTTCCCGAGACTTAGGGTTTAGTCTCAAATATTTTTGTATGAATTTCCTTAATGGGTTTAAAACCAAATAAGGATCATTAGTCCTTACAAATAATTTTTTAAAATGACCAAACTACCCAAAATAATAATAATGAATTATGAAGCGCCATAATTAATCCGAGTATAATGTATGGATAATTACAGTATTGGCTAAAGCATAACGGGACTATATATTGGAGGGTGAAATCCTGTTGAGAGCTAAGGACTCCAAGTAAGTCAACTTATATTGTGTGGCTGCAACATGAAATGACTATTGTATTGTATGTTAGTATAGGGACACATGCACATATATACACTATCGTAGAAATTTTCTTAGAGACGTTAGTCTAGTGAGTGCTAATTTAGAAAATATGAACGGTAGATATCCGTCATATCCTAGACTGCTGATCCCCATCACACTGCTTGATTTTATTATGTCTGGTTCATTACCGCGATGAGTGGTCAAGAGGTGAGGATTGCTGGTTAAACCTAGGGGCACCAAAAGGAATGGGACCTAGGGGCCCTCATGCTTACTTAATCAGTGAATGGTTAGAACCCGAGCAAGTGCTCTGATAAGTTATTCCCAGATAGTAGCTGTGAATATTGGCCATTTAGTGAGAGTGCCTAGAGATACTAGGGGTTGCCAAGTTTGAGTGAGGCTGAACTTCCTAGGGGCAACTGCTCACCAGCACCACTGATTAACATAGGAGTCTCTGTAAAACCGTGTAACTTCGATTACACTCTTGGATAAGTAATGATGCCCTAGGTAACTTGATGGTTACCCTTGTAAGGGATTTACTCTTGGATAAGTAGCGATGCCCTAGGTAACACGATAGTTACCCTTGATGGGGATATTTATTGGCTAGATCTTAGTGTTAAGACTCGTTTCTCTCTTATAGATTAACATTTATGATGGAGGGCGTGTTATGCTCAAATTGTTGATAAGAAATAATTGTGATATATTATATCTACTTGCTCTGGGATTTTCTGAGTGCAGGTATTTATTTGTTGATAAGAAATAGTTGTGATATAATATATTTGCTTGTTCTGGGATTTTCTGATTGCAGGAATTTATCTGTTTATATGAAATAATTTGTCATTGGTTATCAGACATGACCATAAGTTTTCCAGGATGCTTTTGCGTTCTTGAAATTGATTGTGTAGGGTCCGGATGGATCCGAAACCCTAATTCTCTGCATGCTTTTGTTTTAAAGTTGAACTTACTAAGTGTTTTCGCTTACCTAGTTGTTTCCTGTTGTAGGTAAGAACAAGGGCAAGGCAGAGCAGTGAGCGCTGGAGTCTACCTTGCAAATGTACATGTGGACCGACCTTTTGGGAAGCCATTTTATTTTTGGAAATGTTGTGTAATTTTCCTAAACTAGGCTCACTCTACTCTTTATAAAATATGTTTGTAATTAAATGTTAAGTATGGCCATACGACTTTTTAAAAAGTTTTTTTATACGAGTTTTTGAGACATTATGTTAAATGAAAACATTTATATTTCCACATTATCGATTCTTGAAAATCTAGGTCGTTACACATATACTAGGGTGTATGTGCGACTCGTTCAGATCATGGATTAGGCCAAAAGAAGAAAAAAAAACAATTGATTCGGTATCAGTGATCAGTAAGAGTGAATAGGATAGAATGGAAAAACACCATTCACTATCAAATCGAAAAATGAAAATAAATAAAAATCTAAAAAAGCTCTATCATATCCGTTTATTGTGGTATCAAATTAATGTATGGTTTCTATTGGTACAAATCCAATCACTTCCATTTTTCATTTAAGATGAGAAAGAATTCCCCATTGGTAGCAAATGGTATTCATTAAGCAGGGAAATCCTATTTAAAAAGAAGAAATATTCTGTCTTTACTCTTGACTCTTGTAAGAACGGACTAATAAGGTCAGCTATTCAGCTAATCTTTATAATATAATTACATACCGTTACTATATGAGTGGGTCTCGTTGTGAAAGACCTATTACTGGATAATTATGGGCAAAGCCAAAGAGTGTGAACTGTACAAGCTAACAATAACATTGATTAAATGAGGGAAGAGACTCTGGTGTATAGGGAGGACCTTACCATTTAAGAAGTAACCATAGAAACGATGGAACCCACTATACCTATTTACTATGTTTTATAGTATCAATACAATTTTTTATTTCTAGGTGAGAAGTCTAGAAAAAAATCATGGTTGGGAAGGTTATAGTAGCAAAAGCCATTGGAATTTTTATTTTATACATTGGAAGAATCTATTTTCTTATTAATAGACTAGAAAAGGGAAGGACAATAACTGAAAGAAAAGAAATCAATTAGTTATTCATCAAAGTTTCATTTTGTCAATGACTAGAATTAAACGAGGATATATAGCTCGAAGACGTAGAACAAAAATTTGTTTATTTGCATCAAGATTTCGAGGGGCTCATTCAAGACTTACTCATACTATTAATCAACAAAAAATAAGAGCTTTGGTTTCAGCTCATCAATCTAAGCAAAAGAGATATTTTTGTCATTTGTGGATTACTTGGCTAAATGCAAAAATACAAGACAATAAGATATACTATAGTTATAGTAGATTTATACACAATCTATACAAGAAGCAGTTGCTTCTTAATCGTAAAATACTTGCACAAATAGCTATATTAAATAGGAATTGTCTTTATATGATTTTCAATGAGATCTTAAAAGAAGGAGATTGAAAGGAATTCATTGGATTGTTTTAAACGGAGTTCCCTGGCGAATGAACTCTGGGAAGGTAGAGTAGAAATTAGTATGATAAAAAAATAGGATAGAATTTGATAAAGTCATCACAATGAACAAATATTTTCAATAAAAAAAGATTTATTCTTCTTCCCCAATTATTTTTTTTCTTACGACACTACAATCAAATCTTATCTTAATTTTGATATTTTTTTAACAAAACGTCAATTCGCATTTGAGTTCGGATTGGTATTTTTTTTATTCAATTGAAATTGAAGAGAATGCCTATTTATTTTTAGTTCTAAGACCGGTAGGTCTAGGAGTCGACTCACTTCTTTCAAATTATTTTTCACTATTAAGAAAAAGTAACAAAGATAAAATAGGAGCTTGTTTTATAGCAATAGTAATTAATCGTTGTTGTTGTAAGGTCAATCTATTCACCCGTCTAGATAATATCTTTCAATGTTCACTAATAAATCAACTAATTAAACTCATGTTTCTATAATCAATTCGATCCATCGATAGTATCGAGGGCAAACGCCTACGAAAAGATCTCTTGGATTTAAAAAAGATTCGCTTCGATTTATCCATGATTTTTTTATTCCTTGTCCCGAAAATATTAACTCTATTTTGATCGGATCAAAAATGATTTTGAATTAAGAATATAAAATTATTTTTTTTATATTTAAAAAAATATAGGATCCGCTAGATATGAGATAATTGTTGTTATATATAATATGTAATTATTGTTGTATAGAATTTGTTGTTTTTCGTCTTCTTTGGAATGTAAGGCGGACACGCGAGCGATCGGTTCAATCTATTTCTTTATCTCCCTGTGAATCATATGTTTGTAACAAGAATGACAGAATTTTCGCAATTCCAATCGACTAGGCGTATTATGTCGATTTTTTTTAGTAATATATCCGGAAATGCCTATGGATTCCTTATTCACGCGGTTTTGAACACAACTAGAACATTCCAAAATAATCGTTACTCGGGAATCTTTACCCCTAGCCATGAACCTCCTTTGGGTTTTTGATTGATTCAACTCTTCTATTTTTCTATTTTCCAATCCGAAGCGAAGAAGAAGAAAGGAAAGAAAAAAAATAGAAGTTTCTAACTTGAAATCCAATTATTAAAGATTTAGTTGCAATACAATATAGTAATAATAAGTAATATAAAAATTTCTACTTAATATATATTTTTAATTTATAATCGTTGAACAACATTGAAGTTTTTTGTATCATATTGTTGCCACATCTAGTCCATTTTCTTTTTCACTCTATTATTAATTAAATTTCTAGCCTGGAAACCCAAGTTCTTCGTTTCACGTGGGTGAATCCACTTTTAGTCTTTTTCGAATTTATTTTGAATTCTAAAAATTAAGAAGAGCAAGGGAGGGATTAGTCACAAATTTTTTATTGTATCTCTACTTTAATTTTTGTCACCCCTTCCCAATTACTATAATGAAAAAAAAAGGAATATCAACGCATCCGGAAATAAATAATTGATCTCTACCAATAGTCCTGCTAAGGACCCAAACCATATAGTACTTACTACCGGTGCCAAGGAAAGATATGTTTTTAGATCTTGCATTTTAAATCCTCCTTTTTATTTGTTATTGTAATTTTAATACAATTTATAATAAATACATAATGCTAATACATATAGAAACAGATGCGTATATGTAGTTAATGACTGATACTTGTATTTCTACACAGAATCTCTAATGCAAATTGAAATATACAACTTGAAATGTATAATGATTTAAGAGATATTCATTAGTTTTTTTTTTAAAACAATAAATACGCCCCTTTCTGTTTGAGAATTCCCCCAAAATATTCATTTTTTTATGATGGGTTTCATATTATATTATATTTATTTAGTGCGTATATAAGTCTATTATTATTATATGATATGAGCCTAAAAAAGATGAAATGACAAGATAATTGAATTTTGTATTTCAATAAAGATGTGGAAAACAAGACAAGGATTCTCTACAATGACATTGTAGACCGATTGAAAGGGATGTAGTGCAGCTCGGTAGCGCGTTTGTTTTGGGTACAAAATGTCACGGGTTCAAATCTTGTCATCCCTACCTATTACTTATCTTATGAGCAGTAACGAGGAATCAATTGAAAATTGGATATACCTAAGCAATAGAGAATAAAATTCTCTAGGATAGTATATATATCTAAGTTGGGTTGGGTTACAAAGTTATTCTTGTAATAATAATTAAGGCGCTATTAGTTCAGTTTGGTAGATCGTAGGTCTCCAAAACCCGATGTCGTAGGTTCAAATCCTACAGAGCGTGCTTCGATTCTTCTTATTTGTTAGGTCGAAAATAAAAATAAAATAATTGAATCTGACCTCCTGTAGATTAAAATAAGTAGGAGGTCAATAAAAAAAAAAGAGATGTTAATTAATCAAAGATCCAATTGATCATCACGTCTGTATTGTAAATATGCAGTTATGAATAATCCAGCCAAGGTAATAGGAATTAGACCTAAGACAATTCCAAATAAAAAAAACTTCAATCATTTCAATTTCTTTGAAAGGGGAAAAGGAGAGGTAATATCTATCCTTAAATATTAATCGGTATTACCCATGAATCTCAATGACCAAGAATTGAAAATTGACACGTAAAGTAACTATAGAATATATGAACTACCACAGAAGGTTTTTATGAATTGTTCGTTCAATTAATTTCAAATAAGTCCTATCTTGTTCAGACCGATAAATAGATCTGAGGTTATAGTCAAAGCTGCTAGTAGAAAACTGAAATAACTAGTTATAGTAGGCATAAAGAGACTAAATGAAATATGTTCTTTTTATACATATGTTTCTAAAGCACTTCCCTAAAATTCCATTTATAAAAGATATGAAGACAAACAAAAATACCAATTGAAATTTTTTAATTCATAAATTATTATAATTATAGAAGGCGGTCCTAATAAAAATAGAGTAACATAGGTAAGAACTCAAATCATCATTTGTGACATCTATCCATTTCAAAATTTCGAATTAACCGATTCATTGAGCAACTCTTGAGTTGAGTACACTAATAAACAATATCTAATATATATTAGTATATATATAGAATCTTTTTAATAAAATTTAAATAATTAGAAAGAAAAAAAGTAAAAATAGTTGTTTTATAACTTCATTCAAAAAGTAAACTTTCTTTGAATCACTTTGAAATAAAATTACCAAATCATTTTTATTTTTGTTATTTTTTATTGTATCGACGAATCCTTTTTTTTTTTTTTACTTAATTTCCAGTTTAGAATGACGAGTGTTCTTAGCTTATAATGAAAATGTCCTTTACTTGAAATTGAACTTATTTTTACATTTCGTCTTTCTTAATTACAAAGCTAAAGCTCCATCTTTGTAATTAGTTCAAGAAAGACCATTTTCTTTGGGTCTAATACAACAATAATCTGTGCATCACGAATATTGATTATTATTTTATTTATTCGTTTTTTTCTTTCCTTGAATACTAGTATTCAACCATGTTGTTTTTATAGAAAGATCATGCATGCAAAGTAGGTAAAATGAGCATTATTCTTTTATGGTCTTATGTGTAATTAAGTATATTTGCATGTTGTGTGTAACTCTTATTATGTGTGCATGGCCCATGCACACATGAGTTGTATGAAAGGGAAAATTAGTAATTATGTGAAGCTAAGGAATGTCGTTTTGATTATGGTATAGGCTTGTTGAGAAGTTGTGGTTTACTTAGCTTGGACCTGAGGTAAGGAAGTTAGATAGAATTTATGAATGTTATATTATGAATGGTAAGACTGTTGTGTGAATAAAATGTTATGAATTATGAATGCCATAATGTGATGATATGATGGCCTGTATGAATGTTGTATGATATGAATGGATGTTAGCGTGATGTACGCGACACATCAAAATTGGTTGCTAAGGATAAGAAGACGTAACCCGAGTTACTAAGGATATGAAGACATAACTCCATGGGCGGACGCGCTGAGGTTATTCAAGGACCAGAGACTCTTGTTTACCTCAAAGGGTGGCATGGACAAGTTAGCGAGCCATGTTCACAAGGAATTTTTATGAATGTGTTATGATGTTTGGTGATGTTTATGATGTTTATGATTTTGTTATGATGTCATGATGTTTATGATATGATGGTGGCATTATGTTTATGTTTATGATATTGATGCCAATTTTACGATGATGCTATGATATATAAAGATGAAGGATAGTGTTTGTAAATTGTTGTATCTTACTTGCTTATTTTTTGTACTACCTTACTGGGCTTTTAGCGCACCCCCTTACTTTCCCTTCCAAGTAGCAAATAGGTTTCTCTATGGCACGCGTGGTGACGTGAGGAGTTCTATCATCGTGGGGTGTATGGCATGGGGCATCCTATGGACGGAAAAAAGATCACTTAAAGACGTCATTTTAATTATGTTATGTTTTAAGAGACTTTTTTTAAACTTATCGGTGGGACTTAATTATTGGATTGTTTCTTTTGAACCTTGCATGAAAAACTCATATTTTCTTTTAAAACTATTGGGCCCAACTTGCATTGTTTTAAGCAAGTCCCCACTGAGATCTTTATAATAAGTGGTTTTCTTTTATGAACCAATGAAATGTGAATGTTTTATTAAGTACTAGTTTAGGGCGTTTTACACCAGTGAATATCTGTTTACTGATTTCATCTTTTACGGAGTCAACCCCCCTTTGACTGTACAAGAATATGCGGAGCTTAAGATGTCTGGAAGCACAAGAGAACGTTCTTTTGCTGATATTATCACCAATATTCGATGATGGGTCATTCATAGCATTACTATACCTTCCTTATTCATTGCAGGTTGGTTATTCGTCAGCACGGGTTTAGCTTACGATGTATTTGGAAGTCCCCGTCCAAACAAGTATTTTACAGAGAGCCGACAAGGAATTCCATTAATAATGGGCCTCTTTGATTCTTTGGAACAACTCGATGAATTTAGTAGATCATTTTAGGAGGCACAAATGACTATAGATAGATTCTATCCAATCTTTACTATGCGATGGTTAGTTGTTAACGGACTAGCTGTACCTACCGTTTCTTTTTTGGGGTCAATATCAGCAATGCAATTCATCCAACAATAAACCTAATCTGAATCATAGAGCTACGACACAGTCAAACCCGAACGAACAAAATGTTGAATTGAATCGTACCAATCTCTACTGGGGGGTTATTACTCATTTTTGTACTTGCTGTTTTATTTTCCAATTATTTCTTCCATTAAAAAAAAAAAAGAAGAATAGGAAATAATAGTAGGAATTCTCTTATCCCATTCGGAAGGATATCATCTCATAATTATCTATGGCTATTTATGTCTCTAGCATGATCGCCTGATGAAATGTGGAGGAAAGTAGGACAAATGGTTGATACTACTGGAAGGATTCCTCTTTGGATAATAGGTATTGTAGCTGGTATTCTTGTGATCGGTTTAATCGATATTTTCTTTTATGGTTCATATTCTGGATTAGGTTCACCCCTTTAGAAATTGGGTAAATTGAGTTGTAGACAGGACATGAAAGCATAAGAACTCAACGAAATCCCCCTCGAAAAAGACAAAGAAAGAGGGGGTAGGTCCCGTTGAGCTCTTAATAACCATAATATTTTATTCGTCTAAATGATAAAAAAAAGATCTTTTTCTAATGTTTCAAAAAACTCCATTTTTGTTTTTTATGATATTTTCATAAAATTAACTTAAATTACTTGATTCAGAACATCTGTTCCTCGATAATATCCATCCATACTTTAATTTATTCCATAAATCTAAAAAAGGGGTTATGATAAACCTAGAAAAAAATGGAAACTACAAGACAAATAGGAATCTTTACCGAACGGGATCAAGCATGATTATTATTTCGACACAAAAAACAGTTGTGGAAAATTCCTTTTCTTGTGTCAAAGACTAGGAATACAAAAAATTCCTTTTTGAATTAGAATTCTTTCTTTCTCTCATTCATTTTTTTTTATACTTTGGTTTCTATTGCTGCTTATTTATCTTATGGTTAGTGTTGAGTTAAATAGGATTCTATATCTAGTAGAATAGAAAACTATTGATTCATTCTATGGAATTTTAAATGGCATTTAAATTGGACAACAGTGACATAATCATATCGCTTCAATTCGATTTTGATTGAAAAAAACAAAGAAATAAATAAGAAAAGTCAAATAGTCTTCTTCATAGTATACATACTATAACTAGTAATGCGTTCCAAGTAATTCTCAAAATATGATATGATATACGATAGAAAAAGAATATAAACAAGCATAAAGACTTTTCATAAATTTTTTTGATAGAATTTCATACCATGACAGATTTTCCAACAAAAATCGGAGTTCTTTTTAGAGCTTGGTATTGAAAATATGTGGATCTAAAAATTCATTTCAGACAATTGAACCTTTTCAAACTATTTCTTTTTAAGAACCAAAAATATTTGTGCCAAAATAACTGATGCCAAGAAGAGCAAAAGGCCTTGTACACGTAATGGATATTGAAGTACTATTTCTGCATCCCCTTGACCAAATCCACCCACAATAGGATTGCTCGTTAATGGTTGATCCAGTTGGATGGATTCGACCTCTGAAACAAGAAGTTCAGGTCCTAGAGGAATAATATCAACCACTTGACGTCCATCAGATGCCTCCACTATGGTTATTCTGTGTCCCCCTTTTTCTTTTCGTATGATTTTGATTACTATACCCGCCGCTGTAGCACTATACATATTATTGTTACTCTTGCTCTCGTCGGGATAAATCTGACCCCTTCCTCAGTTCCCGCCTACATAGATGGGATATTTTAAGAAATGAATATCTTTATTAGCAGCGGGGTCCAGGGAAAGGTGATTTCACTATATTTTTTACTAGGAACAGGACCTATCACAAGAATATTTTTTTTTAGTGGGGTGATAGCTCTAAAAAGACAGATTTTCCATCTTCTCTTATATCTCAGGAGAAATACGGTCGGTGGGGGCTAATTCAAACCCCTCAGGTAAAATAAGAACAGGACACACATTAAAGGCTCCTCTTTTACCATTAGCAAGAACTTGTTTCAGTTGCAGATCATAAGGAATTCAAACAACTACTTCAAATACAGTATAGGGCAGTACCGCATGTGGAACCTCGATATGTACAGGCTTGTTAGCTAAATGACAATTGGCACATACAATACGGCATGTCGCTTCTATGAGCCGCAGTTCAAAATTGCATGCCAAAAATGCTATAAATAGGCAAATATATGTCTAAGTATAATATAGGTGTAATAATATTATCTTATATAAAATACTATTATATGTATAATATAATCTATAAGATAGTATTATATATACTATATATATGTGTGATATGTATGCATCTATTTTGAATTATGGATACAGACATAATAGAATCTTTTCTTATTGAACCAAATATGAGGTTCCAAGAGAGATGAAAGAAGATAGACAAGAAAACAAAATAGAAGGAAACGGTTTTCACTATGCGAACCACTATCTAATGAATTCAAGAGTTCTTTTATAATCTAAATGAAAGAAAAAGGAAAACGGTATCGTAATTAGATCCAAATCACAAACCGAAAGGGGGATATGGCAAAATTGGTAGACGCTGCGAACTTAATTGGAATGAGCCTTGGTATGGAAACCTACCAAGTGATAACTTTCAAATTCAGAGAAACCCTGGAATTCAAAAAAATGGGCAATCCTGAGCCAAATCCAATTTTCTAAAAACAAACAAGGATTCAGAAAGCAATAATAAATGGGTGCAAAGACTCAATGGAAGTTGTTCTAACAAATGGAGTTGGCTGCGTTGCGTTAATAATGAATCCTTTCATCGAAACTCCAAATAGGATAAAGAAGAAATATATATACATACTAAAATACCATCTCCAAATGATTAATGACAACTTGAATCCGTATATCTTTGAATTTTCATGAAAAGTGAAAGAATTGTTATGAATCAATTCTAAGTTGAAAAATGAATCGAATATTCATTAATCAAATCATTTACTCCATCAAAATCTGATAGATTTTTTGAAGACTTGATTAATCGGACGAGACTAAAGATAGTCTCATTCCACATGTCAATATCGACGACAATGAAATTTATAATAAGAGAAAAATCTGTCGACTTTAAAAATCGTGAGGGTTCAAGTCCCTCTATCCCCAAAAAGGCCAAAAGATTCCCTAATTATTTATCCTCTCATTCAGTTAGAGATTTCTAATTTGTTATGTTTCTCGTTCATTCTAACTCTACAATCGGACCTGAACGACCTTTTTTTATTTTCACAAGCCTTGTGACATATATGAAAGACCGAAAAATGAACATAAGGAATCCCAATGTGCAATTTGAATAATTAACAATGTAATCCCCTGTAACGACCCAACTATTCTAGACCTTGGACCATTAATAACTACTATACTAATCTTAAGAAAACGTACATATGAAATAACCATAACTTTATTTAAAAACTGTAAAGTAAAGGTTAAATACATAAAAATTCATTTAGGATATGGGATCCCATTGTTTTGAAAATAAAACAAAACATAACTTAAATAAATTGGTTACAAAATTAAGTGTGGAAAATAATACATAGAAATCATAACTAAAAGACTAAAAAAAAAAACTTCATCCTCTAATTGAACGCTCAGTCCATCGATTCCATCCTGCCTCAATCCACATTCCCAAGCTGCCAAGAATCTTTCCGCCGCCATAACTATTTTCCTGCACATATAAAACATAAAGGAATGACCCTAATGCCCAGCAAAGAAAATCTACTACAAGGATGAAACATAATCATACACATAACTATAAGCTATAAACATATAACATATATTTATAAAGACGTACATCATATAAGACTATACTATTAATGGCCATTAAAACATGTGATAAACCATCTGCATCCCCTTTCTAATATCTGAGGTAGGTTAGATCACATGGTAGGTTTATGATAACCCATCTACGTCCTCTGTCTAATATCTGAGGTAGGGTAAATCATAACCATGAAAGATAAGAAAACATAACATAACATACTATAGCATAACTTATCATAACATATCAACATAACATATAAGCATATAAAACTATCCTAATTTCCTTACCAAAATATTGGGATGATGAGAACAAAGTCAGAATTTTGGAACACTCCTAAAAACCATAATAGAGAGGTGATTATACTAAAGAAAAGGGATGAAAAGAATGAACTACACCATCGAAAGATACTTACCAATAAGAATCTTACATTCAAGATCTTAGATGCCTAACTAAGAATAGAGAATACGA
This sequence comes from Humulus lupulus, assembly GCF_963169125.1. Lineage (NCBI taxonomy): Eukaryota > Viridiplantae > Streptophyta > Magnoliopsida > Rosales > Cannabaceae > Humulus > Humulus lupulus. The sequence continues at coordinate 208,281,303 of NC_084796.1, forward strand.
GTTAGGATTTGAGTAGAAAAACTATAAGAACAATACAGAAAGGAACTAGAATAAGGAATACCTTGAATGCTTCTATGACCGAACTATACCTCGAAACCGAAATACACTATAACCTTACTTTGCAAGTGTTTATTAAGCTTATAACCCCAACCCAAGTGTTTATCACTCTATAGTCTCACTAGCACCTAGAAGGCTCTGATTAATGCTTGAAGAATGAATGAAAAGGCTTGGTGCTAGAACCTATTTATAGAGCTTTAGGAATAAAAATCTTCTTTTTGGCTTTGAATAAAAATAATGAATTTAATTGAAAATATTTGAATATCCTTCATCCAAAGGCTTAGGACTTGGTAAAATTTTTTAGAGAGATTTAAGGAGTCAAAGCTTGATTTTTAAAACAAAAATAATAAAAACAAATAGATACCTAACTTCTAACTCCCTAAATCTCATAACTCTAAACTCACCTGCAGTAAAATCAACATATCTGGAGCTGTAGGACTCCGATTTAGACTCTCTCTCTATACTATTAGAAAGCTAATTCAATTATCTACAACTTTCTAGAAATACTATTTTTCGAAATTCATAACATAACTGGGTCAAAAATAGGTCGAAAGTTACAGTACCCTAAAATTACGAAAAATCTAAATCTCAAATAAATAAAATTGTGACAAATGTCATGCTCCTAACAAATTCTGGTGAAGACTAAGTCTTATATTTCCCTTATTTTATCATTAAAATAATATTCCTTAATAATCATACATATGACAAGTGTCATATTCCTATTGGCTCTATCTAAACCTTAGGAATAACCATGCTCATGACAAGTGTCATATTCTTATTAGCTCTATTTAAACCTTAGGTTATAATAATTATCATATTAATAACCAACAATATTAATCAAACCTTATGTTATAATTAATATTCTTAAACTATAGGTTAAACTTATAAAATCCATAACTATTGCTAGGAGTTTCCAACTAAGTCCCGGCTTGAACCAAAATCCACAGTCATAAACATACTACAACTACTACTAGCTATTACTATTACTACTACTACCTAACTAGCTAAGTAAAGTTCTTGGACTCTACAATTCTCCCCTACTAAAAAGAATTTCGTCCTCGAAATTTGCTTACCAAATAATTCTGGATACCGGCCTTGCATGTCCTCCTCCAACTCCCACGTTGCATCCTGTTCAGAACTATTACTCCATAGGACTTTGACTATTGGAATACTCTTGGACCGTAACTGCTTCATCCCTCTATCCAGGATGCTAACCGGTCGTTCCTCATAACTCAAGTCTTTCTAGAGTGCTATCGTATCGTACTTGAGAACGTGAGATGGGTCTGACACATGCTTGCGTAGCATTGAGATGTGGAACACGTTGTGACTATCTGCTAGGGTTGGCGATAGGGCTAGTCTATACGCAACTGCTCCCACTTTGTCCAATATCTCAAAAGGACCTATAAATCAGGGACTAAGTTTTCCTTTCTTCCCAAACTGCTTCACACCTTTCATAGGAGATATTCTTAAGGAAACTTGATCTCCGACTTTGAATTCCACATCACGCCGCTTGGCATCCGCATAACTTTTCTAACGGCTTTGAGCAGCGAGCATACACTTTCTAATCAGGGCTACTACATTCGGAGCTCCTCTAACAGCTTCAATTCTAAGTAGTTTCCTTTCTCCTACCTCGTCATAATGCAACGGCGATCGACACCTTCTTCCATAAAGCAACTCATAAGGTGCCATCCCGATCGTTGACTAGTATCTATTGTTGTAGGAGAAGTCTATCAGCAGCAAATACTCACTCCAAGATCTCAATGTAAACACTGATCCTCTATCAAATACTATTGTCTTAGAGATTCTATGCAGTCATACTATTTCTTGGACTTAAACATCTCCGTATTGATCTGCTGTGTACGAAGTCTTAACATATAGGAAATGAACTGACTTGGTTAATCTATCTATTACTATCCAAGCCAAATGATGTTGCTTACTTGTTCGTGGCAAACCCATAACGAAATCTATGGCTATATCATCCCATTTCCATTTTGGAATGCTAAGTGGTTGCAATAAGCCTGCAGGCCGCTGATGTTCTGCTTTCACTTGCTAGCATACTAGACACTTAGACACTAATTCTACTATGTCCTTCTTCATCCCTGGCCACCAATACATTGCATTGATGTCGTGTGCCGTCTTGGTCGACCCTGGGTGAACTGAGTACGGGGTAATGTGCGCTTCTTCTAGAATCTTCATCTTAATCCTTTGATCATTCGGCACGCATACCCGATCTTTATATCTCAATAATCCTTGACTTGATATTGAGAAATCTGTGGCCTTGCCTTCTCTGACTGCATCCATTTGTGTCGCTAATGTGTCATCATGCCCTTGCCTAATCCGTATATCTTCTAGAAGATTTGACTGGACAAACAAATTAGCCAGCTTACCGACAACTATTTCTATTCCGGCAATGATCAGCTCCTACTGTAGCGACTTTTCTATTCCTGCTAGCGCTGATAAACTTCCATAACTCTTCCTACTTAGCGCATCGGCAACTACATTTGCCTTTCCCGGGTGGTATATGATTTCGCAGTCGTAATCCTTCACTAGCTCTAACCACCTGCGTTGCCTCATGTTGACCTCCTTCTGTGTGAAGAAGTACTTTAAACTTTTGTGGTCCGTATAAATCTCGCTCCGTTCTCCGTAAAGATAATGGCGCCAGATTTTCAACGTAAAGACCATGCGTTGGATAGCGTTGTTCGTACTCCTTTAGCTGCCGTGAGGCGTAGGCTATCACCTTATTATTCTGCATCAGCACGCAACCTAACCCTTGCTTCGATGCATCGCAGTTGACCACGAACTTATCGTTGGGTGTTGGTACACAGAGTACTGGTGCTGAGCACAACTTGTCCTTAAGCAACTTGAAGCTTTCTTCACATCTATCATTCTAGTTGAATCTTTGCTATTTCCGGGTCAGGTTGGTAAGTGGAGTGGCTATCTTAGAAAAACCCTCTATGAACCTCCTATAATAACCTGTTAATCCCAGAAAACTCCTTACTTCGGATGTGTTCTTTGGTCTTGGCCAATCCTTCACGGCCTCTACTTTTGATGGGTCTACAGCAATCTCGTCCTTGGATACTATGTGGCCGATAAATGCTACTTGTGAAAGCCAAAATTCGCACTTCTTGAACTTGGCGTAAAGATGATGCTCCTTCAGTCGTAGCAAGATTAACCTTAAATGTTTCTCGTGCTTGACTTTATCCTTTGAGTACACCAAGATGTCGTCAATGAAAACTACGATGAATTTATCCAAGTAGTCCTTAAAGAATTTATTCATTAAATCCATAAACGCAGCTGGGACGTTGGTAAGACCAAAAGACATAACTAGAAACTCATAATGTCCATAACGAGTTCTAAAAGACGTCTTGGGAATATACTCTTCTCGTACCTTGAGCTGGTGATTCCCGGACCGTAGATCAATCTAAAAAACGGTTTCCCTTCGGAGTTGATCAAACAAGTCGTCAATTCGGGGTAGCGGGTACTTATTCTTATTTTTCACCTTATTCAGCTCGCGATAATCTATACATAACTGCATGCTTCCATCCTTCTTCTTAACAAATAGTACCAGTGCTCCCCATAGTGAATGGCTCGTTCTAATGAAACCCAAGTATAAGAGTTCTTCTAACTACATCTTTAACCCCTTGAGTTCGGTAGCAGCCATCTGATATGGTGCCTTGGAAGTAGGCTCAGTGCCCGATACTAATTCTATTGTGAAGTCAATTTCCCGCGTCGGCGGCAATCCTGGCAAGTCGTCAGGAAATACCTCTGGAAATTCCCTTACAATATGTACATCTCCGACCTTTAGTGGTGTTCCCTTTACCACATGCGTAACACTAGCTAAGAATGTGTGGCATCCTTTTTCTATCATCCTCTGAGCTTTGAGAGATGAAATAAGCGGCGTATGTAGTCCTAAAACTTTTTCCATATAGCATCGTTTCTGACCGGCAGGAGTCTCGAACATCACTTGCTTACGTCTGCTATCGATGGTTACGCCATGCCTTGCTAGCTAGTCCATTCCTAATATCATGTCAAAATCTTTAATCTCCAGTTCTATCAGGTCTCCTTCTAATTCTTACGTCCTTAATTTTGATCGGTACGCCTTGTACTATCCGTGATGATAGGACTATCACCTGAATGCAACTATGTTACAAACCTAGTTCTACAAGGTTTGTCTAATTTCTCTATCATTCCTAACGAGATATAAGAGTATATTGCTCCCAAATCAAGCGATACTAGAACATATACTATCAAGGATAGGAATCTGACATGTAACTTGTAACGCCCTGGATAGCCAAGACCGTTACACTGTGTGTTTATAAAGTGCCAGACTTGCTAACCAAGTTATTTAAATAAAATCGTGTTGTTGAAACTATAAAGGAACTAGGGTTAAAAGTAATTTGGTCTCAAAAGCCACATTTTCATTAGAAGTATCATCTGTTACATGGGATCCCAAAAATATTAAGTTCAAAGACCGTTTACAAAAGACACAAGGTTTATTTACAACAACCGGCCATACTAAGGCAAAATAAGCTGTTAGGTGATCATTGTCCTAATCCACTCCTCGACCTTGGCGGTCGAACCGCTGGCTATGTACATTCCACCTCGGAGCTCTCCACCTCAGGCTTGGTCCAGCTTGCCCTTGCCTTTACCTGCACCATGTAGCACCCGTGAGCCAAGGCCCAGCAAGAAAACACAACAACAACAGAGCATGAACAATTAACAGACAAGTCAATAACTCACATTGCATCACATAAACTCAGATATATCATCAGCCAACATAATCAAGTATTCCACATGCTAGGTATTTCAGTTCATAACATCCACAATTCACAAACGATAACCAGGGCTAGCGCCCTATGGCTGCTCCCTCTGTTATCCCGTTGTTCCTGGCTCCCAGTGGCCAATCCGCGCCCTGTGCGCTTAAATCATGTACAGTACTCTTAGACCGCTTTTACATGTCCCATGGCGTAATACCAACAATGACACGATATAACTTTCGGGAGCACTTAGTCCCATCACAATCTTACAATCGGGTGCAGTTTTCTTACCTTTCAATTGACTAGTTTTTGATGCCACGAAGCCACGAGCACGGTCCTCTACCCCGAGCCTCTCCAAAGACCTAGTCACAACACAAATGAAACATCCTTTGTCACTAATCAATCCCAAAACTACTTCCCAGAACCAATCCCATACTCTCGGAATCCCCCAAATCCCTAAAACAATGCCCCGAGGACATCCCCCGAACCCCCGGAGCAAAGGCTCAAAATTGCAAAATCCCATGTTCTGAAATTGGCCTAGCGCTGCGGCGCAGCCCTGCACAGCCACGGCGCCCAGCAAGTTTGAGCCACGGTGCCCAACAAGTCAGAGAACTTGCTCTGCCCAGAATCAACCTTGCGCCGCGGCGCTCCTTCGCGAGCCCAGAAATCTGGCTTTTTCCCCTGCGTTTTCCCGAACCCAAATCACCCCAAACTCCTACCTAAGCCCCAAAACCAACTCAAAACCCCAAATAGACCATACCTCAACCTATAAACATCATAATCTAACTCAATTATACAACTATTCTCAGAATTCACACTTAAGTTTCAGATTCAAACACTTAAACCAAAACTTGAGTAAAATACAAACCAGACTTCTAAATCCTTAAACCATAACAACTATGAGATTGCAAACATATTTAATACCCTTACCTCAATCAGAAATTCAACTTGAGCTTCCTCCAATCCAAGCTTTGAGCTGAATCCCACCTTAACAAACCAGCTGAATTCCATGCAAGGCAAGCCATGGCTATCTTTTTAATTCTTTTAGAAACCAAATTCAGAACTTAACAAAATAGAGACCAAATCCTTACCTCAGTATAAACCTTGATATATGCTTGATTCCACACCCTTAAGCCCTTTACTAGCCTCAAAGAACACAGTTCAACTCCTCTTCCACTTTGCTTTCTAGGTTCTTGATTCTCCCTTTCCTTCTTGATCCTTCTAGCCTTCCAAGTCTTAACTTCAATTATACTTAGCATAAAAGAATCGTATATATCCTTTTCCCTCAGCCAAAGACATCTATACCATGCCAAAAGACCATTTTAGCCCTCCTCAAATATCCTTTCCTAACTAAACCTCAAGGGCACACTTGTCTTTTACTTACTTTACAGTTCTACCACTTTTCCAACAATACCTGTTACCCTCTATGGTTACTAACAGTTACACAAGTTACCAAATCACCAGTTACAGTTATCTAGCTTTCTAGGACCGTCTCGGTACGTGCGTCACATTGATACCACCACACCCACGCGGTACAAATCACATAGCATAATTATCACATAACATAATACACATAGTCATATAACATGCTTTAAATCATAATCATGCATCTAAATCATCAAAATCACACATAATCTCCATTACGCCCTCCAGGCACACTAATCAAGGCCCTTAAGCCTTATTAGTGAATTTGGGTCGTTACATAACTGCTTGTTACTAGCATTGGCTCCTCCTTGGGTCAAGGCAAAGACTTTGGTCTGGAACCATCGTTTAATCCTTTTTCTCCTTCTGCTTGAGCTGTGGACATTCCTTCTTTCGATGACTTTCCTAACCAAAGTTGAAGCATCCCTTGATGTTTGCATGACATTCCCCAAGATGTTTCTTTTGGCCCTTAGAGCATTGCGGGTATTCTACAGAACCCGACTTATTGCCTCCATTGTTTGCCCGTGCTCTTTTATCACCATTAGGCTGCTTATCATCTGGATGCCTTCTCTTCTGACCATTACTATTACTATTGCTATGTTGACAGCTATTGTTTTTCGACCATTTTGAGGTTGACCCTGCTGTTTAGGCTCAAGCCTACTAGCCTTCTCCTTACTAACATTCGCCTGAAGCCTTTCTACTTCTATTGTCGTTTCTAGAACATTGGCATAGGTAGTATTGCCCGGGTTTGCTAGCTTAACCCCTAATTCAATCTTTGGTCTAAGTCCTCTAACGAACTTGGTCACCCTCATAAAGTCAGTTGGAACCAACTCTAGTGAAAACTTGGCTAATCTATCGAACTGCTGAGCATATTCTACTACCATTAAGTTGCCCTGCTTCAAACTAGTGAACTCCTCGACCCTTGTAGCGATGACTGCCGAGTTGTAATACTTCTTGTGGAACAGCTCCACAAATCTTGTCCATATCATGGTGGCGACATCATTAGTTTGATGAACTAAGTCCCACCATATTCTAGCATCCTTCTTAAGCAGAGACGAAAAGTAGGATATACGGTCCGCGTTGCCGAGATTCATTTGCGCTAGGATCGACTTTACATTTCTGAGCCATTATTCTGCTTCAAAGGGGTATGTTGTCCCTTCAAAGTTTTGAGCGTGTTGCTTACAAAACCGCTCGTAGATTGGCTCCATGTGCTGAGTTGGGTATGGCACATAGTTCTCCATTGGCCATGCCCCATAGGGACCTACTTGATGGGGTACTTGAGCCATCTGCTGAGGATGTGGTTGCGGCTGAGGTGGAGGCTGAGTTTGTTGTTTCTGTTGATGTAGTAATTCATCCACTTGCTGTCGTAGTCTTGCAATTTCTACAGTGTTGTCAACCGCCACCGGCAACACTCTTTCTTTAGCAGCAGCATTGGTTGCACGCCTTCCCCTTCTGCGAACTGTAGGGGCTTCATAAGTTTTGGGATCGACGCTTTAGGCGTTTCCGTTGGTGCGAGCAAATCTTTTGAGCGACATCCTCAACAAAGTTCTAACAGTCAAGAACATGTTAGAACTTATCCTAATAGGCTCCAAGGCAAAACTTAATCTAAGCAAACATAACTCGAACCTATTAATTATGATTTCTTATGAAAAAATTATTTAAGCCTTCTTTATGATTAGGGTCTATTTCTAAACTTAGAAAAATAAGCCATCTTTATAATTTACTAAGTCTATTTCTAATCATCCTATATAACTTAATTCTCAGGCTCGAAACTCATCGTTGTTCCAAAGTTAACCATATTAAGGGAGGGCTGGGATCAGTAAAATCCTTCCCACTACTATGGCCCCCTAAACTCTCAATATAGAACCCGGTCCATTGATTTGTATCCACTCTCACTGAACTTGGTCATTATTTATTAAATTGATTATTTATTATGATTGTAGAAAAAAATCAAACTCATACATGTCATTCAAAAATAACAATGATATTTATTTGGAAAAAAAGTTTTCACTATGTGCAATCATAAATGCAAAGATAATAAATAAATAAAATAAACTAATTTACAGATATTCTTAACTAAAAACATAAGGGCTAAAACATTTTACTAACACATAATCATAACAACTATAACATAATCACTTACATTGGCGGTTAGATTCGGAGCTTGAGCGTGTGTATCAAGGAGAACTTCATGCAAATGGACCGTTGCTCTGATACCAACTATAACGACCCAATTATTCTAGACCTTGGACCATTAATAACTACTATACTAATCTTAAGAAAACGTACATATGAAATAACCATAACTTTATTTAAAAACTGTAAGTAAATGTTGAATACATAAAAATTTATTTAGGATGTGGGATCCCATTGTTTTGAAAATAAAACAAAACATAACTTAAATAAATTGGTTACAAAATTAAGTGTGGAAAAATAATACATAGAAATCATAACTAAAAGACTAAAAAACAACTTCATCCTCTAATCAAACGCTCAGTCCATCGATTCCATCCTGCCACAATACACATTCCCAAGCTGCCAAGAATCTTTCCGCCGCCATAACTATTTTCCTGCACATATAAAACATAAAGGAATGAGTCTAATGCCCAGCAAGGAAAATCTACTACAAGCATGAAACATAATCATACACATAACTATAAGCTATAAACATATAACATATATCTATAAAGACGTACATCATATAAGAGTATACTATTAATGGCCATTAAAACATGTGATAAACCATCTGCGTCCCCTTTCTAATATCTGAGGTAGGTTAGATCACATGGTAGGTTTATGATAACCCATCTACGTCCCCTGTCTAATATCTGAGGTAGGGTAAATCATAACCATGAAACATAAGAAAACATAACATAACATACTATAGCATAACTTATCATAACATATCAACATAACATATAAGCATATAAAACTATCCTATTTTCCTTACCTAAATACCGAGATGATGAGAACAAAGTCGGGATTTTGGAACACTCCTAAAACCCATAATAGAGAGGTGAGTATACTAAAGAAAATGGATGAAAAGAATGAACTACACCATCGAAAAGATACTTACCAATAAGAATCTTACGTTGAAGATCTTAGATGCCTAACTAAGAATAGAGAATACGAGTTAGGATTTGAGTAGAAAAACTATAAGAACAATACAGAAAGGAACTAGAATAAGGAATACCTTGAATGCTTCTATGATCGAACTATACCTCGAAATCGAAATACACTATAACCTTACTTTGCAAGTGTTTATTAAGCTTATAATGATTAAGCTTATAACCCCAACCCAAGTGTTTATCACGCTATAGTCTCACTAGCACCTGGAAGGCTCTGATTAATGCTTGAAGAATGAATGAAAAGGCTTGGTGCTAGAACCTATTTATAGAGCTTTAGGAATAAAAATCTTCTTTTTGGCTTTGAATAAAAATAATGAATTTAATTGAAAATATTTGAATATCCTTCATCCAAAGGCTTAGGACTTGATCAAATTGTTTAGAGAGATTTAAGGAGTCAAAGCTTGATTTTTAAAACAAAAATAATAAAAACAAATAGATACCTAACTTCTAACTCCCTAAATCTCGTAACTCTAAACTCACCCTACAGTAAAATCAATATATCTGAAGCTGTAGGACTTTGATTTAGACTTTCTTTATACCGTTAGAAAGCTAATTCAATTATCTATAACTTTCTAGAAATACTATTTTTCGAAATTCATAACATAACTAGGTCAAAAATAGGTTGTAAATTACAATATCCTAAAATTACGAAAAATCTATTTAATTATCTAAATCTCAAATAAATAAAATTGTAACAAATTTCATGCTCCTAACAAATTCTGGTGAAGACTAAGTCTTATATTTTCCTTATTTTATCATTAAAATAATAATTCCTTATGTTGACGCGGTTCTTCGCCAATAGGTAATTAAGAGAAGAAGAGAAAGGGATTAGTGCTGAAAGTAGAACCGTCACAGATGAAATCTTAGAGAATGAATTAGGTGACTCAAGACACGTTTTTAAGTGGTTCAAAGGTTAAAATCATTCTACTCCACTAGTCAATATTATTGATATATTCTGGGTTTGTGGCTACAAAGTGTATATCTCTTCTGAGATTATTTTTTCCAACCCTTATCAACTCCCAGGGTCTCCATATTTATAAGAGAAGGCACCTGGAAGTTGGTAAGGAGGTCATCCTGTGACCTTCTTATTTGTCATATCAACTCTGTGACATTCATGATTAATTCCTAAACCTGACACATGAGTATGGTCAAATCGATAGATAAGGAGATAATGGGCCGCACGGCCCAACCCAGCCGTGGGTGTCTGAATACGCACGTTCCTGCTGCGTGTCCGAGAAGTCAGGGAGATATCAGACACGTGATGTCAGATATAGGCACGTTTATCTTGTGTGTGTTGACTTTACAAAGGGTCAGAGATCTTATGAGGAGGAGCTCGTGGCACGAGCTTCTTCCCTGACCCGACCTTCGGCCTCAAGGATTCCTTCCCCCAGTCTTGGGCAGCCTCGGCGAGTTCTTGAGGATACATCGAGCTAAGGGGGTTCGACCTGGAAAACAGGATCTCCGACCTGGGGAAGTTTATGGACTAACCTTGATTAGTCCGAGGCTCGACCTGCTAATCAGCCCGTGGGAAAACCAGGGCGTACATCTGCCCCCCGAGCTCCTGCTCGTGGTATATGACGTCATATATAGAAAACCACAGTAGGGGCTTTTAGACTTCCCCACAATCCTTCGCATTCCACTTTTTGTGCAGGCGTCTGATACGTGGAACGCCATGGGTGGTGACGGTACGTTTTACGAGAATCGCATTTAATGGCCTAGTCTAAGCCCAGTCGTTGTTTCGTATTTCGAGTGGAAGGCCTCGGATCCCTCACTAGGGTCATCCAAGAGCCTTCTACACGTGATACTTCACATATATATAAAAAGGGGGTGGCCACCCTACGCACGGGCCACCCCTTCATTCAAAATTTCCCAAATTTCTCTCCTTCTTCCCTCTCTAACTTTCAGAAGAACAAAACCCTCGCCTTCGCTGCTGCCATTCTCATTGTTCAAGAAGCTTAGGCGCACGAGTTTCTCCGAAGCTTTGGAAGCTATCTCACCGACGAAGCTCCTATCAACGCAGCATTCTCTTCGACCTTCCAGCCATATACTGTAAGTTTCTTGACCCTGTTCATTTTGAAAACATGCTACTGTAGCTTAGGTAAAAAAAATTACTGTAGCCGCATGCAAGGGTTTTTTAGGTTGCGTGAATAAGGAGGGTGACAGCCTTCTTTAGGCTAGGACATATTGGTTGTAGGAAATCTCCTTAGAGTCTGGGTTTCAGGATGCTTTTTCTGGGACTTTTTCTGGGTAGGAGTTTTGGAGAATTTTGGGTGTAAAACCGGGTAGCTTAGGGAACACGCCTCATGGGCGGTTTTGCAATTCCTGCCTACTGAAACTTTCCTCCCAAGGAAAATTTCACTCTGAACCTCCTGACACTCGAATTCCGAGTAATCTGGGATCTGTTGGGAGCATACGCGCGTGTTCACTGAACCGCGTGGTTCCACTTCCCACGAGCTGGGCTTTCCTCAGCTCGTGTAAATAATAATTATTCTTCCTCCCGCTTGGGTCACCTTTTCTAAAATGTTTTCTTGTGTTCACTAGGCGACCAGATGGCTCCAAAAAAGAACCTCCCTCAGAAGAACGTTGGAAGTTCGACCTCCTGGCAGGAGAAGGGAAAGGCGGTGATGCCCAGCTCGCCGATCCCCCACTTTGGGCCGGCCGTGGAGAAACAAGTCGAGGTGGCCCTCGATGCATTCTTTGAGGCGGAGAGAATCGTCTCAAAGGTGACCGATCAGGTGAAGATCAACAAACTTTTCCTCACCCATAAGATCCCACTGGGGAAAGCCTCAGTCATAGCCCGACCTGCTGCGGAGGGCGAGCAGAGCTGCACGCCGCTAGACGAATCGTTTGCGGCCTGGAGTGGTGAACACTTCAAGGCAGGGGCCTTCCTCCCCCTGGATCAGTACTTCGCTGACTTTCTGAACTACGTGGGGTTGGCCCCTTTTCAGCTCCCCCCCAACTCCTACCGTCTGTTGGCAGGGTTGAGGTACTTGTTCAAGAAGCAGGAGTGGGAGGTCCCTACTCTTGCTGATATTTTATATTTCTTTTGCCTCAAAGCCAGCCCGGATCAGCGGGGGCGAGGTGACGGGTTTTACTATTTAACCCGTTTTCCTAATACGGTGGCGGTCATCGAGCTGCCAAGCCATCCAAATGACTTCAAGGACTAGTTCTTCATGTCAACTAGGTTCCGGAACTGTGAGCACCACTACTTCAACCGTCCTCGTAAGTGAACCCTGACCTTAGCTCGCCTTTTAAGTGTTGTTTAATTTTAGCTCCTCCCGTATTCCATTCTGATTCCAGCCCAATCTTGCAGCCATCTACGCGAGGACCGAGAAGTCTGCGACCCTCGGGGGTCAATATGAAACACTGGCGGGCTTGCCCCCCAGTGAAAAGGACTATCGCGTGCTCGTGACGGACGAGACAATGGTGTTCTGCAAACTGATTTTTCCAAATCAGACTTTGAACCTGAAGAGGCCACGAGGGCCGCCCCCAGCTCGCGCAAACAGACCTATCACCGTGGAGGAGGTCGCGGAAGAGGAGGACGAGGAGGACGAAGCAGCTGAAGTTCCACTCGTGAGGAATAGGAAGAGGAACTTGGAGGTCGCCCAAGGGATGGACGAGTAGAGGATGCAATCCGGAGCAGCCGCGGGTCCTTCCGGCCAAGGTAACCGTTTCTTGCTTAGGAATGTAGATAGGGCCACTGCGGACCCCCGGCTGGTTAGGTTCAATCCTAGGCAGATCGTCCATCACCACCAAAGGAACCCGGACCTGAACACACTCCTGCTCCATTGTGTTGACCGGCTCGTGCTGGATCACCAGGATAGTCGGCCTAGGGGTACCATAGTAGTAGATAACACCCTAGCTTTTAGGTCGATCATTTTTTAGGAGTATGGGACCAATTTACGTACATAGCCATCACTCCAGAGAGGCATCTATGCTCCGGGGCTTAGGCAGTATGTAGAAGAGTCTAGTCCCGAGTCAGAACCGGACCCCGAACTTGCGCCTATTCGGGAAATAATCATCTTAGGTTCTTCCAGCTCGGGGGGTAGGGCTCCTCTAGTATTCGTATACTTTTTGCCTTGCAATTTTAACTTGGGTATTTCTTCATGCTTTCGGCTATAATATGCATATTTTGTTGTTTAATAAACTTAGTTCGTGTTAACCGTTATTTATATCCCGGGCCCTTTAAGAAGAACCACGATCAATAAATTTAAGTTAACTTCTAAGTTTTATGACCCGGTTAAAACCAGGAACTTATTTTGAAAACTTAGTTCGTGTTAACTTTTTATCCATATCTCGTGCTCTTTAAGAAGAACCACGATCAATAAATTTAAGTTAACTTCTAAGTTTTATGACCCGGTTAAAACCAGGAACTTATTTTTAAAACTTAGTTCGTGTTAACTTTTTATCCATATCTTGTGCTCTTTAAGAAGAACCACGATCAATAAATTTAAGTTAACTTCTAAGTTTTATGACCCGGTTAAAACCAGGAACTTATTTTGAAAACTTAGTTCGTGTTAACTTTTTATCCATATCTCGTGCTCTTTAAGAAGAATCACGATCAATAAATTTAAGTTAACTTCTAAGTTTTATGACCCGGTTAAAACCAGGAACTTATTTTGAAAACTTAGTTCGTGTTAACTTTTTATCCATATCTTGTGCTCTTTAAGAAGAACCACGATCAATAAATTTAAGTTAACTTCTAAGTTTTATGACCCGGTTAAAACCAGGAACTTATTTTGAAAACTTAGTTCGTGTTAACTTTTTATCCATATCTCATGCTCTTTAAGAAGAACCACGATCAATAAATTTAAGTTAACTTCTAAGTTTTATGACCCGGTTAAAACCAGGAACTTATTTTGAAAACTTAGTTCGTGTTAACTTTTTATCCATATCTCGTGCCATTTAAGAAGAACCACGATCAATAAATTTAAGTTATCTTCTAAGTTTTATGACCCAGTTAAAACCAGGAACTTATTTTGAAAACTTAGTTCGTGTTAACTTTTTATCCATATCTCGTGCTCTTTAAGAAGAACCATGATCAATAAATTTAAGTTAACTTCTAAGTTTTATGACCCGGTTAAAACTAGGATGGGACTTAGTTCGCGTTAACCCTTATACACTGATAAGAATCAACACCTAAGTCGTTAAGGAGACCTGGTTATATCCAGGTACCATATGCCCCCCAAGTAACTGGGAAAGGGTCTTTCGTGGTTACTTTAAGATTGTACTTGCAAAAAAGAAAAACTTGATTCTTATTTATACATAAAAAGTGGCCTTCTAGGCTTTACAAGTGGATCATTGATAATATTTCTTCAAATGGATGGCGTTCCAAGTCTGTGGGACTGCCCCTCCATTAAGTCAAGCTAACTTATAGGTTCCTTCCTTGATGACTTCAATGACCTGATATGGTCCTTCCCAGTTCGGTCCTAAGACTCCATCCTTGGGATCTTTTCCGGCCAGGAAGACTCTTCTTAGGACCAAGTCGCCGACGCTAAAGGTACATTTTTTTACTTTAGCGTTGAAGTAGCGAACGATCTTTTGCTGGTAATGGGCGAGCTGGAGTTGCAAATCCTCTCGCCTTTCATCAATAAGGTCCAGGGAATGGCATAGGAGCTCGTGGTTCCTATCCTGGTCGTAAGACTGGACCCTATGCGACAGAACTTTAATTTCCACGGGGAGGACTGCTTCACTCCCAAAGGTTAGGGAGAAAGGAGTGTGACCCGTAGGAGTTCGATGTGAGGTCCGGTATGCCCAAAGGACCTGGGGGAGCTGTTCTGGCCAGATCCCCTTTGCCTCATCTAGCCTCTTCTTGAGGCTCGCCTTTAGAGTTTTGTTGACAGCCTTGACCTGGCCATTTGCCTGAGGATAGGCCACAGAGGAGAAGCTTTTCACAATCCCGTGCCTTTCACAAAACTCAGTGAACAGGTCGCTGTAGAACTGAGTACCGTTGTCGGAGACAATCTTCGTCGACAGGCTAAACCGACAGACGATGCTTTTAACCACAAAGTCGAGTACCTTCTTCGATGTTATTGTTGCCAACGGCTCTGCCTCGGCCCATTTAGTAAAGTAGTCGATGGCTACCACGGCGTAGCGGACCCCGCCCTTTTCGGTAGGCAGGGCACCTACTAAATCTATCCCCCAAACGGCGAATGGCCAAGGGGCTGAGATCATTTTCAGTTCGACTGGAGGAGCTCGGGCAACCGCAGCGAAGCGCTGGCACTTGTCGCACTTTTTCACATATGAAATCGAGTCTTTGGACAGAGTTGGCCAGAAATAACCTTTCCTGAGAACCTTCAAGGCCAGGCTTTGCCCCCCAGCATGATCTCCGCAGAATCCTTCGTGAATGTCTTGCAAGATGGCCTGTGCCTCATCTGGATGAACGCACCGGAGGAGAGGTAGGGAATGCCCACGTCGGTACAACACACCATCGACCAGCGTGTACCTCGGAGCTTGATACAAGACTCGCCGTGCATCGCTACGCTCTTCAGGCAACTTACCTTCGATGAGATACTCAAGAATGGGGGTCATCCAGGTCGGCCTGGCATCAATCATCTCGACCTCTGCCCGATCTCCCTCTATACTTGGTTCTTTCAAGAATTCTATTGGCACTAACCCCAGGGTTTCTGTCTCTCCCGAGGTGGCGAGTTTGGCGAGAGCATCTGCGTTGGCGTTCTGTTCTCGAGGTATCTGTTCAATCGATCCTTGCTCAAATGTGGGCAGCTCAGTTCTTACCTTCGCCAAATAGGCGGCCATCTTGGGTCCCCGCGCCTGATATTTTCCCAGAACTTGGTTTACCACGAGCTGGGAGTCACTGAAGCACTGGACGGAAGTCGCCTTTAACTCCTGAGCTACCCTTAGCCCAGCCAACAAAGCTTCGTACTCTGCCTCATTGTTGGATGCCTTGAACCCGAACCTTAGCGGTGAGTGGAACCTATGTCCCTCGGGAGATATTAGGATGATTCCAGCCCCGGAGCCGCCCTCGTTAGATGAACCATCAACAAAGATCTTCCACGACGAATGCGGCGAGGCGACTTGAGGTAGGCCTTCTGATGGATCCTCCTGGAATCCCGTGCACTCCACCACGAAGTCAGCCAACACCTGACTTTTTATGGCAGTTCGTGGAGTATAGAAAATCTCGAACTGACTGAGCTCGACCGCCCACTTTAACAATCGTCCTGGTGCTTCAGGCTTTTGCAAAACCTGCCTTAGAGGCTGATCGGTCATGACGTGTATCGAGTGGGACTGGAAATATGGTCTGAGCTTTTGCGAGGCTGTGATTAGGCAAAACGCCAATTTTTCCATCAGTGGGTACCGTGACTCTGCTCCGAGGAGTCTCTTGCTGATGTAGTAGACTGGCTTTTGAACTTGGTCCTCTTCTCGTACTAGCACGGCGCTAGCTGGATCCTCTGTGACGGCCATGTAGAGGAAAAGAGTTTCTCCTGCCCTGGGTTTCGACAGCACGGGCGGTTCAGCCAGATGCGCCTTCAGATCGAGGAATGCGCTTTCGCACTCTACTGTCCACTCAAATTTCTTGTTTCCCCGGAGCAGGTTGTAAAAGGGCAAACACTTGTCGGTCGATTTGCAAATGAACCGGTTGAGTGCTGCCACTCTTCCTGTGAGGCCTTGGACGTCTTTCCGCGACCTAGGGGAAGGAAGCTCGAGCAGTGACCTGATTTTGTCAGGGTTTGCCTCGATTCCTCGGGTATTGACTATAAACCCCAGGAATTTCCCTGAAACGACACCGAACGTGCATTTCTGAGGATTGAGCCTCATGTCGTATTCCCGTAGTATTTTAAAACATTCTTCCAGGTCGGAAACATGGTTGTCGGCAGTCTTTGACTTGACGAGCATGTCATCAACATACACCTCCATGTTCTTTCCGATCTGGTCCGCGAACATTCTGTTTACTAGCCTCTGGTAGGTAGCTCCGGCATTCTTCAGACCAAACGGCATAACCTTATAGCAATAGACATTCGTTGGGGTCATGAAGCTGGTATGCTCCTGGTCGGCCGGGTTCATCGCTATCTGATTGTAGCCTGAGTACGCGTCCATGAAGGACATGAGCTCGTGCCCCGCCGTAGCATCTACCAGCTGATCGATTCTAGGCAGTGGAAAGAAATCCTTGGGGCAGGCTTTATTCAGGTCAGAGAAATCAATGCAAGTCCGCCATTTCTTGTTGGGCTTTGGAACTAGCACGGAGTTGGCGATCCAAATTGGAAATTTGGCTTCGCGGATAAAGCCACACTTTTTGAGCCGGGCCACTTCTTCTTCTAGGGCTTCAGCTCGGGTTGTTCCTAAACGCCTTTGCTTTTGAGACTTGGCAGGAACGCTTTTATCCAGATGGAGCGTGTGCATGATGACACTCAGACTAATCCCCACCATGTCCTCGTGGGACCATGCGAATACGTCCAAGCTATTCTTCAGAAACGCAATCAGCTCCGCCTTTTTCTTGCCGCAGAGGTTCTTCCCAAGCTTAACCGTCCGTGACGGATTTTGTTCATCAATGTTCACCTCCTCGAGCTCCTCAATAGCCTGGAGCTCGGATCTGTCCTCGCCTACTCGGGGGTCAATGTCCTTGCTCAAGGCGATCTTTTCCTCTTCGGTATTCTGAGGTTTTTCAATCTCAGGGGCCGCCAAGGGTCCCTGAGATTCCTCCTCACCCTGAATGTCCATTGCCAGCTACCCGGGTTTAGACTTTCCCTTCATGGAAATGCTGTAGCATTCCCTGGCAGCGAGCTGATCGCTCTTGATGGTACAGATTCCTGTTGAACTAGGGAACTTCATGACGAGGTGTCGAACGGAAGTGATGGCCTCGAAAGCTATGAGCGTCGGTCGGCCCAAAATGGCGTTGTAGGCAGCGAAGCAGTCAATGACCACGAACTCAAGTAGCTTGGAGACTGTTCGAGACTCTTCTCCTAGGGTGATCACCAGCTCGATCGTCCTTATCGCTGCCGATCCTTCTCCCGAAAAGCCATATAGCATCATGGAGGTCGCCTTTAGCTCTGCGACGGTTAGACCCATCTTTTCTAATGTGGATCGGAATAAAAGGTTCACCGAGCTTCCGTTGTCCACCAACACTCTCCTCACTTTCCGGTTGGCAAGCTGGACTGCTATGACCAAGGGATCATTATGGGGGAATTGGACGTGACCTGCGTCTTCCTCCGTAAAAGTAATCAGTTGCTTCTCTAACCGCTGCTGTTTTGACCGACGCTGCTCCGGGACGAACTCCGCTCCGTTGTGGGCCTTTAACTCATTCACATAACTCTTCTGGGCGCCTCTGCTCGTGCCAGCCATGTGCGGTCCTCCAGAGATGGTGGATATCTCTCCCTCGATCACGGGAGGAGGGACGTCCTGATCTACCCGAGGCTCAGGCTGGCTGGCTGGGACTTCTGGAGTTAGTCGACCCGCTGGGACCCTGTTTCGCGAATATTGCGCCAAGGGGCCTACTCAGATGAGAGTCTCGATTTCATCTTTTAGATGCTTGCAATCGTCGGTATTGTGGCCGACGTCGTTATGGAAATGGCAGAATTTTGAAGTATCTCTCTTTCCCTTGTGGTGTTTCAATGGCTCTGGCCTCTTCCAGGGGACCCGAGTAGAGTTGGCTAGGAAGATGCTTTCCCTGGACTGGGTGAGCTCGGTATATGCTGTGAACACGAGCTTGAATTTATCCACGGACTTATTCTTCTTTTGACCGTGCTAGCTGTTTTCACCATTTCCCTTTCTTTTGCCACCACCGGGCTGGTGTTCTGCGCGTCGCCGGGGATCGCCACCACGATCTCCGTCCCCGCTCCAGCGGGCTTCTCGAGAACCAGGCTGGTCCCCGCGGCTGAAGCTTCAGCTTCTTCTAAGTTTATCCACTCTTGGGCTCTGTTAAGGAATTCGTTAACCGAGCTGACTCCCTTCCTCTGAATATCTTTCCACAGGTCTCCCCCGACCAGGATTCCGGTTCTCATGGCCATGAGCTTAGAGCTATCGTCAGCGTCTCGGGCTCGAGCAGTGACATTTGCGAATCTGCTCAAGTAGGCTTTTAGCGTTTTACCGGGCTGCTGTCTCACGTTAGCTAGGGAATCGGATTGGACTCGGGCGGCCTGGGAGGCGCGGAATGCCCTTTTGAAGTCAGCAGAAAAAGTCTTCCAGGAGCTGATTGACTGTCTTTTACTTTGCTTGAACCACTGCCTGGCAGGTCCGATCAGTGTGGAAGGGAAGATCAAGCAACGCAGCTCCGGGCCAATGTTATGAGCCATCATTAGGGTGTTGAACATCCCCAAATGATCCGACGGGTCCCCGTCCCCGTTGAACTTTGACAAGTGGGGCATACGGAAACCAGATGGGTATGCCGTCGCTGCTATATTGGGGGCGAAGAGTTCCATTTCGTCGCCCGAATCATACTCGTCTTTTTCTTTTTCTGTTAGGAGCTTCCTCATCAGCTCCTCCATCTGAGTTAGACGCTCGAGGGTTTGGTCCTGAGATCCTGGGTTATTCCGGGGTTGTTCCACAGCTCCGGACCCATTGTACATATTAGCTGGGTTGTTTCCCCTCCTATCTTGAGATAGGTTATTTGGGACGTTCCCTCTGTTACGTACTTCGGATCGGACTCCCGCCGAGTGGGCCTGACTACCATTCCTAGCCCTGTCCTCTCTGTGAGAGTTGAGGCTATCTCGAAGCTCGCCTCCCTGGGTTGTCTGGTGGCTCTGTGCCGAACTCAGTCGCTGACGCAGGTCTCCTCCGGAGAGATCACTCTGGCGGCTGCCGGTCCAATGACTCCTGCTGGATAGGCTTGGAGTCCGCCTTTGGTGGTGAGGACCTAAGCTTTCTTCAGGCGCCCTGCTATGCCGGGAAGGTCCCGCTGATGGTGGGTCTCTCCTACTACTTCCGCAAGCCGGGATGTCTCGGAAAGGCCGAGGAGACGGATATCTGATTGGAGAAGGAGGATGCCTTACTGGGGAGGCGATCCTAGTTCCATCCGGATGGATCAAATTTACCGGGGGCCTTTCGGCCCTGCTAGCTTGCTGGTCCCACCCTGGGCGAGCTGGACGAGGCGCAGGACGGTCTTCTGGGATGGGCTGACGCTGCTGGCCCGCCCCGGATCTCCTTCGGGAGTTTCCTCGAGCTCTCCGGAGCGTTCCCGAGGAAGGTTGAGAACTAGGAGTTGACGTCCTGACCGAACGGCTGTATTGCTGTTGTTCGACCCCAGGCATTTCACTGAAGTTTGCCTCTTGATGGTGTGACGAAGGGGTGGAGTTGGCTGCATGAGGCCTACCCGACCAGCTATGCCTGGGCCGATTACCCCGGTGAGACTTAGGAGCCTCACCTTGCCTCTCTCCAACGTTAACGTTGGTTGTGATAGGGGGTAGTCGGGCCAGAATATCCTGGATTTGCCGACCGGCTGTTGCTAACTGGCTCCTCAGTTGAGCATTCTCCATCTCCACCGCAGTATAATAAAACGGGTTCGGATTAGGTGGCCGGGGTGCTGAGCTACCAGTGTCGTCTTGGCCTGCCGGCTGCTTTCCTGGCCTCTGTTGGACTTCAGGAATTTGTTCATCAGGGAAGGCAATATGGTGGGCCTCCTGCCCATCCTGCTGCTCTATTTCGTTGCCATGCCTGGATCGAGTGGTCACCATAGTTGAATGTTTGTGGCAGCACTAATTGAACTTGCTCTCAATGAAAGCACCAAACTGTTGATGCAGTTCTTCGCCAACAGGTAATTAAGAGAAGAAGAGAAAGGGATTAGTGCTGAAAGTAGAACCGTCACAGATGAAATCTTAGAGAATGAACTAGGTGACTCAAGACACGTTTTTAAGTGGTTCAAAGGTTAAAATCCTTCTACTCCACTAGTCAATATTATTGATATATTCTGGGTTTGTGGTTACAAAGTGTATATCTCTTCTGAGATTATTTTTTCCAACCCTTATCAACTCCCAGGGTCTCCATATTTATAGGAGAAGGCACCTGGAAGTTGGTAAGGAGGTCATCCCGTGACCTTCTTATTTGTCATATCAACTCTGTGACATTCATGATTAATTCCTAAACCTGACACATGAGTATGGTCAAATCAATAGATAAGGAGATAATGGGCCGCACGGCCCAACCCAGCCGTGGGTGTCTGAATACGCACGTTCCTGCTGCGTGTCCGAGAAGTCAGGGAGATATCGGACACGTGATGTCAGATATAGGCACGTTTATCTTGCGTGTGTTGACTATACAAAGGGTCAGAGATCTTAGGAGGAGGAGCTCGTGGCACGAGCTTCTTCCCTGACCCGACCTTCGGCCTCAAGGATTCCTTCCCCCAGTCTTGGGCAGCCTCGGCGAGTTCTTGAGGATACCTCGAGCTAAGGGGGTTCGACCTGAAAAACAGGATCTCCGACCTGGGGAAGTTTACGGACTAACCTTGATTAGTCCGAGGCTCGACCTGCTAATCAGCCCGTGGGAAAACCAGGGCGTACACCTTAATAATCATACATATGACAAGTGTCATATTCCTATTGGCTCTATCTAAACCTTATGAATAACCATGCTCATGACAAGTGTCATATTCTTATTAGCTCTATCTAAACCTTAGGTTATAATAATTATCATATTAATAACCAGCAATATTAATCAAACCTTATGTTATAATTAATATTCTTAAACTATAGGTTAAACTTATAAAATCCATAACTATTGCTAGGAGTTTCCAACTAAGTTCTGGCTTGAACCAAAATCCACAGTCATAAACATACTACAACTACTACTAGCTATTACTATTACTACTACTATCTAACTAGCTCAGTAAAGTTCTTGGACTCTACATCCCCCTTTCGTCTTTTTAAGACATAGTCCAAGTCCTCTAGTAAAATGATGATGATGCATTATGAATGGCCGGGATTGCTCAGTTGGTAGAGCAGAGGATTGAAAATCCTTGTGTCACCAGTTCAAATCTGGTTCCTAGTACATGAGCGATTTGTATGATTATCTATTCTATAAATTAATAAATATAGGTCCACATACAGATTCTATACATAGTATTTAGAGATGTGCCCTTTTTTTTTAGAATAGTAAAAGATGAGTAAAGAGTATATGTATAATATATAAAATGTATATAAAGTATAATATGTAAACGAAAAGAGCATGTTAATACTTCATAGATCAAAAAAAGGGAAATTTTTTGGTTGAAAGACCTAAAAGTCTAGTCTGGGGGAGTTGAAGGGTGCGAATAGCCAAGGGGGAGTTGAAGGGCGCGAATAGCCAAGATTCTTCTCAGAAATAGTATAAATAGAATTTAATCCCCTTTCATTTATTTTTTTACTATTCTAATTCTTCATTTTGTCCTATGCGACTTTCCGGAGCCCACCTAAATGATGTGCGCGATGCATAGTTATATTATAGTTCAGCATTATGAACTCGTTTAGTTTCATCCTATTGACTCAACTCATCCCCAAAAAGGATCTTCAAAATAGGAAATTCGTAATGAATCTCTCTAATTGTCGAACTGTATTATCTTTTTTTTTAGTTAGTATTCATTTTATTTAGCTTATGTAAAACGTCATAATCTAATACTTTGTAAAACATTTGCATACTCATGAATTTATAGAAGAAAAGTTACTTATTATAAAATCCCAGTAGGGCCTTGCTAAAACATGCAAATTTGGGCCCAATAGTTTTAAAAGAAAATTAATAATTTTCATGCAACATTTTTAAAAATAACCAAAGTTCAAGTCCCACTGATAAGTTCTGAAGGTCAAAATAAACATAACATTATTTTTAGAAAATGGCATTTAAACTGATAATTTCTCGTTCATAGGATGCCCCCATGCCATACACACCCTGACAATAGAACTCCCCACATCACCATGCGTGCCAAAGAGAAAACCTATTTGCTACCTGGAAGGGAAAGTAAGGGGGTGAGCTAAAAGCCCAGTAAGGAAGTACAAATATCACAAGTAAAACACAACAAAACATATTCATATTCATACATCGTCATACATCATAAGCATCATTATTGTAACCATTATCCTCATACACATAAACATAATCTTCATAACACACATCATATACATAGCCATCATAAACATAACATCATAACATAAACATCATATCTTTGTGAACATGGCCCGCTACCTTGTCCATGTCACATCTTGAGGTAAACAGGATCTCTGGTCCTTGAATAAGTTTGGTGCGTCCGCCCTATGAGTTACGTCTTCTTATACTTAGTAACTCGGATTACGTCTTCACATCCTTAGTAACCCCTTTTTTGTTGAGTCGTGTTCATCACGCTAACAACCATTTCATAACATACAACTTTCAAATGACATACAATCCAGTCATATCAACACAAAATAACATTACATAATTCATATCACAAAAGCATCAGCATTCATAACATTCTTATTCATACAAGCCAACCTTACCATTCACAGTATAAACAACCAAAATTTCTAACTTCCTTACCTCAAGTCCAAGCAAAGCACAATTGACAAACTTCACAATGAGCCTATACCATAACCAAATAACATCATTCAGCATCACATAAGACTCTATTATGCCCGCTCATATATCTCATATGTGCATGTGGTGAAAACTACTCGTCATTCTCAAAATAGACAATTACACATAAAATCACCAAAAGAATAATGCAACTTATACCTATGTTACATGCATGGTTTTTAAATAAAAATCGTATGGTTGAATATTAGACACATTTTTTAACGTAAAAGTGAAATTGCATGCGACATGCATATGTGAGAACGTTGTTAAAAAGCGGCGTTAAAAACGATAATTCATGCGCGCTTATTTCTATCGTTTTTAAAAATAATGAATTAGTAACATGCTTTTATTACCATTATTTATCTCTTAAAAAAATCTCTAAGTTGGTTAAACCTCTTAAGACATTATCTTTATTTCACAAAAATAATTTATTTAGCCATTTAAAATATAATAAATCCATTTATTATTTTTAAATTACATAGAAATAACAAAGGCTTGAAAGTATTTTAATTATCATGTTTCCTTAGAAAATAAAAAATTTATTTCAATTATCAAAATTATAAACTTGATGTGAGAAAATAATATTTCTTGGTGTGGAAAACATATATTTTACTTGTATTGTTTTTAAGACTTAATTTTTAAATAGAATAAACTCATAAGTGATAATCCAATAATTATTTTTAAAATATTTGAATAAACTTTCAGCCACTATTTAATTTATTTTAAAAATCACAAGTAAATTAAATTCAACATTTTTCTTAATTAAAATAAAGAAAATCATAACTAATAAAATGAACACTCATAGTTATATTAAAAATACCACTTTTAATATTTTCATAGTTTAGGGTATTAATTTATTTTAACATACACATCAAATTCCTTTTATTTAAAAATACAACTTCACATTTTTACTGAAATTCCAGCAACCAAATATATCCTTAAAATCACCATTTTTATTTTTAAAAACTCATATTTTTCTCAAAAATATAAAAAAAAAAATCTGTAGGTAATTATTTGAGCAAAAATATCATTTCAAGGCATCTTAAGATTTTCCATTTAATTTCTTAAAACATCATAGCACTTGCAAAATTTGATTAAGCACTCAAAACATTATTCTCATCATATACAACATCATTTTACACAAAATCAGCAAGTACAATAAATCATGAAATTCATTCTTTTCATCATACTTCACAAAATTCATACATATTTAATTAACAATGTTTAAACACAGTCTCTAGCATGTTTCTACACCTCTTTTAATTATTTTAATGTTACCATTAGCATACAATAATTCATCAAACCACCTTAAAACATACTCACAAGTCATAAACAAAATAATCATCTTTAACCTTGTCTTGAATATAACTCTTGACATATTTTTATCATCCAACAAAACTAACATATATCCATTTAAAATCTTACAAATCACCTATCATATTTCTAAGATTTTTAATTGACATAAAAACATTAAAAAAAAATAACAATCATGATTTGAACATTACCCTTAAGCCGAAATCCTCATAGCCCAAAATAATCAAATAATTTCATGTTATTTAAAAAAATATATTCATCATCTTTTTTTTGTAGATCACAATTTATTAAAACCCTTACCAACCCTTTTACACATGATCTTTCTTTAACAATTAATAATAATCATACAAACCATACAACATAAACATTTAACCACCAAACAAACCTACAAGATGAACAAGGATACAATAACATTATCAAATCCATCTACCAACAAGACAACATCCCCCAACATCAACCTATATTGACCATAACCCAAAACACCATGAATACCCAAGAAAACATAAAAAAATTATTAGGGCTAAAGATCCATTACCTCTCTTGATTGTAAAATCAAGAACACCCAAAGTGACCAATACTCAAACTATATCACCCCTTGTTCAAGCCTAGGGTTTTCGGAAACCCACATGAGGAGAAGGAGAAAACCAACAACACAAACAAAACTCTAGTCAAGAATACAAGAATCAAAATAAGAGAAATTACAAACATAAACATAAAGAGACATACCCTAGAATCGATCCCTTCTTCTTCTCTTTCTCTCCTTCTCTCTCTAGAACTCGCCTCTCTCTCTCTCTCTCTCTCCTTCCCTCTAGGGCGACGGTCCAAATGAGCAAAAATGATCTTCACTTCTTTCCTTCCCTCTTTATTCTATCTACCCATAATAGCCGAAGGACAATAATTGGTAAGTTTCCCCTTGTTGATTATTTTCTTTTAATTGATTTTATTTTAATTGGTATGGAATAAAGATGACAACATCTCTTCCATTTTTAACCAAAATTCACCCAAATAAAATAGGAAAAGAAATTTTCCTTTCCCACTATGCTCACACGTCCAAGCCCCTTTCCTTTTCTTTCTTTTATTTTTTTCTAATTAATTTAATAAATAAATATAATAAAAGGAAACTACAAAGTGTGTAGAAAATTCTACACATGTGCACCATGCAACCATGCACATGCACACACTCAATAACTAGGGTGCATCACTACCTACCATGCACCTTAGTGCATTCAACCAAAACTCAATAATTCACATTTTTAAAATAAATAAATAACAATTAACAATTAAATTCACAAAATTCTGCCAAAAAATTCTAACAATTAATTTAAACAAACAAATAAAGTAATTCACAACACTTAGCAATTAAATAAATTAAAGCACAAAATTTAATAACTAAAAAAAAATTTGGTGCACTACAGCTTATCCATAATATGTGAAAGAGACTTCATCCCTTTGAATATCTAGAGTTTGAAAAGTGATTCTGATTATTCAATGAGCATCTTGTATTTCATAAAAATTAGGGGCAATATAATCCTTACGTAAAGGCCATCCTATCCAACTTTCAGGCATTAAGATACGTTTTAGACGTGGATGATTATCATAATAGATTCCCAACATATCATAAGATTCTCTTTCTTGAAAATCCGCACTTTTCCGAACCCAGAAAACATAAGAAATTCTAGGATTCTGCCTTGGAACAAATAATTTTATGCATACTTCTTCCTGCTGATCTATAGCATACTCTATTCTTGTAAGATGATATACACTAGCTAACAGTCCACCCGGTGCTACATCATAGGCACATTGGGAACATAGATAATTGTAACCATATACATATAAAATGAGAGCAATGGAATGCCAATCCTCGGGCTTTATTTGTAAAGTCTCTATTCCTTGGTATCGAAACCCAAAGATTTATGAACTAGCCCATGTTTGATTAACCAAACAGACAAACGACCCTGCATCTTTTTTCTCTCTCCCACATTTTTTTGTTTTTTTTATTTATATACGTATTATTAAGTAATAAGTATTTCACATTTATGATAAAATTTCTGAAGATTGATTCGTTGTCTATTATTCAGTGCAAAACGATCTTCGTTAATTCACTAATTCGTGGAAAGATACAGAACTTTTGTATTTTAAAAATCTTTCAGTCGAGATCTCTGAAGTAGATGGTGATTGATACAGTAATCCTTGATTATAACTTCCATTATGAGTACTGCATCTAACACGAAACTTGTGGTTGGTAGTAAAACACTGATTCCCTTGTTGAGATCAATTCGATCTTCATAGATTTCTTGAGATATTTTCTTCTGAAGTTTTGTTATAGCATCTATAACTGCCTCCAATTTAGAAGGACATCCGGGCAAATAAACATCCATAGGAATTAGCTTATCGACCCACCGAACAGTACTATACGAATCGGTACTGAACACCCCCTGTTATTGTACAGGCTCCCATAGCAATAACATATTTTGGTTCTGGCATTTGTTCATATAATCTCACTAAAGAAGGAGTCATTTTCATTGTTACTGTACCCGCTGTTAAAATTAGGTCTACATGTCTAGGACTCGATCTTGGCACCAATCCATAACGATCAAAGTCAAATCGTGAACCTATTAATGAAGCAAATTCAATAAAGCAACAACTGGTACCATAGAGAAGTGGCCATAAACAATAGAGTCTTGACCAATTTGAAAGGTCGCTTGATGTAGTTAAAATGACTAAATTTTGGGTTGTTTGATCAACTAAGGGAAACTCAATAATGGAATTCATAAATGTCTCAATCTTTTTTTTTTATTATTATTATCATATGAATATTCAAGAGCTAAGACCATTCCAATGCTCATTTTCACCATGCATAAATTGAACCAACAATTAGGATAAGTATGAAAATTAAAGCTTCTATAAATCTGAATACCCCCAATACATCGAAACTCATTACCCAGGGATAAAGAAAAATCGTTTCAACATCAAAAACAACAAAAACTAGAGCAAACATTTAATAACAAGTTTGAAATTGTAACCAAGCATCCCACATTGGTTCTATTCCCGATTCATAACTAGAAATTTTTTCTGGTACTTTTCTAATCAAGGCTAAAACTCCGGAAATTATAAATGCCAAAATAGGAATAACACTTGATATTATCATAAATGCCCATAAAATATCATATTCGTAAAGCAGAAACATACACGTACTCCCATTAATGTGGAAAATATACCGCATTAGTCAATCAAATTGGACTTAATTGTCAAGTCATCCATAATTGTTTAGTCAAAATAATCATTCATTTTGATCAAATCGCTTAATTTCGGTTGTTTGTTGCAGTATATGTTTTGTTTCAAGATTCTCTATATCCACTAGAATTTTATTTCTATTCCGTTTACTTCGATTTTCTTTTTATTTTCTATTGATATAAAAATAAAATAAATATAATAAATCGAAGTTTTAATAATAGAATAATTCGATTTTCTTTTTATTTTGTCTATCCTAGTTTTAATAATTCTTCGCAAAATGGTCTCTCATAACTTCGACACTTAGTCGAAAATTTAGATAGGTAGTCGAAAAATTCAAATAGCCGATTGAAAATTTTAGATAGCTGGTCGAAAAATTTAGACAACTAGTTGAAATTTAAATAGAGGTCATTTTGCAAAAAAATATCAAAAGTAGGTCAAAGTGCAAAATCACTAAAAAAAAAAAGAGAATTTTAACCCATTTCTCATATAAATATATAGATTTAATCCACAATTTATTTAATTATTTTTTATTTTTACAAAGAATTAAAAAAAAAAAGAAGCTTTTCTCAATCTTGACCGTTGGATCAGATTCCAAATATAGTTTCATAAATAAAAATTAAATGGTAAAAACCCTCGTGGCCATCCTCCTCCACATGTAGCTTCTGACTCTTCTCATTTCCCTTTCGCTCTCACTCCGACTCCGTTCTCTCTCTCTCTCTCTTCATCTTCTTCTTCAATGGCGGAAGCTTCAACCATCTCTTGGGTCCAAGGACCGATCTCTCTCTTCTCCAAAAAGTTTTCTTCGTTGTTATTTTTTTCTTCTCCTCCACGTTCCTCGTTTCCTCGCCGGCCAACCTCTCAATTTCTCCGGTTCTCTGCCAAAGGTTCTTCCTCCGATTCCTCCAACTTTTTCTACAATGACTCTTCCAACTTGTTCCCTTGGTCCAATGGCGACTAGGGTAACTCCTCTTTTACATGTTTTTTTTCTTTCCAACAAGTTCTTAATTGATTCGCATAATTGTTGTTTAGATCACTAATTGGTAACAGAGGAGTGTAGTTTGATCATGTCATGGTAAAGCAATCCACGACCCCAAGGCTCCAAGATTCACCTGCAAAACAAAGAACAAATACACATAGAAAAGTGTACTAAAACACAAACACTTAGAGAGAAAAAATAAGAAAAGGGAAGAAAAAGAATCACACAGAGAGATTTTATACTGGTTCAGCCTTAAAACTAAGGCCTACATCCAGTCCGAGCATTTCTCCACTATAATGAATCAGTGTTACAAAACAAACAACCCTTCTTCCTCTCCAAAGCTTCTTGAACACTCTGTACAACTCACATTATGAACACTTTGTTTACACCACAGTAAACTCTCACACACTCAAAAATGTACAAAGAAAATTAACCCCTGTTCTCTCAATCTCTCTTTTCAAAACCTCTTAAAACCTCTTATTTTTCTTGTGTGTTCAACTAATAAAACCCCTGGATATATATAGCTGCAGCTCTAGATGTTTCACGTGCTGAATGTAAAACCAGTTCTATTTTAACTGACTAAAAATATGTTGTAACTGACTAGGCTTAAAAGAGTAACATAAGAGATAAGTTATTTAATGACCTCTTAATAACAACACGTCATATGCCAGTGATATTAGGATTGCTCCAACTTATTCCACCTTAATCCTTATATTAATGGTATAAGACACTTCCTTAGATCAGTGGAGAAGTATACTCGAATTTCGGTCTTCATCATTCTTCAAGACCAATCAAGTTCAAACAATGTTTAAACTTGTTCAAAGGCAGCACCTTAGTACCCAAGTCTGCTGCATTTTCTTCAGTAGGGACCTTTTCCAAGTCAATCTCTTTGTTTTCAATTTTCTCCCTTATCCAGTACATCCTAATGTCAATGTGCTTTGAACTCTCATGGTACACTGGATTTTTGCTGAGATGAATTGCTGACTGACTATCTGAATATACAGTAACTCTTCCCTTCAACATCTTTAGCTCTTTGAGTAAGCCTTGAAGCCAAATTATCTCTTTGATGGCTTCAGTTACTACCATAAATTCTGCCTCAGTTGTAGATAATGCTACCACAAGTTGTAGTTGAGTTTTCCTGCAAATACAATTTCCATTCAACAAGAAAATAAATGAAGTTATGGACTTCCTATTGTCTCTATTTGCTGCATAGTCAGAATCCACGAATCCTTCCAATTGAATCTATCCCTTGGCTTTGTTGAAGTGCAATCCATAATTCAAAGTGCCTTTGATGTATCTTAACAACCATTTCAAACCTTCCCAATGAGGTTCGCCTGGATTAGCCATATACCTACTTAGTACACTTATAGGATAGGCTAGATCAAGTCTAGTACTCACCATTGAGTACATTAAGAAACCTATTGCTTCTGAATAAGGAACACTTTCCATTCTTTTTGTATCGTCATTAGTCTTGGGGCATTGATCATTTGAAAATTTGAAATGCCCAGCAATAGGCATGTTGACAAGTTTAGAATTACTCATGTTGAATCTGTCAAGCACCTTTGACAAGTATCCAGTTTGAGAAATAATCAACTTCTCCTCTTTGTTCTTCCTTGTAATGACCATGCCAAGAATTTTCTTTGCTGTACCCAAATCCTTCATTTCGAACTCCTTATTGAGTTGTCCTTTTAACCAAACACTTTGTTGCTTTTCTTTTCCAATTAGTAACATATCATCCACGTATAAGAGTAAGAAAATAACATCACTTGTTTCTAAATTCTTGTAGTATAAACATGTATCAAACTCAGACCTTTTGAACCCCAAACCAGTCACAAAATGGTCAAACCTTCTATTCCATTGACGAGGAGATTGCTTCGGACCATATAAAGACCTCTCTAGCTTGCATACAAGTTCACCACCTGGTTGTTCCACCTCAAAACCTTCAGGCTGACTCATGAAAATGGTTTCTTCAAGCTTTCCATTCAAAAACGTTGTTGTAACATCCATTTGTTCCACCTGAAAATCTAGTTGGGTTGCTAAAGCTAGCATGATCCTTATAGTTTTATACTTAACTACTGGTGAGAATACTTCATTATAGTCTATCCCCTCTTCTTGTGTAAAGCCCTTTGCCACAAGTCTTGCTTTATTCCTTTTTGCCTCATCATGTGTTGCTCTTTCTTTTAGCTTATAAATCCATTTACAAGCAATTACCTTCTTGTCTTTAGGCTTTGAACCTAACTCCCATGTCTTATGCTTCCTTAAAGAGTCCATTTCTTCATTCATAGCTTTAATCCACCACTTTGAATCTCTGCTTTTAATTGCTTCCAGATATGTTGATGGCTCACTTTCATCAAGTTGTCTCGCCACATTTAGAGCATATGAAATGACATCTACTTCTCCCAATTTACAAGGAACATGAATGACCCTTCTGGTTCTATCTCTAGCTAATTGATAGTTAGCAAGAGTTTCTTGATGTTTCCCATCATCAGGATGTTGCTTAGGTTCCTGACTGCCACTTTGACTAATAGACTCGTCTTCTTTTCCTTGAGACTTAACTGACGTAAACTCTATCTCTGTACTGGTACTTTGTTCACCTGGGTTTCCTGCATCACATGAAACACTACCTTTCTCTTTCAAGTGTGGAAATTCTTTCTCATTAAAAACAACATTTCTACTGTTAATTATTTTGTACCCTGGTTGTTCTAATGAGCATAGCCTAAAACCTTTAACACCACTTGGATATCCTAGAAACAAACATTTTACTGATTTTGAACTTAGTTTATCAGTGTCTTGGTGTGCATATGCTGCACAACCAAATATTCTCAAATGACTTAGGGATGGGGGATGACCCGAACATTTTTCTTTAGGGGTTTTTAGGTCAATTACTCTTTTTGGATTTCTATTTACTAAATAGGAAGTTGTAGTGACAGCTTCACCCCAAAATTATTTAGGCAAACCAAAGTTTATAAGCATGCATCTTACTTTATTTAAAAGAGTTCTATTTATTCGCTCAGCCACCCCATTTTGTTGTGGTGTGTGAATTATTGTTCTATGCCTTTCTATCCCCTCCCTTTTGCACCAAGTATTAAATTCCTCATTATCAAATTCTAGGCCATTATCTGTCCTAATAACTTTCAGCAACTTACCAGTTTGTTTCTCAACATAATTTTTCCACTCTTGAAATTTTTCAAAGCAATCACTCTTGTGTTTTAAAAGATAAATCCGTACATTTCTACTGTAGTCGTATACTATGGACAAAAAATAGCGATTTCCACCTTGAGTAGCTACTTTGCTCGGCCCCCAAAGATCCGAGTGAACATACTCCACAATCTGAGATGCTTTATGTTTTCCAATTCCAAATTTGACTTTGTGTTGTTTACCTCTAATGCATGTTTAACAAAAAGCCAGAGAAGAGGATTTTATGTTAGTTAATAAACCTTGTTTAAAAAGTTCAGTCCCTCTTTCACTCATGTGGCCTAGCCTTTGATGCCAAACTACTATCTCTGAGCTATCATGTTTGGCCATTGATGCTTCACCAGCTGTGACAGTACTACCAACAAGTACATATAAACCATGTTTTTTGATGCTTTTCATTATTACTCTTGAACCTTGTGAGATTCTGAAATTTCCATCACTTCCTTTGAAGCACAACCCTTGAGAATCCAGTGCACTAATTGATATTAAATTCCTTCTTAAATCTGGTATGTACCTCACATTTTCAAGAATCCTTATTACCCCATTGTAACGCCTTGGTTACCCCAGAACAGTTATGGTGAACTAGAAATTTGACTCGCTACCCGAGTCCTTTGGTTAAAAATGTGCTCTACGTGTTATTAACAGGCTAAGGTGGAAAGCCAACAAAAAGGAAAGGATGTATTTTATTTAATACATAAAATTGATCATGGGCCCATCAAAACATTTACAAGTTATTTACAACTCAAACTGGTCATTACTGTTTCAAATTTACAAACTCGTCGGCCGAAGCGGCAAAAATAGGGTAAACCCCCTAGTTCCTCTGAGAACTCCTTGGCCGTGGTGGTCAAGCGGCCGCATATGTACACATCACCACCTAAGCTCTCCACTCAAGGTTGGATGAGCTTTTCTTTCCCTTTACCTGCACCACATAGCACCCATGAGCCAAGGCCCAGCAAGAAAACACAGTATTGCATATAAACATTATCAAATGATTATTATTATTATAATCACACAGGGCTTATAGCTCTTAAACAGATGAGTGAATATCACTTGAGGTTCTGGTAAACCATAATGAGTGACTGACAAACAAGTCACTAATTTAAACAGATGAGTGACTGCTAGGTAAGTCACTAGCTTAAACAGATGAGTGACTGCTAGGTAAGTCACTAGCTTAAACAGATGAGAAACTGATGGGTAAGTGTAATGCCCTGGCTACCCCAGAACCGTTACAGTGAACGGTGGACCGGAAATTTGACTCACTACCTGAGTCCTTTGGTCAAAAATGTGCTCTAAGTGTAATTAACAGGTTAAGGTATAAAATCAGTAAAAAGGAAATGGAGATTTTATTACAAACTGCTCTGCAGAGCTAAACAAAACGTTTACAAGCTGTTCTCAGTACAAAATGGTCACTACTGTTGTAAAGTTACAATCCCGCCGACCTAAGCGGCAAAAATAGGGTAAACCCCCTAGTTCCTCTGAGAACACCTTGACCGTGGTGGTCAAGCGGCTGCATAAGTACACACCACCACATCAGCTCTCCACTCAAGGCTAGGTGAGCTTTTCTTTTCCTTTACCTGCACCACATAGCACCCATGAGCCAAGGCCCAGCAAGAAAACATAACACTTAATGTAAACATTATCAAATGCTTATCATGATAATCACACTGAGCATAAAGCTTTCAAGCAAATGAGTGAACACCACATGAGGTCCTGATAAACCACACTGAGTGACTGACAAGCGAGTCACTAATTCAGATGGAAGAGTGGCTAATGGGTAAGCCACTAGCCTTCAACGGGTTCTGGTAAACCGCATTGAGTGACTGCCATGCATGTCACTAATTCAAGTGGGAGAGTGGCTGCTGAGTAAGCCACTAGCCTCCACGCGCTTATTTCATTCATCGACCCTCGGGGTCGGTCTGGCATTAATGCTCTTTGAGTCATTCAATGCTAATAATCGATTAGATCCAATCTTACTGGCCTGCGTGACACACGCCAAGGCCGTCCTGACTAATAAGTCAGTTCATCGTGATCAATGCCCAATACCACTGCCGAACCTGACTAATAAGTCACAGCTTCACAGTGATACTAGCACCCTTGCCAAACCTGACTAATAAGTCAGTGCCATGCACAAATGAGCAACATATGCTAAGCATTCTATGTTCAATCCATGTCCATATTCTCACATTCAACATGCCTCAGGAATATCCATGCATGTTACACTTGGGGTGCAGTTTTCTTACCTCTGGTTCGAGCAAGAACGAACAAAAGAACAACCCTGAGAACGATCGACTTTTTGGTCCTTTAGCGGTTACCTGGTCATAACCAAAATGTAGGATTCATCAATAAAAAGTGATAACTGAGGATTCCCAAACCAAAACCCAGCCCCCGAGACCTCAAATACTACCCAACCGGGTACTAGGTCCAACCCCGAGGCCCATGGTTTGAATCCCTAAGCTAAAAACCATTTTTAACAAAATTTGGCCTATGGGCCGCGGCCCCAAAAAGCCGTGTCGCGGCACGCCTCTAAGCTCCATCTGCCAGACGCGCGTGGGCCGCGGCACGAAAAAGCTGTGCCGCGGCACCCAGCCCAGTTCAGCCCAAAACCAGCACGCGAACTCAGAATTGCCCCTGCGTTTTACCCTCAAAGCCAGCCTCTCAAACCAACTTTAAACCTCTTCCAAACACCCAATTCAACCCCCTATCAGCACCCTTAACTCACTCTCATCAAACCCCAA
The DNA here is from genome assembly GCF_963169125.1 of Humulus lupulus. NCBI lineage: Eukaryota > Viridiplantae > Streptophyta > Magnoliopsida > Rosales > Cannabaceae > Humulus > Humulus lupulus. The sequence continues at coordinate 208,316,587 of NC_084796.1, forward strand.
TCAAGCTAACACAAAAACCTCCTTTGATTCATGCTTCCCACATCCAAAAACATGAATTGAAAGCTATAAACATAAACAGAGTATAACCTGAAATTCAAAGACAATTCCTTACCTCCAACTGGTTTTGAACCCTCTTAAGATGATGAACTAAGACCACAACCTCCAAGCTTTGATTCCCTAACTTGCCACCTCAACTTGGGACCAAAAACCTCAAAGAATGATAGAGAGGAAATGATGTACGGGAAGGAAGAAGAAGACTCTTTGTTTTTGCTCTGTTTTGAACGGTTTCCACAGCCTTCTAAAACCACATATATCCTAGCCAAATGACCTAAATACCCCTAGGTCATTTAAGACTCTAAAACCAACTTAAGGGCAATTTTGACATTTTCCACCTACACCGTTAATCATAATTAACGCTTCCCTTTTCCCGCTAATCTCAATATTCTCAAACTCAAATATTTCACATCCTGTTACCCTTTAATACCCGGTAACACTCTAACCATTAAAACACCCCGAGACTCACCCCGAGCCCCGAGCTTAAGCCTGTTATGACCAAACCGACGTTTAACATTTCTTTGATCGTCTCATACCAAATGGCTCGAACAAACCCACATCATAATGTGGTCTCAAATTATATCAGCAACATGCGAACAAATAATCAATTTACCCTCAACGGGCCAAATTACCATCACACCCCTGTAATAACAAATATGGGCTCACATGCATGCATTTCACATCATATCATAATATAATCAACATATACATGCATTTAATCAATTAATAATACAATTAAGCAAGTATGGCCCTCCCGGCCTACTGTTCACACCGTTAAATGCATCGGAGAATTTGGGGCTTTACAGTAAGTCTCTAACTTAACAGATGAGTGACTGATGGGTAAGTTACACAAGCGCTTATAGTATTCGTCGAACTTGAGGTCAATCAAGCATTAACGCTCTTCTGAGTCATTTAATGCTGATGTTGATTAGATCTAATCTTTATTGGCTTGCGTTGAACACGCTAAGGCCGTCCTGACTTATAAGTCAATGCTGTATGACCAGTGCCCAGTACCACTGTCGAACTTGACTAATAAGTCACAACTTCACAATTGATACTGACACCTTTGCCAAATCTGACTAATTACCAGTACCATGCACAAGTGAGCAAGATTTGCTAAGCATTCAATAATCAATCCATGTCCACATTTATACCATCAACATGCCTCATGATCAACCATGCATGTCACATATGGGGTGCAATTTTCTTACCTCTGATTCGAGCGAGAATGAATAAAAGAACGACCCTTGAGAACGATTAACTTTTAGTCTTTTAGCGGTCACCTAGTCATAACCAAATACGGGACATCATCAAATAAACATTCTTATTACCCAATAATTGACCCCGTTATGACAAAACTACTAATCCATAATATAAGATCGTCTCATGCTGAATAGCTCGAATATATCTCCATAATTATGGAATCTCATTCACAAATCACAATATGCACCCAAATTCACAAATATACCCTTAACGGGCCAAATTATCAAAACACCCTAATATTCAAATGTGGACCCACATGCATGCATATAACATCATATTATAATATAATTCACATAACACATGAATATATATATTTAATGGCATAATTTAACATTTATGGCCCTCCCAGCCTACTAATCCAACCATTAAACTGCATTAGGGATTTCGGGGCATTACACCCATCAGAGTGTTTTATTGCTTTAGACCCAATTCCTTCTACTTGACAAGCTTGATCATTTCCCATGAGTACTTTGTTATTGTGCAATTTCTTGAAATAAAAAAACCATTCTTTTACTGGGCTCATGTGATAGGTACATCCTGAGTCAAGTATCCATTCAGTTATATCTCTTGTTGATGTCACGTTGAACATTTCTCCATTAGAATATTCCAGACTTGTTCCATCTACGAGTGTAGTAGTTTCATCTGTTTGTTGATCGTCTTTCCTTTTCTTCTTCAAATCCCAACAAAACCTTCTAAGGTGTCCAATTTTTCCACAGTGGTGACACCTTCTTGTTTCTTTTCCTCTTGACTTTGATCGAGCAGGAGACCTCCAATTTGAGATGTCTTTCCTTTTTACTGAAAGATCTTCTTGGTTGTCTTCCCCTCATGAACAAAGACTCATCTTTTTCTTTCTTGCCTTTCTTAACACTCAACTCAAATTCTTTAGTCTTCAAAATAGATAGAACATCTTCCAAACACAGAGTTTCTTTACCATATTGAATCACTGTCTTGAGTTATCTAAATTGATTAGGTAAGCTATATAACAATATTATAGCTTGGTCTTCTTCATCAACCTTCTCACCTATATTACTCAAATCTAAAACAATCTTATTAAAATCATCAAGATTCTGGTTTAAAGTTTTAGTAGAATCCATTGTGAATCTATAGGATCTTCCTTTCAGATATATTTTGTTAGATGTAGTCTTAGTCATATATAATTGTTCAAGTTTCAACCACATACTAGCAGGAGATTCTTCTCTTATTACCTGTCTCAACACGTTATCTGACAGATGCATCACAATTGCATATCTAACTTTCTTCATCATCACCTTTGTATCTTCAGATGTTTCTTCAGACTTCTTTTTCTCACCAAGCTTGGTTTCTCCTAGAAGAGCACCATCAAGATTTTTATGTATAAGAACATCCATCATTTTCTCCTTCCAAAGACTGAAATCCCCAGTTCCGTCAAACTTGTCGAGATCGAAATGCAATGTCGACATCCTCGCTTCTCCTTTCTTTCTGTGTAGTAATCAAGAATCTAACCTTAGCCTTGTTCATCAATCTCTATAACTTGGCTCTGATACCACTGTTGTGGTAAAGCAATCTGCGACCCCAAGGCTCCAAGATTCACCGGCAAAACAAACCAAGAACAAATACACATAGAAAAATGTACTAAAACACAAACACTTAGAGAACAAAAATAAGAAAAGGGAAGAAAAAGAATCACACAGAGAGATTTTATACTGGTTCAGCCTTAAAACTAAGGCCTACATCCAGTCCGAGCACTTCTCCACTATAATGAATCAATATTACAAAACAAACAACCATTCTTCCTCTCCAAAGCTTCTTGAACACTCTGTACAACTCAAATTATGAGCACTTAGTTTACACCACAGTAAACTCTCACACACCCAACAATGTACAAAGAAAATTAACCCCTGTTCTCTCAATCTCTCTTTTCAAAACCTCTTAAAACCTCTTATTTTTCTTGTGTGTCCAACTAATGAAACCCCTGTATATATATAGCTGCAGCTCCAGATGTTTCACATGCTGAATGTAAAACTAGTTATGTTTTAACTAATTAAAAATATGTTGTAACTGACTAGGCTTAAAAGAGTAACATAAAAGATAAGTTATTTAGTGACCTCTTAATAACAACACGTCATATGCCAGTGATATTAGGATTACTCCAACAGATCAAAATTAGGTAGTTATATTGTTATTTGAGAGGAGATAAATGTAACGGTATTGTATCGAATAAATATAAAAATAAATATTTTTATTGAAATTATTAGTTATTACAATATTACTTATTGCATGTTATAAGTGACAACTGCCAAGTCCTTGAATTGTGATACCGAAACAAACTCGTGAATTTGTGTTGTCCAATTGAAATTGAGATGAATTGTGTTGAATGGTATGAGGGTATCATCATCTTCTATTATATAATTAGCTTTTAATTGAAAATGCCATCTAGAATTATAGTTTAATGATGCACAAGAACATAAAATTATGCTATTTCTTTTTTTCTTTTTCGTGGGACTTGTGTAATTTGCTGCGAAGTAGTCCACCACTACAGTAAGTCAAATTGAAACTAACCATTTCCACGAATTTGCTTTCTATGTTGGAGTTGTAAAATTACAAGGCAAGATGCCCCATGACCATGTTATTATTTTTTTTATCAAGAAGGAAAAGAACTTCATTAAACAACCAACCAATACATCCAGACTGAAACTATACAAACAGAAAAAACACTAGCACCCCACCCAACCTAATTACATTTTAATTTTGTCTATAAATATTTGTTCCTGTAAGGTCATCTTCCTATTCTTTACAATGAATAATCTGTAATGAACTATACTCATTATCATTAGCTATACAATCAACAGTCCAAGAAAAACCATCAAATATGCATATATTTTGGTTCCTCCAGAGATTATACACAACAGCAGCAAGAATCATATTGGTGATAGATGGAATGATCCCTGTTATTCTATTAGCAAGCCAATTAGTACATCCAGTAAACTCAAAAGGCCAAGCTCTAAACCCCATCCAATTGAAGATTAAAGCTGCCACCTTCTGCGAAAGATAACACTCAAAGAAGAGATGAGTGTGACTCTCATTATAGAGACCACAAACATGACATAATAGTGCATCAAGTAGAATACAAAACCTGATCATGATATCTCTAGTAAGAAGGTGAGAGTTCACAACTTGCCAAAGTAAAAATCTGTGCTTAAGGAGAGACATCTTGCACCAAACTGCTTGACGATAGTCAACCTGTTGTTGGCAAAGAGAACTGTTATAGAGTTTAGAAGCTCTAAATGTCCCTGTTAAACTAGCAGCTCTCACTTCAAATAGGCTAAATTTTCCCCTCAAGTGACAAAGTTTTCTCCAATACCAGCTCGAATCTGATTTAAACTTGTAATTCTAGAAATTAGAGTCTTTCAAATAGACAGAGTTAATCCACTTGACCCATAACAGATCATGCTTCTCTGAAATGGCCCAAATATATTTAGCTAATATAGCTCGGTTCCAATTGGAACCATCCCTGAAACTGAGACCACCATAAGCCTTTGGGAGACATACTTTCTTCCAAGAGGCTATGTGAATCTTACTTCTATTACCATTGAGACCCCAAAGAAAGCCACGAAAAAGCTTCTCAACTTCCTTAACAACACTTTGGGAAGCACAAATATGCTCATCCAGTAATTTCGAAGACCAAACAACACTGAATGAATAAGTTGAATTTGGCCTGCAAAAGACAGATGCCTACTCGCCCAGGTATGTAACCTCAGTTTGATCTTTTGGATAATAATGCCACAATCCTCAGGTTTCCACTTAGTAGGCCGCATAGGAACTCCCAAGTACTTGAGAGGAAAGGACCCTTCAGTAAGTTGAATCTCATGAGCTATGGTCGTTCTATCCGCTGCAGTCACTCCCCCAAAATAAATGTGAGACTTGCTAGTATTAACATGGAGCCCTGTAGCAGAACTAAACTCCTCTAGAGCTACTTTAAGCACTCTAACAGAAGATTGAGTCCCCTTGCAAAATAAAATCAAGTCATCAGCAAAGCACAGACTAAGAAGTTTAAGGCTTTTGCACATAGGGTGATATCTGAAAGTAGAACTTTAAGCTGCCAGATGAAGACTCTGAGTAAGATATTCCATTATTAGGACAAACAGAAGTGGAGATATAGGATCTCCTTGTCACAGCCCTTTCTCACCTTTGAAGCTACCTTGAACTCTTCCATTCATAAGCAAGGAGTAAGTTATGCTTTTTAGACAGGTAATAATCCAACCTATAAACCTCATAGGGAAACATAAGGACTTCAATAGGTCTTCAAGGAACCACCAATCAATAGTGTCATAAGCTTTCCTTAAGTCAATCTTGATGGCACATCTAGGTGAGGTAGTTTTCCTCCCATAATTCTTGATTAAATCTTGGAATATCAAGATATTATGAGCAATCGATCTACCCTGAACAAAGGCACCTTGGTTCTGTTGAACTAAACCAAGAAGGGCCTTGGCCAAACGGGAACACAAAAGCTTAAAAATACACTTGTATATTGTGGAACATCAAGCAATAGGCCTATAGTCTACTGCCCGAGCAGGGTTATCTATTTTAGGGACCAATAAAAGAGTTGTATTATGAAGCTCGGCTGGAAAAATTCCCGTTTCAAAGAAATGGCCAACTGCTCTAAATATATCTCCTCCAATGTCCATCCATAAAACCTTGAAGAAAGCAGAACCAAACCCATCAGGTCCCCAGGACTTGATGATGGGAATACTAAAAAATGCAGTTTTGATTTCCCTATGAGAGAACGGTTTCAAGAGAGAAAGTTGTTGTTCAATCGAGAGTTTGTTACCCATCTCAATACACTGTAAGTTTATCTTCATAGTGGTGCAGCTGGGGCTGCCCATAAAACTTCTAAAGTGGTCCAAGAAATGAGACACCACATTTGGAAAATTATCAATTTATCTACCTTGCTCATTTAGATAGGTGGCAATTCTATTCTCTTCTTTACATTTTTTCAAGCAAGCATGAAAATAAGAGGTCTTCATATCTCCCTTTCTTAACCAAGTAATTTTGCTTCTTTGAGCCAAAAAACTATGATACATTTGCTCCTGAACATTGAAAGCTACAGCAGCATCCGCTTCAATCTCTTGGAAAATAGGGTTCCTAGGACGTTATTGAGCTTGGAGTTGAGCTTCCTGGTAACGATCCTTAGCTTCCTGATAGTTCACACCTATATCCACAATATTATCCCTATTAAACTTCTTCAAGCTGTGTTTAAGCCTCATGGTCTTCAAGTAAATAGCCTTCAAACCAGTCCCATTAATCAGCTTCCTCTAGCTGTCCAGCACCACCTTTTTGAAATCTTTATGTTCTGTCCAAAAATTATAGAACCGAAACAGTTTAATACCCATATTCTCAAAAGACGTGGTAGAAATAATACAAGAACAATGGTCAAAAACAGTTTCTCAACGAAAAATAGCTGTAGAATTTGGAAAAAAGTCAAGCCATTCCTCATTAGTAAAGACATGAGCTATCTTAGAGTATATGCAGGCTTGACCATCTTGGTTATTTGTCCAAGTAAAAAAAGAGCTTGTACTTTAATCAGATCCACTTGATTCAAAGCAAGCCATTAAGAAGAGTCCATCAATTCCGAATTGGAAACAGATTTACCACCACTTCTATCCTTCCCATTAAATATGGCATTAAAATCACCCAAGATTGCCCAAGACTTTGCAGGGAAATTAAGACTGGATAAGCCCTGCCATAACCTTTTCCATTCCTCCACTATATTAAGCCCATACACAAATGTAGCACAAAAAGCATGTCTCTGACCAGCCATTTTAACAAAACAGTGAACATACTGATTGGTCTCCTCTATAACAATAACCCTCACAAAGATCTTTCTCCAAATGATCAATATTCTGCCTTCAGTAACAGGACTGGAATAAAAATCCCAATTAGTAAATTTATGAGCCATCAGCTCAATGACTTCATTCCCCCTCATTTTTGTTTCCAACAGAGCACCAACCCCCACTTTATTACTACTACAAATATCTAATACAACAGCCTGCTTATTAGTTCCATTCAACCCCCTCATATTCCAACTTAAAATATTGCAAATATCCATAAGAAAAGTTGGTAGCAATATTACCTCCTTTCTCACCCTCCACCTGCCCTTGAATACCTTCAAATGAATTTTTTCTGTTCTGTCCTTGTCCAGTCTGAACCTTAGCAGCCAAAATATTATAAGTTTCAGTTTGTCCTTGTTTGGAATGAAGAACCACTTTCTTTGGAGTTTGCCAAGTATCTCCACTGATTTTTTGTCCCTCAGTAGCATTAGTGGCATTAATAGATCCCTTAAACATATCAAGAGCATCAACCGTGAGTTGGTTTCCCTTATCCCTCCCCTCCTCTGTAGCAATTTTATGCTGAACTTCCTTCTTGACCCACTAAGTCTTCATCCCCTTCCTACAGTCTGCCATGGAATGACCATATCCAGAGCAAGTCTTACACTTAATAAGGAAGCCATTCATAATCCACCCCCTGTTCAACAAGCTGACCATACTCATTAAGGTATTGTATAATCCGAGGAGGATTATTTAGTTATATCCATCTCTACAAGAACCCTAGCAAATTGAACTCTAGATCGCTCTCAAGTAAATTTGTCCACCATAATCGTTTTTCCTATCGTGCTCACAAGAGCACTAAGGCATTTGCTTCCCCAATACTGAAGGCCTAAATCATGTAGTCGAATCCACAGAGGTACTGATCGGATTAGTCGAACCGCATTGAGATCTGTAGTCCAAGGACGGATGATAACTGGTTTCCTGTCAAACTGAAGCATTCCATTTTCAAGCACATGATCTCGAGTAGCATCATCATTAAACTTGACCATAGTCAGTCCTATAGTCATTCTAGCTATTTGAGCAATCCCTAGATGACCCCAAACTCTTTTGATGAACCCTTCGAATGCAACCATTGGGGGATTAGCACCAATAACCATACAGATAACTGCAGAGCTCCACTTAGCAGATTGGCATTTGACCTCTTCAATATCCACCTGAGCAATTTTCTTACCATCTTTGATCATTGGTTCAGCAAAATCTAGTTTTTGTTCACAAAACAAGAGCTTACCTGCCGTGAAATGTTGCCATTGATTATGAGCCGAGGCCTGATAATCTCCTTCCTCCACCTTATCCACCCAGCTAGGAGGGTTCAAAGAAGGAGTAGCCATACCAGAGACCCGATGCACATCAACCTGCTTTTCACTTTCGACATTTTCCTTCGGATGAATCGCTTCAGCAATTAGGTTCAAACCCTTAATTGGAACATCATCTTCAAGGATCGCATCTCCAGCAACAGAGCCTTCCTGGTCATTCGCATCATGAATTGATGGAGAGCCCAGAGCAACCGATTGAGTCATCGGCTTCCTAATCGACTTCTTCTTCTTCGCCATGGAAGAGAGAGAAACGAGATCGTAAAGCCTCAAATTAGGCAATTTTCTTCCCATGACCATGTTATTGCCGCTTCCAAATTTTGTTAAAGTGGAAACATTAATGATATGGATCAATGAAGACGTGTTAATGATCCCATCCCAAGGAAGTGTATATTTGAATATGAGAAGAAGGTTTGGTTGCATCAAACTTTGCATGAGAGAGAAGAGAGGAATTCTTGTCGTTTTTAAGTTAGGGGCATGCAAAATCTTTAAATAAAATGGCATTAAGTCTGTGTCGAACTGTTTTCTTGGTGGGGAAGAGTTAGAAATTGGAAAAAAAAAATTGTAATTTGCTTCAGTTTGAGTAGGGAAATTTTACACTATATGCATCATAATATAGTTAATTTTTTTAACATGCCATCATAAAAATTCTCCCCATAATGTGCCCCCTCCCCTATTTTGGACAAAATTACCCTCATCACTCAAATTTAACACTTCACACATTTTTCTCTCTATCTCTTTCTCTCATCCATCATTTACAACCATTTTTCACAGCAACCCTTGTCGATTTTCACAGCCAAATCGTTGAAGAAATTGGACTGCTTGGATCTGGAAGTTTCATTTCAAGTGAAGAAATTGTCATTCTTGGCACTTTTTAAGAGAAAAAATCATGGGTAAGTATCATTTCATTCTATCTACTTGTGAATATGAAATGCCATGGTTAGATATTAGATTCGAACTGTTCCACAGTTGAGTTTGGATTTTTTTTTCTACAATTTTTGAACTGTTCTTCGGATCTAGGATTATGTGGGAGTCATTCTAAAATCGATGGTACATCGATGGCATTTCGATGGTACATCGATGGAATGTCGATGCTGAGGCGAACATCTAATTTAGATGTTATTTTCGATGTAATATCGATGGTATATCGATGTTGAATCAATGCCATATATGTTGATTTGGTTCAGCATCGATATGGCATCGATGTGGCATTGATATACCATCAAAATGGAATCGCGTACAGATGGCAACCATCAGCATCGAAATGTCATCGATGTGGCATCGATGTTGAATTGCAATATAGATTTTCATAGGCATCGATTCTTCATCGATTACACTTTATTTTTATAATTTTCTTTTCTTTTCTTTTCTTTTTGTAAATTTGCAGGTTCCAGAGTTAATATAATTGTTTCTTACAACGGTGTTTGAGAATAGAAAGCAGAAAAATGGAATTTCAAAGCTGGTTTGAACACTATAATACATGTACCAATTGATGTTGGTTACATAGAATTATTGGAGAAGTTGTATTCAAAGCTGAAAGTGGATAGGTTATTGTTTGACTTAAAGTTGGAAGTGTCATTTACATGGAATGATTTTAGCGTAGATCCCATTGAAATCACAGATGATGAAGGAGTTAGTGCTCTTATTCTTGACAATTCGAAGTCCTTAAAACATCGGGTTCCTTTATGCGTTAGTTCGATTGCAAAGAAAATTGCTCTTATTGATCCATCTCCTAGAGCGAGTGTTAATATGGAATATCATAATCAATCATCCATAGCTGTTCCACAAACAGCTCCCGGGCCAAGTGTATGCATGGGAGGTCCTAGTCATAATGAAACTTTTTCCCCCAACAAATCTCCTGCATGATGATGGGTATGAGTATGAGCCTTATGTCAATGACGATCCAGTTGCCCATTTTGGTGATGATGATGAAAGAGTTGAGGGGTGCAATAGTTCTGATGATAACTCAGAGGATCGGTTGTCGATGCTACCTGTGGTTCAAGTAGATAATTTAAATGTACGACCCTTGCCAAGACGTCAAGAAAGCCAAGGATGGAGGACTGCTGGCTCAGAGAGCAGTCGTCCAACTACACAAGACGATAGAAATAGATGGAGTTCTCCAGCGTATACTGCTGAAGATATCCCATGCCCCACTTATGTTATCCATGCATTATCTAGAGTGAGTTATGGAGTAATAGAAGTTGGGAAGGTTTTTGAGAACAAGTTAGAGTTGAAGACGAAGGCACACTTGTATGCAATGAAGCAAAACTTCGAGTTTGTGGTGAAGAAGTCAGGTACTGAAGTTTGGTATATCACTTGCAAGGATCCTGATTGTGGGTGGAGATTGAGGGGGAAGAGAATTCCTAAATCTGATATGTTCGAGATAACTCATTTCACCAACAAACACACTTGCTCACTTGACCTCCGACATAAAGGTCATCACCAAGCTGCACCTTGGGTTATTGGTCATTGCATAAAGAAAAAATATCAGGCTGGATCGAATGCATACATGGCAAACAACATAAGAGAGGGCATTAAGAATGATTATGGCATTGAGTTTTCATATGGAAAAGCTTGGAGATGCCGAGAGAAGGCTCTTTCTTATGTCAGAGGGACACTGGAAGCATCCTACCAGAAGTTACCATCGTACCTGTTCATGCTTCAACAGAAAAATCTTGGGACGTTGACAGATTTTGTCACTGAGGAAGATCGATTCAAATATTACTTTTTCTCACTCGAAGTTAGTAGAAGAGGGTTTCGTATATGTCGTCCTGTGTTATGTGTGGACGACACTTTTTTAAAGACAAAATATGGTGGGCAGATGTTATGTGCAGTCGCGCTGGATGCAAATAACCATCTATATCCAGTTGCATATATCCAGTTGCATTTGGTATTATGGATAGTGAGAATCATGATTCTTGGAAGTATTTCATGTCAAAGCTAAAGGAAGCGATTGGGGAAGTTAAGGACCTGGCATTTGTATCTGACAAGCATGCAAGTATTACACATGCCTTGGAAACTATTTTCCCCGATGCCTATCACGGTGCTTGCTACCACCACATTAGTATGAATGTGGTTGCTAAATTCAAGACTGATCATTGTCATGTGTTGGTGTATAATGCGGCATATGCTTTTAGGAAATCCGAGTTCCACGCTAACTTCGAAAAAATCAAATCAAAAGACCCAGCCATTACTCAATACCTAGAAGGCATGGGTTTTGATAAGTGGTCCCGTGCTTACTTTCCTAGAAAATGTATGTCATTGTGAATTGTATTTTAATTTATGAAATCTTCTAAATGTACATTACTATTAAATGTTATTTTTCCTGGATAGTAGGTATAATATAATGACAAGCAATTATGCTGAAAGTTTCAACAATAAGACCCGGGACGCTAGAAGCTTTCCGATAACTACATTCGTCGAATTTATTTGCTTCACACTGCAGTCCTGGTTCTGTGATAGGAGAGAAACTAACGAGAAGACAACTACAACTCTTGCACCGACCTATGAGAAAAATTTGGTGGATATGGCTAAGAAAGCTCGATTCTTGTTCCCTTATGCAATAAGGAGGCATGAGTTCCATGTGTTAGATGGTGAGCTGAATGGTGAAGTCGGCCTCCTGAATAAGACATGCACATGTGGCGTGTTTCAGATTATTGGTATCCCATGTGCTCATGCACTATCTGGATCCCTTAAGCGAGGGGTGAACTTTTATTCGCTGTGTTCAGATTACTATAAAATTGAGACATGGAGGTCCTCTTACACAGAATCTATATATCCTACTGGTAACGAGGAAGAGTGGATTGTTCCACATGACATTATGACAATAAAAGTGAGAACACTTGTGCAGAAAAACCCGGTTGGTCGTCCAAAGAAGAAACAAGGTAGGCCTAAGACGAAACGCCATCCTTCCAATGGAGATAAATTGGTTGTACAACGCAAGTGCAGCACTTGTGGAGGTCTAGGCCATAATAGGGAAACTTGTAAAGTTCGTGTTTGAAATTTATGGCATCAATTTTAAACTTTTTATTGGGTACTAATGGTCTTTGTTAATCTTTTTATTTGTGTATTAATGGACTTTGTTACTCTTTTTATTTGTGTATTAATGGACTTTGTTAATCGAAATGATATTGTTTATATACATAACTAAGGAGAAATATATTATTGTGTGTCATCGAATAGCCATCGAAATGAAATTTTTTATATAAAAAACTAAGGAGAAATCGAAATAAATGTTCTAACATAAAGAAATCAAAATAAATGTTCTAACATCAAGGGTACACATTCTCATAAAAAATGTTGATGCATAATTTAGCCCTGAAGTACTGGATGTTGTCCTCGATGGCATATGATAAGGGAATGTCTCCAAGAATAAACTCCAAGTGTTTGATGGTGAATACGCCGCAATCTCTGCTGAAACCACGAAATCGCATTTGTGAGTGTATTGAAAATTAAAAGAGAACAGTGTTATGAAAATCTGAAGTTAGTACATCTAAATACCTGGTTCTAGACTGTGGGACAATATCAGTAGACATGCGCTGCCAATCAAAGTTTGGAACGATGATCTTCGGTCTAGCTATTTTCAACTTGGGGTATCCTTTAAACATACCAGAAGCGTTGAGTAAAGATGGAAGCATCCTAGTCCAAGGCTCGATCAACTCAGACAACTTATTATGGCTAAAGTTGGAATGATTTGAGTCAAATACAGTGATCATCCAATCAGTGAAATTTATTTTGCAAAGGACCCAATGCCGATTTTCCAAGCACCAGTGGAAGTAGACCTCGTTGCAATCACCCCAAGGCTTCTTGTATTTTTTAGCATCTCCTTTCACGAAATTAAGAATGTCCGAGTCCCATTGGTAAGTCCTGCTTTTGTTCTTGAATTCCTCATATCTAGCAGGAATATACTGTGCAAATGATGAATCAAGTATGGTGGCTTTCACGGGGTACGTCTTCGACAACTCAAAAAGACGTCTCCGTATAAGATAATTTGCAGCGTCCAGATGCTGCAAATAAATAGAGTATCGTTAAGGAAGAGTGGATTGTTAAAATGGGATAAATGTTCTAACAAATATAAGAGACTTGCAGTTTCTACCAACCATTCTTTTGCCACCTTCAACTTCAAGAACCAAACAGGGGTCCCATCACAACATTCCAACTTCCTCGGTCTGCTGTTGTCAATCTCATTGAGTACCCATCAGTTAAAAGTTGTCAAAATATCTTGATCCAACACCTTTAAAGGAAGGATCGTAACTGGGTCCTTGAACTTTGGTTTCTTGGCTGCTGGAGTATAGTCCCCGTACCTTACTGGTCTCTGTCTAGTGCACTTACCTGTAACGGGAGCAATTAGTATCTAATCTCTTTAAAACATGTAAAACTCATGGATTAGTCGTACCTAAGACAGTCTGCACTGGCTAAGAAGGTGTGGCTTCTCCAATAGGAGGCTCGTAACATGTGGGGAGAATGTCGTACTCTACATCCTCTGCTTGAGTAGGTGCAGGAGTATGTATACCACCTAGTGTTGCCAGCTTCTTTAATATGACTTCTTGATTTTTAAGGATGATACCTAGAGTGGCCTTATCCTCGTCCACTGCACTTGATAGTCTGGCCATCTCACCCAATACAACCTCATAAGCCCCAGGAGCAGGAGCAGAAGTAGGTTCTGCACTAGTATCTAGAGCAGTCTCTGTCGGGGCATCCTCCACAAATATGCCAGCCTCCATGGCTATCTCAGCCACCGCAGCAGCCTCTGCCTCAGGATCGTAAGGTTTTCCATCCTCTGGTGTAGGCTGGATCATATCCTGCAGCATCGCATACCTAGGAGCATCCCCCTCTGTCCTCTGACATATGGTATCGAAGAAATCTCGCTCATTTGGTCAAGGCCTTAGGATAGAATTGCATGACAACTGTAATGGAAAAAAATAGTCAAATTAGAAATGACATATTTAAATTTAATATAACTTACATGTCTTCTCGCAAGTACATCCTTCAAATGCAAATGCTTCAGCTGGCCTGTGCTCTCCCACTGTAGCATCCTAGGGAACTTAAATCCACAGAGCTTGGCGTATTCCTTCTGTAAATCAAGAATCGTCTTGTATGCCCATTATTGCAAGGCTGGTGAATACCCCTTGCAAGTGTACTTTGCCTCCACCTGAACACCCTTAGAAGACTCCACCTCAGTGATCTTCTTCGCCTTCTTACCTGGTATTGTAGCACCAATCACTTTCATATCTCTATTGAATTGTTTCACAGTTGTATTGAATGAAAGGGATCCCCATGGATACTTCTCAAAATAATCTAAATCCTCGACCATTGACAATGAAACTCGCCAAATAGCATTGTCGTTCTCAGCAGCCAATAGTATCCCCTCCACAAAGTAAACCAAATCGAGCTTGTACAAATCATCAGGTACATCGCACATACTAAAAGCTCGTTCCAACATACTAAACCTAATGTCTTTCTCGGGTTCCACACTAAAATATGTATCAACTAGGCGGGAGGAAGTAATGTGAGGTTGAATGTCAACAGCAAGTGGTGGACAGAAGCAGCTCAGGCTAGTGATAATGGAAAACTTGTGCACCCAAAACTTACATAAGTTTGGGACCATCAAGAAGTGCACCTCATCGCCACGCAGAGACTTGACCTTCTGCAAAAACAGTGTGTGCACCAATGCCTCAGAGAACAAAAAGGCAGGGGCTGTGAAGAATGGTCCAAAAACAGACTCATTCACCCTCCCCAATAATCCATGCTCCTCAAATCTTTTCTTCAATTTTGTTAACCTCCCAGAACCCCTACAAGTCATACGACTGACATAATGATTCTCTATAGGGATCTCAAGCGGTGGGATACGTTTGGGTGGCATCTGTAAAATATCCAAAAAAAAAAGAGGATTAGTTGAATTTACAAAAAATACTCAGTCTGTTGTTGTCATCAAAATACCATCGATGGAGCATCAAATAAACATATAAAAGCCATCGACGTCGCATTGACATATCATCTAATAAACATCAATGCATCACCATTAAATTAATGTGCTCTAACAACCATCGATATACCATCGAAATAGCATCGATGAAGCATCGAATAAACATATAAAGCCATCGACATCGCATCGACATAGCATCGAATAACAATCGATGCATGACCATCAAATTAATGTGCTCGAACAACCATCGATATACCATCGAAATAGCATCGATGGGGCATCAAATAAACATATAAAGCCATCGACATCGCATCGAATAACCATCGATGCATGACCATCAAATTAATGTGCTCGAACAACCATCGATATACCATCAAAATAGCATCGATGGGGCATCAAATAAACATATAAAGCCATCGACATCGCATCGAATAACCATCGATGCATGACCATCAAATTAATGTGCTCGAACAACCATCAATATGCCATCGACATCGCATCGAATAACCATCGATGCATCACCATCAAATTAATGTGCTCGAACAACCATCGATATACCATCGAAATAGCATCAATGGAGCATCGAATAAACATATAAAATCCATCGACATCGCATCGACATAGCATCGAAATTTCATCGACTTTTATACAAAAAAATGAAAACATGCAACCATCGAAATGACATCGATATACCCTCGATTACGCATCGATGGACTATCGCCTTCATTTACTGGTCCATCGAAATACTATCGATGGAGCATCAATTGCGCATCGATGAACAACTTTTCAATATTTTAAAAATCTGCTCATGCAGTGTATGTCATCGAATTACCATCGATGAAGCATCGAAATGGCATCGATGTGGAATCGAATGAACATCGACCCACAAAATTTTTGCAGAATTTAAACATAATCTTCCAAAATGATGCACATAGAACCAAACCCATTTTAAGCTACATTTTTGCGAAATAAAGATTAAAAATCAAACCCATTTCATCGATTTATACATTACAATTCAATTTTTTTTTTTAAAAAGAAACCACAACAACTGCCTTACCGTGGTCGGCGATGGAGAAGAAGGTGGCGACGGCGGCTGTGAGGAGAGAGAGAGAGCTTCACCTGAGAGAGATGATGAGAATGTGAGGGGTCTGCTCGGTTGAGAGAAAATACTGAGAGAGAAATGAGAGAATTTGGCAGGGAAGAGAGTGTTTAATGCTAGAGGTATTTTTGTCCAAAAAATTTAAAATGGCATATGTTTGGGAGAGTAGGTTATATTGGCATTTTAAAAAAATTAAGTATGTTATAGAACATGCCGTGTAAAATTTCCCTTTGAGTTTGAGTTGACTATTTTATTAATTTAATATTGGTTATTATACACGATGAACTTAATTTAAAATCGCTGATCTTAATCTAGGAAATTGTTTGAAGAATCATTATGGTGCTCCACCTTAACCCACGACATGTTTAAAAATAAAAGATTTACTTCTCACTTTTGTTTAGGAAATTTTAAATTCAAGTAAAATATAATAACTATAAAACTTTATTGACATCATGCGTAAGAATTAACTATATATATAAATATAAATTCACTCATATTAGAAGATTGTATCTATTTTTATTATTTTGTTTGTAGTGTTAGATGAATATATATATCTTTCGAAATTAAAATATGATTATATATTTATTATGCAATAAAAGGTAGATTAGATGATATGAAAATAAATTTAAAAATTGGTGTTTTTATCTTAGCGTTAAATTTTGAGTTAATTTAGGAGAATAAATATCAATAAAAAAAGATCAGATAAATTTGAATTAATTTAAAAGAATAGATATCAATAATAGATATAAATATCAAATTTTAAATTAAACATATAGATATATCATTTTATGGCTTGTTATACAGGTTACAACTGAAGGATATATTATTCAGATTCAATATAGCTAGTGATAATCAATGTTTGTTGTGTGCTAGTGGCAAGGAATCACGAGAACATGTTTTTTTTGCTTGTCACTTGAGCTCTACATGTCTGAGGCACATCAAGGTCTGGTTGGATTGGAATTCAGCAGCTTCTAACTTACCCAAGCTACTGCGGTGGATAGCAAAGTCACGAATTTGTAGATTCAGGAAGCAAGTGTTCATAGTGGCCTTGGCTGCATTGATATATCAGATTTGATGGGCCAGAAATAAAGATTTGTGGAATCATAGAGTTTATACAGTCACAGTTCTTATTCAAAAAATTCAAAGGAATGTAAATAATAGAATTAGAAGCCTTATGACTAACAAGATACAAATGATAGATAGAGAATAGTTTGAAAAGTTGTAATAGAATATTGACAGGCGTATTAAATTGGTGCTGTTAGTTTGTAAATTGAAAGTATAAGCAATACACAGATCTAATTTACCAAAAAAAAAACACAATTTTATGTTTAATATTTGAATGAATATGTAATTGAGTTTTCGAATCCTAATAGGATTAGAAATCTCGCTACAGTGCATATACTTTTCTATATATATATTTGACTCTAGATCTAGGCTTCAATTAATTGTCTCGAGTTTATAGTTTAGAACAAAAATAAGAATCAAAGAAAAATGTGGAGGATTGAAAACATTTCTAAATATGGCCAATCCTGGAGACGATTTAATGCACTCGTAGATGTATGTCATCAGCTTCTTATTGCTGATTTTGGTGATGATGCACCGTCAAATTCTAATTGCGAAGTTGAAGCAAAAGAAAACCTGAAAAGAAAGAGATCCACTGAAAGCGTCGCTGCAGGACCAAATCACCGTCACCTATAACTCATGCATTGAGTAGGATTATTAGTAATGCACATGGTATCACTGCTAATGCTGACCAAGAATCACTAGTCTTTATTCACCAAAAAATGCTATTTGAAGCAAATGTTAGCAAAGTCGACTTTCCATGCCAATAAGTCAAATAATCTTTGATAATTTTTTAAACGATCATAAGAAAAGCAAAGTTGAACGGAATGAAGGAATGAAAGTTTATATTATTGAGCCTAACTTGGATAAAACAAACCTCATACTTAAAAAGTGGCAATACGCAAAGAAGAATAAAGCTTCTTCTCCTATTTCTTATGTTTTTATCAAAAATTGGCTGGATGTTGTCAAAAGGAATGGACTAGAAAAATGTCATATTGTTCAAATATGGTTTTTTTAGAAATATTAACGGGAATCCCTGTTTTGCATTGGTAAACCTAAGCAAGGGCTCAACTTAGTAATTTTTTTCTTTCATGTTTTAGTGTTTTTAGTATAGACTAGAAAATATAATTAGCCGTTTTTCTTTATTATTATTATTATTAAAGTTGGAAGTTTTTTTAGATGGATATTAAGGTTGTAAGTTTGTAAGAGTGAATAGATTATTAAAGATTTATTCAGTTTATTGTATTATTTATTTATTTTATTAAATTATTAGGTTAACCTATAATATATAATATATAATATAGTGACGTACAAATTAGATGGAGTGTCCAATTTTAGAGATATCATTTAATTTTTAGTCACTTTTATTTATTTGAATCTACTAATTATACCCTTCAGTCATACCTGAGTTATATGTGTATATACAAAGATACTATGAAAAAGTGTCATTATAATAATAAGTAAAAATTAATTGAATTTGGAGCCTTCTTTGAAACGAAGGTGAAACATGAGAAGATTCAAGAAGATTTTGGGAATAATTGTCACAATTGGGACTACTTTTCTAGTTCCATTATCTCTGGAAGGATATTGATTATATGGCAAGCTAAGTTTGTGCAGGTTGATGTTTTATTTTAGGACCCCCAACTTGTCCATTGTAGAGTCAAAGTCAGTGGGCAAAAGGATATGTTCCTTGCTACGGTAGTGTATGGTAGCAATTCTATGGTTGACAGGAAATCTCTTTGGGATAATCTTGCTAACATTGGGCATCCGAACTGTCCTTGGATCATTTTCGGGGACTTCAATGCAATGTTTAGCTTTCAAGATAGGAATGGAGGGCGTCCGATTTTAGCTAAAGACATTGTTGATGCTCAAGTTGGCTGGCTTTAGGCCAAGTGGAAGGATTTCATTGCTCTGGTGCGCATTTTACGTGGTCCAATAAGCAAGATTTGGGCGACCGGATATTTTCTAAACTTGATAGGGTGTTTACTAATGATGCTTGGCTGGAATTTTTTCCTAAGACAGAAGCTTGTTTCAAATGGGATTATGTCTCTGATCACAGTTTTTGTATTATCAAAAACCAGGAGATAAACAAAGTTGGAAACAAGCCTTTTCGTTTCTGCAATCACTGGCTCCATTACAGTAGTTTTAAAGAGGTAGTCTTGGGAAGCTGGTATTCTATGTCTGGTCCGGTAGGGAGTCTGAATCAGCTTGTTAAGAAACTGCTGAGATTGAAGCATGAGCTAAAACGTTTTAACAGAGAAGAGGTTGGCAATGTTGTGTTGGATTACAAGCTTGCCAAGGAGGAGCTTAGTTTGGTTTAGGAGGCTTTAGCAAAAAATCCATCTGATATTGCTGTGCAGGTAGCCGTTAGCCAAGTTCAGCAGAGTTTCTTTATCAAGTAGAAGAGATATTCTTGTTTTCTTAAGCAACAGAGTAAGGTTAACTGGGTGGTCTTTAGTGATGAGAATTCTAAGTATTTTCATGTTGTTATGAGAAAAAGAAGGCTTGAAAATAGAATTACATCTTTTATTTCTGGTGGAAAAACTGAAGATGACTATGGGAAAGTGGTCAATCATTTTTTGTCCCATTTTGAGCAATTTATGGGGAGGAGGAGCTCGGCTACCATGGAGATGGATCTTGAATGTATGAACCAGGGTAATAGCCTTTCAGTGGAGCAACAAGTGAGATTAATAAGACCTTTCAGTAAGAGAGATGTTAAAAAGGCTATGTTTAGCATTCATTCATCTAAAAGTCCTGGTATGGACGGCTTTGGTTCAGGTTTTTTCAAGGGTCTTTGGGGTGTCATTGGAGATGAAATATCTATTGCTGTCTTAGGCTTTTTCAAGGATGGTTTCTTGCCTAAATCATTGAATGAAACGGTGATCTCACTCATTCCTAAGGTAGCTGACCCTAAATCAGCTAATGATTACAGGCCTATTGCTTGCTGTAATACCCTTTATAAGTGTATTTCAAAGTTGCTTTGTACTAGGATTTCGGAGGTGCTTCCTTTTCTAGTTCATAGCAACCAAGGGGCCTTTATTAAGAATAGGAACCTTGCTCATAATATCATGATTTTCCAGGACCTTCTTAAAGGGTATACTAGGAAGAATATTTCAGCTCGCTGTATTATGAAGATTGATCTCAGTAAGGCCTATGATACCGTTGACTGGCTATTTGTGGAGAAGTTGCTTAAGAGCCTCTGTTTCCCTTCTAGATTCATTAAGTGGATCATGATTTGTCTTAAAGGTACGAGTTACAACCTCCTTATGAATGGTAGGATTCAGGGGTCGTTTAAAGGGGAAAAAGGTCTACGTCAAGGTGACCCTATTTCGCCTCTGTTATTTGTGCTAATTATGGAGTACTTAACTAGACTCTTGGCTCTCAATGCTGGTAAAAAAGGTTTCGGTTTCCACCCTTTGTGCAAGCAGCTTCGCTTAACTAACCTTTGCTTTGCAGATGATTTGATCATTTTTTGCAAAGGTAACTTCAACTCGGTGAGTTTCATTCATGATGCCTTTAAGAGATTCTGCGATTCTTCTGGTCTCTCAGCGAACAAAGCTAAATCTAATATTTTCTTTGGAGGCGTTAAAGAAGAAACTAAATTTAAGATTCTTGAGCTTATGCAAATGGATGTCGGTACTTTTCCTCTGAAGTACTTAGGTGTTCATCTTAGGCCTACTAAATGGAAAGCAGCTGATTGTGGGGTGATTTTGGACAAACTTCACAAGAATCTTAACTGTTGGGCGAGTAGGAACCTTTCCTTTGCAGGGCGGGCTCAGCTTATTCATTCAGTGCTGCTTGGTATTCGGAACTTCTGGATGAGCATATTCATTTTGCCTTACAAAATTACAGCTGCTATTGATAAATGTTGTCGTGATTTCCTTTGGGGTTCTAGAGCGAACAGGAGTAAGTTTCATCTCCCGTCTTGGGAGAAGGTGTGTCTTCCGAAAAATTTGGGTGGAATTGGCATTCGTGAAGGCAAGAAGTGGAATGTTGCTGTGATGGCTAAGTACATTTGGGCCTCTTCTAGTAAGCAAGATTGTCTTTGGGTTAAATGGATTAATTCCATCTATCTTAAAAATCATACTATATGGAGTGTCCCTTGTAAGCAAGATATGAGTTGGTACTTCAAGAAGCTGCTCAAAGTTAGACAGTCTACTGACATTCATTCATTGCAGCTTGCTGAAAAGGGAGGGAAATTTAGGAGTTAAGAAGTTTTATTTGTCCATGATTTCTGTTCAAAGAGTTATATATGCAGAGATGGTTTGGAACAAACTCATTATGGCCAAGCATAGATTTATCTATTGGCAGTTTTTTAACTCTCAGTTTCTGACCAGAGATCACTTGAGCCGATTCATCTCCATCATATCCTCCCTTTGCCCAGTTTGTGACCTGGCTTTAGAATCACATAGTCACCTCTTCTTGGACTGTCTCTTTTCCCGAAGGCTGTTTGGGGAAATTAGCAGCTGGCTTGGGATCTTTAAGTGGCCGTCTTCTCAGGTGGAGCTCCAGGAATGGTGCTTTTCGGCTACAAGAGACTTGAAGCACCAGATTCTCAATGTTTTTTATGCAGCTGCTTTGTACTTCATTTGGAAAAACAGAAACAATTGCATTTTTGAATTAGCTTGTTATAACATCAGTAGTGTTAGCTCTGAAATTAGGAAAGTTGTTAAATGTAGAATATTGGGTTTGGGTCTTCATAGAGTTAGCAAAATGGACAGTTATTTGATCAATATTGTAGAGGGCTGGTAGCTGCTGCTCCTTGAGCTCAGTGGCTATTTCGTTAGCTGCTGTGCTCTTTGATTCAGCAGCTTTTCTCTGTACTGTTTTGTATCTGTTGGTTTTGAATAAAGATTTCTTCTTTTGTTCAAAAAATAAAATAAATAAAATTAATTGAATTTATTTAATAGCTAATTTTAATTAACTAATTTTAAAATTTGGTACTTAAGTCCCTACAGTGACAAGAGAATAATAACTGGTAAACTAGGCTAATTTTGACCCAACATAACAATCGAGCCTGGACAAAGGCTTTGACTTGGGCCATATGAACTGATTCATCATACTTCATTAATGGATGATGGTAGTTTATTATGGTGTTAAAAGCTTAAACTGTATAGTTAATATCATCCATTTTATTTTATTTCGGAGGAAAAAGTATTCATTCGTCCATATTAAGAGTGGGGTCCTCATAAGAAGGACCAGATTGAGCAATAAATGACGATTAAATCAACCTAACAACAACAAGCATAAACTTCAATCGTATGAAAATTCAACCCATAATTTATTTAATTTTTTTTTTAGTTGTCAAAGAATTAAAAGAAAAAGCTCTTCTTATTTCAACAAAAAAAAAAAGCTCTTCTCAATCTTGACCATTGGATCAAATTCCAAATATAGTTTTATAAATAAAATTTAAGAAACATTATTTACACCCCATGAATATATATATGGGCACCTCATTAATTAAAAAAAAATCAATTTTAAAACTTTATCTCATTATTTTTTATGATATTCTTTATTTTTTTGTTAATTTCAATAATTTTATTTTCATAATTTTTTTAGAAAAAAAAAATAATTACTTTAACAAGTTTTTATATTTTTTAGAATATGAAAAAAAATTTGAAAAATGTGAGCATTAGTTGAAAAAAAATAATTATACATTTTCTTTTAATAAAAATGGGATGGGTGTAATATAATATGGATTTTTACAAGGTACATACTCTAAAAACGAAATCCAGATTAAGTAAATTAATTTACACCCGATATAAAAAAAAACAATAAAAACAAGAGTATCCAATATAATACACCAAAAATTAAAATGGTAAAAATCCACGTGGTCATCCTCCTCCACATGTGGCTTCTGACTCTTCTCATTTCCCTTTCCCTCTCACTCCGGCTCCGTTCTCTCTCTCTCTGCTCTCATCACAATCTCTCTCTCTCTCTCTCTCTCTCTCTTCGTCTTCTTCTTCAATGGCGGAAGCTTCAGCCATCTCTTGGGTCCAAGGACCGATCTCTCTCTTCTCCAAAGAGTTTTCTCCGTCGTTCTTTTCCTCTTCTCCTCCACGTTCTTCGTTTCCTCGCCGGCCAACCTCTCGATTTCTCCGGTTCTCCGCCAAAGGTTCCTCCTCCGATTCCTCCAACTTTTTCTACGATGACTCTTCCGGCTTGTTCCCTTGGACCGATGGCGACTCCGGTAACTCCTCTTTTACATGTTTTTTTCCTTCCAGCAAGTTCTTAATTGATTCGCGTGATTGTTGTTTAGATCACAAATTGGTAACAGAGTGTAGTTTGATCAAAATTGGGTAGTTATATTGTTATTTGAGAGGAGATTAATGTAACGGTATTGTGTCAAATAAATATAAAAATATATAATATTATAAAAATAAATATTTTTATTGAAATTATTTAGTTATTACAATATTACTTATTGCCTGTTATAATTGACAACTGCCAAGTCCTTGAATTGTGATACCGAAACAGACTCATCAATTTGTGTTGTCAGATTGAAATTGAGGTCAATTGCATTAAAGGGTATGAGGGTATCATCATCTTCTGTTATATAATTAGCGTTTTAATTGAAAATGCCGTCTTGAATTATAGTTTAACGATGCACAAGAACATAAAATTGTGCTATTTCTTTTTTTGTTTGGTGGGAATCTATAAGTAATTATGAAGCTTGTGTGATTCTATGGCATGAATTTAAAGCATAACTTTGTACTGGTGGGTTGCCGTATGAGTTTTCTGTTGATTTACATATGAAATGAGGATATATTCCGTGGTTTTTTTGATAATTTTGTTTTGAACAAATTGATTACATAAATTTGAATGATTTCCCAGAAATTCAATGGTTTCCTGGTGGGAAAGTCACATTTTTCACCACTGATGGACTCATTCAGATTGGAGGCTCCATGGTCCCTAGACGCGTCCCTTCAGATGTATGCCATCTTTATCTTTCTTAGAACCTGTAATTTTGGATTCTTTGTTTTGACTTTTGCTATGGGATTTTCTTGTCTGGCAATTGTAAAAGAATCTTGCTTTGCGTAGTCAAATGTTTTTGGTATTTATAAGAACAACAGTACCTTTTGATTAGTTAAGAGGACATAATGGCATGGGAGATATAATCCGCTATGCCTAATTTCTTTTACTTGTTCGTGGTCATGGTTGTTGTTCTTTTTTTTTTGATATCTCAATATTAATTCCGGAGTGTACTTGACAGAAGAGATCAAAGACAAGGCTTCAACGCTTTCAAGAGAGTGATTACATGGATCCAAAGCAAGAACTTTGTTTAGGAGCGCTCTTTGATATTGCCGCTACAAATGTAAGCAACCTTCACCCGATTACATTATTCAGCTTTCTAATAAGTTAAGCATTCTGTTTATGATATTATGTATGTTGATTACTCGAAGAGTCAAATATATCAATCTAGGGACTTGATACGGGGAGAAGACTCTGTATCTTTGGATTTTGCCGTTCCATAGAGATGCTGAGTGATGTTGTGGAAGACACTGTTTTGGAGCATGGTGGAGAGGTATGTTGCTTCATTTGCAAAATATACTTTTTTGAAAGTAAAGAATGACTTTTAGTGAGACGTAGATGTTTTTTTTAAAACTCTTTGCAAAGTATTCTTTACAGCCACGCTTAACATCAACATCTATTTCCACAAGCAAAAAAGTTATTTAGCAAAAAACTTTAGAGAACAAACCTTCTACTAAAAGTTACTTTGAAAATGTCTATTTCCCAAGTTTCTTCTGATTTTTATACATGTTTTAAATAAAAATTTATTGACATTATTTTGGCATTGTAAATTTAATAAAGCAGTCACGATACAATTAGCCCCCCTGGCTCTATACCTTTATTGTAGCTATAGAAAATACCATCTTTACTGTGTTTCAGGTTCAATATCTATAAGTGAATGAAACCAGCCTTTTATGGCCTATACAAACCTGGTTCTGGCATATCCATGTAAAATGGATAATTAGAAAGACAAGTCCAGATCTGGAAAGATTAATCTAATTTCATCGATTAAATATTCTAACAGGAGGTTCTTAACTAGTTTATATACACCCAATGAACAAATAACAAGGCACATGTTTGTATCATCAGGTTAAGATCTTAAAATCTTTTCCTTTACAAATTTTCAGGTTGTTTCTGCAGAGAAAGCTATCAATGGCGGTTTGCATGAGAAGCTAACAATGACTGTTGCAGTGCCATTGCTTTGGGGGGTTCCTCCTGCTTCTGAAACACTTCACCTCGCTGTTCAGAGTGGAGGAGGGATTGTAGACAAGGTCTATTGGCAATGGGATTTCTTGTAATGATATATATATATATATATAATATCATATTATGCTAACCATTATTTGTGAATGTTGTACATAAATCGTTACTTTCTTCTGTACAAACCCTAATACATATTCTCCCATGTATAAAACCCAATTGTTGTATTTATGATTCAATGAGCCATTTAAAAAAATGCAATCATAGACTCCACTTGCCACCTGTATGGCTTGGAACTACTGAAGTCTCTTACTTTGATTTTGAAGTAACTACCATTAAAGGGAGTGAAGTCAGAAAGCAACTACTCTTAGTGCTAGTTTCTTTAATTGTTAATGTACTGCAAATCCTGGAAGAGACAAAACCTAAAAAATAAAAGTGAAAAAAGAAGCACTGCAAGTTCTGTGCATATGGAAGTTTATAACTAGCACAAGCTTTTTACTTAAAAGTCAGGTCTTTGATTAAGACGTAGAACTACTAAAACTGATAAATCAGCCATCTTAAGGGAAAATCTTGATATTGTAGTTTTAAATTTTCTTTTTCGTTTTCTTTTAGGAGTGAGATTTCTTTTAGCTGTTGGAAAAAGGCAGGACGATGTTGATATATTGTCTTCTAAAAAAATGTTATAAAACGGGAGGAGTGGGATTTGATGTAAGCCAGCCTTTTATATCTAATAATACGTCTTTTTAAGAATATGAACACACAACATTATCTTAGATTATTAATGATACAACTAAAAGAAGATCTTACTTTAATTAATGCTCTATACACTTTGATAGAGATTCATTTCTAACTTTTCCCCAAACCAGGAAACCATCCATAGATTTGAATTTGAGGAATTTGAATTTGAGACCTATCTTTGAGACATGTAAGTAACATAGGCAAATATTATTATTATTATTTTAAAAATTCTCTTAAGACTATTAGGGAAAATCCAACCCATCGGTATTACCTCATTTTGATGTGAAATTCAGATCATTTTTATTCTAATGGGACGACAAAGAATGCGGCATTTTAGTGGAGTGCTGCCAGAGATTTTTTTTTCTTTCTAATTTTTATATTAATATTTTATAAATTTATATATACTATTTGTAGTATAATATCCTATTTCAATAATAAAATAATATAGTAATAAAGAATATATTTTTTAGTGTAATTTTTAGTGTTGTAACTTTTAGTATTATGGGTGGAATTGAAAAAAATATGGGCTAAAATTACATGATTATGATGTAGGTTCAAAACCAAAACACATTTTATTGTTGGAGTTGGCCTTAGCCTAGACTTTCCTGCCATAGAAAGAACCTTCCTACTACATAAATGGTCTGTCCAGCCAAACCACACTAAGACAATAAAAAAACAAAATTGCTTTTTAGTTTTTGTGGGACTGCCATTTTGGTGGTAAGTATTCTTAGCTTGTTGTGAGTGACAGTAACCATTTCCTTCCATGGTGATGATGAAGGAATCAGAGAATAGAGTTTCCTCATTAAGAAGTTGATAGTATCAGTTATTTATATTATTGGGAAAAGAAATTAAAGCACTGTTAATATCTTGGTTTATTGTCCCCACAAGAAAGCACAAGAGATGAATGAATATTAATTAAATTTGTAGACTTGATCAAAACCAGCTTGTTTAAAGAGCTAATAAAAGTCACAAACTATGATGTCCCATTTAAGCAAACACCCCAAATTTGATTTGATCATGAATTGTTCATCTTTCTTTACATACTAATTAATTAAAAAAAATTGCTGTGTGTGGAAATTATGAGCCAAAAGAGAGGTTCTTGGAAATTTCAGGGGCCAGTAGGAGCTACCTTTTGACAATTTTATCACTCCACCAGAAAAGACATTCCTAGAAAAACTTTCCTCATAGCTGATAATAACTTTAAAGACATTTGTACTTTTTTTTTTCAATATGAACTATAAAATGCCTTTAGCTGGCAAAGCTCAAATAGTCTTGTCTACTTGGAGAAGCAAACAAAATTGGTGAAGAGGTCAATGCATTTATCTTTAACCATTGTTTAATATTTATGCTTTTCCTCATGAAAAAAATAAAGGAAGAAACTTTTTCTCTTTTTTTTTTTTTGCTTAAACTAATGACACACACTCAAGGCATCATTATCCTTCGATCATGTAATTTTGGAGCCCTATGGTATGGACTGCTTCCCTATGAGGATTCTTTATCACACCCATTATAAATGCCTTCAATCTTGCTTTTCATAATATCTATTTCCCAAGTTGGGATTTGTTAATAAATTTACGTTTTTTCATAATCAAGTACTCTGTCCCTCCCTCCACACCGCACAAGTCTTAATCAAAATTTTGTCAATTATTGAGACTTGGCTCACATGTTATTATACTGATCAATCAAACATTAAAATAATAATACTCAAGGATAACATGCAGCCTAATTTTTATTGAAGATTTCTTTGTTCATGTTATTTCAAATACATGTCCTTATCATACTTAAATGTATTCAATGGTCATGTTTTGTTTTCTTCTACTCCAAATTTGATTCATCATGAGACTTTAAGATCATATACAATATGAAATATGCAACTTGCCTAATAAAGCTGAGATAAGGATTAAAATAACTCATCTACAAACAAGCATTTTCACAAAATCTAAGGCTTTCACATTAAGCATTGAGGATTAATTAGATTCTTTTTGAAACAAAAAAGAACTTTGTAATAGTAATAGAAGAAGAAGAAGAAGAAGAAAATCATAATAGTTAGGCAAATAATACATTGATAATTATGCACACTTGGGTTTTAAATTCCAAGCTTTTGTTCTTATAAAATGTAAAATGATCTAAAATAGAAAAAGATGATGGGATATATTCTGACTACCATGAAATTTATGTCTGAATGAGTGAGGGGGCAGTTAACTGTACTCAAAACAACATCATTTCCCAAAAAGAAATGCACAGAGAGGAAACTTTTTACCATGTACAGTCCAAACAAAAATTAAAAAAACAAAAGTGTTTTCTCATCAGAATGTATATCATGTCCAAACCTACTACCCCTACCACCTCCCCCACCCCAAAAATTAAAAAAAAAACCACCAAGTCCAAGTCTGATATCTTTTAACCATATCCCCTCCTTCCCTTGCCACTCTTCTCCAAATCTTTTTGATTGATTTTACCCACAGTCAGCATCAGTAGTAGTACAAGACCCTTTCCTCTGTTGTCTTGTTTTCATCAAATATAAAGTTGCTGCAACTGCTGGTATTATTATTAGCAGTAGTCATATTATTAGTATTACTACTACTACTACTAATCAACTGCTTAATCTCTTCAAGGCCAAAATACTCTAGTGGAGCCTGCTCTGAAGAACCCCACACACCATTTCCATTAACATGAGTTATGGTGTTGTTGTTATCCCCATTTGAGAGCATCATCGCTTCCTGATTCTCTTGTTTTACCCCATTATTATTATTATGGTAAAAATTGTTGGTCTGCAAAAAAGCCTGTTCATTATTGTTGCAGCTTCCATCTGAAGAGCTGCAACTGGCTTCACCACCACCATTACTAAACATAAGTCGTTGAAAACTTTCTCTGTTGACTTGGTAATGTGGTGGCATTTGACCAAGGTAACTCTCTTGGTTAAGAATAGTAGTTGAAGAGAATGATGTGATGGGTTGTTCAAATCCAGTGGTGGTGGTGGTGGTGAAAGACCCTGCTTGGCCACAGATTAGTGATGATGGTGATGATGAGGATGATGATGAAGATGGTGATGATGAATGTTGAAGAAGAGATGAGATAGTGGAAGGTTGATGAGGGTTTCTAAGTAGTAGTCCTTGTGTTGCTGGATTAATTATGCTCATCAGCTTCTTCTTCAGCTTTGTGTTCCAGTAGTTCTTTATATCATTGTCAGTTCTGCCTGGCAACTGAGCTGCTATTATTGACCATCTGTAACAACAGATGGTGTATATATAGAAGAGATTAATAACTTCTATCTTTTAAAAAAATATACAATAAATATATTGATATATTTAAACTTAACAAAATCATGAGGAACACAAGTGGGATATTCTTCAAAGTTGAAGTTTCTTTGAAAAGGAAGAGACTTTTTTTTGTTCTTCGTAGTAGATTTTGAAAAGTAAAAAAGAAAACCCAGATGAGATGAGTGGTAAAGGAAAAACAAAAGAGAAGGTCAGCAAAGTGATGAAATATGAAGTACCTGCTTCCAATGTTGGCAAAGAGGTTAATGATAATACTATCTTCCTCTTCAGAGAATTCTCCATGTTTAATGTTGGGTCTAAGATAGTTAAGCCATCTCAGTCTGCAACTCTTCCCACATCTTCTCAGACCTGAAAATAATTAATACACACACAAACAAAACAACAAACACTTATCAGTCTCTAAATATCTCTTTAACAAAACCAAACATGTAAAAAGAAAAGACATCATCATCAGCTTTATTTTTTCAGAAACAAGAGAACATATATATGATTATAAAAAGAAAAGGCAAACAAATAAACATACCAACTTTCTGTGGGAGAGCAATCCAATTGCCACCAGTCCCATACTTGTCTATGTACTCTTTAAGCTTAGCATCTTCCTCAGGTGACCATGGACCTTTCTTCACATTAGCCTTGTCACAACAAGGAGCTCTCCCCATATCTTTCCCTTTTGAATTTTTTCCAAGCTAATAATAATAAGTAAGATGATGAATAAGGAAGGAGCTTAATTACTATATTTTTCTTTTTGTCCAAAAACAAGAGTTGGGTTTTGGAGAGTAATACAAGAGGGAGAGAGATGATATGATTCTGAGGAGATTGTATTTATGGAGATATATAGAGAGAGAAGCATAAGTCAAAGGACAGACTCTTAATTTCAATCATCATTTCTAACCCTTTCTTTTTTTGATTATTATTATCATTAGAGATGAGAGAACTTTCCATCATAAACAAATCCAAACAGGACACTATTGGACCCTCTCCAACTCCAAGCAAGGATGTTACTCTCTCTCTCCTCTCTCTCTCTCTCTCTCTCTCTCTCTTGCAGACACAAAAGAATCCAAAGTCTGCTCAAAGTAATAATAATTATGATGAAATAATAAAATACTATGTAAATATATATATATATATTTAAATAATTGATTGTATATGTTCTCTATTATTTTCCATGCTAGTAGCTATCGACATGCCAAGTCATGTATGTAGCTTATATCATTATATATAATAAAGATGTATTTCAATAATTATACGGTGACTCATCTTATATTATACGTGTATAAAAATATTCATTTGTATACGTGACAAAATCATATTATTAATTAATTATACTTCATATCTAACTTTTGTTCCCCATTTGAGAGCCATGTTTTTCACACCCCCTCTTGAAACTCTCAGTGTGCCCCCTAACAAATTTTTGGAATAATTAATTAGCTTATTGATCGAAATTTCCATACAAATAACTTATTTATTAAGAAAACTAGTTAATATTGGCTCATATAAAAAAGAAAAAAAAAACATTTCTGAATAATTAATATATTTTGAAGGTTGGTTATTTCGGTGTATGTATAACAAGCACCAGGTAGAAGCAAGTAGTTTGCTTAGTTTTAAAATTATAAACATTGTTTATAATTTTAATAAAAACTCATTCGGTGTTCTTTTTAAAATATATATATAATAGAGTAAATTATAATTTTATAGTATATATAATTATTTATATCAATAATCTCTATATCTAAATACAATATTGACATAGATATATATTAAAAAAAGTAATATATTTACATGACTACATGACATATATATAAAAAATATAATAATATTTAAAAATAAATTAATAATAAAAATAGAAAAAGTCATAGTGTATGTAGGCAGTAATATATATGCATAAACTATTTTTAGTTTCTAATGTATCTCATAATTTCTTTTGGGGAATTTGATGAAGAAAAAAAACTTCAATCACTTAATAAAAAATAAACTATCACACAAATTTATAAGATAAAAAAAATGATGTATGTCTTTATTATTTTTAAATAAATATGATTTAATTATTTAAAATATCTTACAAATATACTTTTTCAATTTATTTATTTTTGTTTAAGTTTATATTTGTTCTAGTTTTTAAATTTGGCAGTGATAACAAAATATTATATATTACTAGATACAAGCAACGTGAAATATACACGTTTGCTTAGTTTTATTTATAGAATTTATTAATTATTTTTATTAAATTTATATTAATGTCATATAAATTTCAAATAAATATTATATTTTAATTAAATAATTTATTTATTTTTGTTTAAATTTATGTTTGTTCT
Organism: Humulus lupulus; assembly: GCF_963169125.1. Taxonomy (NCBI): domain Eukaryota; kingdom Viridiplantae; phylum Streptophyta; class Magnoliopsida; order Rosales; family Cannabaceae; genus Humulus; species Humulus lupulus. The sequence continues at coordinate 208,348,703 of NC_084796.1, forward strand.
AGTTTTTGAATTTGAGAGTGACAATTATATATTATATGTTTAATGTAATATTAAATATTATACATGTATTTTAAATTTAAGTTTCTTGCTAGTTTTTTTTTAAATCAATTTGTTACTAATTAACAGTAGATTATATTATATATTTAATATGATATTATTCTAATAAGTGAGTTTAAATTTAATTAAATTTTATTTAAGTTTTTAAAATAATTTATTATTTTTAAATAATTATCATTGTAAAATATCTCAAAAATATCATATTTTAATTTGTTTAATTATTTATTATTTTTAAATAATTATCATTATAAAATATCTAAAAAAATATCATATTTTAATTTGTTTAATTATTTATTATTTTTAAAAAATTATCATTGTAAAATATCTCAAAAATATCTGATTTTAATTTTTTAAGTATTTATTTTATTTTATTTAAGGTTAAATATTTACAAACTACCGTTAGATATAAGAATATTATGTTAAATATAAGAATATTCTGTTAAAATTAATATTAAAAAAAATAAAACTGTTAAAACCAATAATTTTCGTTATCTACACACTTATTATATAGAATAAATATGTTTAATATAATATTAAGTTTAAGTTTTATTAAATTTTATTTAAGTTATAATATATATAGTTTTATTATTTTTAAATAATTATTATTGTAAAATATCTCAAAAATATCCTATTTTATTTTTTTTAATTATTTATTTATTTAATTTTATTGAAGTTTAAGTCATGTTTACAATCTATCGTTAAATATAAGAATATTTTCTTAAATATAAGAATATTTCCCTAAAATTAACAGAAAAAAATAAAAAACTATTATATCAAAAAAAAATATATATGTTATTTACACACTTATTATATGGAAAAGAAATGTTTTATGCAAATCTTAATCAGATAACTTTTATTGTTTTCCCCAAATAATATGATCTCTATTTTATATAAAGACTTGGCCAAAATATTTTCAAAAATTGTATTTTTATTTTCTCTACGTTTAATGACAAATTTTGGTTCGTGAAAATGGTAGCAACTTTAATCTGATTGATAATTTTATCCGTGCTCCGCACTCTCAAAATATATATAGAGAGAGGACAATTCTACCATATGGCTTCACTTTAAGCCCTACTGGTAAGACTTTTACTATTTCTCGACCCCTGAATAGTTTTCGGTGCAGTTTTTTTTATGACCATGTATATTGTAGCTACTTAGAGTATTCTGCAAATTTTCAGAAAATTCCGAATAGTTTATAGTACCAAAAACTAGGTTCAAACATATTACTTTCCACGTGCATAAAAAAAATTAGTCACGGGTGCAACAATATGTTTGAACCTAGTTTTCGGTACTATAAACTATTCGGAATTTTCTAAAAATTTGCAAGATGCCCTAAATAGCTACAATATACACAGTCATAAAAAAAAATAACGCTGAAAACTGTTCATGGGTCGAGAACACTGAGAGTCTCACCGATAGGGCTTAAAGTGAAACCTCTATAGGAGAATTCCCCTATATATATAACTTCTATATAAAAAATTTGTAGATAACGGAAATTTTTTGTTTTAACGGTTTTTTATTTTTTTCGTTAACTTTAACAGAATATTCTTATATTTAACGGTAGATTGTAAACATGACTTAAACTTAAAATTAAATAAATAATTGATTAAACAAATTAAAATAAGATATCTTTGAAATATTTTACAATAATAATTATTTAAAAGTAATAAAACCATATATTTTATAACTTAAATAAAATTTAATTAAACTTGAATTTAATATTATATTAAATATATAATACCAAATTCAAAAACTATAACAAACATAAACTTAAACAAAAATAAATTAATTAATTAATCAAAATAAGATATTTTTTAGATATTATATAATAATTTAAATAATTAAATCATATTTATTTAAAAATAACAAATGCATACATATCATTTGTTTTATCTTATAAATTTGTGTAATAGTTTATTTTTTATAAAGTGATTAAATCTATTTTTCTTCATCAAATTCACCAAAGGACATTGTGAGATACATTAGAAACTAAAAATAGTTGATGCATGTATATTACTGTCTACACTAAGAATTATTATATTCTTATTTTATTTTTATTGTATATATATGTCATATAATCATGGAAATATATATATATATCATTCGTATTTAGATGTCATATAATAAAACTATAATTCATTCTATTATATATTTTTTTAAAAACAGTAAATCAGTTTTTATTAAAAGTATAAACAATGTTTACAACTTTATATATTGGAATACTAAAACTCACGAAAGTTGATGATCATGTCCATCTAGCTAATAGCCCAAAATTTCACTCCATTTGGAACAAATATAAATTGTTCAATTCTTTAATTATTTTTAAAATTACTTATTTGAAAATATTATTTTAAACTTTTTTTTCCACATGTTACAACCGATAATACATTATAGTACATAACATATAACATGCAATGATAAATCTAAATCTTAACAATAGTTCCAATTAGAACACAACCCCCCAAGGAAAACATTTTAGGTGACTTCATTTTGATTGATTATTTCTCTCCATAGCTAACAAGACATCTTTCGATACATCCATGAATGAATAAGTGACGAGCTTTCAATAACCCATTCTAACTCAACATATAATATAATATTATATATATATTTATATAGTGTATTTTGTTCTCTTGGATTTTATCCAAACACCATATTTGACATTATATTTTTTACAATTTTATTTTTGTTTTACATATCTACCAAAATTAAACTTGGTTCAAATGTTTTTGAATATGACTATTTGACCCTTATTTTATCAATATAATCAATTTATAATAAACTAAAACCAAAATAATAATAATAATAATAATAATAATAATAATAATAATAATAATAAGAGTAAATATCATTTTAGACTTGTATTTTGCAAAATTGAACATTTTAATACCCTGAATCCAATTTTGATCAAACTATTTTTTAATATGACCAAATACCTTTAGTTTTATAAATAAGTTTATTTAATAATATTAATATAATGCTATTAAATTAAAAATCTATAAAAAAAAATTAAATAAATTTTTAAATACAAACTAATTAAAAAATAAAATAAATTAAAACTCAAAACAAAATCAAAATTAAAACTAGCCCCCCTCTCTCTCCTCTCTCCTTCTCTTTCTTCCTCTCTCTTCTCTCCCTGTAAACCCTAGCCGCCCCTCCATACCAGGCCCTTAGAGAAGTGATCGCCCAGACCCACCTCTCTCTCTCTCTCTCGTGTTCTTCTATATTTCTTCTATATCTGAATGACAATATCCCTCATCCCTCTTTATTTATTTTTCTCTCGTGGTCATCTTCTTCCCGACGTCGGCTGGAGTTTCTCGGATCTAGGCTTCTTTCTTCTTCCTCCTTCTCAGATCTAGGCTTTAAACTGAGGTGGGGATGTGACCAATATATGCATGAGTCTGGGTTTCCTTTGGAGGGTGAGACTTCGGCAACGAAATCTGGGTTCATTTAAGGCGAATATTCAGCGAGGTTATGACTTAAGCAAGTTCATTTTAGGGGTTCTAGGTTCGTGGGGGGAAGCTCCGGTGAGGATGTGACCTAGGTAGGTTGGTGTGGGGATTTTTGGGTTCGTGTAGGGGCAACTCCGGCGAGGATATGAGTTGGGCAGGGCAATGGGCATCATGTGGGGGCATCTTTGATCTAATTTTTTTTCCTTATGTTCTTGCCAATTCTGAGATTTTGTTGTGATGGTATAAGGTGCAATTTCTGGTTTTAATTGTGGGTTTGTTGGATTGATAATTGCATGTTGTTGGGATTGTTTATAGGAATATTGGTTGATTTTCATTTGAGTATTTGGGTGTTGTGTAAAATTTTTGGAATAGATTTTTGTTCTAAAATTGGGTTTCCGATTGAGATTTATGAGTTAGAGTTTTTTTAATTCCTGAGTTAGTGTTTTAATTTGTATGTTGTTCATAGGAGATTTGAGCAATGTGAATGATTTTGGTTTTAATTTTAATGTCAATGTTAATTTTTTGTTTATTAAAATTTAGGATTTTTTATTTTATCCTTAATTTTTTTAATGTTTAGAGTTTTAATTAATTAAAATATAGTTTTTATATTTATATTAATTCTTAATTGAATAATGTTTTATTTTATATAATTTATTTTATTAAATAAAAAATTTGAGGATATTTTGGTTATATTGAAAAATAGTTTGACGAAAATTAGACTCAGGGTATTAATTTGTTTCATTTTGTAAAACACATGGTTTAAATTATCATATAATAAAACAGAGGGTCCGATCGGTAAATTTTGCAAAACACATGGTCCAAAATAGTATTTACCCTAATAATAATAATAAAATAAATTAAGTCCATGAGATTTCAAAAAGAATATTTTAGTTTCAGTTTAAATATATATAAATATTATAAATCAATTAAATTATATTGATTATAATAAAATAAAGATAAAATTATCTTATTAAAAAGTTTGATCAAAATCATGTGAGAGTTAATTTTGATAATTTTGTAAAATAAAATATTGTCATAGAAATTTTAAAAATAAAATAAATGAAGAAATCCGATATTTAACTAAAATACGGCATACCAAAATGATCTTTTTCTAAAGTAAAATTACACATGTTTACCAAAACTCAAATTTTGTATACTTCCCCAAATATATCCATACCCATATAATTTTATTTTTCACTTTACAAGTATATCCAATTGGGTTCATCCAAGAATTTATATTAGGAGGAATCCTAAAGTCGTATTTTGCAAGACAAACTTGGTTTCATCGGACCATGGGTCTTTTCGTTTGAGTTTTTAAACAAGTTATCAGAAATCTCCAATTCAAAATATCTAAGCGATATTTTTTAAAAAATTCAAACAAAAAAGATATCCGTGAAAGGAAATTAATAAGTTTAAAGTTTTTTTTTTTTTTTTAACATTTGAGAAAAAGGATTTGAATTTGAAATTTATTTTTTATGAAAAAATATGTAGTATCACTATGCTATGTTTATGTCTACGATAAATTTAAAGTTTTAAATGTTACAAAATAAAATTTGGAAACTTAAATGATATTTTTGAGAAAAAAGAAAAAGGAAATCTCTAATGTAAATCCAAAAATAATGAGTAAATTCAATCAAAGATTTTGTTAGGCTTTTGTTTCTCTTTTTTTCTTTCTTAAAAGAATAATACTAAGAAAAAATATTGGAAATTATAGTACCGATAATGTGATGGATAAGTAGTCATATATGAAGCCAAACAATAGTTAATGCTTAGTTATGGACCACAACGAATTTAGTCATACAACAAATAACATAGCTAGTGAATGCTTATTATAAATAATGATTTTTTTTCGAGCAAAAAAAATTAACTTAAATTTCCCAACTTGGTCGGCTGAGTGAATTTTCAAACATGAAATGTGTCATGTTCCTAACTTGATACTATAGCTAAACCATGTTCTAAGTACTTTAATTAATGTTCTTATAACATATAGATGGTCACAAAGTCATACACATTTTTATATATTTGTATTAAGAAGAAGAGTATGTTATAAGAAATTTTTGTATAACGTTAAGATATGACTAATTACAAGAAATAAGACAAATAGTACCCTAAATATGATCGTCAATAAAGCATATACATTGACTTTAGGTATATAGAGTTAAAATTTTTATATATAAATAAAGGTATAGAGGTTACTTTGGTGCAAAATATGAAGAAACGTGGTTTGATTGGCTTCCTTTTAGTCAAACCAAGTTTAATTAATGATGTGACACATGTTAGAAACCAAGAAATATTGATTAATATTCCTAGTTGTTAATGGAGTTAATCCTTTTAAATTGTGGTTAAATAATAGTAGATTACCATCATATACATATATATAATTGTAGTAATTGAATTTTGTTATATTTAAATTCTATTGTCATATTGGTTGTAGTTACATATAAAAATAATAGTATATAATGATTAATATTTAAAATTAATAATATTTAGTAAAAAGATATTTTATAAAAACTTATATACTTAAATAAAGTTTTCACTTAGATAATTATTTATAGTGTAATTGTATGTCCTGAAATTCAGCATGAGTCTTTTAGAAAGCTCGGATACAGCTGTCTAGCACAGTACTATAATAGATGACCCACAAGTTCACATTTCCTCTGTAAAGACAGTGCGATTCCCTAAGTAAATAGCACGAGCTGATAAGTACTAAGCAATAGACACGAGCTAGGAACACTTATGAAGCATGGCATCCGAGACGCGAGCTAATGCTACGCTCAGCTCGGGATACGTTAATGATCTATCATGTCCATGGATCTTTATAAATCTGGATACGTTATGTAAACGTGCGTGATCAGACATCATATGTCCGTTTATCCTTGAATTCCCGGACACATAATATAATCGTGCATGATCAGACATCACATGTCTGATTATGCCAGACGACCCATGATCAGTTTCACCTAATGATTAGACCATACCTTAATATAAATTGCAATACTCATCATTAGTGCGAGACAGGTCACATGAGGAATTGATATTCACGTGATGACCCCAACGCCTACCTAGGGATCGTTTTTCTATGATACCAAAACCTTGGATAGGGGAGGAGTTAGGTTTTTCTCTGTAATGCAAATACTCTGTAAAAATATAGAGAGATATACAGTAATAACATAGACTCGTGGACTATGGGGATTTTATCCTTCGAATCACGTAAAAAAGAACGAGTGCTCTTGATATTTCATTTCTAGAATTTTTAAGTATCATTTTTCTTATTATGGTTTATCATTGAACACTAATCTATCCCAACTATTTACATAGTTCACTGTTGGCGAAAAATCGCGTCAACAGTTTGGTGCTTTCATTGAGAGCTGCAGATTAGTGCTATTGTGAAATATTCGGATCAAAGTTCATCATGGTGGTTACTCGCTCGAGACATGGTAATGAGATGGATCAGCCTGGTGGGCAGGAGGCTCACCATACTGTTGTTTCCGACAGACAAAACCCCAAAGTCCAGCAGTGGTCAGGAAAACAACCGATAGGCCACGGCGACACTGGAAGTTCAGCATCATTACCGCCGAACCCGAACCCGGATTATTTGACTGCGGTAGAGTTGGAAAACATGCAGTTAAGGAGCCATTTAACCAAAGCAAATAAACAAATTGATGAGGTTTTGGCTCGGCTACCCCCTCTTGCAACCGACGTTAACGTCGAAAGAGGCAAGGTGGGACTCAGAAGTCCCGCTGGGATAGTCAACCCAGGCCAAGTCGGTCAGTTAGAACCTCGACCCCGAGTTCTACACCCATGTCGCAAGATCACTAGGAAATCCCGTTTGGTGACTTTCCCAGGGATCATCAGCGAATCAGCCTGTCGTCCAAAACCTCGACTCCGAGTTCAGCACCACCGTCAAATGCACCCGGAAGCACCCATGGCAACCCACGTAGAAGGTTAATGGAAAACTCGCAAAGACGGCATGTCCCAACCGACCTCCCTGTGCTGTGGTCAGATCGCCAGACACAGGGAGTCAGAAATGGTGGAGCAGAGCGACCGTGGGCTAATTTGGTCCGACCTGACGGGACGAGAATTGCCTCGCCAATTAGACATCTCCCATCACCCATAAAGCATCCAACACCACCTCGTTCCGCTCGAAACGTTCCATACTTATGGGGACAACAGGAGGAATCCTCCTCCCGCTGCCCCTACTCGTGCCCCACGAGCACGCGGAAATATCCCAGATCCTCATCCTCGGCCACAAGCTCTGAGTTTCTCTAATGGAAGTTATTGGACGGAGGGTCGTCGAAGTGGTAGGACCAGCGCAGATTTGATAAATCAGCTGAGTTCAGCTCAGAGCCCTCAAGTTGATCCACAGACCGATCTACGAGATCGCCTGAATTTACAAAGGAGAAATCTTGCTCGCGATGGAGTCAGTAGCACTCATCACGAGGGAACTCCTTCTGAAGTACGTGATAACGGGAATGTCCCACCGAACCAAGCTCGAGCTCGGAGGTACAATAACTCGCCAAACGTGTACGACCGAATGGGAGCTATTGAACAGCCCCAGGGAACCAAGGACCAAACCCTCGAGAGATTAGCCCAAATGGAGGAGCTGATGAAAAGACTCCTATCAGAAAAGGAAAAAGACAAATATGACTCAGGGGATGAGCTCGAGCTTTTCGCCCCAACATCGCAGCAACAGCATACCCTCCGGGTTTCAGGATACCTCATTTATCAAAATTCGATGGAGATGGATATCCGTCCGACCACTTGGGAATGTTCAATACCCTGATGATGGCCCACAATATCAGACTTGAATTAAGGTGCCTTGTATTCCCTTAGACTCTGGTCGGACCGACTAGGCAATGGTTTAAGCAATACAAAAGGCATTCTATCAGCTCATGGAAGAGCTTCTTTGCTGATTTCAAAAGGGCGTTCCGGGCTTCTCAAGCGGCTCGCATCAAGGCAGACTCCTTTGCAAATGTAAAGCAACAGCCCGGAGAGCCTCTGAAAGCATATTTGAGTACGTTCGCCAATATTACTGCGCGAGCGAGAGACGCGGACAAAAGTTCTAGGCTCATGGCGATGAAAACAAGAATCCTTGTTGGGGGCGACCTATGGAAGGAAATCCATAGAAAGGGTGTCAACACCGAGGATGAGTTTCTGAACAGGGCTCAAAGGTGGATCAACTTGGAAGAGGCACGAGCTTCGGTCGCAGGAACCAACCAAGTTCCTGCCCAGCCCGTTGGAGCGGTAACGGACGTCACAACTACGGCTCAAACCGTTACCCAGAATAACCAAAGGGGAGATAGCAAGAGGAAGGGAAGTGGTGAGGGCGGCCAGAGTGGTTTTAAGAAAAACAAGCCCGTGGAGAAATTCAAACTGATCTATGCGACTTATGCTGACCTCACGGATACTAGAGAGCGCATTTTCTTGGTGAATTCAGACCGGAGCTCAGGTGAATCAGGATACCCCTCCTCCGATAACAGGGGAGAGATAACAACCATCTTTGGAGGCCCTCATCTGGCAGGCATGAGCAGAGGTGCCCAAAAGAGGTATATCAATGAGCTGAGGTCTCACAATGGAGTTGAATTCATCCCGGAGCAGCGTTTATCTAAGCAACAACAATTGGAAAAACAACCAATTAGTTTTACTGAAGTAGATGCTAGTCATGTCCAATTCCCGCATAACGATCTACTAGTCATAACCGTCCAGCTCACCAATCAGAGAGTTAGGAGGACACTAGTGGATAACGGGAGTTCTATGAACCTACTATTCAGGTCCACACTGGAGAAAATGAGGTTGTCTGTGATCGAGCAGAAGGCAACCTCCATGATCCTATATGGGTTTTCCGGCGAGGGATTGGTAGCTATCAGAATGATCGAGTTAGTGATAACCTTGGGAGAGGGACCACGAACTGTTTCCAAGCTTCTCGAGTTTGTGGTCGTCGATTGTCTGACCGCGTACAATGCAATCTTGGGTCGACCTACGCTGATGACATTTGAAGCCATAACATCTGTCTGCCACCTTGTGATGAAATTCCCCTCCTCTACGAGAATATGTACTATCTGAGGTGATCAGCTTGCTACCAGGGAACGCTACAGCATTTCCATGAAGGGAAAATCATAACCCAGGCAGCAAACGATGGCCATACAGGACGAAGGTGAGGAATCCCAGGAAGTAAGGACTACTCTTGGAATGGAATAACCTTAGAAAGCCAGTAGCAGGGATATTGCCCCGAGTGGTGATATCGATCCACGAGTAGGCGAAGATAGACCTGAGCTCCAAGCCATCAAAGAGCTTGAAGAAGTAAACATTGATCCCAGAAATGCTTCAAAAGTCGTTAAGCTCGGGAAAAATCTCGGTGAGGAAAGGAAAGCGAAGTTGATAAATTTTTTACAAGAAAATCTAGATGTATTCGCCTGGTCTCACGAAGACATGGTAGGGATAAGTCCGATTGTGATCATGCATACCTTGAACTTGGATAAGAGCGTGCCTGCGAAATCCCACAAATAGAGGCGTCTGGGTACAACCCGAGCTGAGGCCCTCGAAGAAGAAGTAGCTCGGCTATTAAAATGCAGGTTTATTCGCGAGGCTAAATACCCAATCTGGGTTGTGAATCTGTCCTGGTCCCAAAGCCAAATGGAAAGTGGCAGACTTGCATCGACTTCTTCGACTTAAACAAAGCTTGTCCCAAGGATTGCTTTCCATTACCAAGGATTGATCAGTTGGTGGATACCACTGCGGGGCACGAGCTCATGTCCTTCATGGATGCGTATTCTGGATATAACCAGATCGCGATGAACCTCGCGGACCAAGAACATACTAGCCTTATGACTCCAACAAATGTTTACTGCTATAAAGTTATGCCCTTTGGTCTGAAGAACGCTGAGGCTACCTACCAGCGATTGGTCAACATAATGTTCGCCGATTAGATCGAGAAAAACATGGAAGTGTATGTTGATGATATGCTGGTCAAGTCTAAAACTGTCGATAACTATGTTTCCGGTCTGAAGTAATGTTTTGAGATCTTAAGGAGGTATAGCATGAGGTTATCCCTAGAAGTGTACTTTCGGAGTGGCATCAGGAAAATTTCTGGGATTCATAGTCAATACTAGAGGGATAGAGGCTAACCCTGACAAAATCAAATCTCTACTAGAAATGCCTTCACCCAGGTCACGTAAAGATGTTCCAGCGTCTGACTGGAAGAGTGGCAGCCCTTAATCGGTTCATTTCCAAGTCCATTGACAAGTGTTTGCCATTCTATAACTTGCTCCGGGGAAATAAAAATTTTGAATGGACTGAGGAGTGTGAGCAGGCATTTCTCGATCTAAAAACACATTTGGCCGAGCCACCAGTATTGTCTAAACCAACGGCGGGGGAGCCCCTTTTTCTTTATTTAGTTGTTACAGAAAATGCAGCCAGTGCCGTGCTGATCTAGGAAGAGAGTGGAGTCCAAAAAATGGTATATTATATAAGCAAAAAACTTCTCAGAGCTGAATCACGATATCCCATAATGGAAAATATGGCGTTCTGCCTTATTACGACCTCCAAGAAGCTTAGGTCGTATTTCCAATCCCATTCAATCCACGTCATGACCGATCAACCTTTAAGGCAGGTACTGCAGAAACCTGAGGCATCGGGACGTCTTTTGAAATGGGCAATCGAACTCAGTCAGTTTGAAATACTGTACATACCACGGACTACGATCAAAAGCCAAGCCCTGGCTGAATGCATTGGATTCCAGGAGGAGCTTTTGAGAGAGCCGGTGCAGGCACTGTGGAGAATCTTCGTGGACGGTTCGTCTAACAAAAACGGGTCCGGAGCTGGGATCATTTTGATCTCTCCAGAAGGGCACCGGTTCCACTCCGTGCTATGGTTCGTGTTCGAGGCATCCAACAACGAAGCCAAATACGAAGCCTTATTGGCTGGGCTTAGAGTGGCGAAGGTGCTGAAGGCCAGGGCCGTCCAGTGTTATAGCGATTCCCAGCTCGTGGTAAACCAAGTGTCTGGGGAATACCAAGTGCGGGGGGCCAAAATGGTGGCTTACCTGGCCAAAGTGAAGAAGGAGCTATCAGAATTTGAATATGGCTTAGTCGAGCAAATCCCTCACGAGCAGAACGCCAACACTGATGCTTTGGCGAGACTCGCTACCTCCAAGGAAGTCGAGACTCTGAGCATAGTATCGGTGTAATTCTTAGAAAGCCCAAGCGTGGTAGAAAGCACGATGGAGGTCGAGATGATCAACACCAGACCGACCTGGATGACTCCCATAATAGAGTATCTTACAACAACGAAGTTGCCTGATGAATAGAAAGACGAGAGGAGGATACTCTATCAGGCTCCAAGGTATACAATCATGGATGGGGCGCTGTATCGGCGTGGCCACTCCTTGCCTCTTCTACGATGTGTTCTGTCAGAGGAGGCCAAAACTATTTTGCACGAGGTGCATGAAGGCTTATGTGGGGATCATGCTGGGGGGCAAAACTTGGCCTTAAAAATATTAAGGCAGGGATATTATTGACCCATTTTATCAAAGGATTCCATCTCTTATGTCCGAAAGTGTGACAAGTGCCAGCGATTCGCCACAGTCGCCCGAGCTCCACCAGTCGAGCTGAAAATGATCTCATCCCCATGACCATTCGCAGTATGGGGAATCGTTTTAATTGGAGCTCTGCCCACGGGAAAAGGAGGAGTTCGCTATGCGGTGGTGGCCATTGATTATTTCACGAAGTGGGCAGAAGTCGAGCCCCTGGAGACAATCACCTCAAAAAGAGTCCTCGACTTTGTAGTCAAGAGCATTGTTTGCCGATTCGGACTGCCCAAAAAGATTGTACCGGATAATGGGACTCAGTTCGATAGCGACCTCTTCACCGAGTTCTATGAAAGGCACGGCATAATTAAAAGTTTCTCTTCAGTTTCCTACCCGCAAGCCAATGGACAGGTTGAGGCCGTGAATAAGACCCTAAAAGCAAGCCTTAAGAAGAGGTTAGAAGAGGCCAAGGGAGTCTGGCCTGAGCAGCTCCCGCAGGTACTGTGGGCGTACCGAACCTTCCACCGAAATTCTACGGGGCACACCCCTTTCTCCCTGACTTTCGAAAGTGAGGTCGTCCTTCCCGTCGAAACAAAGATAGCCACGCATAGACTCTAGACCTTCAACCAGGAGCGGAATGATGAGTTGCTCAGCGTGTCCCTCAACCTAATTGATGAAAAACAAGAGGACTCCCACCTATAGCTCCCACATTACCAGCAAAAAATCACGCTTTATTTTAATTCAAAGGTCAGGAGGCGTATCTTTGGTGTAGGTGACCTGGTACTCGGAAGGGTCTTTTTGGCAAGCAAGGACCCCAAAGACGGTGCTTTGGGCCCGAGCTGGGAAGGGCCCTATTAAATAGTGGAGGTCATGCATGAGAGAACCTTCAAATTGGCTCGGCTTAATGGAGAACAGTCCCACGAACTTGGAATGCTATGCACCTAAAGAAGTATTATCAATGATCATACCACTCGTCTATGTAAGGCTTAGTTATAAAAGTCGTTTAAGTTAAGAAAAAAATGAATCATTGTGTATTTCTTGTCTTTTCATATAGTTTCATCTATGTGTTAGTTTAGATGATAGCGTTTGTCCAAAGCAACCAAGAAAGTTCACTTTCTGATTACTTGGGAGGCATATAACCCGAGAAGGATTAAAACTTGGAAGTTAGAGAAATTGATTAACTAGCGTTTTTTCTAAAAAAATGCGAGGTGTCAATAGATCTAGCACGAACTAAGTTTTAAATCATCAAAAACCCTGGATATAACTAGGTCCAAAAATATCTTGGATTCAACCAGGTCCAAAACTTGGAAGTTAGTAAAATTGATTAACCAGTGTTTTTTCTAAAAATACACGATGTATCAATAAACCTAGCGCGAACTAAGTTTTAATTAAAAATCCTGGATATGACTAGGTCCAAAACTTGGAAGTTAGTCAAGTTGATTAACCATTATTTTTTCTAAAAAACACGAGGTGTCAATAAACATAGCGCGGACTAAGTTTTAATTAAAAATCCTAGATATGACCAGGTCCAAAACTTGGAAGTTAGTAAAGTTGATTAACCATTGTTTTTTCTAAAAAAACACGAGATCAATAAACCTAGCGCGAACTAAGTTTTAATTAAAAATCTTGGATATGACCAGCTCCAAAACTTGGAAGTTAATAAAGTTGGTTAACCATTATTTTTTTCTAAAAAACACGAGGTGTCAATAAACCTAGCACGAACTAAGTTTTAATTCCAAACCCTGGATATAACCAGGTCCAAGGCCTGATACTTCACAGGTAGGATATAAATCAACATTAATTTTGGTTATAACCAAAATTAAAATATTTATCCCGATCTAAAAATCATTCCCTAAGATTTTGAGTGTACAAGTCATAAAAAAATATCATCAAGGAGTAGATAAAAAAGTTGATATTGCAATTATAAATAAATTGTCTTGAGGAGAATAACCTCATACCGATCCAAAACGGAAAATGTTTACAAAAAGAAAAAATATATATAAAGTAAACAAAGGCAAAAGAAAATTAAGCCCTTCCAGGGCGCTTTGAGGACGCCACTTCCTCGATCTCTCGCTCGCCAGCGGTGGAGGCTTCCCCAGTCTCGAACTGCTCTTGTTGAATTTGAGCCTTGAACTTCTCAAGGTAGGGGTCCCACACCTCGGAGGCCAGGAAGGAGAAGTTGCCATCTTGATTGAAGGCCCATCAGTGGTACAACATACTCTCCATGGAGGTTAGTGAGGCTGCCTTCTCTTCCTTGACAACAGTCTCGACCTCCAGCTGTTTGGCTTTGGCCTCCGCGAACTCAGCTTGAATAGCAGCCAAAGCAGCCTTTGCAGCCTCCTCGCCCCTTGAGATGCTGCAAGAGTAGCTTTGGCGTCCAACTTGCCTTGCTGAGCAGTTGTAAAGGCAGTCAAGGTCGTCTGAGGGGCTTGGAGCTTAGCCCAAAGCTCGTCATTCTTGGCTCTAGCCCGAGCTATGCTTCGGTGCTGAGCCAAGACCATCTGCAAAAAGTAAAGAAGCAAGTTAGACACGTGCTGGGATAAAATCAAAAGAGTATATTTGACTAAGTTGACTTACTGTAAGGTTCATCCCCAACGCGGACTCCATAACATTCTCCGGGCTACTCGCCTCGATCTCCCTCAGGTCCTTCGGATTGGCCTTGTAAAAATGTTCCACCGTGTGGTTAGCCGTCTCATAAAGAGTCCCCCAAAAGGAATCTGGGATCTTCTCTAGGTCATGGGCGTTGACCGGAATACGTACGGAGGCAGTGGGGACTATAGGTGCTGGGGGATCAACTTGTGCTGCCTTATCTCGAGTAGAGGAGGCGGAGGCGGCCTCTTTTCTCCTGAGCAGTAGTGGCTGGAGATGTCTTCCCCTTAGTCGGGGATTTGGAGGTTGTCCCTGCCGCAGGTGGCACCTTCTTAGCTGTAAACTAGAGCTTCTTTATTAGTGGCCCTAAGCTGGACTTTCCCTCCTGGAAAATCGCACGGATGTCAGGAACCCCTTGTTGTGCCATCCCCTCGCCTGAAAAAGAGTGAGAACGAACGTTAATATACAAACAAAGTCACCGATTTACACAAAATGTATATACGGTATAATAAAAAATCCTACCCTCTAAGCTAGAGGAGGAGTCTATTGCCACGACCTCCGGCCTCGGAACCACTATGGGAGAGGGAGAGCCTAAGTCTACAATTTCTTGGATTAGGGGAGGTTCAGGCTCAGGTTCTATCTTGGGGCTGGACTCCTCTACGTATTGCCTAAGTCCAGGGGCAAGGATACCTTGGCGAAGGGAGGCCCACGACCTAAGGTTGGTTCCATACTCTTAAAAAAAGACCGACCTAAAGGATAGGGTGTTATCCACGACTATGGTGCCCCTGGGATGGCCCATATCGTGATATAACACTAAGTGATCCATGCACTGGAGCAGGGTTATGTTACGGTTGGGGTCATTAGGGTGGTGGTGTACGAGCTAGTTTGGGTTAAACCTAACTAGCCTAAGGTCAGCGACAGCCCTATCTAAGTCCCTAAAGGGGTACGAGTTACCTTGGTCGGAGGGGCTAGTTGCTGCCCCCGATGAAGCTCACTCTACATCAGGGTCCCGAGCAACCTCGGGAGCTCACCTTTTTTGAACGAGGGGCACCTCGTCTTCTTCTTCCTCTTCGCCTTCGCCGGCTTCAGCACCCCCTTCGGGGATAGGCGCTAGCTCATGGACAAACGGGAGGTTAGCCCGAGTTCTTCTCAAAGCCAGAGTCTGGCCTTCAATAATTAGCTTACACACCAACATCGTGTCATCAGGCACGAGCTGGTGGTAATCCTTCTCGCCAGGCGGGAGCCTCGAGAGAGTATCGTATTGACCCCCGAGGGTCACAGACTTGGGCGTCCTCGCAAAAATGGTTGCACGAAGGTACTACTCAGTTAATATACATGCAAAAAGACTCTAGATATGAAGAGAATAATTTCATGAGCTAAGAAAGGAAAGAAGACTTACGAGGATGGTTGAAGTAGCGATGTTCGCAGTTGCAAAACCCATTCGACATAAAGAATTGATCTTTATAGTCGTTGGGATGGTTGGGCAGCTTGATGATTGCAGGCGAGTTTGGGAATCGGGTCAAGTAGTAAAACCCATCACCTCTCCCTTGTTGATCCGGGCTGGCCTTGAGGAAGAAGAAGTAGAGAATGTCCGCAGGGGTAGGGACCTCCCACTCATGCTTCAAGAAAAGGTACTTCAGCCCCGCCAGCAGCCGATACGAGTTCGGGGAGAGCTGAAACGGCGACAACTTCACGTAGTTGAGGAAGTCGGCAAAGTAGTGATCGAGGGGAAGGAAGGCCCCTGCCTTTAGGTGCTCATCACTCCAGGCCACAAAGTTGTCTTGAAGTGGTGCTCAACTCCGTTCCCCTTCAAACGGAGGTCGAGCAATTAGGATGCCAGTCCCGACCTCGATGTTGTGGGACAGCATAATCTTGTTGACCCTTCCTTGGGTCGTGATCTTGGAGGCTATCCTCTCTGCCTCGAAGAAGGCATCAGGTCCGACCACGACCTCCTCCTCAACCACGGGGCCGAACTAGGAGATAGGGTTTTTGGAGGCGACCTCTTTTCCCTTATTGGCTCGTTGAGATGATGAGCCAGCTACGTTCTTCTTGGACGTGCCTTTCTTGGGTGCCATTAGCTCACCTATCGAACAAGAACGATGGAACTCTTAGTAGGCGACCTAGAATTTTTATAAAGGCAAGAAATAATAAAGAAAGGCTGAGGATTCTAACACACGAGTTGAGGCAATCTCAGCCCGTGGTGTGGTGCCACGCGCTACCTATGCTACGCGCCTAGGTTTCCCAACAGACCCCTGATGTTTAGGGATCCGTGTGTTAGAAAATCAGGCCAATACCCTCCTTGGGGAGAGGTTTAGAGCAAAACCACCCAAGAAGTGTAACCCCTAAGCAACCTAGTTTCGAACCCTAAAATCTTTTCATCTTCTATATCCTGAATGGGTATTTCCTAAAATTTGCCGTAAATTACCCAGTTTTATGGATACTACAGTTCTAGAGGTATCTTTAAGACCTACTCAGCAAAAACTAAGTCGAAGCCTATGTGCCAAAAACATTCGGGAAATAATCTAAGATGGACTATGGAGGAGTGCAGATAGACATGGTATATATATATAAAGAAAAAAAGGAGGGAGAAAACCCACAAAACAGTAAAAGAAATTTTTTTGACAAAACCAAAAGACTTACAGTATGTTCTTCAGGTGAGAGAAGTAAACCTTTCAGGGGAGAGTTCCTGGAAGACTCCTGAGCAATTAAGTTTCTGAGGTTTTTTGCCACAGATGGTTCTCGGTTTCCTCAGAGAAAGAAGAAGGGTTGAAAGTGCAGAAGAGAGAAGATGTGGAAAGATTTCGAATGAAATGTGATGAATCCTGGAAATTTCCAACCTTATTTATACGTAAAAGACATAAAGCGACATGGACCGTCCGATCAAACTAGGGAAAGATCCGAGGATGGTGTTTCGAAAGACGAAACGGTGGCAAAAAGGTGGCCAGGCCATTAATGCAAACCTCAAAACCTGAACAGACGCCAATCGCGGCGTACCATGTGTCCAATACTCAAGTAATTGACAAACATGGATAATAGTGACAGAAGTTTAAAAGTCCCCGTCATGTAAGTCAGAAAATGACGTCATAGAACACGAGTAGGGACTTGTGGGGCAAATGTACGTCTTGAATTCAGCACGAGTCTTTTAGACAGCTCGGATACAGTTGTCTAGCCTAGTACTATAATAGATGACCCACAAGTTCACATTTCCTCTGTAAAGACAATGCGATTCCCCAGGTAAATAGCACGAGCTGATGAGTACAAAGCAATAGGCACGAGCTAGTAACACTTATGAAGCATGGCATCCGAGACACGAGCGGATGCTATGCTTAGCTCGGGATACGTTAATGATTTGCCATGTACATGGATCTTTATAAATATGTACACGTTATGTAAACGTGCGTGATCAGACATCACATGTCCGTTTTTCCCTGAATTCCCGGACATGTAATATAATCGTGCATGATCAGACATCACATGTCCGATTATGACAGATGACCCATGATCAGTTTCACCTAATGATTAGACCATACCTTAATATAAATTATAATATTCATCATTAGTGCAAGACAGGTCACATGAGGAATTGGTATTCACGTGATGATCCCAACGCCTACCCAGGGATCGTTTTTCTATAAATACTAAAACCTTGGATAGGGGGAGGGGTTAGGTTTTTCTCTGTAATGCAAATACTTTTTTAAAATATAGAAAGATATACAGTAATAACATAGACTCATGGACTAGGGGGATTTTAACCTCCGAACCACGTAAAAAGGAACGAGTGTTCTTGACATTTCGTTTCTAGCATTTTTAAGTATCATTTTTCTTATTACGGTTTATCAATAAGCACTAATATATCCCAGCTATTTACATAATTCACTGTTGGCGAAAAACCGCGTCAACAATAATTATATAAATTCTTTTACTATATTTCTTGAGAATTAGATAACTTAATTTATATGTTTTAATTACGTACATTTATATGGCTAAAATGTAATTATATATTTATTTAATTTGATAATTTCAACTAATTATATTCAATTCCATTTACTATTTGAGAAATTTACAAAATACATTTAATTTCGGTAAAAAAATTACATTTTTACGGACTAACAAAGTTTTTTTCAATTTTACGATTTTAAAGAAATTTTTACAATTTTACGGTTTTGAACGTTTTTTGTCTTTTGTGTTGTTTTTTTAGTTGTTTAGGTTTATGTATAGTTGTTTTCGTATTGTTTTTTAGTTATTTAGGTTTATATATATTTGTTGTGTTGTTGTGTCAATGTCTAATTGATGTTTAGTTGTTTTCACATATATTTTAATTTTTTTTAAATGTGTTAGTATGCAATTGGGTTGACTTCTAGTTGTTGTCAAATTATTATTTTTTTAGTTGTTTTTTAATGTCTTAGTATGTGGTGAGTTAATGTCTCGTTGTTATCTAATTATTATTTTTAATTATTTTTTTGATACCGTATTTTTGTAAATAAAAAACTTTAAAAATCGTATTTTTAAAAATTTAAAATAATATTTTAGAAAAAAAATAATCATCCACCTAAAAAAAAAGTAATATATATATAAATATATATTTATGAAAAAATTCCTTACTATTTTTACTTTGTAAACACATCTTAAAAGATAAATTTGGTGATATACTTATTTGGTATGATGATTTATCGATCATAAATGTATTGTTCTCAGTCTTCGTACAAACGAAAGTCTATGTCAGAAATGTGAATGTAAATGTTATCTTACACAACATTTGATAAAGGACTAAATTATCTTGTTCACCTATAAAATATAAATACATACCTTTGTAACATTTAATATTGCCAGGGTCACATTGATATCTGTTTGGTATCCTTACATTTTAATTTGTCAGCTTATAAAAAAAAGGCATATGATAAGTGTATAAATATAATTGTAAATTTTGAGAATGTATGTAACATTACTCTTTTTAATTATTATATGCTTTGAGAAGATTATTTGTAGTGGTATTCTATTTGAGGAAATTCTCAAAAAAAAGACTTAAAAAATTCATGTTGGATTATATCCGATTTAATAAAATCTAATTGGTAAAAGTTTATAATTCTCATTGTAGATATTGGATAAAAAAACGTGTTTTTTTCAAGTATTTTGAACTTTATTATGATACCTAATTACATTAACCGTTTAAAACAGGGTAAAAGTGAAAGAATTAATTTACTAACCCTAACATAAATGTGTTTTTTTCATGTTGGATATTTATCACTAAAGCAACAAAAAAAAAAAAAAATAGACAACTAAAAGCTAATGTCAAATCTCGTAATTTTAGACGTAATAAGTATTAGCTTCAATTGCGTTACTAACACCTAATATTTTCACTTATTTCTTTAATTGACTTCAAAAGCCTTTTTTTTTCCCTTGTAGTGTATTAAGAGAATCTTCAAGGTGATTCCTAAAATAGCTTTTTAGCTATAAAACTGAGTGAAATATAAAAATAGCACTCTAATTACCCTCTAAATTCACCTTCTAATATAGAGCCTCGTGAAGGGGCTAGCTAAGTGTAGAGAGTTCTCCAATTTTTTCAAAACTTTATCATAGATTTTTAATCAAATTTACATTTTTGTGCGAATTATTTAATAAAAATAGAAATTTAAATTTGTAAAAAATAATTAAAATAATCTATATCAGTTAAAACAATTGAGAGCATTTTGTCTTAATTTATATATATATATATAAAATTGACTAAAAATAAGCATAAGGGTTATTTTTTTACTATTAAAAATACAAGAATTGTTAAAGGTACTATGGGTGTCCAACAACTTAAGAAAGTGACATACTCTTATTGGTGTAATTCAATATTGGGTCTCACATATTTAAATTTAATAAGTATGTATTATGAGGTATCGCTAACTAGCTATAGAGTCTTTATGTTGTATTGGACACTTTAAAATACTTTAAGGATCAAATTTGGTAACCTACTTAAATCTAAGACCCAAAATAATAATTTTTCTAAAAATACAGTTTTTTTAAAGATAAAAAAATACAGTCATACATATATTAATAGATCTGTTATCATGCTAATGTTATCTCACACACCAAACAACACGTAATTAATTAATATTTTCGCTCTTCTTGTTTTTTTTGACAAAAATATTTTGGACTAAAGTTTTAACTTTGTTACTAAACATTTTATTTTCCTTATGTATGTTTGGAAAAAAAGTTGAATATTTTAAGAAAAAAAACTAAAGTATATATAAAAAAATTATATTGTTATTTTAAGAATTAAATTTTTTTTTTTAACGAGATCCACGTTTTAGCTAGTAATTAAATATAGCCATGTATTATAGGAAAACATTCATACATATATATATATATACATATATATTTAACGAGACCCACGTTTTAGCTAGTAATTAAATATAGCCACTCTTATAAGAAAACATTCATATATATATATACTATATATATATATACTAGATACAAACAACGTGCAATATGCACGTTTGTTTAATTTTATTTATAAAATTTATTAATTATTTTTATCAAATTTATATTAATGTCATATAAATTTGAAATAAATATGTTATTTTAATTAAATAATTTATTTATTTTTGTTTAAGTTTATGTTTGTTCTAGTTTTTGTTTAAGTATATGGAAGTGACAACATTAGATTATATATTACATATTTAATATGATTATTAAATATTATACGTAAATTTTAAATTTAAGTTTCTTTATTGCTATTTCACCGTAGATTATATTATATGTTTAATATAATATTATTATAATAAGTGAATTTAAGTTTAATTAAATTTTATTAAAATTATAAAACATGTGATTTTATTATTTTTAAATAATTATTATTATAAAATATCTCAGAAATATCATATTTTAATTCGTTTAATTATTTATTATTTTAAAATTTTTATCATTGTAAAATATCTCAAAAATATCTTACTTTAATTTTGTTATTTATTTATTTATTTTATTTAAGTTTAAGTATTTACAAACTACCGTTAAATATAAGAATATTCTGTTAAATATAATAATATTCCGTTAAAATTAACCTTTAAAAAATAAAAACCGTTAAAACCAAGAATTTTCGTTATCTATACACTTATTATATATAGAGATATATAACTATATCTCTTCTATATAAAAAGAGTAGGTATATAAAAAGAGTAGGTAGATAACGAAAATTCTTAGTTTTAATTGTAGTTAACTTTAACGGAATATTATTATATTTAACATAATATTATTATATTTAACATTAGATTGTAAATATGATTTAAACTTAAATAAAATTAAATAAATAAATAATTAAACAAATTAAAATAGGATATTACAATGATAATTGTTTAAAAATAATAAAACCATATATTTAATAACCTAAATAAAATTTAATTAAACTTAAATTTTATATTATATTAAACATATAATATATAATATTTTGTTGTTAATGTCAAATTAAAAAACAAGAAGAAACATAAACTTAAACAAAAATAAATAAATTAAAATATAATATAATATTTTAAAGATATTTTATGATAATTTAAATAATTAAATCATATTTATTTAAAAATAATAAATGCATGTATATCATTTTTTTTATCTTATAAATTTATGCGATAATTTATTTTTTATCAAGTGAATGAAACTTTTTTTCTTTATCAAATTCAACAAAGGACATTGTGATATACATTATAAATGACTTTTTCTATTTTAATTTTTTTCTATTATTAATTTCTTTTTAAATATTATTGTATTTTATATATAAATATATCTCATGTAGCCATGTAAATATATTTATGTCAATATTGAGTTTAGATGTCATATAAATAAAGATTATTGATATATATTATAAAATTATAATTCATTATATTATATATATTTTTTAAAATAGTGAATAAATTTTTATTAAAATTATAAATAATGTTTACAATATAGAATAAACATTACTTCTCCTATATATATGTATATATATATAAATATATATGCATGTTGGCAGTAGCTCGTACAGATTTTACATTTTGATTAAGACCCTTTCGAGTCATGTGTTTTTAACTTGTTAGGTCATTTTGATGACTACTCTGCATTTGGACACATTAATACGTTTTAATTGCATTATATATTATTGTTGTTATTAATTATTATTATCATCTCAAAGTATTTATATTTAATTTGTTTTTATTTTAATATAATATTATATTCGACTTACGTAATAGAAAGCTTTAGACTGGGATCAGACAATACTGTTAGCAGGTCTATTTTAATTGTATATATAACATTATATAATTATTAAAAACTGGAACATATCACTCATTTTGATGGATATGCCTAGCTATTATTCGTATTTTCTATGCATATGTGTATATTTATATATAATAATTTAGAGAGAGCGAAAGAGAGAACTTCTAGTAACTATATATATGGTGGTCTAACAAAAACAAATTGAACTAGAAAAAATAAATATTATATACAACGTTTGTATATACACTAATACACTAGTCACTAGTTAGTGATAATTAAGGAATAAAAAATTATGTCACATCAATTAATTTAATTTCATAAACGATTCTACTTATGTAAACTACTTGTGAAGATTGTGACTTCTTTCCTCAACCAATCAAAAGATTAGCAAAATGAAATCTCATAGTTTTCTGGTGTTTTCAGTTGCATCTACGTTTTCTCTAGTTGCATCTGCGCGGACACCAGTAAGTTGTAACATACTAACTAATTGTTGTTAATTAGAGTTAGTTTCTGTTTGTCTATTTAGTCCTTGTATCTCGACCCTATATATAGTTTTAGGCCTGATCAACCTAAGTGTATTCAATTTATGAGAGTTTTGGCTGAGAGCAAGAACTGAGTTGTAATACTCTAGTGAGAGAGTGTTTCAAGAGAAGTTGGATGAGTGTTGTTGTAATCTTGAGAGCTTGGAGGGTGTAATCTAGTTTCAGATATAGTGGATTTGACTTAGGCATTGCTGCCTAGCCTTGGATGTAGGATCAACCAAACTGGTTGTATCTGAACCAAGTATTCTTGGTGTTCTTTCCTTTTGTGTTTTACTTTTGATTACTTTTGGGTTTGTTTAATTGTCTATTACTTGTTCTTCTTTGTTGCTATTCTTGTGCACTGTATTGGCTGTGTTGTGCAGGTCCTAATCAAACCCCCAACAACTGGTATCAGAGCCCAGGTTAGAGTGGCTGCATTCTTCACCATCTTCGACTGTGATTTTCTCCAAGAAAGATCAAGAACTTCGAAGTACTTCCGCAATTGAGAACTTGTTCGCTGGCCAGGAGCAATTCTCTTCAATATGTCGACTTCCAAGTTTGAGGTGGAGAAATTTGATGGCAAGAATGATTTCAGTCTATGGCGTGCAAAGATAATGGCTCATATGGGTAATCTTGGATGTGAAGAAGCCCTACAAGAAGAAAGTAAGATGGCTAAGTTGGAAAACAAAGCAGAGGTGCTGAAAAAGGCAAAGAACACAATCATTCTGAGTTTGAATGATCAAGTTTTGAGGAAAGTAATCAAAGAAGAAACAACTCATGATATGTGGAAGAAGTTAGAACAGTTGTACATGACCAAGGCATTACCAAATCGAATCTATCTCAAACAAAGATTCTATGGATTCAAGATGGAGGAATCCAAGTCTATTGATGATAATATAGACGACTTCACCAAGCTAGTTTCAGATTTGGAGTCAATTGAAGTAAAGATTGAAGAAGAGGATCAAGCAATCTTTCTATTGAACTCACTCCCAAAGGCCTATGATAATCTGAGAGACACTTTGAAGTATGGTAAAGATACATTGTCACTGCAAGAAGTGATTGGTGCTGCATACTCAAAGTAATTAGATCTGAAAGCTAATATTAAGGTGTCAAGATCTCAAGTCGAAGGTCTAAATGTGAGAGGAAGATCTGAAAGAAAAGATGGCAACAACCATAGAAATGGAAAAGGCAGAGGGAGATCAAGATCCAGGTCAAAACCAATGAAAACTTGTTGGATTTGTAACCAAGAAGGTCACTTCAGACGAAACTGCCCATAGAGAAGAAATGAAGGACAAAAGCAAGACAACAATGATGAAGCTCATGTCACAGATGGATCTATGGAAGCTGATGTTCTGACTGTGTCAACCAGTGATCCTAAGGATGAATGGGTTATGGATTCTGGGTGTACATTTCACATGTCACCAAGAAAAGATTGGTTCTTTGATCTAAAAGAAGAAAGTACAGGGCAAGTGTTGATGGGAAATAACAGCACATGCAGAATTCAAGGAATTGGTTCTATCAAGATCAAATTGAGAGATAGCACCATAAAGGTACTTTCTAATGTTAGATTTATACCTGAACTAAAAAGAAATTTGTTGTCTCTTGGTGTTTTAGATTCCAAAGGATATAGCTACAAAGCTGAAGGTGGAGTCTTGAGAGTATCCAAAGGTGCAATGGTGTTTATGAGAGGTGAGCTAAGACAAGGACTTTACATACTACAAGGAGAGACCATAACTGGGTCTGCTGGAGTTTCAACTGGGTCTGCTGGAGATTCAACTACAGAACCTAATACCACAAAATTATGGCACAAACGACTTGGGCACATGAGTCACAAAGGAATGGTAGAACTTGGTAAGCAAGGTTTCTTGAACTCTAAATATATTTCAGACTTACAGTTTTGTGAGACTTGTGTAGTAGGAAAAGCTCACAGGTTGAAATTTGCAAGTTCAACTCATAAAACCAAAGGAATATTGGAATACATTCATTCTGACTTATGGGGTTCATCCCAAGTTCCATTATCTCTCGGTAAATCTCAATATTTCCTTTCTATTATTGATGACTATTCTAGAAAAGTGTGGATCTATTTTCTTAGAACTAAGGATGAGGCTTTTAGAAGGTTTAGAGAATGGAAAATTATGGTAGAAAATCAAACCATGAAGAAAGTTAAGAAACTTAGAACTGACAATGGTTTGGAATTCTGTAATGCTGAGTTTGATTCTTATTGCACTGAAAATGGCATTGTTAGGCACCATACGGTTAGGAACACCCCTCAACAAAATGGTCTTGCTGAGAGAATGAACAGAACAATCATGAATAAGGTTAGATGCATGCTAGCTGATTCAGGTTTGCCAAAAACATTTTGGGTAGAGGCAGCTGCTACTGCTTGCTACCTCATTAATAGGTCACCTTCATCTGCATTAGATTGTAAGGTTCCTGAACATGTTTGGTCCGGTCATAAACCAAGTTACAGTCACCTGAAACCTTTTGGTTGTATAGGTTATGTTCATATTAGTCAAGGGAAGTTGAATCCTAGGTCTATGAAGGGTGTGTTTCTTGGTTATCCAAGTGGTGTCAAGGGTTATAAACTTTGGTTAATAGATGAGAAAAAATGCATTATCAGTCGTGATGTTATATTCAATGAGCACTGCTTTTATAAAACTAACATGAAATTTAGTGATCAAGCCAGCTCTAAACAAGCTGAGCAGAAAGATACTATGCAGATTGAATTGAGAGAAACATCACAGAATGAGAATCAAGGCGAAGTTCAGGAGAGTAAACTTGGAGATGCATCTGGAAGTGATGCAAATGGCACTGAAGCTAATGGCAGAGATACTCAAGCTTCAGATTATCTCTTGGCTAGAGATAGAGCAAGGAGACAGATCAGACCTCCTGAGAGATTTACACATGCTGATATTACTGCTTTTGCCCTTAGTGTAGCTGATTTACTAGAGCTACATGAGCCTATTTGCTACAAGGAAGCCAAGAATAGTGCTGAATGGAGTAAATGGAATAAGGCTATGAAAGAAGAGATGGAGTCTTTATCCAAGAATGAGACATGGATTCTGGTGGATAAACCTAAGAACAAAAGAGTAATAGGGTGCAAATGGGTTTACAAGAGAAAACCAGGGATTGAAGGAGTTGAGCTACCTCGATTCAAGGCAAGGTTGGTGGCAAAAGGCTTTTCTCAAGTTGAAGGGATAGACTATCATGAAGTGTTTTCTCCTGTTGTCAAACACACTTCTATAAGAATTATATTGGCTATCACTGCAATTCAGAACTTAGAATTGGATCAACTTGATGTGAAGACAGCATTTCTTCATGGAAATCTTGATGAAGAAATACACATGCAACAACCTGAAGGATTCATACAGCCAGGGATGGAAGAGAAGGTGTGCTTGCTGAAGAAATCTCTATACGGTTTGAAACAGTCACCAAGACAATGGTACTTCAGATTTGATGATTTTATGCTAAGACAGAAATTTCAAAGATCAAAGTTTGATAGTTGTGTTTACTTCAAAGTTCTTGAAGATGGAAGCTACATCTACTTGTTAATCTATGTGGATGACATGCTTATAGCATGTAAACACAGATCTGAAATGGAAAGGCTCAAGGAGATGCTAAGTCAAGAATTTGATATGAAGTATTTGGGGGCTGCTGTCAAGATTTTGGGAATAGAGATATCTAGAGACAGAAATGAGGGCATGTTGAGATTGTCTCAAGAAGGATATGTCAAGAAGGTAGTGGGAATGTTTGATCAAAAGGAAGCCAGATCTGTCAACACTCCCATTGGAGCCCACTTCAAGCTAAAGTCTCTTACAGAAGAAGAAGCGTCTTTTGAAGAAGAAAAGATGAAGGGAGTTCCTTATGCTAATGCTGTTGGTAGCATTATGTATGCTATGGTATCAACAAGACCTGATTTAGCATATGGAATTGGTTTGGTTAGTAGGTTTATGAGCAAACCAAGCTTGGAACATTGGCAAGCTGTGAAATGGTTACTAAGGTACATGAAGGGCACTGCAAACCTACAGATTTTGTACACAAAGTCAGACCAGAAACAATGTGAAGTTATGGGGTATTGTGACTCAGATTTTGCTGGAGATTATGATAAAAGAAGATCTTTATCTGGGTATGTTTTCACTGTTGGAGGGAATGTTGTAAGCTGGAAGTCTAATTTACAACATGTTGTGGCTCTCTCCTCGACTGAAGCAGAATACATAGCTCTCACAGAAGCAGTAAAAGAAGCTCTTTGGTTAAAAGGGATGATGAGTGAGCTGGGATTTAGACAAGATCATGTGATTGTACATTGTGATTCACAAAGTGCAATACATTTGTCTAAGAATACTGTGTTTCATGAAAGAACGAAACACATAGATGTTAAGCTCCATTTTCTCAGGGATATTGTCTCAAAACAACTTGCCAAGATTGTGAAGATATCCACTGAGATTAACTCAGCTGATATGATGACTAAGGTCATACCCGTGAGCAAGTTCACTTCGGCCTTGAACTTGCTTGGCATCAAGATGGGAATCCCTTAGAGCTAAAGCTAAGGCAGCATTGTCTAATCCACTGAACCCTGTTTCGGAATAAGAAGTCAAGGTGGAGAATTGTGAAGATTGTGACTTCTTTCCTCAACCAATCAAAAGATTAGCAAAATGAAAGCTCATAGTTTTCTGGTGTTTTCAGTTGCATCTACGTTTTCTCTAGTTGCATCTGCGCGGACACCAGTAAGTTGTAACAGACTAACTAATTGTTGTTAGTTAGAGTTAGTTTTTGTTTGTCTATTTAGTCCTTGTATCTCGACCCTATATATAGTTTTAGGCCTGATCAACCTAAGTGTATTCAATTTCTGAGAGTTTTGGCTGAGAGCAAGAACTGAGTTGTAATACTCTAGTGAGAGAGTGTTTCAAGAGAAGTTGGATGAGTGTTGTTGTAATCTTGAGAGCTTGGAGGGTGTAATCTAGTTTTAGATATAGTGGATTTGACTTAGGCATTGCTGCCTAGCCTTGGATGTAGGATCAACCAAACTGGTTGTATCTGAACCAAGTATTCTTGGTGTTCTTTCCTTTTGTGTTTTACTTTTGATTACTTTTGGGTTTGTTTAATTGTCTATTACTTGTTCTTCTTTGTTGCTATTCTTGTGCACTTTATTGGCTGTGTTGTGCAGGTCCTAATCAAACCCCCAACACTACTAAAATATAAATTTGATTAATTCCCATATGTATTTGGAGACGTTTAACGACTGCTTGGGTGGCGTGGTGGTGGGGCACCTATATATAAATATATATATATATATGCACATACAAAATCATTTGTTCTCCTTTGGTGGTGGTGTTGGTCTCCCATTGAGATCACGCTCCAAGCCGACCTATGGGGTGTGAATAACTGCGTGAGCTTGTGACCCGAGGTCTTTCCTCATAGAGAAGATGTCTCCAAGTGATGTTACGCATCGAGGGGCTCTTCTAACTTTGCCTTTCTCCAAGTTAGGATTTCGGTCCTCGGGCCCAGGAGTTTTACTAGGTATCGATTTATTGCAGGTGTGGGTCTCGAGAGGATTGTTTGACAACTATTCGTGTTCCTCGATTAGTGGTGTCAAGTTCGTACACTTAACAATCAACATTTCCCACAACATTGTCTTACACAGGCAAACGTGCGTCACACCCTAACTGATGCAGATATGTTCCCCATAAAGTTTGTGTGTGGATTTCTGCAATAGGCCCTGCAAAATCCACGTGGGTCATAGCCTTTATTGTAACACAACCCTTTGTGTATTAAGTTAACATTAATGTCCTAATATTAATGGGAGATGATTAGCATTAATAACCCAACCTCTATAAATAAGGCTGGGGTATTTCCTTGTAGGGGGTTGGATTTTTAGAGAGAGAGAGAGAGAGAGAGTCTTGTACTCAGTGCAATATAACGCTGCCTGAGAAAACTCCATTGGAGCTTTCCCTAATAAGCTTCCAATCTCCTTAATATCAAAGACTTGTGGACTAGGGCTTTTTTTATAGCCTGAACCACGTAAAATTGCTGTGTTCTTATTTATTCATTTATTTAATATCTCATATTTAGGTTGATAGCGAAAAAGGCAATCAACGTCATGTGGTGACAAAGGCAATGTTGACTGCCTTTTTCGCTATCAACCTAAATATGAGAGATTAAAGAAAGGAATAAATAAGAACACAACAATTTTACGTGGTTCAGGCTATAAAAAATTCCTAGTCCACGAGTCTTTGGTATTAAGGAGATTAACTGCGTATTAGTGCAAGCTCCAATGGAGTTTTCTCAGGCAGCATTTATATTGCAATGAGTACAAGACTCTCTCTCTCTCTAAAAATCCAACTCTCTACAAGGAAATACCCTAACCCTATTTATAGAGGATGGGTTATTAATGCTAATCATCTCCCATTAATATTATTAGGGCATTAATGTTAACTTAATACACAAAGGTTTGTGTTACAATAAAGGTTATGACCCACGCGGATTTTGTACGGCCTATTTTAGAAATCCACACACCAAATTTATGGGGAACATATCTGCATCCGTCAGGGTGCAGCACATGTTTGCTCGTGTCAGGCGGCATTGTGGGAAATGCTGATTGTCGAGTGTATAAACTCGCCACCACTAATCGAGGATCACCAAAAATTTTCAGACGATCCTCTCGAGACCCACACCTGTAATAGATCGATACCTGGCAATACTCCTGGGCCCGAGGACCATAATCCTAACCTGGAGAAAGGCTAAGTTAGAAGGGCCTCTCGGGGCGTAACATCACTTGGAGACATCTTCTCCCCGAGGAAAGACCTCGGGTCACAAGCTCATGCGGTTATCCACACCTCAGGGGTCATCTTGGAGTGTGGTCTCAATGGGAGACACTCTGCCTGAGAGAGGGCCTCGGGACGTAACCTCACCTAGAGGCACTCTCATCTCAACTGAATCTGAAATACATCAACGAACTCGCATCCTGGGACTCCATGGTCTTCGCTAATTATTGTAACGCCCTGGATAGCCAAGACCGTTACACGGTGTATTTATAAAAGTGCAAGACTTGCTAATCAAGTCATTTAGTTAGAAACGTGTTACTGAAACTATAATTGAACTAGGGTTAAAAGATTTTGGTCACAAAAGTTTCATTTCATATATTTAAACATTTTAGTACATGGGATCCCAAAAGAAATAGCGTTTAAAAGACAATTTACAAAATTTCAGGTTATAGGTATAGCTACTAGCCACTCTAAGGGCAAAACAGGCATTTAGGCTTTCCCGTCCTGTACCACTCATCGGCCATGGCGATCGATCAGCTAACTATGTACATTCAGCGTCAAAGCTCTCCCACTCAGGACTGGTCCACTTTACCCTTGCCTTTATGTGCACCACGTAGCACCCGTGAGCCAAGGCCCAGCAAGAAAACACAATAACAGAACATAATCATCAATCAAACAATCAGATAATTCATACAGTGTAATCATACACTCAACAGTCCAAGACATCCATATAATCAGGCATTCAACATACCAAGCTTATCAATTATCATTAACAACCAATTCACATATAACAATCAGGGTCGACGCTGTAATGCCCCAAATTTCCTAATAAGGTTTAGGACCTTGATTAGGAGGTCGGGAGGGCCATAATTGATTTATTATAGTATTTAATTATTATATGCATGTTTACGTGAATTATATTATTATATGATGGTGGATGCATGCATATGGGAGAATTTACTATTATGAGGGTATTTTGGTAATTTGGCCACTGTGGGCGTAATTGTATATTTTGGGTGCATGGTTGTGATTAATTAATATAGCCACATTATAAGGTGGATTGGTTCGAGCTTATCGACATGAGACGATCATGAGATGTGAGTGTTCGATTTAGTCATAACGGGTTTAAGTTCAGGGCTTGGGGTGAGTCTCGGGGTGAATTTAATGACTAGAGCATTACCGGGAATTAAAGGGGTAATGTGATATGATTTATTGGTAATTGGGAATATTGAGAATAGCGGGAAGTGGAAAGCGTTAATTATGATTAACGAGATAAGTGAAAAGTTCCAATTCTACCCTTGAAATGGTTTTAGAGGTTTTAAGTGACTTAAGGGTAATTTGGTCATTTGGAGTTTGGATATATATGACTTAGGAGGGCTGTAGAAAGAACAGAGCCAAAACAGGGGTTTTCATCTTCAACCCGTACATCATCCCTCACCATCTCTTCTTTGGTGTTCTTGAGGCCATCTTGAGGTTTTGAGCTAGGAAATCAAAGGTGGCAGCTAGGGAACTTGTTTCAGCCATTAAAGGGGATTCAAAACTGTGTTTGAGGTGAGTTTTAGTCATTGAATTCAGGTGGTACTTTGTTTTGTTCTTTACTTTTTCAGTTTTTATTTCTTGTTGGAAGTTTGGATTTAAAGGGGTTTTGATTGATGGTTAGATTGGGTTTTGATGAGGGGAGGTTATGGGTGATTTCTAGGGGTTTGAATGAGTGTTTGGAAGAGGTTTTGGGCTAGTTTGAAGGGCTGGTATCAAGGGAACACGCAGGGGAAAGTATGGTGTGCGTGCTGAGTTTTCTGGGCAAAATTAGTGTAACGCCCTCGCTACCCCAGAACCGTTACGGTGAACGGTAGACCGGAAATTTGACTCATTGCCTGAGTCCTTTGGTCAAAAACGTGCTCTAAGTGTAATTAACAGGTTAAGGTATAAAACCAACAAAAAGGAAATGGAGATTTTATTACAACTGCTCTGCAGAGCTAAACAAAACGTTTACAAGCTGTTCTCAGTACAAGTGGTCACTACTGTTGTAAAGTTACAAACCCACCGACCTAAGCGGCAAAAATAGGGTAAACCCCCTAGTTCCTCTGAGAACACCTTGACCGTGGTGGTCAAGCGGCTGCATATGTACACACCACCACATCAGCTCTCCACTCAAGGCTAGGTGAGCTTCTCTTTCCCTTTACCTGCACCACATAGCACTCATGAGCCAAGGCCCAGCAAGAGAACATAACACTTTATATAAACATTATCAAATGATTATCATTATAATCACACTGAGCATAAAGCTTTCAAACAAATGAGTGAACACCACATGAGGTCCTGATAAACCACACTGAGTGACTGACAAGCGAGTCACTAATTCAGATGGAAGAGTGGCTGATGGGTAAGCCACTAGCCTTCAACGAGTTCTGGTAAACCGCACTGAGTGACTGCCATGCATGTCACTAATTCAAGTGGGAGAGTGGCTGCTGAGTAAGCCACTAGCCTCCAAGCGCTTATTTCATTCATCGACCCTCGGGGTCGGTCTGGCATTAATGCTCTTTGAGTCATTCAATGCTAATAGTCGATTAGATCCAATCTTACTGGCTTGCGTGACACACGCCAAGGCCGTCCTGACTAATAAGTCAGTTCATCGTGATCAATGCCCAATACCACTGCCGAACTTGACTAATAAGTCACAGCTTCACAGTGATACTAGCACCCTTGCCAAACCTGACTAATAAGTCAGTGCCATGCACAAATGAGCAACATATGCTAGGCATTCCATATACAATCCATGTCCATATTCTCATATTCAACATGCCTCAGGAATATCCATGCATGTTACACTTGAGGTGCAGTTTTCTTACCTCTGGTTCGAGCAAGAACGAACAAAAGAACAACCCTGAGAACGATCGACTTTTTGGTCCTTTAGCGGTTACCTGGTCATAACCAAAATGTAGGATTCATCAATAAAAAGTGATAACTGAGGATTCCCAAACCAAAACCCAGCCCCCGAGACCTCAAATACTACCCAACCGGGTACTAGGTCCAACCCCGAGGCCCATGGTTTGAATCCCTAAGCTAAAAACCATTTTTAACAAAATTTGGCCTATGGGCCGCGGCCCCAAAAAGCCGTGCCGCGGCACGCCTCTAAGCTCCATCTGCCAGACGCGCGTAGGCCGCGGCACACAAAAGCTGTGCCGCGGCACCCAGCCCAGTTCAGCCCAAAACCAGCACGCGAACTCAGAATTGCCCCTGCGTTTTACCCTTAAAACCAGCCTCTCAAACCAACTTTAAACCTCTTCCAAACACCTAATTCAACCCCCTATCAACACCCTTAACTCACTCTCATCAAACCCCAATCAAGCTAACACAAAAACCTCCTTTGATTCATGCTTCCCACATCCAAAAACATGAATTGAAAACTATAAACAAAGACAGAGTATAACCTGAAATTCAAAGACAATTCCTTACCTCCAACTGGTTTTGAACCCTCTTAAGATGATGAACTAAGACCACAACCTCCAAGCTTTGATTCCCTAACTTTCCACCTCAACTTGGGACCAAAAACCTCAAAGAATGATAAAGAGGAAATGATGTACGGGAAGGAAGAAGAAGACTCTCTGTTTTTGCTCTGTTTTGAACGGTTTCCACAGCCTTCTAAAACCACATATATCCTAGCCAAATGACCTAAATGCCCCTAGGTCATTTAAGGCTCTAAAACCAACTTAAGGGCAATTTTGACATTTTCCACCTACACCGTTAATCATAATTAACGCTTCCCTTTTCCCGCTAATCTCAATATTCTCAAACTCCAATATTTCACATCCCGTTACCCTTTAATACCCGGTAACACTTTAACCATTAAAACACCCCGAGACTCACCCCGAGCCCCGAGCTTAAGCCTGTTATGACCAAACCGACGTTTAACATTTCTTTGATCGTCTCATACCAAATGGCTCGAACAAACCCACATCATAATGTGGTCTCAAATTATATCACCGACATGCGAACAAATAATCAATTTACCCTCAACGGGCCAAATTACCATCACACCCCTGTATAAAGAAGTATGGACTCACATGCATGCATTTCACATCATATCATAATATAATCAACATATACATGCATTTAATCAATTAATAATACAATTAAGCAAGTATGGCCCTCCCGGCCTACTGTTCACACCGTTAAATGCATCGGAGAATTTGGGGCTTTACAATTAGGTATTGAGCCGCAGCATAGCTATGGTGCGCCGCGGCTCAAGGCGTCTGGCAGGGAGGGTGGTCTCTGTCTGGGAGGCGCGCCACAGCGCAGCAGGGGAGGGTCGCGGCCCTTAAGGCCATTTTGACCCAAAAACATGTTTTTAGCTTGGG
The DNA here is from genome assembly GCF_963169125.1 of Humulus lupulus. Lineage (NCBI taxonomy): Eukaryota > Viridiplantae > Streptophyta > Magnoliopsida > Rosales > Cannabaceae > Humulus > Humulus lupulus. The sequence goes on from NC_084796.1 coordinate 208,383,194, forward strand.
GATTCAAGCCATAGGCTTCGGGGTTGATCCTAGTACCTGGTTAAGTGGGGATTGATGTCCCAGAGACTAGGTATTGGTTTGGGAACTTATGTTGATCATTTTTATTGATGGTATCTTATATTTTGTTATGACTAGGTGACCGTTAAAGGACCAAAGGACTGATCGTTCTCAAAGGTCGTTTCTTTTATTAATTCTCGCTCGAACCCAAGGTAAGAAAACTGCACCATGTGTATATGTGACATGCATGGCTATTATGATGCATGTTGGTTGATTATTGAGTATGACATGCGTGGTTATCATCGATGCATGTCGATTGATTATTACGTATGACATGCATGGCTATTCTTGATGCATGTTGGTTGACTATTAAGCGTGACATGCATGGCTGTTATTGGTGCATGTTGGATTGCTGGATATTTTGCATATGATTATTATTGAGGCATGCTGGATGATTAAGAATGATGCATGTGATGCACGAGAAACATATGATTAGGGCATGCCATGAATGATGAGTAAGAGATTGGTCAGAGCTTGAGTCTCTGGGTTTGTGCATGATCATGATTATGCTAGCAACTGTTTAGTAAGCATGTTGAATGCCCTATTCTTGGATAACTGGCATATGATACATATTGATAGCATTGCTTACTTGTGCATGGTACTGACTAATTAGTCAGATTTGGCAAAGGGGCTAGTATCAACTGTGAAGCTGTGACTCATTAGTCAGGTTCGGCAGTGGTACTGGGCACTGGTCACGTTGCACTGACTCATCAGTCAGAATTGGCAAAGGTGTTAGTATCAGCTGTGAAGCTGTGACTTATTAGTCAGGTTCGGCAGTGATACTGGACACTGGTCACATAGCGCTGACTCATTAGTCAGAACGGCCATAGCGTGGATCACGCAAGCCAACAGAGATTAGATCTAATCGACCATCAGCATTGAATGACTCAAAGAGCATTAATGCCAGACCGACCTCGAGGGTTGATGAATGAAATAAGTCTTGGAGGCTAGTGGCTTACCTAGCAGCCACTCTCCCTCTTGAATCATGTGATGTTCACTCATCGGTTTGAAAGTTTTACGCTCAGTGTGATTATATTGATAATCATTTGATAATGTTTATGTATAGTGTTATGTTTTCTTGCTGGGCTTCGGCTCACGGGTGCTATGTGGTGCAGGTAAAGGCAAGAGGAAGCTGGACCATCCTTGAGTTGAAGAGCTTAGGTGATGACGTGTACATATGCAGCTGCTCGTCCACCACGACCGAGGTTAAAGTGGAACTAGGGTTGAACCCTGTTTTGCTGCTTAGAACGGCCTGTTGTAAATATTTTCTGTAATAAACTCTGAAATTATACTTTCGGGATCCCAATGTATATATTAAACGTTCTAGTGAAACGTTACATCTTAACCAAAGTTTTTAATCCCTAAACCGCTAATCATACTTAGTTCACGATTTTGGCCAAATGACTCGGTTAGCGAGTTTAGCACTGTTTACAAGGCACACCGTAACGGTCCCTGGAGTTTGGGGCGTTACAGACGCCCTTAGGTCGCACCCCCTATTTATCCCATTGACTCCGGCCCGCTTAAACCGAGCTCAGTGAATATCAAGCTTTCCTCAGCTACCGGTGGCCGAGCCGCGCCCTGTGCGCAAATATTGATTCCGACACTCTTAGGCCGTTTATCACATGTCCCATGGCATAATACCATCTATGACATCTTACAGATATAGGGAGCTCTTAGTCCCAATATAATCACATAACTGGGTGCAGTTTTCTTACCTTTGGATTCCGGTAGCTTTGATCAATGCTGATAGCCCTCAAGCACGATCCCTTCCGAGCCCTAGCGTACACCTAGTCATGGTCACAAGTTAGAACCATTACCAAACTTCAATCCCAAAACCTAACATCGGGACCAATCCCGAGCCCTCGGGCAGCCCTAATTCCACCAAACGGGGTGGTGGAATCAAACCCCGAGCCCCCAGGCAAAAACCCTAAGAAATAACCCAAAAACCCCCTTCTGGAAATAGGGTAGCGCTACAACGCCATAAAGAGGGCGCTATAGCACTACAAAAAGAGCCAAAAAGCTCTTAGACCATAAGGCCTAGCGCTAGGCGCTACAACGCTAGTCACAGCACAGCCAAACCCTGTTTTTTCTTCCTTTGATTTTCCTCGAACCAAACCTCTCCAAACCTCAACCATACCCCAAAACAAGCCTACCAACATCTATAACTCACCCCATATGACCCAACCATATGAAAACCACCCATATGCACCCCAAGATAAAGAATTCACCATGATTGAGCTTAAAGATCATAACTCAGCAGAACAACAGAAATTCAGGACTTTGAAGCTAGAACTTCTTACCTTTGATGAAGGATTTCGACCAAGGTTATCTTCCACACCTCCTCAGCTTTCAACTCCTCAAATCCTCAGGCTTAACTCCCTAGAATTCCCATCAAAACTCAACTTAGAAAACCATTTCAACATCAAAACCAGAAACTGAAGAAAACCTTGAAAACTTACCTTAATTAGATGACTAACTTATACTAATCCTTAATCTTTATCAAGGACCCAATTGCTAAGCTTTGACCTAGCCCTCCTCTGAACCACAGCTCCAAAAGGCCCCAAGAAATGGAGAAGAAATCCTAAACCGAGAGAGAGAAGAGACTTTTATTTTTCCTTCTTTCCTTTTCCTCCTTCTTTTCTTTTCTTTAACTTCTAAGTCTTTCTACAACTTCCACTAAAGCCATAAAGCAGTATAATATTTATCTCTGCTTCTAAACACCAAAAGACCATATTTCCCTCCCAATTAAAACTAAGCTTTTAAACATCCTAAGGGCATTTTGGTCATTACTCCCAATTCCTGCTAATTCCTCGAGTGTTCCTAACAATTACCGCTTAGATCCCAACACCTAACTAATCACCAATTGTATTCCTCAATGTCAAATAGTCTCCAATATATTTTCTAAATTCCCCCAAAATTACGAATATGCCATTCTAACCTAATCAGGGCCTCATGCATACTAGTACACATAGTCATGCATCACATATATCCAAATACTCATATAAGCATGCTTATCACATAATCATGCATTTAATCTTTTAAATCACACATAATCCAATTATGCTCTCCCAACACACTAATCAAGGCCATTAAGCCTTATTAGTAATTTTGGGTCGTTACAACTATCCCCTCCTAATGAGAATTTCGTCCTCAAAATTTACCTGAATAACTCGGGATACTGATCCCGCATCGCTGACTCAAGCTCCCAGGTCGCCTCCTTGACCCTACTATTCCTCAACACTTTAACAAGAGGAATCATCTTATTGCGTAGAACTTTATCCTTCCGATCCAAAATCTGATCCGGTTGTTCCTCATAAGACAGGTCCTTCTACAATTCCAGATCTTCATACTTCAACACATGTGACGTATTTGAGACGTACTTCCGGAGCATAGAAACATGGAATGCGTCATGGACTCTTGACAACGAAGGTGGCAAAGCTATCCTGTAAGCCACCTGACCGATCCTTTCTAAGATCTCAAAAGTCCAATGAACCTAGGGCTTCGTTTTCCCTTCTTTCCAAACCTCCTCACCCCTCGCAGTGGTGAAACTCGCAGAAACACGTGGTCCCCAACCTAGAACTCCACGTCCCTACGCTTGGGATCAGCGTAGCTCTTCTGCTGCTTTGTGAGGCGAGCATCCTAGCTCGGATCTTCTCAATAGCTTCATTTGTCTTCTGAACCATATCCGACCCCAAATACTTCCTCTCACCCATCTCATCCCAATGAATGGGTGATCTACATCTCCTCCCATACAACATCTCATAGGGAGCTACTCCAATCGTCGATTGGTAACTATTGTTATATGAAAACTCAATCAACGGGAGATACTTACTCCACGATCCCTCAAAGTCAATCACACATGCTCTGAGCATATCCTCCAATACCTGAATCGTCCTCTCAGACTGTCCATCAGTCTGAGGATGAAAGGCCGTGCTGAACTTCAGCTGAGTCCCCATAGCCTTCTGCAAACTACCCCAAAACTTGGAGGTAAAGATAGAATCCCAGTCTGACACTATAGACTCAGGAACCCCATGGAGACGTACAATCTCCCTCACATACAACTCTACATACTGATCCACAGTATATGTCGTCTTCACGGGAAGAAAATGAGCTGACTTGGTGTATATGTCCACTATCACCCACACCGAGTCATGAAGCCCTGCTGTCCTGGGTAAACCTCCCCCAAAATGCATCATAATATCCTCCCATTTCCACTTGGGAATACCCAAAGATTGAAGTAACCCTGCCAGTCGTTAATGCTCAGCCTTCACCTGCTGATTGGTTAAACATCTGGGTACGTACTCCACCACATCCTTCTTCATCCCGGGCCACCAATATAACATCCATAGATCCTAATACATCTTCGTGGTACCCGGATGAAGTGAGTACGACATCGTATGTGATTCATCCAATATCTCTCATCTGATCCCCTCATCAGCTGGAACACAAATCCATCCCTGATACCGTAGCAAGCCAACCTCAGAAAACTACGGGGTGGATGATGGCGAGAAACTAGTGTGCCTGTATCGGGAGAACGAGAGGGCCCACGAGAGCATTCATGGGCTTGGGCCCTGGAGCGCCTTTCATCTCCAAGCTGGTGCAACCCAGCCACTGCACCAGTACTATGTCGACTTCCTCAAATTTTTCGGCATAGCTCCTTTCCAGTTGTCCCCGAATGGATATCAAGTACTGGCAGGGCTCTACATCTTTTACAAGAGGAAAAACTGGCCCACCTCATCCCTCGCTGAAATATTATACGTCTACAGTTTTTGGCAATGCTCAAAGAAGGGGGAAAAGAGGGATATTATAATCTGATGAAGCACACGATCCCAGGGAGAGGCTACAAAGCCCTGAGCGGCAACGAGAATCATGGTTGGGCCTACAAGGACAAATTCATTTGGGCAGATGGGTTCCCGACAAGGACCAATCCTACCATACTCCTGGACTTTGCTACAATTGGTAAGCATTTTTTTCCTTGTGTAAGTTAGTATGATAGTATTTAGCTCGCAACTTATCCCCATTCATGTCGTCTTAATCAAGTCCGTATCGTGCACACTCCTTTCGTTGACTCCTTTTACGAAAGGCTTCGGGTGATGAACTCCATTCATAATGAGGAGTTAGAACTCCCCTTCCTCATCACCGATACCTATCTCCGACAGTAAGGGCTGCTGCGGGCGGGACAGAGTGTTAGGGGTGAACATTTGACTCGTAAAACCCAAAAACCCGAAAACCCGCCCGGCCCAAACCCCAAGAACCCGAATTTTCAGAAAACCCGTTCATTTCGGGCTTAATCCGATCTGAACCCGAAATATGTCGGGTCGGATTCGGGTTTAAAATTCAGTAATTTCGGGTTCGGGTCGACCGAAATTTTAAAAAAAAAAAATCTGAAAAAATAACATGATAACCCTAAATCTGAAAAGTCTTTATTTCTCTTCTCTTTCACTCTCACTCACGCACATGGCCCCCCTTCTTCTCAGCAGAGCCGCCTCCACCACCACCACCAACTCTTCTTCTTCTCGCCTTGCCTCCCTCACTCACACCACCAACCAACCCCCCTTCTCTTCTTTCTCACACATGGTTAAGAGAAGAAAGACCCACCCTCCCACCACATCCTCGGAACACGCTAGCCGCACAGGGAGCATGCCAGCCACCATAGCACCACCACCAGCCAGCCTCATCTCCTCCCTTCATCGCCACATCACCACCACAGGAAGCCTCGTCTCCTCTCTATACATATACATATATATATATATATATATTTCTCTCTCCCTTTCTCTCTCTATTATAGAAGATGTTGTAAAGCTCTTAAGGCTTATAATGAAAATTCCCATGTTATACTATTAATGACCAGATTAGCTATGAGATCTGAGGGTTTATATTGTCTTGTCATTTACTCTTGAATATTTAAGTTTGTTATTCTCTGTTTTAGACTGTGCATTATTTGCTTCAGGTGCTAATATAATTTCTGCTATTGGGTTAATGTTTTGTTTAATTTTTTATTTTTTTATAATTATATGTATTTATATATATACACTCACACACATGATTTATAGGAGCATGTATCTTTTCAGATTTGGAATCCTCTTAAATTTTAAGCTTATTGTATGAAACATGATCAGTAAGAAAATTGTTATCTTATGCAATGGTATTCAATCCTCTAATAAATATAAATAATTTCATTGATGTATATAAAACAAAGACATTTATTGTTGACGTGTGAAGCAGATAGTCTATGATTGCATAAGATAGGAATCTTTTGTATATGATTTTGTGTGGAAATGAACAGTTTTCTCATTTGCAGACTTCCCATTTTGCTGTCTTAACATGACAGTTGTTGGCCTTTGTTTTTTGTCTCACAATGGTAATCTTAATCTCCACATGAAAACAGCTCATAGGCCATGGCCCAATTTGTAAAAAAAATATATTAAATATCAATTTGTAAAAACAAACTATACAAATTAAAAAAGTGTAAAAATATGGTATTTTTGAAAAAAAATGGTATTTTTGCAAAATTGGGCTTTTCAACCCAAAATCCAGCAGGCCCAGCTCAACCCGAAACCCGAAAAACTTAAAAAAAATTGGATCGGTTTTGGTACCATTTTTCTCCACCCGAAACCCGCAAAACCCGAATCCGATGAACCCGAAACCCGAAAATTCAACCCGTGTGCACCCCTACAGAGTGTAGATCTGGTGGTCCTAACCAAATTCCGAGACTCAAAGAAATCTTGGAATGTGGTGAGGCTCCGCATGGAGTATATGGCCGCCAAGGCGCAGTTTCAATACACAGCGCTTTCGTGAGTAGCACGCGGAGAGCGTCCTCGCCATCAAGGCAGCTGCGGAGGCGAAGGAAGACGAAGAGCTCAAGGTGGAGCTCGAGGCGGGGATTGAGTCATCTTCCAAGCCTCAAGGTAAATCTCCAATCATTCTTCATTATGCTAGGCATGTAGGGGAGGGAACTAGTCCTGACCATTCATCCGTTTGTCCCTCTCTTCTTGAATGCGGCCGAATCTCGGTGTGTCGTTGGTCCGAGGAGGAGTATCAAGACTACCAGGACATCATCGACGTGTTCCTCCACAATCCAAGGAGGAATAGGCATCCTCAAGGCTTCGTGCCTCTTGGCGAGATGACGGACATGCACACCTCTTGGTTTTGTCAGTACGAGACCAATCTAACGCAGGAGATGGGTCAACTCATACGCGAATTCGCCCATTCTGTCCTCCATTATGAGGAGCATGAACGTGGTGGGGCTCCCAAGGAGTTCTATACTTGGTCTTACGTTTTTATCTGTTTTGGTTTCTCTTTCTTTCCTAGAGACTAATCAGTTTGTTTCCTTTGTGCAGAAAGCATGGGCCTCTCTGATCTAGTTTGGTTGAAGCGTCAGAGGGTATCAGGGCCTTCTAAGATAGGCACCTCGACACCTCCAATTGTAGTGCCCACATCCACATCCGCGACGACATCTAACCCAGTTGCCCAAGTGTAACAACCCAAAATTACTAATAAGGCTTAAGGGCCTTGATTAGTGTGTCGGGAGGGCATAATTGGTTTATGTGTGATTTAAATGATTAAATGCATGATTATGTGATAAGCATGCCAAAATGATTATTTGGATATATGAGATGCATGATTATGAGTATTAGTATGCATGTAGGCCATGTTTAGATTATAAGGGCATATTTGTAATTTTGGCCCGTTGAGGGCATAAACATGATTATCTGTGATAAATTGTTGAGACCATATTATTATATGGATATATTTGCAGCTTGTGGCACGAGGCGATCCTAGTGAGCGGTTTAGCGAAGTAGTCATAGTGGGGATTTATATCCGGCTCCTGGCGGGGGGGGGGGGGGGGGGGGGGAGCCTGGGGGTATTTATGGGAACTTGGGAAAAATAATTGGTGATTAATTAGATGACGGGATTTAAGTAGTAATTATTTGGGACACTCGAGGAATTAGCGGGAATTGGGAGCAAATGACCAAAATGCCCTTAGAATGTTTAAAGGCTTAGGTTTAAATGGGAGGGCAAAATGGTCATTTGATGGTTAAAAGGGGATAAGGGTCATTTATGCTTTTGTCCTTAATGGGATTTGTAGAATGTGTTAGAAACAGAAAGAAAGAAAGAAGAAAAACAGAGACTCCTTTTCCTTTTCCCTATCAATCACATTCTCTCTCACTCTCCTTGAAGATTTTTGAAGCTGTAACTCAGAGGAAGCTTAGGCTGGAGCTTGGGGCTAGGGTCCTTGGTGAAGTTAGAGGATTTAGCAAGAATAAGCTACTTAATTGAGGTAAGGTTTAAAGCTTTTTTGAGTTTTCTGAGCTTTGTTAGTGTTGATTTCTGAACTTGGGTTTTGGATGGAAGTTAAGGGAATTAAGCTTTGGGAACTGAGGAGCTAAAGGCTTGAAGGGCTTCGAGGGCAACCTAGGGTCGAATTCCCCATTAAAGGTAAGGATTTATGAGATTGACTATTTGAGTTATTGGGTTGATTCTGGTTTTTCTTATGAGTTCTTGAGTGTTAAGTTCAATTCTTGTTTTCTTTTTTTGATGGTGCATGTGGGAAAATTTAAGGTTGTTGGGCTATGTGGGATGAGATGTACTGGATGGTAGGCTTATTTTGAAGTGTAGTTGAGGTTTGGAGGGTTTCAGGGAGTTTTGACTCGGGGAAATTCGAAGGAAAACTCAGGGGAATTTTCAGTGCTGTCTGTAGCGCTAGTAGTAGAGCGCTACAACGCTATGCCTAGGTTGTCTGGGGGATTTTTCCTCTGCTTGTAGCGCTGTAGCGCCCACCTTGTGGCACTATAGCGCTACCCTGCCTTCAGAAGTGGATTTTTGGGTATTTTCATAGGGTATTCGCCCGGGGGCTCGGGGTTTGATTCCACCACCCCGTTTGGTGGAATTAGGGCTTCCCGAGGGCTCGGGATTGGTCCCGAGGTTAGGTTATAGGATTGAATGTTAATGAGAGTTCCATGTTATGCTTGTGACAAGGTGTACACTAGGGCTCGGATGGGATCGTGCTCGAGGATCGTCTCAATTAATTAAAGTGCTCGGAATCAAAGGTAAGAAACTACACCCGGTTATGTGATTATGTTGGGACTAAGAGCTCCCTATATTTGTATGTGATGTCATGAGATGGTATTATGCCATGGGGACATGTGATAAACATCCTAAGAGTGACAGAATCAATATTTGTGCACAGGGCGCGGCTCGGCCACTGGTACCTGAGGTTAAGTACATAATCGCTGAGCTTAGACTAAGCGAGCCGGAGTCAGTGGGATAATCAGAGGGTGCGGCCTAAGGCACCGACCTTGGATTTTAGTGTGATATGTTTATTGTTGTTTAAACTAATGATTGTGACGAGTTTGTTATCTGAATAATTGATTACCAGTTTGTAGATTGATATCGTTGTTTATGTGAGCAATATGACCTATTGTATATCTGATTGATGATTTGTGAATTATCTATCTGTTGGTTGTCGCTTATGCTATGCATTACAATTTTCTTGCTAGGCCTTGGCTCATGGGTCTACGTGGTGTAGGTAAAGGCAAGGGCAAGGTGAACCAGTCCTGAGTTGGAGAGCTTTGAGACTCAATGTGCATAGTCAGCTGATCGGCCACCACGACCGAGGAGTGGTACAGGACAGGAGAACCTTAAATGTCTATTTTGCCCTTAGAGAGGCCAGTAGCAGTATATAACCTAGAAATTTTTGTAAACTATCTTTTAAACTCTATTTCTTTTGGGATCCCATGTATGAAATGTTATTAAAATGAAATGTATCTTTTATGACCAAAATCTTTTAACCCTAGTTCAATTATAGCTTCAGTGACACGTTTCTAAATAAATGACTTGGTTAGCAAGTCTTGCACCTTTATAAACACACAGTGTAGTGGCCTTGGCTACCCAGGACGTTACACCAAGTATCCTCTGCAGTTGCTCCATCGGTCCCTGGCCTGAGCATGATTGTAACGCCCTACTTCCTTAGAGTTATTACTAAGTGAGTTAAAAATGTGCCATTATCTCGCTAATCGAGGATTTAGGTTAAAAGTTTGACTAAACCGAAACAAAATTTGTTTAACATCATTAATTATAAAATTTGGACATTCATTGAAATGTTGAAAAAGTTATACAGATGGGATCCCAAAATACTATTTTAATAAATACTTTACAACACAAGAATACAACTAAGGTCGACCTAGGCGACAAAACAATCAGTTTAATACATCTTCCCAAAGTAATCTTGGCCGTGGCAGCCAGGTAGGCCGAACATATGTACCTGTCGCCCCACACTCTCCGTACTCATGGTTGGTCGACCTTTCCCTTGCCCTTTCCTGCACCATAGAGCACCCGTGAGCCAAAGTCCAACAAGAAAACTCAGCACAAAACATATAATACATACATGACTATTCACAGTATATAGCAAAACAGCAGTCGGGCTAAGCGCATAGCGGCCAATGCCGTCCTAGGCGCTATACCAGGCCCTGGGTATGCTGTCTTCACCGAGAGGGTGGCTACAACACCCTAGGAGGGTCTCGCCCTAACGACCTGCACTCCGTGTGTAATGCCCTACTTCCTGAGAGCCGTTACTAAGTGAGTTTAAAACGTGCTTTTAACTCGCTAATCGAGGTTTTAAGGCAAACGTGTAATCAAACCATAAACAGAGTCATAAACTTTGAAAATAATTCCATTTACTGAAAATCATAAAATGTTTAACATTTGGGATCCCAAAATATTGTTTATAAATATTTACAGCTCAAAACATACTTAAAGTCGACTATACGACAAAATAGGGTTCTTTACAAGCAACTTCCAAAAGTACCCCTGGCCGTGGCAGCCAGGCAGACCAAACATGTATGCGCCGCTTCATGCTCTCCATACTCATGGTCGGTTGACTTTCTCCTTGCCCTTACCTGCACCACAGAGCACCCGTGAGCCGAAGCCCAGTAAGAAAACTCCACATAAATAGATAACATACACATATGAACCATTTAGCATAAACCCAATTTGCCAACAAGCTAAACACATACGGCCATGCCGTCCCAGGCGCTTTACCAGGCCCTGGGTTGCGGTCTACACCGTAAGGATATCCCAGGTATCCTTTAGGGTCTTACCCTGGCAACTCGCACTCCATGTGCTAAACGCTGCTCCCGGCCCCTTGCCGTTCTCGGCCTTCGCTGTTCCCGGCCCTTGTCGATCATTCACATATATGCATACACAGCATAATTAAAACATAACTTAAACATATACTAACATAATCAATGGACTACATCCAACACATAATCATATAGGGCCGTGCCCTGCAACACTACTATGGGGCCTTGCCCTGCTCTATGGGTACAACAACTGTCTTACCTATGTCCCGAGCTTCTTGAGCACTGAACCCTCAAGCACGGTCCTCAAATTCGAGCCTCACCGAGAACCTAGTCACAACACATAAATAGCACTCCCATTACTAACCAATTCAAAAGCATCTCCTGGAACTAATCCCGAGCCCTCGGAACCTCCTGGATCCCCACACAAAGTGGCGGAAGCATCCCCCGAGCCCCCTGGGCAAAAGCCTAAAAATTGAAATTTTCCCCTGCCCAGAAATAGCCTAGCGCCGCGGCACCAACCCTTAAGGGCCGTGGCGCCCATCGTGGCTCCCTTTCTCTGATGCAGCCTAGCGCCGCGGCGCCCCTTCGCAAACCCAGAAATCTGGGTTTTTCCCCAACATTTTCCCGAGCCAAAACACTCCCAAATCAATACCAATGCATACCTAAGTCCCAAATTCAATCCAAAACCCCATATAAACCATCTAACAACTTAGAAACATCAACAACAAGCCTAGACACACAATCAAACCCATGATTCACAAATTGGTTTATAACTTTATAAAACTTAAACCATAAACCAGAAACTTAAACCATAGCAGCTCATACATAACAGAGATGCATGAAACCCTTACCTCAAGTAGAAATTCGTCCCTGAGCCTCCTCCAAATCCAACTCCAAGCTAATCCCTCTTATTCCCAAACTGAATCTAGCCACAAACCAACTTTCAACTTCCATTATCAATCTCTCAAAATCAAGCTTAGAAACTCAAAGAAAACAGAGATGAACTCCTTACCTCTGACCATAGCACACCTTTGTGCTAGCTTTCCTAGCCACAGCAGCCAAATTCCTTCAATTCACTAGCCCAAAATCCTCAAAACTCAGCAAGTTCTCAATCACCAAGGAGAGGAAGAAGAAAATCGCATGGGAGAGAGAGAGAGCTAAGAAGTTCTGTTTTTTTTTCTCTTTCATTTGCTTTTCTAAACCGTTCTAAAATTTCCTCAATCCCTATCTCAACATAACCAGCTGCCAAAAGACCCAATTACCCGTTAAGTTACCCCAAGTCCTCATATGCCACCAAGGGCGGTTTAGTCTTTTAACACATCCCGCTAAATCCTCAAATGTGCCTAAAAATCCCCATTTTAATCCCAACATGTCTAAACTATTGCTATTGCTAGCGCTACTCAATAATTCTCGATCACTTAATAATATCCCCAAAATACCCCTAGGCTCCTCCTGAGCTGGGTATTTGAGCCCGTTGTGACTTTCTAGCTAAAAAACTCCCTAGGACCGTCTCGGAACGTGCATCATAAATATATCACCATTATATCACGTTAATGCCCTCAACGGGCTAGAATTACAAATATGCCCTTGACAACCAAATGGGACCCACATGCATATTTAATCACCTAAACATGCATTCTAACCACATATTCATTAAATTCCCATATATTATCACAGTATAACAATTATTGCCCTCCAGGCACACTAATCAAGGCCCCAATCCTTATTAGAAAATTTGGGTCGCTACACCGCGTGCTCAACGCCGATCCCGACCCCTTGTCGTTCCCGGCTCCTTGCCATTCTCGGCCTTTGCCATTCCCGACCTTCGTCGTTCGTCTCGCAAACTTGCATCACATAGCACAATATTGACAGATATTTAAACACATACTAAACATAAACAATAGGGCTATGCCATGCAATTCAAACAATAGGGCCACGCCTTGCTCTACGGGTACAACGGTTTTCTTACCTTTAATCCGAGTGCTAAGAGTCAAGCAAGCAATCACGGCTTCCGAGAACGATCCTCTCCTGAGTCCCAGTGGTAACCTAGTCACACACCACAAGTAACATTCTCGTTACTACCTGATTTTATAATTGATCCCCAGAACCAATCCCGTGCTCTCGGGACCTCCCATTTCCCCACACGGGGTGGTGAAATCGTCCCCCGAGCCCCTTGGGCCTAAGACCTAAAAACACAAATTTAAGGGCCCTGAAAATGGCCTAGTGCCGCAGCACAACCATATAGGCACCGCGACACCCAGCCAAGCCCCCTTGCCCTGGATCATCCCAGCGCTGTGGCTCGGAAGAACAGCGCCGCAGCGCTCCTATCCGAACCTAGAAAAATGGTTTTTTTTCCCATCATTTTTCCCTGAGCCAAAACTTTCCCAAACCATTTCCCAAGTGTACCCAAGCTTCAATTGAACCCAACACTACAAATAAACAACATAGAAAACATATAAGCATCAACACACAGTCCAGACTCACACCTAAACTCAATTTCAATCAATGGTTTAAAATTCTACAAAAACTTAAATTAAACCATAAACTTTTCAAAACTTGAAGGAATCCTCACCTTTGGAACAGAATTTCGACCCTAGATTGCCTCCAATGCCACTCCAAGCTTCAATCCTCAAAATCCCAAGCTAAAGTTCCTCAAAACTTCATCCCAAAACACAAATTCAGAAATAAAAAATCATATTCCTCAAGCACAACATAAAAGACCTAAACCACAAAAATGAAATTCTTACCTCCTCTTCAATTTCGATATTTCTAAGTGTGAATGGCTGCTAATCCCTATCCACAACTTGAACTTCACTTCCAATTCCTCAAAACCCAACAAGAACTCAAGCCAAAAACCTTATCAAACTCAAAGTCAATTCTTCACTCAACACACATGCATTACTCCAGAATCTTCAGCTTAAAACCAACATAATTCACTAAGATTAAAGCTTACCTTGAGCTGAGTTGGGTCTCTGAATTAGGCCCTTAAGCTTCAAGCTTCTAGCTCCCAAGATTCCCAGCCCAATTCCTTAGTTTTTAGTAATTTCCACCAAAGTTTCCCTTGCTAAGACTTAGAGGAAATAAAGAGAGAGAAGAGGCAGAAGGGAGGGTCGGTTCCTTCTTCTTCTTCTTCTTTTTTTTTTTTTTTTCTAAAGGCTTCTTTTGGTTTTATTTTATTTAACTCAAGTTCCTATGGTTACCTCAAGGCTCGGGGTACCAAAAACGTCCCCGAGGGCAAAATGGTAAATTTCCCTGATATTCCCTCCTAAGCATTCTATCTTCAAATATATCTCCAAATATTTATTTCCATAACCCGATAACCCCATAAAATGTCTAATACTCGAAATGCCCCTCGACTCACCCCGAGTCAGATTTTCGACCCCGTTGTGACTTTCTAGCTAACCGCTCCCTAGGACTGTCTCGGATCGTGCAACACAGGTCTTTCACGAACATATCACAATTATTCACATTTATCACATTTATGCTTTCCGCGAGCTAAAATTACAAACATTCCCCTCATAACCTAACGTGGCTCACATGCACATTTAATCCACCTAAACATGCATCACTAATCACATATTCACACAAATTCACATATTATGACAATAAATCACTTATTGCCCTCTAGACACCCTAATCAAGGCCCTAAGCCTTATTAGAAAATTTGGGTCATTACACTCACCCTTAGCTCTGGGTAACTAGCCATAGAGCTTGCCAAACACTTTTTCTTTTCACCGACCATTGGGTCGGCCAACGTAATAGTACGTTGCTGATTTGGGCCTAAGCCTTTCGACCAACGCGCTGCGCGCTATTGTCGTCCTTGAATAATAAGTCAAGCCCTGAACCAGGTATTCAGATACAGATACAAATACAGATAGGCATACTTAAACAATACAAGCATGCATACATATTAATCATAATATATCATCAAGAAATCGCAAACATAGTAATAACCATGCTCATTAACGAGGCCTACCCCTAGCTACGCAAACCATGCGATCAGTCATGTAACACTTAATCAGGTACAGACTATTCGGGTATGTTTAATCAACAAACGAAACAATAACTTAAACATAATCATTCTCAGGGGCCCAAGTCCTATTGATAACTATTATTAATAGATGGCCGAGCCCCAATCACATATATCACGTATTGGGTGCAGTTTTCTCACTTCAGGTCCGAGTATAGCGTAAAGTAAGAACGACCCTCGAGCACGATCCTGGTTCTGAGCGCCCTAGTGATAACCTAGTCACAACCATAATATAAGATTCCATCAATAACGAGCAAATAAATACTTCCAGACCGAGTCCTGGACCTCGAATTCTACTAAATCGGGTAGTAGAATCAATCCTGAGCATGTAGGGTTGACTTTCCACACTCAAAATCCCTCCTGGGGCTAAAAACTGCTTAAACGTCGTGACCCCAGGAACCTGCGCCGCAGCCCGCCCAAGTCAGAGGCCTCAGCCTCCCTTCTCACTGGACACGCGGCGCGGCGCAGCCTAATAGGCGTCGTGATGTGCCTTCGCGTCAGACACCCTCCTTGGCCCCTGTGTTCAAGAGGGTTGCAGCACCCCAAGAATAGGGCCGCGACCCGACCCCACGAACCTAAAATTTCTCTGGCGTTTCTTTAGCTAACTCAATCAAAACCATCCCAATTCAATTCTTAAACCACAATTTAATCCCTATAATAGATGCAACATATCCCCAGCAACAAAACCCAACTTAAAATCTGATTGAAAACCCATCAAAACTCATAAACCCAACATTTGAGCTATAAGCTCAAGAACACTCAAAGCTTAAGAAAAACTTGTCAGAACATTAACTTAAACATGGATTAAAGTTAAGTGTTGCTCTCCTAGCTGCAACCAGTCCCGAATCCTAACCCGAGCCTTCAATTCCCAAGTCTTCAGCCAAGAATCTCCATAATTCCTCAAGAACTTCACTCACAATTGAGAGAGAGAGTGAGAGAGAGGGAGAGAGGCAGTCGGTTGGGTGAGCTGCTTCAAGTGTTTTTTTTTTGTGTTTTCTTAAGGCTTAAGTTTACTTAAACTAATCCTGAGGCTCGGGGTACCAAAAACATCCTCGAGGGAAAAATGGTCAAAATTCCCGGTATTCCCTCCTAATCTCACTAATTCCAAATATATCCTTGATTATTCATTCCCATTACCCGATACCCCTTGACTCACCCCGAGTCGGGTATTGAGTCTCGTTTTGACTTTCCCGCTAACTTGCTCCCTAGGATCATCTCGTGCCGTGTAACCCAAATAAACCCACATAATAATGTGATTTCTCACATATATCACATATATGCATAAATATACAATTATGCCCATAACAGGCCAAATTCCGAATATTTCCCTTCTAATAAGAAACGGGCCCACATGCTTATTTAATATTTATAAACATGCATAACTAGTTATATTATCATATGTTATCCCTAAAAAATCCAGAGATGATGTGGCGAATGAGAAAGCGGCACATGGCATCACAAATCAGGGTAAAACGATGAAGTATTGAAAAAAGACCAATGAGCAAAAAAGATTGGCCCAGGACCTATAGAAAGTCAACTAGGCCTAAACCCCTAGGGGTGGTCAGCCTAAGCATGCCCAAGAACCCCTTGGGGTGGTCGACCCACCCTATCCTTCATAGGGTGGTCGGACTACACTCCCAAAGTTACTTAACTGGGTAAAACTCACACTCATTCAAACTAAGATCAATAGGCCTAGCACCCAACAAATCAACAGGCCTAGCACCCAGAAGATCACAGGCCTAGCACCCAGAGGACCAATGGGTCTAGCACCCAAGCTCTAAAGGGTCATTGAGCCTAGCACCTAAGTCTCATAGACCAATCAAGACTTAGCGTTTTCTCGAACGTCTCAATCGTGCATTATCGACCACGATTCAGAGAAGACAACGGGAATACCCACGATCTCATAATCATGGGTAGGTGGACACGTATCTCTACTCCCAATGATCATGTACCAAACCACGATCCCACTCTTACTGATCATGTAACAACCCCTGAGTACTATAAATAAAAGGCCCAGGGCTTCCTTTCAAGGGGGCTCTTGGGCTGGACTTTTTGGATCGATCTTTTCGACGAACTTGTGAGGAGTGAACTCTGAGTTGATCTTTGTAATTTTCTATCGAGTAATTTAATACTAAAGACTAAGTGGATAACATGCAAAACATAAAAGAGTAAGGTTAGTATGGCACGTAAAATACATGTGTTCAGAGTATACTGATACCTGAACCAATGAGGGTTGTGAGTTGATATACTTAGTAAGCATTGGAAATAACAATTTTCTATAACACCCTAGATAACCAAGGCTGTTCCACTGCATGATTATAAAAGTGCAAAACTTGATAATCAAGTTGTATAGTTGAAAATGTGACCCTAAAGTCGTAATTAGGTTAGGGTTAAAATATTTTTGTCATAAACAAGAAATTTCTCATTAAAATAAATGTTTAATACATGGGATCCAAAAATAGGTTTTAAAGGACAGTTTACAAAATTTCAAAGTTTATACAGCCACAGGCCACTGTAATGGAAAAATAGACACTTTAGGTTCTCATGTCCCTGTACCATCCCTCAGTCGTGACGGTCAATCAGCTGACTATGTACTTTCAGCCCCAGATGTCTCCAACTCAGGACTGGTCCACCTTGCCCTTGCCTTTACATGCACCACGTAGCACCCGTGAGCCAAGGCCCAGTAAGAAAACCATAATGCATAGCATAAGCGACAATCAATAGTCAGATAATTCACTAATCACCAAACAGATACTTAGCGAGTCACATTGCTCACATAATCAATGATATCAATCTGCAAACCAATAATCAATTATCCAGATAATAAGCACGCCATAATCATCACATTCATAACAATAAACATATAACACAATATCCAAGGTCGACACCCTTAGGCCGCACCCTTTGATTGTCCCACTGACTTCGACTCGCTTAGGCTGAGCTCAATGATTATATACTTGACCTCAGCTACCAATGGCCGAGCCGCATCCTGTGCACAAATAATGACTCTGACACTCTTAGGTCGTTTATCACATGTCCCCATGGCATAATACCATCATATGACATCACATACGAGTATAGGGAACTCTTAGTCCCAACATAACCACATAACTGTGTGCAGTTTCTTACCTTTGATACCGATTGCTTTGGTTAATGAAAACGACCCTCGAGCACGATCCCGTCCAAGCCCTAGCGTACACCTAGTCACAACCGTAAAGTATAACCATCATTAAATCTCAATTCTATAACCTAACTTCAAGACCAATCCCAAGCTCTCAGGAAGCCCAATTCCACCAAACGGGGTGGTGGAATCGACCCCCAAGCCCCCAAGCAAAAACCCTAAGAAAAATACCCAAAACCCATTTCTGGAGGCAAGGTAGCGCTAAAGTGCCACTAGGAGGGTGCTACAGTGCTACAAACAGAGAAAAATGCCCCCCAGAAACCAAGCAGAGCGCTACAGCTCTACAAACAGCAACATGCAACCTTCTGGGTTTTTCCTTCGAAATTCCCCGAGCCAAAGCTCCATAAACCCACTTCAAATCTCAACTAAACTCCAAGTTGAGCCTACCATCCACTATATTTCACCCAACATGTCCTAACAACATCAAAACTTGGCCACATGCATCATCAAACTCATAAACCAAACTTGAGCTCAAAAGCTCAAGAACATCATCAGAAAACCAGAAACCCAGAACTTCAAAGTTAGAATTAGTTACCTTAGCTGAGAGAATTTGAGCTTAGGTTGTCTTCTATGCCCTTCCAGCCTTTAGTTCCTCAAATCCCCAAGCTTAAGTCCATTGATTTCCATCCAAAACTCAAAATCAGAATCAACTTCATCAAACTCAGAAAATTCAGACCAAACTCTTAAACCTTACCTTAATTGGTAGCTAATTACTGCTGAACCTCCTAGCTTCACAAAGAATCAAAATCCCAAGCTCTAGCCTAAACTTCCTCTGAGTTTATGGCTTCAAAATTCAGAAGAAAGGGTGAGAGGAGAAGAAATCGTGTGGGAGAGAGAGAGGTCTCGGTTTTCTTCTTTCTTTCTTTCCGTCAGTTTCTAACCCTTTCTACAACTTCCACTAAGTCTAAAAGAGTAGAATAACCCTTATCCCCCTTTTAAACATCAAAAGACCCTTTTGCCCTCCCAAATATAACCAAGTCTTTAATCACTCTAAGGGCATTTTGGCGTTTGCTCCCAATTCCTGCTAATTCCTCAAGTGTCCCTAACGTGTACCACTTAAATCTCGTCATCTAGTTAATCACCAATTATTTTTCCCAAAATATAAAAATCTCCCATATATTTCCAAATTCCTAGAAATACCCCAAGGCTCCCCCGAGCCGGGTATAAATCCCCACCGTGACTATAATGCTAAACCTCTCACTAGGATCGCCTTGAGCCTTATGCTGCAAACACATCCATATAATAATGTGGTCTTAACAATTTATCACAAATAATCACATTTATGCCCTTAATGGGCCAAAATTACAAATATGCCCCTATAAGCTAAACAGGACCCATATGCATACTAATACTCGTAGTCATGCAATTCACATATCCATATAATCATATAAGCATGCTTATCACATAATCATGCATTAATTCATTTAAATCACACATAAACCAATTATGCTCTCCGGGCACACTAATCAAGGCCCTTGAGTCTTATTAGTAAATTTTGGGTCATTACATTTTCAATCAATACACTGAGTAATCATAACAAAAAAAGCATAAAGGCATAAAATTTCATATGTAAAAACTGTCAAGTACATGGTGCCCCACCAATGGCACAAAAGGAAAGACAAAGAATAAAAGACCAAAAAGAAGACTAACTAGGAAGAGGAGTATCATCTGAAAGACCACCCTGAGCTTCGCCAGCCTTGCGAGCCAAACACTTCCTAAGCTCCTTCGCTCGTGTCTTCTCGGGAAGGAAATCCAAGTTTAGATCTTTGTTGGACTTCTAGATCAAGTAGAAGCAAGATAAAGTTGTCTTTTAATACTCCTCTCAAGCCTTGTCCCGGGCAGCCTTGACCTCTTACTCCTTCTCGACAAGAGGAATCCTTCCGCAGTTGGTCCATGTCAGCAATCAGCTTCTCTTTCTCAGTTTCAGACTGTTGGAGTTGATCGGCAAGTTTCCCCTCCATCTGGGTTATCTTGAGAGTCAACTTAGTCATTTCCTGCTGTTTGAGCTCCACTGTACTGCAAAGAGTGTTGATCTCTTCATCTTTCAAAGCAATGTCCGCATCCTTGGAGCCAAGAATGCGCCTAAGGTCCAGATCCTCCTAGCGGACAGTTTTAAGCTTAGAACGAAGGTTGGAAAATGTAGAGGTATACCCTACAGACCTATCACAAACATGGGAGACTAAAATCAGCGCCTACAAAAAACATACAAGTGTTAGATAAATGTCAGCACACAAGCCACCTAGATAAGAAGAAAACTGTAAAGGACTTACACTCTGAATGTCAAGGCGTGACTTCGTGAGGATGGTGCTCAAGTCCTCATTCTTAATCCCATTAAAGGTCATTGTCATCTGTTCCAGATGGGATGCTCGGTCAATGATGGCACCTAGATTCCGTATGGCAGACTGGTGTGGCTCAGATAAGGGAGCAGGCACAGAACATGAGGCACCCGCATTAGTGAAGATGGGAGGAACCAGTGTAGGCAAGGATGGCTCTACCTCTGCGACAAGACTAGACACCAAAGGAGTCGAAGGAGGCACCTCGGGAGGAACCTCCATTATCAACTCAACCTCAACCCTGCCCCTCTTAGCCGCTCGGACAGAAGGACTGGCCTCGGTGGGAGTCGACCTCTGTTGGGTATGGACAAAGCCAAACATGTCTGAACCTGCAAAAGAAGATAAAATGTTAGAAGGATATCAAGTACATATGAATGGAACTCTTTTTGTCGTCTCTTCTTCTACTGCGCAGCTGGCGAGACTGTCTTGCTCTTGGAAGGAGGGAGAACCACCTTAGGCCAGAGCCTATGAATAGAACGCTCTTGAGGATGAGTATCCTGGCAATGAGAGCCCTCGGTATGTTCTCACTAAGAAGAAGAGTGATGGGGAACCCGACTGGTATCCCGATCCAAAGGGCATTGCAATGAGTCTCGTTGATGGACAAATTCTGCTGGGAAGAATGACTTCGCTAATATGTGCCTTGAGAGCCATAGGGAGTACTATGCTGAGAAAAGATCTAAGAAGAGCCAAGCGAAGAGCCCTGAGTGATGTGCCTGGAAATATGAGGATCATCTTCAGAAGGTTGCCGAGTTGTCTAGTTTACTATCGCCATTGGGCTATACCTTTTCAAGAAGCCTTCCTCACTGAACAAATATAAAGCAGAGCGAGGGAAAATCCTTTTCACCCTTTCCAAGAACTCCTGGGGAGTACGCTCGCTTACAGACTTGTCTGATGAAAAGGAACTGGACATCTGCAACAAAGGAAAAATAAAGAGTAAAGTTAGTAAGTGAACATAATGAAGCTAATAGCTGGGGGCATATCCATTAATTAAGTATAAAAATGAAGAAATCAGGGGGAAAATCTATATAGGGGGTTGGCCCAGTGAGACTAAGCTCAGGCCGACCACCATAGGACTCCCCTAGACTTGGAAAAATTGATCGAAGTCACAAAGAAGGGTTAACCTAGGCCCTAAGCTTACAAAACGTGAAAGAAAGGGCATAGGTGGTCGACGTACCACCTTAGGCCGTTCACTCTAGGGATGCAAACCATATAAAAATGATAGAGGACTAAGGTTCAAGTCTCCAATAAATTATAAAGTACAAGGAAGATCCCAAAGAGATTAATAAAGAAGGAGACAAGTTTTTTTAGTGTCCTCGGTGGTCGGCCTATGCTTGGGCCGACCACCCTAGACCCTTGATCCCTAGAAATCACCCAGGGAGTGTGGTGGTCGAATCATAATGGAAACCCTAAGGTGCTCGACCCATGATGGGGTATGTAAGCCTAGAAGTCGTATAACGCAAGGGAAATGCAAGGGAAGTCCTAGAGGTGGTCGACCCATGATGGACACCCAGGGGTTGTAGGCCCGTGATGAAATTTACATCCCTGGAAATCGCCTATGCTTGGATTTGAAACCTTGAAAATTTCCCAACCCTAATGTTTATAAGCCTAGAAATCACCAGGCCAAGGGAACCTAAGAGTAGTCGGTGTAGGTCAAAATTTTACAAGCCTGAAATCCTATGCTAGGGTTTGGAACCCTGGAATCGCCAGGCTAGTGAATCTCAAAGAAGTGGTCGGCCTAGGGTTTTACAAACTTGAAATTGCCTATGCTAGGGTTTGGAACCCTAGAATTTTTCCAGGCTAAGGAAATCATAGGGAAGTCATAGACTTGATTCAAACAAGTCCATTATTTTGGATCAAATAAAACAAAACAAGGAGATTCAGACAGATTCCTCAAAGATTCAAAGTATTTCTTCAAAATCTAAGCACATTTAAATTAAATGATGTAAAGATTCGGAGAGAATACTTACCCAAGTGAAGATCTGAGTTTGATGAAGAATTGAAGAAATCACGATTGGAGAACCCTACAGCTTAGGCGCACAGAGCAGAGAACTGAGAAGTGAATACCCTACTTATAGCCTCTCAGGCTAACCATACATTTTTAGGAATTCAAAATCCTTGAAAAATATCTGGTATGGATAAAAAATCAAATTCCTTGAAAAATGTCTTATATTTTTAGGAATTCAAATTCCTTGAAAAATATTTTGTATTTTTAGGAATTAATATCCTTGTAAAATATATTATATTTTTAGGACTTCAAATTTCCTTGAAAAATATACTAGATTTTTAGGAAATTAATTTTCCTTGAAAAATCTAATTATTTTTAGGAATTACAATTATCCTTGAAAAATTCGTGTTGAGCAAATTATCGACTGTTGATAAAAGTACTATGTAATGTCCTGAGGGACTTTGCCGTTAAAGTACTGCTACGATATGTTTCTTGGGCCAGATCAAGTTTACCGTAATGTTGAACACATTACGATAAACTTGGGGGGAAAATGTTATCCCTCAAAAATCCAGAAATGATGTGGTGAATGAGAAAGCGGCACGTGGCATCACAAATCAGGGAAAAACGGCGAAGTATTGAAAAAAGACTGATGAGCAAAAAGATAGGTCTAGGACCTACAGAAAGTCAACCAGGCCTAAACACCCTAGGGGTGGTCAGCCTGACCCTAACCCCTAGGGTGGTCAGCCTAAGCATGCCCAAGAACCCCTTGGGGTGGTCGACCCACCCTATCCTTCATAGGGTGGTTGGCCTACACTCCCAAAGACACTTCACTGGGTAAAACTCACACTCGTTCAAACTATGATCAACATGCCAAGCACCCAGTAGATCAACAAGCCTAGCACCCAGAAGATCACAGGCCTAGCACTTAGAGGACCAATGGGTCTAGCACCCAAGCTCTAAAGGGTCTTCGAGCCTAGCACCTAAGTCTCATAGACCAATCAATACTTAGCATTTTCTCGAAAGTCTCAATCGTGCATTATTGACCATGTTCCAGATAAGACAACGGGAAGACCCACGATCTCATAATCATGGGAAGGTGGACACGTATCTCCACTCCCAATGATTGTGTACCAAACCATGATCCCACTCTTACTGATCATGTAACAACCCCTGGGTACTATAAATAAAGGACCCAGGGCTTCCTTTCAAGGGGGCTCTTGGGCTGGACTTTTTGGATCTATCTTTTGGACGAACTTGTGAGGAGTGAACTCTGAGTTGATCTTTGTAATTTTCTATCGAGCGATTCAATATTAAAGACTAAGTGTATTAGGCTAAGACTGTTAAGAAGAACAGGGCTGAACCACTATATGTTCCTGTGTGTTTTTATTTAGATATTTGTACTCTGTCGTATATTAGTTTCATTCCGTTCAATAGGTGTCGTATATTGTACATACGACCGTTGGCCAATTTTACAGGTCAACATCATATAACTCACATAATCACATAATCATACACAAACATATCATATAAACATATAATTCAATATATTGCCATCCTGGCCCCCTAATCAAGGCCCTAAGCCTTATTAGGTAGTTTTGGACGTTACAGATTGTGTCTAGTTTCTAGGTGCTAAGCCCTATTCTGCTTGGAACAACCTTAGTCTCCTAGGCCAAACTCGACTACTTTCCTTGGTTTTTCTATTCTTGGGGTGGAAACACTAGGATTACTTCACTTGACAAGCTTAGTTTCCTAGGTCATTCTCTGCAAGACATGACGCTGCCTTAACTCCATGCCTCCCAAGTGATCGGAGACTAGTCTGCATTCACTTGTTCAGGCCAGCGAGCATGTGCTCTTATACATAGCATTAACAAAATAAAGGAAACAAAAAAAATATAAGCAGACAATAAATTTCTTTCTTACCATGTTTTGTATACACAGTTTCCATTAAATGTGCCTGAAGGCTACAAGAGATACTACAAAAATTAACAAGGTTCCCTGCTCATACTATTGGTAATACTGACAAAGATGCTCGACATTCCAGGCATGGGGAATCAACTCCCCACGTAGCCGGGCCAATTTCTATGTCCCTAGACATACAACGCTCTTGACCTTGTATGAGCCTTCCCAGTTAAGTCTCACCACCCCTGCACTGGGGTCTCGAGTGGCTAAGAAGACTCTTCGCAACACCAGATCTCTGACCCCAAACTTTCTATCCTTCACTTTAGAGTTGAAGTACTTGGCTACCTTCTATTGGTAGGAGGCCACTCGAAGCTAGAGAAGCTTCACGAAGCTTCTCCACGAGTTCCAGGGTTTCTTTGTTAGGAACGAGTTTCCTAATACGCAGCGGAAAGGTGGTGGGGTTGGCCCAGTGTACAACAAAAATTTTGTAACATATTTAAACTACCTTTAAATATGCGGATCCATTAATATACATACATTAATCATAAGAAAAATAGTGATAGAAATCATACCTCTTGAAGCCTATCAAGTGTCCTTGCTATCTTCTCGTATTTAGAATGATCTTCCTATCCAAGCCGCTCCCACGTACTCACACCAAGATCTTCCAAAGCGTTCTCTACACCTCAAGAAATGTGTGGGCACTTAGAGAATGAAGGATAGTTTATTTGTGCTTCTTCTTGATGTACTCAACTCATGAGATCAAGAGAATAGGCCTGAGAATTGGTTCTTTATTTTCAGGGAGAGAGAAAAATATCGTTCTATTTTTCACAGAGCGAATGTTCAGAGTAGTCTCACTCTTTTTTTTTCTTCTTGTCTGAATAATTTTCTGATCAGTCATACTTAACAGAAAAAATTCAAAATTTAAAAATTAAATCTATAACCATTTTAAAATTTAATTTTTAATTAATTAATTATTCCATTAATGAAAAAATACGAAAAATAATTTTTTTGAATTATCCATTAATTAATTAATTAAACAAATAAAATTGAAAATCCCATCCCTGAAAAAATACTGTTCTACACGCCACACACAGTCTATGGACTGTGTGTGAACGTGTAGCTTCCTAATTTCTAGGGATATTAGTTTTTCAAATTTTATTTAATTATTTATTCAAATTTCTTTGTCAGATAAGATCTAACAACCTGATAGCTAATTCAAATTAACTATCTTTTTAATTAATTATCAAATATAATTAATTATTTGAATAAATATCAATCTTTTAAATTCAAATCCAATTTGAACTTATCAGATTATCATCTCCCACTCAAATAAAGATATTTAATTAATTCTACTAACTAATTAAACCCAAATTTTCGAAATTAAATATTTAATTTATTATAATTTCAAAAAATTATAATTAATTAATTATTTAATTAAATTTCAAAAATTAATTTAATTATTTAATATAATTTCGAAAATTATATAATAATTAAATATTAATTAATTTGGTTAACTACAACTAATTTGTAATTAATTAATTAATCACCATTATCATATAATTGCATATTTGGCCTGAAGAACAAATTTCTTCCTAAATATGTCTTTAAACTATTTTCCCTTCATATCAATTCTTACCTTGAACAGTGTTGATAGAGCCGCTATGGGGACCTATGGACCTATAATTCCAAGCTCTAATAAATTTGAGATTATTAATTAAACTCTTTAATTAAATAATCTTAATTTATTAATCTCATGATTATTCCACTATAAATATGAGATTGAACTCTTGTAATTATAGACATTTCATTTACTGAGTACTTTATAATCATAAAGCGTCCATTGATTTAATCATTGCATACAACTTGACCCTCTAATAATGGTTCATAATTAATCGGGAATAAAATTACCGTTTTACCCTTTTAATTATGTCTTGTTTCCTTAAGTACCATTGACTCTACTAGTGACGGTTAATTCATAACTAAATTATGAATTTGAGCTCAATAACCTTTCAGTCCCAAAAGTCAACCCTTAAGAGAACCATCATTCAATCTCTTGCGAGAAGGTATAGATTCCATATCTGTATACTATGTCCCCAGCCATCTATATTAATGAGTTCCCAAAACAAAAGTTTTTAGCCTGATCATTCTGACAGACCCTAACAAGTGAATCAAAGAACTCATATAACATAAACAGGAGTTCATAGTAACCTCAGGATTAAGATCTATTTGTATATGATCATCAGTTGATATATTTAATTAATACTTCGAAACGGTATTTAACTAAGTATTAATAAACATATCTGGTCCAGTTCTATATATTCTCTAATATATAAAGCACCTCCACTAAAGTGTCCTACCACACTAGTGATCCGGATCTAGATCACATGTATTCATAATACTAGTGGACCGTACTTGCAGTAATTAATCTAAAGATTCCATAACTTTATTTTAATGCGAACTATTCAAGTTCATTTATCTCAAACACAATCCTCTCGTACTAATATGTGTTTGAGATTACATTCATGAACTTAGGAATTTTCCTGATATTTACATAATATTATCATAGAATAATATAGTCCATAAAATATATGCATAACAAATTCAATTTATTTATTTATTTCATAAAAACAATGTCTGCTACATATGCTTTCAGGGCACATCTCCAACATTCTTATAGTAAATCATGGTTTGTGGTTGGGTCATACGTATCCCATCGGTGCGTGGAGAATGCTGCCTCAACTGGGAGCATAGCTTCATATCCATAGGAAATCAAGAATGGAGAATGGCCAGTGGAGGTCCTGGAAGTGGTACGGTAACTCCATAATGCCTTAGGAAACTCCTTGGGCCAAACGCCTTTCGCCTGCTCAAGCCTTTTCTTTAAAGTGGCCTTGACTGTTTTGTTGACTGCTTCCACCCGGCCGTTCGCCTAAGGGTGGGCGACGCAAGAAAAGATTTTCATGATTTCGTATCTTCAACAGAAGTCCGTGAACACTTCGCTATTGAATTGTAGACTGTTGTTGGAGACTAACTTCCTGGGGATCCCATAGTGGCAAACTATGTTCTTGATGAAGAAGTCCATTGCCTTCTTGGTAGTGATAGTAGTGAGTGGCTCGGCCTTGATCCACTTCGTGAAGTAGTTGACTGCCACTATTGCATACTTCAGACCTCATTTTCCCGTGGGCAGGGACCCAATAAGGATGATGCCCCAGACCGCGAAGGGCCAAGGGCTCGTCATCTGAGTGAGCTCATTCAGAGGAGCTCGAGGTATGTTGGCAAAATGCTGGCACTTGCCGCACTTCTTGACGTAGTCCATTGCATCTTCGTTCATGGTGGGCCAGAAGTTTCCCATGTGTCAAGATTTTCTTGGCAAGGCTCTGCCCCCCGGCGTGATCCCTGTAAAATCCCTCATGCACCTCCCAGAGAATTAGACTGACTTATTTTTGGGACACACATTGGAGCAAAGGCATAGAATAACCTCGTCGATATAGCTTACTATCCATGATTATGTACTGAGGTACTTGATAGAGCAGCTTCCGAGTCACCTTCTTATCTTGCGGCAGCTCCCTAGAAACAAGATATTTTACTATTGGCTCCATCCACCCATCTTGTGGTTGTACAACTTCCACCTCGTACGGAGTTGAGATGCTTGGAGCATACAAGTATTCAATGGGAACCACATTGATCAATTCAGAGTCTTTGGTGGTAGCCAACTTAGCCAGGGCGTCAGCATTGGAATTCTGCTCTTGTGGCACCTGCTGAATAATGAATCTTTTGAAGCTATGCAGCATTTCTTGAGCCTTTGCCAGATACGTTGTCATTTTTGTTCCCCTGGCTTGATACTATTTGAGTACTTGGTTTACCACAAGTTGAGAATCGCTAAAAATCTCAAGGCCCTCGGCCTTGAGCTCAAGTGCCACTCAGATCCCAACTATCAAGGCTTCGTATTCTGTTTCATTGTTCGAGGCATTGAAAAAAAAATGTAGTGCGTTGTGCACCCTGTGCCCCTTTGGGGAAACCAAAATAAGTCCAACTCCGACACCATTTTTTGTTCGAAGACCTATCTACATACAACTTCCAGATTGGTTCGACCACTGGGACACCTTCAGGCTTCTCTTGTTTTATCGTGCACTCAGCGATGAAATCGTCTAGTGCTTGGCCTATTATAGCAGTCCTCGGATGATAGGTGATGTCGAACTGACTCAACTCCACCGACAATTTCAAGAGTCTTCCCAATGACTCTGGCTTTGGAAGGACTTTCCTGAGGGGGTGGCTTGTGAGGACCTTAATTGGATGCGGCTGGAAGTAGGGTGTTAATGTAACAACCCAAAATTACTATTAAGGCTTAAGGGCCTTGATTAGTCTGCCGGGAAGGCATAGTGTGATTTAAATGATTAAATGCGTGACTACGTGATAAGCATGTCTATATGATTATTTGGATATATGAGATGCATGATTATGAGTATTAGTGTGCATGTTGGCCCTATTTAGATTATAAGGGTATAATTGTAATTTTGGCCCGTTGAGGGCATAAACATGATTTTTTGTTATAAATTGTTGAGGTCACATTATTATGTGGATATATTTGTAGCTTGTGACTCGAGGCGATCCTAGTGAGCGGTTTAGCGGAAAAGTCACGGTGGGGATTTACACCCGGCTTGGGGTGAGTCTGGGGTTATTTATGGGAATTTAGGATATATATATTTGAGGCTGTTTGATATTGAGGAATATAATTGGTGATTAGTTAGGTGTCGGGATGTAAGCGGTAATTATTAGAGACACTCGGGGAATTAGCGGGAATTGGGAACAAATGACCAAAATTCCCTTTAAATGATTGAAGGCTTAGGATTTAAATGGGAGGGAAAATTGGTCATTTGGTTTAAAACAAAGATAAGTATCAATTTGCTTTATGACTTAGTGGAATGTTTAGAAACTAAAGGAAACTGAAAGAAAAGGAAAGAAGGGAAGAAGGAAGGAAAAACAAAGGTCTCTTTTCTCTTTCTCGGTTTAGGATTTCTTCTTCATTTCTTGAGGAATTTAGGTTCTCTAAGTCAGGGAGAACTTGGACTGGATCTTAAGGCTAGGGTTCTTGATAAAGCTTGAGGATTAGGAGAAGTTAATCACCCAATTAAGGTAAGTTTCAAGGTTGTTCTTGAGTTCCTGGTTTTGTGTTGAAATAGATTTTCGAATTGACTTTTGGATGGGAATTCTAGGGAATTAAGCCTGAGGATTTGAGAGTTGAAAGCTGAGAAGGTGTGGAGGATAGCCTAAGGTTTAATTTCCCCATTGAAGGTAAGAAACTCTAGACTTGGTCACTTGAATTCTGGACTGTTATGGTTTTCTGTTGAGTTTTTGAGCTTCAAGCTCAAACATGGCTTTTTCCTTGTTTGTTGGTGCATGTGGCTAGGTTTTGTGTTGTTGGGTTGTGTGGGGTGAGATATAGATGTTGGTAGGCTTGTTTTGGGGTATGGTTGAGGTTTGGAGGAGTTTTGGATAAGTTTGGCATGGGAAAAATTGAAGGAAGAAAACTTGAGTCTTGGTTGTGCTGTGACTAGCGTTGTAGTGCTAGCCTTAGGGCGCTACAACGCTAGGGTTGGGTGTCTGGGTGCCTGTTGGCTCTTTTTGTAGTGCTATAGCGCCCTGTTTGTGGCGATGTAGCGCTACCCTATTTCCAGAAGAGGGTTTTTGGTTTATTTCTTAGGGTTTTTGCTCAGGGGCTCGGGGTTTGATTCCACAACCTCGTTTGGTGGAATTAGGGCTTTTCGAGGCTCGGAATTGGTCCCGAAGCTAGATTTTGGAATTGAAGTTTAGTGATGATTTTAATTTATGGCTGTGACTAGGTGTACGCTAGGGCTCGAACAGGATCGTGCTTGAGGGTCGGTTTCACTAATCAAGCTATCAGAATCTAAAGGTAAGAAAACTGCACCCGGTTATGTGATTATGTTGGGACTAAGAGCTCCCTATATTTGTATGATGTCATAGATGGTATTATGCCATGGGGACATATGATAAACGACCTAAGAGTGCCAGAATCAATATTTGCGCACAGGGCGCAGCTCGGTCACTGGTAGCTGATGACATCTTAATATTCACTGAGCTCGGTTTAAGCAGGCCGGAGTCAGTGGGATAAATAGGGGATGCGACCTAAGGGCGTCCACCCGGACTAACATATGAATTGATTATTAATGTTAATTGATGAACTTAGTATGCTGAATGCCTGAATATGTAATCATTGTGGAATGTTGAGCATGTGGTTATGCTTTATGAGTTGTCTGATTATTGATTTGTAAATTGATTGCTTAATGATTATGCTCTGTTATCTGGTTTCTTATTGGGCCTTGGCTCACATGTGCTACATGATGTAGGTAAAGGCAAAGGAAAAGTGGACCAGTCCTGAGTTGGAGAGCTTTGGGGCTGAATGTACATGGTCAGCTGATCGGCCGCCACGGCCGAGGAGTGGTACAGGACGGGAAAAGCCTAAATGTATATTTTGCCCTTAGAGTGGCTAGTAGCTGTACTTTTATCCTGAAATTTCGTAAGCTTTCTTTCAAACGTTATTAATTTTGGGATCCCATGTACCCAAATGTTTGATTATATGCAATGTAACTTTTGTGACCGAAATCTTTTAACCCTAGTTCAATTATAGTTTCAGTAACATGTTTCTAACTAAATGACTTGATTAACAAGTCTTGCACCTTAATAAACACACAGTGTAACGGTCATGGCTATACAGGGCTTTACAGTTAATTTTCGAGAAGCCACCATTAGGCAAAAAGTTAGCTTCTCCATCAACTGATACATAGACTCTGTGGCGAGGAGTCTTTTGCTAACGTAATAGATGGAATGCTGAACACGGCCTTCCTCCCATACCAAGGCAGCACTAATAGCATTCTCCGAAATAGCCAGATGGCGCAGGAGGGGTTCTCCGTCTATGGGCTTGGATAATATTGGAGGATTAGCCATGTGCGCCTTAAGCTGCTTGAATGAATGTTCGCACTCTTCCAACCCCTTGAATCTATGACTTCCTCGGAGCACATTAAAAAAGGGAAGCACTTATGCACTTATCTGTTGCCTAGGAGACAAAATGACTCAAAGCTGTGATCCTTCTTGTCAGGCTCTGATTGTCTTTATGCTTCCGAAGAGATGGCATTTAGATTAGCGCCTTGAACTTCTTGGGGTTTGCCTCAATTCCTCAAGCAGTGATAATGAAACCTAGAAACTTTCCGGAGGCAACCCCAAATGTGCACTTTTTGGGATTTAATTTTATTCCGAAACGGTGGAGCATCGAGAAAACCTACGCCAAGTCGCCCAAATGGTCAGGAGCTTTCCTAGATTTGACCAGCATGTCATCCATGTAAACTTCCATGTTTCGCCCGAGTTGGTTCTTGAACATCCAGTTTACAAGTCTTTAGTAGGTGCCACCAGCATTCTTTAGTCCGAAAGGCATCACAATGTAATAGTAGACACCCTTATTGCTCCGAAAACTAGTATGCTCCTGGTTTGCAACATGCATGGATATCTGGTTATAGCATGAGTATGCGTCCATGTATGATAACAGATCGTAGCCAGAGGTGGCATTGGCCATTTGATCTATCTTGAGGAGTGGGAAGCAATCTTTCAGACAAGCCTTGTTAAGGTCTGCGAAATTGATGCACGTCCTCCAAGTGCCATTTGACTTAGGCACGAGAACATGATTGGATAGCCACCTGGGGTACTGGGCCTCTCAGATAAATCTGTTGGTGAGAAGCTTGTCTACATTGGCCTTGAAAGCCTCTTTCAGAGTTTGATCAAACGTTCTTTTCCTTTTCTAGAAGGGGGAAAGTTGGGATCGATGTTTTAGTCGTGGCAGATGATGTTCAGATCGATGCCAGTCATGTCGGGATGCGACCATGAAACACGTCTTGGTTTTCTTGAAGGAAGTCCACCAAGGCTTCTGTCGGGGTTGGTGGTATCAAGAACTACCTCTTCCACCTCCTCTATTTGTTCAATGGCCCTCTCCTCCTCCTGAAACCTCGGGTCCAATTCATCAGGCCCAGTCTCCTAGACTGCCTGTACTTCCAATGCCTCGGGCTGCTCAGGGACTACTGCCTCCACCATCATCACAGGGGTCTTGAGAGACACATTGTAACACTGTCTCGCCTCTTTCTGGTCTTCACGAACGGTACCAATCCCCGCCTCTATGGATAACTTCATGCACAGGTGGTGGATGGAAGTGGCGATTGTCAAGTGTACGAACTCGACACCACTAATCGAGGATCACCAAAATTTGTCAGACGATCCTCTTGAGACCCACACCTGCAATAGATCGATACCTGGCAATACTTTTGGGCCCAAGGACCGGAATCCTAACTTGGAGAAAGGTTAACTTAGAAGGGCCCCTCGGGGCGTAACATCACTTGGAGACATCTTCTCTCTGAGGAAAGACCTTGGGTAACAAGCTCACGCTATTATCCACACCTCAGAGGTCGGGTTGGAACATGGTCTTAATGGGAGACACTCTCGCGTGAGAGAGGGCCTGGGGACGTAACTGTTGGGGTTTTATGCCCTAATTAAAACCCAAATTCTTTGTAATCTCATTTTATTATCAATAAAAGAATAGAAATCATTTTTTGACTTGGTCAATCACTTTGCTCACATGTTTTATTTTCATGATTATTTGTTTAATATAAACTTCTATTAAATACCGAGCATATAGCTAATCTTATTTATAGTGACGTAATCACAGTGGAATATAAATATGATTATATGTTCAAAAATAAGTTAGTCCTAAGATTAGTCAGTGCACCAGATTTACACTGACTTGCCAATCTACGATATGATCTGCTTACACATTACAGTGTTATGTTCTTTCCAGAACATTAGCAAAGTAGATAAGATCGGATGTATTTGTTACATCGGACATGACCGATATTGACAGTTGATAAGATAAGTAAACATGCCGTTATTATCTATTCTAATCATATCATATAGTTGACCATAGGTCAATTCAATCTCAATTCTGAGTGGTTAGTATTCTAACTGATTGTATTATTTGAGTTCTTTGACTTGTTCGTTACCAGCTTACCCTACGGACTAGCCCATACTTACATCTTGGGAACTCGGTAGTATAATTGAGTGGGAGTGTTAATCATAGATATGAACATCTATAGCTTCTAATGAAGAAGTGAAACGATGGTTTCCTTTTAGTTTGGTTCAAGGTGTTAAATGATAGAGATCTCATTTCAGTAATTAAATTAGTTTACTGAAATATCATTTACAAGGAACTAAGTGTTTTAAGGATAAAATACAATGAGGGGTAAAATCATCTAGATAGTCTCAATTAATTGATTTAATCATCAATTAGAATTATCAAAGTTGACCAGGTCAATTTTGGATAGTTTCACAGAGTTGTATAATTTTGAGAAGAAAAGAGAAATTATGGCAGATTTATTAATTAAGATAAATTGGTATCTAAATTAATAAATAAATTTAAATCAAGGTTCAAATTATAAATAATTAATTTGATAAAGCATTTTAATAATTATTTAATTAATTAAATCAATAGAAAATAATATAGGCCTTGATTTTAAGTCCAATGGGCTTATAATCAAATGGGAAAATTCACGGGCCTATAGCCCATGATAATTTCGACCTAGGGCTTCAAAATGGCTGTTATTTTATTGATTTTTTAATTAAATTAAATGGCCTAATTGAGTCTATAAAAGGAGTGCTTAGAGAGAAGATTAAAGAGACGTCAGATAAGTCACAAGTCAGATTTTCTGATAGTTTTATATTCTCTCTAAACACAAGTCCTTTTCTAAGCCTCTTTGTATTTTCTCTTCTTCTCTCTATATCTATCTCATGTGTTGAGAATTGCCCACACTAGTCTAGGTGGTTCTAAGGATACATTGGAAGATCGTGAAGAAAATAGAAGATCGGTTCAGTTTCTTGATAATACTCTGCGACAGAAAGGATACAAGAGTTAGAGAAACTGAAGGAAGGACTCTTAATTCCGCTGCGTATACTGTAAGTATTATATTATTTGTTTCTCTTTGAATTCAATTTTAGAAACATGTTTTAGGCTATCTCGTATTAATTTGTTTAATATTAGATATACATGAAAATAAATAAAGATCCTGTATAAGCTTTTTCCAACAGTAACCTCACCTGGAAGCACTCTCATCTCGACCGAATTTGAAATACATCAACAAACTCCCATCTCGAGGACTCCATGGCTTGTCGCTAATTACTCTCAATTGCCACGTGTCAAATGGTCAAAACACGGACAACACCTATTATTACATATTTAGTGCAGACGTTGGTCCTTGGGTCGTCAAATGTGTTCAAGACCTACATGGAAGCACATGCGTAACACCCTAATCTCCAGGGATTGTTACAGTGCGCATTATAAACAGTGCTAAACTTGCTAATCGAGTTATTTGGCCATAAACGTGTAACTAAGTATGATTAGCGATTTAGGGATTCAAAATTTTGGTTAAGATATAATGTTTCACTAAAACTTTTACTGTATACATTGGGATCCCAAAAATATAATTTAAAGGTCTATTACAAGAAAATATTTACAACCAGTCGATCTAAGCGGCAAAACAGGGTTTAACCCTAATTCCTCTCCTTCAAATCTCGGCCGTGGTGGTCGAGCAGCTGCATATGTACACATCATCACCTAAGCTCTCCAACTCAAGGATGGTCCAACTTTCTTTTGCCTTTACCTGCACCATATAGCACCCGTGAGCCGAAGCCCAGCAAGAAAACTCAATATGCTCATGAACAGTCATATCATGATATCAAATCATATCTGGCATGCCTAGCAAACATAGCTCTATTCAAGCATGCAAATAAACTCAGATAATACTAGGGAATCAAGGATAAGAAATCCTGCCCTCCTGATTGGATGACTATCAAGTCAATCCTAATCAGATGAGTGATTTAACACTTGAGGTTCTGGTAAACCATACTGAGTGACTGACAAGCAAGTCACTACGGGGCTCAGTACCCAAAGCCATGCAAATGATGATCATAATGATCATACAGAGCTTATAGCCCTGAACAGATGAGTGAATATCACTTTGAGGTTCTGTTGACCATATTGAGTGACTGACAAGAAAGTCACTATGGGGCTCAGTGCCCATAGCCATGTAACGAAATCGTTACCTGGGCTTTCCAGCAATGGCTCTAATCAGATGAGTGACTGATGTGTAGTCACTAGCTTAAACAGATGAGTGACTGATGGGTAAGTCACATAAGCGCTTTTAGTTTTCATTGAACTTGAGGTCGGTCCGGCATTAATGCTCTTGTTGAGTCATCTAATGCAGATGTCGATTAGATCTAATATTTGTTGGCTTGCGTTGAATACGCTAAGGCCGTTCCTGACTTATGAGTCAGCACTGTGTGACCAGTGCCCAGTACCATTGCCAAACTTGACTAATAAATCACAACTTCACAGTTGATACTGGCACCTTTTCCAATTCTGACTAATGAGTCAGTGCCACGCACAAGTAAGCAATGCTACCAAGCATATATCGTATGTCAAATATCCAAATACAGGGCATTCAGCACGCTTACTTAACATTTGCTAGCATAATTGGAATCATGCATAAACACAGAGACTCAAGCTCTGAACAGTCTCATATTCAATATTCATGGCATGCCCTAATCACGTGTTTCTCGTGCATCACATGCATCACATTTAAACATCCAACATGCCTCAATAATAACCATATACAAATGAGCAAGATTGCTAAGCATTCGATATGCTATCATTGTCCACATTTAAACATCCAACATGCATCAAGAATAACCATGCATGTCATATACATAGGGTGCAGGAACCAATCCTTTGATCCTTTAGCGGTCACCTAGTTATAACCAAATATGGAATCCTATCAATAAAATAAATCATAAAAACGTTTATAATATAAAACCTCACTCCCGGGATCCATCCCACACTCTCGGGACTCTCAATCCACCCAAACGGTGTAAAAGAACCAACCCCGAGCCTTAAAAATCATCCCAAGCCCTAAAATAGGCTTGCTAGAAAATGCACTAGCACTGGGGCGCTGCCTAGTGGCGCTGGGGCACTGCCCCAAAGTCAGAGAAGCCCATTTCCCGCCCTGCCTAGCGCTGGGGCGCCATCAAGAGACCATAAACTTTTATGGTCTTCTCCCTAGCGATCCCCCTTGAAAACCAAGCATCCAAACCAATCCTAAACATCACCCAAACATCCAATTCAACCCCTAAACTTCATCTACAACACACCCACATCAAAACCCAAGAAATCAAACTCAAAAACTTCCATGAATTCTCACAACTAACACCTCAAATTCTCAACTTAAAACTTACTTGAAAAAAAACAAAGTATGGCTTAAATTCATGGATGTAATCTTACCTCAAGCTTGATTTAGATCCCCTTCAATGGTTGAACCAAGGTCCTAAGCCCTCAAGCCTTGCTCTCCTAGCTTGGATCCTCAAATTGGCTCTCAAATATCAAAAGGAAGAAGGAGAGAAGAACATGTACGGGAGGGAGAGATGAGGATGATAATGATGCTCTGTTTTACAATTCCACAGCCTTCTAATGGCTTATATCAATCCTAGGGGTGAAAAGACTAAAATACCCCTAGGTCAAATAAAGGCTTCTAAAGACTCCCAAGGGTAAAATCGTCATTTCCCGCCTATTTCGTTAATTATAGTTAACACCATCCAATTCCCATTATTCTAAATATTCTCAAATGCCAATAATTCATATCCCATTACCCTTTAATTCCCGGCAACATTCTAATCATTAAAATCACCCCGAGACTCACTCCGAGCCCCGAACTTAATCTCATTATGACTAGACCGATAACTTGTATTCCATGATCGTCTCATGCCGAATGGCTCGAACCAATCCACATATAATGTGGATTTGTTTATAATTCACCCATATGCATGAAAATACACAATCACGCCCTCAAAGAGCCAAATTACCAAAATGCCCTTATGATTAAAAATGAACCCATATGCATGCATTTACTATCATATAATAATATAATTCACATAAACATGCATATAATCATTACATATCATAATAGATCAATTATGGCTCTCCCGGCCTCCTAATCAAGGTCCTAAACCTTATTAGGAAATTTGGGGCATTACAACATGGCTACATTCTATTGGCCCAATCATTTTCAATTTTTTAAATATTTAAAAATATAAATAATTTAGTTTTTTATTTAAAAATGATTAAAAATCTAAAAATATATTTTTTTTAAAATTAAAAATAATATTAAAACCCACACGATTATACAAAAAAAAAAAGTAAAACTTAAGTTTAACTAAATCTAAAAAAAAAGTTTATCATTCTTAGAAAAAAGAATCATCTTCAACCTCCATCCCCCCCAGATTGGTTCAATCTCCATCTTCCACACCCAAGCTCGGTCGACACCATGGATGGAGTCCCGAACGCCATGGGCGGAGGTTTAATCTTTGATTATTTTTTTCTTTCTTTCGGGTTCAATATGTAGTCTCTCACCGGTGAGTTGGAGGATATGAATGGCCATTAACAGATAGACCATTAATAGATCTACAATCTCTCATTGTGTTGATCTCTGTTGGTTCTAGATTGCCCCTGAGTTTTTTTTTTTGGGTTTGGGGTCTGACTGGGTTTGAGGTCCAACGAGGTTTGGATCTGGGTATTCGGGAAGAAGAAGAAAGGGAGGAAGCCGATGGGAAGAAGAAGAAGAAGAGGAGGAGGAGGAGGATAGGAAAAAGAAAAAGAACGATAAGGAGGAAGAAGAGGAGAAAAAATTATTTTATTTTCTATATTTTGTTTTGTAATAATTTATTTTTTATTAATTTTTTAATGATTTTTAAATATTTAAAAAATTTAAAAATGATTGGGCCAATCAGATGCGACCACGTGGCTGCCATGTAGGTTCTGAATACATTTAATGGCCCAAGGACCAATGTCTATACCAAATGTCTAACGGTAGTTACTTTTGCTACCAAAAATTTTACTTAGGCATTTAAGTGCCACAAATCGAACTACGTATGCATTTATGCCACAAATTTCTCATTTTATTATTATTAAAATGACTTTTTTTAGAGTCTTTTTGAAAAATTAGTATCGTTGCACCCCATATTTCATTGTATATTTTTATTCATAATAATACAAATAAAATTACATTAGTTATAAATAAAATTACGAATTGTCTAACTTGTAAAACTAAACATCCTATATATCTCTTTTATATAAAAAAGTGTGTAAATAACATAAATTCTTGGTTTTAACAGTTTCTTTTGTTAATTTTAACATAATATTCCAAATATTTAAGGAATATACTTTTAAAACAAATTACAATTTAATATTTATAAATTATATTAATATAATATCAAATATTATAAAATATCATTAGATATTTATTATTTATATTAATATAAATTCAAATGTTATAAAATATCATTATTATAATAATATTTATTACTAGACTAGGTATTTATTAATTATATTAATATAAATTCAAATGTTATAAAATACCATCATTATAATAATATATAATACAAGAATAGATATTTAATAATTATATCAATATAAATTTAAATGTTATAAATTATTATTATTATTACAATAATATAACACATAATATATATGTTGACTCTCGATTTGGTCAACGACGCGAAATCAAGTAAAACGATAGAAATGAGATGAAATCAAGACAAAAAGATAAACGACACAAAAAATTTATAGTGGTTCGGCCCCAGCAGATGGTAATAATATACGTCTACTTAGTGTTCTTATTAATGTAGAATCCCAAGAACTATGATCAATGAACTAGAGTTCACGAGTTTCACAAGCCTCGGGATTAATAAAAGTATGGTGGATAAAAACACTATATTTCTCTCTTAGAATTCTGAAGTTCAAAAAGTCCAAAAGAAAAGTCCCTTTTCTTGAGCCCTTTGATTATTATTTATAGGATCAAGGAGTTCTACATGGGCCGATGGGCCTTAATTACATTTAATACAGGTGTGTCTAAATAATAATGGATATTGCAATTATTACATAAATACAACATTACATATCTGAAGGAAATATATGAAATGCTGCGACCAGACCGGTCGCCCATGAAATATATTGCCTGCTGAGTGAATTCTCTTCTGGTCGGTGGTCGAACAGATCATACTCACTTAAATGGTCACATGTATCCCACATGTATGTTAATTCTACCACGTCATCAGGTAGTCCTTTTTTGGGTGAATATTTTTCCCCCAAGTTTATTTTACTGCGACCAGCATATAATAAACTTAATCGACCAACCTTCCGTCTCACTTGTCACATCTGTCAGTGCCTTTTCGAAAAAGTAGCCAATCATGGCCGTTGCAGTTTCCCAAAAGCGTTGTGACGGCTAACACGATTCCCCACTTATCAAAAACTCACCCCCATCATTATCTTTTTAACTGTGCCATGATCAGTATAAATAACCAACTCTTCTTATTTTTTACCTTTCACCAAACTTCTCTTTCTCAAGAACTCAGAAGAAAAAAAAACAGAAAAGCCCAGAAAACTTCGGTCATCCAAGGCGTGTTCGTCCACCCCAAGCACCAACGTTTGTGACTCTTTTGTAATCTACAACTCAAGTAAGTTTCATGATCTCCTTGTCTCTGCTATACCATGCAACATATAGTTCATGAGTTTTCTGGTATTTGGGTTTGAGTTTTTGTATGTTCTTGAGAAAAAATGCTTTCGGGGGTAATTGGGTTCGTAGGTAGTAACATGATAGGATAAGTGTTTTAATTAGTAAAAACAATAAATGAGATTTAGAAATTGGCGTGGGAAGTAGGAATATTGTTTTAGGGCCCAAAATCAAAGTAAAAATTCGATTTTTATGCTTTCGGAAAAATATGGGTTTTTCCCGCCTGTCATCAGAGTCGAAAAGTTTTTCTGAAAAAAAATTTCACTTCTGCTTTTTCAATCTATTTTTTCAAACTGTTCGCATGTTTTTAGTGTTTACGTTAGAATGTTGCTGGTCGTATAAAAGCTTAACTTTTATACATGAGCAAAGTTATCCCAACATTTCTACTCCTTCTATCTGTTGGCCATAGATTCTCATCTCCCTTTTTCTGTTCTCAGATATTCATGCACAATCCTTGGGGAGGTGAGAAGCCAATCGACGACGATCTTCTTGCGCTGCTATTCGAAGATTAAGAACAACCATCACTGAAGTTTTCAAAAGTACCATTTTCACAACAGCACCCATGGGTCGCATGAAATATACTGCTCGTAGAAAAAAGAAAACAACCAACCCTTCTTCTAACCAGCCTGCCCCTCGTACTAAGGACCCTTCTACTAACCCTCAGCCTATAAATAGTGCAACACTAGAAATCCAACCTAAAGTCTGACCTCGCGACGGCCTTACGCCTCCTAGCATCATATCAGCGATCTCAAGAAGTATAGTCTTCCTGGGATAACCCTAGTCAAACCTTCACTCGACCAGAGGCAAACGTGCCTGAAGGCACCTTCAATGCCTAGTCGAGGTACCACAACGAGGCAAGGGCAATCTTGCCCCTGCACAAATTTTTTCAAGGGGTGGCCAATTATTTTGAGGTCGCCCCCTTTCGAATTACTCCCAACAGATATAGAGTATTATCAGCACTCTATATCCTTTACAATCATAAAAAATGGCCCGTGCCTACACCACATGAGATCAACTACCTGTTCGATCTCAAGTCCAACCCTAACTACAACAACACGGGGTTCTTTCACTTCTACCACCAAGAGTCTGCTCGTACCTTTCTGAGTGACATCACGTACAAATCCAATGTAAGGAAGTACTTCCAGAAATATTTCCTTACTACGGACTTGGTCGCCGATAACCTGGCCTTCACTCGAAGAGGTAAATCTCTTAATTACTGGTCATTTACTTTCTTCTAGCTTTTTTATACCATCCTTAGAACTTTGATATTGTCTTGGTCCATGGTATCGACCAGACCCTTCTCCAAAGATGGAGATAAGGGTTGCAACCCTAGCCAGCATGATGAACATCGAGAAGAGCGTCAAGGAGCTCGTCACTGAAAGCAACTTGAGGCTGGTCGGACTCCTGACACCTCACCAGGAAGTGAGGGAGTCCACAGCAAGGAGTACCACTGGAGGAGAGATCCCCGAGCAGCAACAGGATGTGTCACAACCCCCGAGATGGCGGGCAACAAGAGTGACCATCAGGGAACCCTCCAACATCCCACGGGCTGTTGTTGCACCTTCCCAACATGGGAATGGAAAGCAAAAACTTCCAGAGTACCCTGAGCCTGTACTCAAGTCTTCTGACGAGAACGGTACTGACTTGTCACTTTTAGACAACTTGCCCATTCCCTATCATTTATTTGACGGGGATGACAATTTTAAATTTACGATCAATAGTTTAAATTTAGACTTCTTCAAGGCAGAGAGTGAGTGTAGCAGTAGTACCATAAATAATGTATCGACCAGTAATAATAGCTTGGGTATACTACTTAGAAATTTTCTTGCTCTTATTCCCTTGCTTTTTTAAGTAACTTAATTTATATTGTCTGATCATTTGTTTCCATCTTGTAGTCATGCCTTCCAGAGAAGCATTTGACTTGTATAGTAACATCAATGCCAAAGCTCCTGCGAGTAAGAAGAAAGCAAGCAGGCGACACCCCGGCGAAAGCAATAGCGACCCCTCCAAGAAAAGGGCTCGGACTGGGATCCTCCTACACCACCACCTTCCAAGGACACGACCCTTCCTCCGGCTCCCCTTGACCCAACTCCTCCAACTCCCCTCGACTCGACACCTCCAGCTCCTCGCAACCCAAGTCCTCCTGCTCAGTCAGGAAAGACTCAGGACGATGCTATCCTTAACACAGCTTACAACTCGGCTAATGACAAGCTGAAGAAACTGTCAAGACACCGACGTAGCCAGGATGCCTTCAGCAATGTCTCCTCCTTGAAGATCGACAATTTTCAGCCACGCGCTGAATGAAGTACTCAGTGTAAGTCGCCATTTTTGATGTGCTTTAGTTGTCTATCTTTCCCTTTTACTCATACTAACAGTGTTACTTTTTTTTCTTCTGATCGCATGGAGTTTTGACCATGAGTACTAGTTGGCGTCGCTCGGAGGACATTATTGCCAAGCATGCTGAGGAAAGACTCACCGAGCAGCTTAAGGCGGTCGAGGCTAGACACACCGATCAGCTCAAGGTGGTCAAGGCGGTCAAGGCCAAACATATTGAGTAACTGAGAGCGATTGAGGAGAAAGCTTCTAAACTGGGCGAGGAGCTGAAGCAACACCAGGAGGCCTTGGTTAAAATCACTGAGATCAAAGAGCAATATAAGGAGGCTTTGGTGCTGAATTTCAAAGAGGCCTCCAAACTCCAGGACGAATTGGTGATCAGTAGAAAAGAAACTGCTGAGCAGGAAGCGCGCGTCAAACTGCTCGAAGAAACCAACGCTCGCAACCTGGAGAAGTTCAAGGGAACGACGTTCAACTGCATCTACATGTTCTAGAAAAGCAACTCCGAGGTGAACTTTGACTATTTACAAGAGCATATGAAGCAGGTTCAGCTGGCAAAGTGCATTGCTCGCCTGGAAGAAGAGGAGAAAGCTCAGGGATCACTTGAGATCTCTTTGGCGACAGACATTGAAGGAGTCAAAGAGGATGCTGGGACCACAGTCGACCAGCAGCCCCAGCTACTCTTGTTGCTCAATAACTTTACTTATTTATTTTGATTTGTAACTAGGACATACGAACCACGGTTCGTGATGTCAAGACAATTTTTTGTTGCGTAGGGCAGCTTCCTTTTAATTAATAGTTACATCCGAGCAGCAAATGCTCGCGGTTTAACACATTTCTATTTTGACATTATAATATTTGCAATTTATTATAACATCTGTTCGCATGACCAAACTTAGCATAACAACTTGTTTTGATTTGACAAAATTTAAACAAAATTTTGAAAAATACTTTAAGTACTGTACTATGTTTTCCCTTATTTTGCGTGTGTGTTTACATATGCATG
Organism: Humulus lupulus; assembly: GCF_963169125.1. Classification (NCBI taxonomy): domain Eukaryota; kingdom Viridiplantae; phylum Streptophyta; class Magnoliopsida; order Rosales; family Cannabaceae; genus Humulus; species Humulus lupulus. The sequence goes on from NC_084796.1 coordinate 208,426,725, forward strand.
TTGATATGCTTTGCTTGCTTAGTACCTTATATGCCCCCAAGTGATTGAGGAGCTTAAGGTCCTCGGTCACTTGCCATGACCAAGACATGTTCGAACATTACTGCTTGTAATAAATACTTATAAAAATGATTATATAGCAAAACGACACACGTAATGAGCAAATACTTGTAATAAATACAATAATTGGCAAGAATAACCAGTTGCGCATAGTTCCTTTTATTTCTCATAATAAATGGACAATCGTGTCTATACGAGTGATCAAAAATTGATCTTACACTTATAAGCGACTAGTCATATGACTAACTAACCCTTGTTCATAAACTTGTAAAAAGTGAAATTAATACAAGCCAATTCTTTAAAAAGAACTGTTTTATTGATAATACTTGCGCATGTGTTCTCCATTCCAATAGCGAGGAATGAGATTTCCATTTAAGCGAGCAAGTTTATAGGTGCCTGGTTGGAGGACTTCTTCAATTTGATACGGACCCTCCTAGTTAGGTCCAAGCACTCCGGTAGCTTGATCGCGGGTGTTAAGAAAAACTCTTATAAGTACCAAATCTCCCACGTTAAATTTTCTTTCACGCACTTTAGAGTTGAAATACAGAGCGACCTTTTGCTGGTAAGCTGCCACTCGAAGCTGAGCTTGCTCACGTCTTTCATCGACCAAATCCAATGATTCCATCAATAACTGACTATTAGCACTCTGATCGTATGCCAACCTTCTATGTGATGGTGGGTCTAATTCAACAGGCAACATGACTTCATAACCATAAGCCAAAGAAAATGGAGTATGGCCTGTTGTTATTCGATGGGACGTCCTATACGACCAAAGGACTTTCGATTGCTGTTATGGCCATGCCCCCTTTGCTTCTTCAACCCTTTTCTTCAGGTTGTCCTTCAGGGTTTTGTTGACAGATTCAACCTGTCAGTTTGCTTGCGGATGAGCTACCGATGAAAAACTCTTGATAATCTCGTGCCTCTCACAAAAATATGTGAAAAGATCACTGTCAAATTGTGTGCCATTATTTGAGACAATCTTTCTTGGCAATCCATACCGACACACGATGTTCTTGACCAAAAAATCTAGCACCTTCTTGGTTGTTATTGTTGCAAGTGGCTTAGCTTCGGCCCACTTTGTAAAGTAGTCAACAGCAACCACTGCATACTTGACATTGCCTTTTCTTGTGGATAAAGACCCAATCAAATCAATCCCCAATACTGCGAATGGCCACGGGCTTTGCATCTGTTTTAGCTCATTAGGGGCTACTCGTGGTATCTTGGAGAACCTTTGGCTCTTGTCACATTTCTGAACAAAATCCAGAGAGTCCTCATTCATTGTGGGCCAGAAGTATCCTTGCCATAGGATCTTTTTTGATAAACTCTGCCCCCAGCATGATCTCCGCAGAAACCTTCATGGACTTCTCGCATTAGTTCCTTGGACTTTTCCTTTGAAACACACCTTAACAGTGGCATCAAGTACCCTCTCCTATACGAAATTTTGTCAACCAGAATGAATTGAGCCGACTGCCTCTGGGGAGTTCTTGCTTTATTTCTGTCCGCCAGCATCACTCCTTACTCTAGGTAATTAATGAAGGGCGTCATCCATGTGTCTGTAACTTGGATTACTAGGGAAGACTCTTCTGCTTGAATGCTTGGTGCGTACAAATGCTCAACTGGTACTATGTTTAAGGTGTCAGCATCTTTCGCGCTTGCTAACTTAGCCAAAGCATCGGCATTTGAGTTCTGATCGCGAGGTACTTGTTGGAGGGTATACTTTTCGAATTGTGCTAATAAGTCCTTTGCTTTGTTGAAATAAGCAACCATCTTGAGACCTCGAGCTTGGTACTCTCCAATAATTTGATTAACCACCAGCTGGGAGTCACTGTAGATCTCAAGCGTCTTTATATCCATATACTTGGCTAATCTTAATCCTGCGAGCAATGCTTCGTATTCAGCTTCGTTATTGGACGCTGTAAAATCGAATCTGATTGCATAGCGAATTCGATGTCCTTCAGGTGTGATTAAGATCAACCTTGCTCCAGTATTTTCCTCGTTGGAAGAGCCATCCACGAACAATTTCCACGTAGGAGTTTAACTTTGGAGTTCAGGCTCATCTATTGACACAATATCCTAGATTCCAGTGAATTCTTCGACAAAGTCCGCTAAAGCCTGTCCTTTCACAGCTGCTCGTGGTGAATAGGAAATATCGAACTGCCCAAGTTTGACTGCCCATTTCAATAATCGACCAGCGACTTCTGGTTCCTGCAGAACCTGCCGTAGTGGTTGGTCGGTGAGTACCACGACAGGGTGAGCTTGAAAGTATGGTCGCAGTTTTATGGAGGCCAAAATCAAGAAATAGGCTAATTTCTTAATGGGTGGATACCGCAACTCTGCTCCTACTAGCCTCTTGCTTATATAATACACAACTTTTTGGACATGGTCCTCCTCTCTGATCAAAACTGTGCTAGCAGCATATTCTGTGACTGCTAAGTAGATGAACAAAGTTTCTTTTTCGACTGGTTTGGACAAGATTGGTGGTTGCGACATATGGGACTTTAAAGCCTGAAAATCCTGCTCGCACTCTTCCGTCCACTTGAACTTCTTGTTGCCCTTGAGTAGATTAAAAAATGGAGTGCACTTGTCCGTTGATTTGGAAATGAATCTACTCAAAGCGGCAATCCTTCCGGTGAGGCTTTGAACATCTTTAATTTTGGCGGGCAACTTCATCTCGATCAGGGCCTTGATCTTTTCAAGATTAGCTTCGACACCTCGCGAGTTTACTATGAATCCCAAAAAATTTCCTGATCCAACACCAAATGAACACTTGAGGGGATTTAGCTTCATCTGATATTTGTTCAAGATGTTGAAGCATTCTTACAGGTCCCTGATGTGCTCTTATGCCTTCTTCAACTTGACTAGCATGTCATTGACATATACTTCCATGTTAACACCGATCAACTCTTTAAACATGTGGTTGACCAGTCGCTGGTAAGACGCACTAGCATTTTTCAAACTGAAAGGCATTGCTTTGTAACAATAAAGCCCTGTATCAGTTCGAAAGCTAGTGTGATCCTGTTCAGGTGGATGCATACTAATTTGATTGTACCCAGAGTATGCATCCATGAATGATAAAATCTCATGCCCTGTTGTGGCATCGACCAGCTAGTCGATCCTTGGGAGTGGGAAACAATCCTTCGGGTAGGCTTTATTGAGGTCTGTGAAATCCACGCACGTCCTCCACTTGCCATTCAACTTGGGAACCAGTACAGGATTAGATACCCAAGATGGATAAAATGCAACCCTGATGAATCCGTTCTCCTTTAGCTTCTATACTTCCTCTTTTAACGCCTTTGATCTGTTTTTGTCGAGCAGCCTCCTTTTTTGTTGCACAGGTGGAAATTTTTTGTCTATATTCAAGACATGGCTGATAACTGCTGGGTCAATCCCAACCATATCTTTATGCGACCAGGCAAACACCCCTAGTTCTTTTTCAAAAATTCCACCAGGTTTTGCTTTGTTGTTGTCTCATAGTTCTTACCGACTTTCACAACCTTGGTCGGATCTGCTTCTTCAAGTTGGACCTCTTCGAGGTCCTCCACGGGTCCTACACTCTCTTCAAAATCCCCAAAGTGAGAATCTAAATCCCTATCCTCACTTTGGGCAACACCCTATTTGGTGACATGTTCACTTGATTGGGCTTGTGCTTTGTTTACCAACAACAACCTTTTCTCGGCTTTCTCCCCCAATCCACCCTTTTTTGACTTGGTGATCGAGGAATTATAACATTCCTACGCTTCTCGTTGGTTTCCCAACATGCATCCTACCCCTGCGTCAGTTGGAAACTTCATGGCAAGGTGCTAGACCGAGGTCACAACTCGTAGGTCGACTAGAATAGGCCTTCCAATCAAAGCATTATACGCAAAAGGATAATCAAATGCTATAAAAGTAGTGAGTAATGTCTTGTTTGCTGGTGCAATTCCTACTATGACTAGAAGCCTGATCGACCCTATTGGCGCGAGCCCTTCGCCAGAAAAAACCATAAATGGTTTGCTTGCATGGCTCCAAATCTTGCACGGATAACTTCATTCTCTCTAGCGAAGATTTGTATAGAATGCTCACTGAGCTCCCCGTATCCACCAATACTCGTTTAACCATCATATTAGCGATATAGACATCTACGACTAGAGGATCCAAATGGGGAAATCGCACATGCTGAGCGTCAAGCTCAGAGAAGGTTATCGATTCTTCCTCTGTTCGAGCTTTTTTGGGAGTTCGCTCCTCTATGTTCAACATTTCAATGTCTTGGTCGTGACGTAAGGTTCGGGTGTACCTTTCCCTTGCCTTCCCATTATCACCCGCCAAGTGTGGCCCGCCGCAGATGGTCAGCAATGTACCAGCAACTGGAGGTGGGTGTAAAAGGGTTAGCATTAGCGTACATGTGCCAGTTCGTTGCCTCCTTGAGCCTCTCGCTGAGAACCTCCAGGGGCTCATACATATCTTCTCAGGTGTCCTTGTCTGATAAGGAACTCAATCTCGTCTTTAAGCTGGTTGCACTCGTTGGTGTCATGACCATAGTCGTTATGAAAACGACAAAACTTTGTTGTATCTCTCTTGGAGATATCTTTCCTGATTGGGGTTGGTCGCCTGAAGGGAACAGTGGTGCTAGTGTACTGGTACACTTCTGCTCTGCTATCGACTAGGGTCGTGTAAATGGTGAACCTCGGCTCGTATCTATTACTTTTAGAGCGCTTGTTCTCAGATGTTGACGACTCGTGGTTCGCCCTTTTTCCTCTGTTTTTCCCATTATTTTTGTCGTTGCCATTTGGCTTCCCAGACCCATTGGCGGATTTGGTGGGATCTTCTTTCGAACCTTGGTCATCTGCGGGCGCCTTCCCTTCATTGGAAATGACCTCTTCTGGCTTGATGTATCTGTCCGCTTGGCCCATAAATTATTGGGTGCTTTTTACTCCATTCTTCTGCAAGTTCTTCCAGAGGGATGAATGGCGCCATACTCCAGCAATAAGTGCCATCATTTTTCCTTCATCACCAACTATCTTAGCCCCAACAACGGCTCACATAAAACGTTGGACATACCCCTTCAAGGTTTCTCCCTCCTTCTGGCGTATCTCGACCAGTTGGTTGGCCTCGGTTGGATGTACATGACCAACATAAAAATGTTCGTAAACTACTTCACGAACATTTCCCAAGACACAATGCTGGCAGGAGGGAATTTGAAAAACCACTCCTGAGCAGTATCGGACAAGGTGGCTGGAAAGATTATGCATTGAGCGTCATCTTACACCTTTTGGATATCAATTTATATCTCAAATTTATTTACATGAGATACTGGGTCTTCTAATCCAGTGAAGTTAGGCAAGACCGACATCTTAAATTTTCTTTGTACAAACGGAGTGCCTCTTCTCCGGTCGTATTCAATGTGGGATGCTCGGCTCCCCAATAGTTGCTAGATGGCCTGATTCAATGCATCAAGCTGGGACTGTACCGCGTCTGGTACTATTGGGGCGGCAGGAGCTGGAGGGGCATACTTGTCGTGTCTTTCTCTTCTGTCATTGAGAACATCCCTCAAATCCTCATCCCTACGCCTTTGTTCGTTCATGCCTAGTCGGTCAAATAAGTTGGGCTGTCTAGGCTGCGCCCCAGCATTCTGGCTCGTCGGCCGGTTATCTATTGGTGGAGGGTTCTGTTCTCCACCCCTTTCTTCTTGTCTTCAACCAACATTTCCTCTTCCAGAATCTGCCTCATTATAGTCATGGCCATCCCTAAAGTGTGACCAACTATGGTGTGGCCTGTTGATCACACTATTTCCCCCTCCCCTCGCTGGCATGTCCCGTCCGACAGGTGGAGGCCTGCGTTGGTCGGTAGGTCCCCGAACATTTTTTTTTTGTGAGGGACCCCTGACCGCAGAGCCTGATTCAACATGCCTTCTGCTCGCAGAAGGACACTGTCCCCTGCTCGATGAGTTTGGCTCCTCAGCAGTTTGGCACCTAGGACTTCGGGGAGGCTGCCCAGCCCTATTCTGCCTTTGTTGTTGGGGATTATCTCGGCCAGCGTGAGAAGGTGGTTGCTACTCAGGATCCTAAAATGGCCTATCCTGTTGAGCAGCAGGGAGTTGCTCCAACCTCTGAGGGTTTGCCGGTTGAAGCGGAGTGTGGTGATGTTTAGGGTGATCTGAATGTGGAGCTTCCTGCGGTGGCGTATTAGGCGGCTGATCCGTTCGGGAAGCCAGTGCAGGCTGTCCTCGGGGCAACTGAATGGCTGCCTCCAAAGCGGCAGTGGCATCCCTCTGTCGGCGGTCCATGTTGGCCTGTCGTTCATTCAATTCTTCGCGTTGCCTATCAATCACTCTCTGCTGCAACGCCATCGTTTCAGCCACATTTTCTTGATTAGCCCTCAGATTGGCTAACTCCTCTTGCAACACAATGAAATTCGACCTCAAGGTCTCAGAATCCATTTCCTCCTCCTCCTCCAAATCCACTTGTGGCTCATCTTCAGCCACATTTTGCAGAGGAGGCTGGGTTGTTGCAGCACTAGAGGTTTGTCCAGTCTTTCTAGCTGTTTTCGCCATTCGATCTTCTTGGAGGTCTTGAGTTCAGATCTCAATGAAAGTACCAAAATGTTGACCCTCGATTTGTTCAACGACACAGAGTCAAGTGAAACGATAGAAATGAGATGAAATCAAGACAAAAAGATAAACGACACAAAAAACTTTTAGTGATTCGGCCCCGACAGATGGTAATAACCTATGTCCACTTAGTGTTCTTAGTAACGTAGAATCCCAAGAACTGTGATCAATGAACTAGGGTTCACGAGTTTCATAAGTCTCATGATTAATACAAGTACGGTGGATAAAAACTCTATATTTCTCTCTTAGAATTTCGAAGTTTACAAAGTCCAAAAGAAAAGTCCTCTCTCTTGAGCCCTTTGATTCTTATTTATAGGCTCAATGAGTTCTACATAGGCCGATGAACCTTAATTACATTTAATACATGGGTGTCTAAATAATAATGGAAATTGCAATTATTACATAAATGCAACATTACATATCTGAAGTAAATATATGAAATGCTGCGACCAGACTGGTCGCCCATGAAATATACTGTCTGCTGAGTGAATTCTCTTCTGGTCGATGGTCGAACATATCATACTCACTTAAATGGTCACGTGAATCCCATGCGTATGTTAATTCTGCCACGTTAGTAGGTAGTCCTTTTTTGAGTAAACAATGTAGTCCTAATTTAAATAAAATTTTGCTAGAATAAATATTTAGTAATTATATTAATATAAATTCAAATATTATTATAATAATATTGAATACAAAAGTATGTATTTAATAATTATATTAATATTAATTCACATGTTATAAGATATTATTATTACAATAATATATAATACATAATAAATACATTTTATATAAGTATCGTGTGTGTACAAATAGTATGACTATGTAACTAAATAAGAAATTAGAATAACATTTATCTTCTATCAAGAATAAAAAAGTTTATTCTCGAATTTTTATAGTGTAATTTGAATAATATCATAAATGTTTTGTACCTTAAATATGGTAGTTTGTAATCTTAAATGTTATCGTATTATTTAAAAAAAAACTATAAATAATGTTTTGGTTTAATTTTTGTTTTAATATATTTATGTCATTTTTTTTTTTGGTAAATCAGAGAGCTTTGTATTCCAACACAACAATTACAAAGAGAATACAACAAACTAAACAAATTAATTACAAACTCTTAACATAGAGTTCACCCATATAATATCTACCCTATTGAGCTTACTTAAATTCATATTCTGAAGTCTCGAACTCACACAATGAATTATATTTCTAACAATAACATCAATAGAGAAAAACTTTTGGTCCCAAACCATACTATTCCTACTGTGCCAAACGAAGTATACCACAGTCGAAATAATACTGTAAACTATCTTCCTTCTACCTTGTGAGAGCTTCTTTTTCCCAATCCACTTCAAAAGGTTCTTGAGGTCATGACCATGGTAAGGAAGATCACTCCACTGAAGAGTTTCAACCAGAATTTTTGCACTCACACTACAGGAAAAAAACAAATGAGCATGGCATTCAGCAAACTTCCCACACAGCACACAACTAACACTCTGAAGCGATTTGAATCTCTGAATCATGTCAAATGTTGGTAATCTTTCAAGAAGAGCAAGCCAAATGATAAATCTATGTTTGGGAATAGAAAATCTATCCCAAATCATATTAAACTTCCATCTGCCAGCAATCAAATGCAATTTAGAAACCAGCCCTGCTATAGTAAAATTGAACTTCTGAAATTCGTTAAATGAGTACACAGCTTTAATTCTATTTTTCACTTGCACTATCCTCTTCCAGTACCAGCTAGCATCAATAGGAGCTTCATGATCCCACCAATCACCTTACTTGATATAGATAGAGTTTACCCACTTCACTCATAAATTGTCATTCTTAGAAGCAATGTCCCAAACATGTTTACCCATGGCACAAAAATTCCATAACTCAATGTCTTTAAAACCCAACCCACCCTCTGATTTAGAGCGACAAACATCAGACCAAGAAACATAGCCCAGGCCACTAATCCTGTCAACACCTTTCCAGAGAAATGCTCTACACACTTGGACAATACTGTGCAAAACTGATTTTGGTAAGATTACCAATTGAAACCAGTAGGAATTAATAGTAAGGAGAACTGAATTAATTAAGACAATTCTACCCGCATAAGAAAGATTTCTACTACTCCAAATCCTAATCCTATTAACCATTTTCTCCACCAAACAAACACAATCAGATTTAGATATTCTTTTGGCACAAATTGTCATACCAAGATACTTAAAAGGCAAACTACATTTCGGAAAACCAGATAATTCCACCAGCCGATCAATAGAATTAGTATCCATACCTGCCCCATAAATCCATACCTGCCCCATAAACCGCAGACTTACTTAAATTTGCTTGGAGCCCAGACGAATTAGAAAACAACTTAAAACCCCTTAGCAACAATGTAACTGCTTTGTAATCTCCTTTATGTCATTTTTTTCATATAAAATATTATTTATTTATTTAAAATTTATATAACAAATATAAAAATTTAATAAAAATAATTAATAAATTTTCTAAATCAAAGTAAGTAAATGTGCATTACACATTTATAAGAAATACGGCTATTCTATATTTAAACGTGGTTGAATTAAAATTGGTTCTTGCATATTATAATTATTAAATTGAACTATTCATCGGATCAGCTCAAGTAGTGTTTCATAGAAATGCTCTAATATTTAACGTAAATAAAATTTTAAATTATTTTGCTATTACAAAAATTCTCCTCAAACTAGTTAATGTATCGAAAATAAGTTTTTTCTAAGAGACACAACTGGCCAATACAATAATAATTTAAGAGATACAATTTTAAATTAATGATGATACCCTGGAGGCAAAAATTTTATTTTTTAAATCCTAAGCACACCACGACCACTCTTTAATTAAGGGTATGTTTTGAATTAATTGTGTAATTAATAGGCCGCATAATTAATAAGGTAGTAATTATATATCCTAGTAATTACTCTGTATTTTAAAATACAATATATATTTAGATGTCAAGTAATAATTACTTATGAATTTTTAGTATCATATTTGACAAAACAAGAAAAATAATATAATAAATATTATTTAAAATTAATAGTTTTTAGTAATTACACATCGTAATTTCCCTCATGAGAATTAGATAGTATAATTGAAACATCTCAATTACCTCAAGTTACATGATTGTTGTGTAATTAAATAGCAAGACAAACATATAAAATCAAAAAATTACTATAATTACACCAAATTTCAATTATATAGTGACTTTTCAAACACATATTTTAGACAAAAATATCTATTTATTGTAATTAAATTAATTTCGGATTAATGCAATATACTTTGATACAACTCTAAAAGAAAATAATTCAAAAGTAAAAATACTTTCTTAAAATAATTCAAAGGTGACATTTCAAATATTATGTTACCTTGACCTTTTCAAGTGCCCATATCCCACTTGGCACGATGTTGACATCAATGTTGGTTGATTTAATTTATTTATTTTTGAGTAGTTTATCATAAATTCTAGTGACTTTGGCTACCTATATTTATTTGTTTAGTTAGTGTTTGTGTTTTTCAATAAAAAAAAAATTATATATATTTTGTCTCTTTCTTCTTTTTTGAAATGTTTTTGTTTTTCTTGGAGGGAACCTTTTTATATCTAGTTTTTATAGAATTATATAGCAAAACTTTCTGAAAACTAGAATGACCATTTCTTTTTTCTTGGGAGAAATGGAAAATTATTTAATAACAAAAAACTAGAAAGGTAATGCCAATAAAATTAATGTCAACATACCATTTTGATTTAACACTTATAGATTATTATATGTTGTATGTATAAATATTATACTAGCTAATTATTGGTTCAACTACTCAACTAACTTAAATTATTATATTAAATATCCAAGGGTTAAAATACAAAATTTTACCAATATAGTGATTAATTTTGATCACGAGCAATGCCTAATAATACAAACCTCTCTATACATTACATATACTGTATTATACACAAATATTTTTCTTCAAATCATATTTTTCTTCAAATACTGTATACATTAGTCATGAATTAATATTATTTTTCTTAAACATTTGCAAAATGGCAAATAATATAGTAATCCAATATATAATTATGGCAACAAATTTTGAGAATATAACAAATAAATATAAGATAATAATTTATTTTGAGAATATAACAAATAAATATAAGATAATAATTTTGAAAATAAGTGAGAACCCACATGTATAATAATAATAATAATAATAATAATAATAATAATAATAATAAACATATTGGATTATTGAGTGCACATTTCGTAAATCCTTAGCATTAATCATAATAAATATATTTAACAAAAAAGCATAATATTTTTGCAAGGGAATTATTTTTAAAATAACGTGCGATACACATTTACTTAGTTTTAAAGTTATAATTATGCTTATTCAAACATGTATTTATTTTTTTATTATTTTTAATTATCATATAAATTTTAAATAAATAAAAAATATCATAAAAATAAATAAAATATGTTTAACATATAGTATGACATAAATGTATTAAAAAATTAGGGCAAAATATTGTCTATAATTTTAATAAAAACCGATTCACTTCTTTTTTTCAATATATAATAGAATGAATTAGAGTTCATTAGTATATATAAATATTTATATCAATAATCTCTACATATATGACATCTAAACACAACATTAACATATATATATACTTACATGACTACATGACATATATATAAATTACAATAATATTTAAAAAGAAATTAATAATAAAATAAAATAAGAATAGAAGAAGTCATAGTGTAGAGTAGTATATATGCATAAACTATTTTTAATTTCTAATGTAACTCACAATGTCCTTTGGTGAATCTGATGAAGAAAAGAGCTCCAAAAATAAGTTTTAAAAAAAAAAACTAGCAACAAACTAGCGACACTTTCTCAGAAGTCTTATATTGATAAGGTGCTTGAGAGATTCTCTAAGGAAAAAGGTCAATTACTGACTAGACATGGAATTGTTCTTTCCAATGAGCTATGTCCCAAGACACCCCAGGAAGAAGAGGATATGAGAAAGTATCCCTATGGTTTAGTAGTTGGAAGCCTCATGCATGCCATGTTGTGAACGAGTAGTTACTTGAGATATGTTGTCCCTAACTGTTATGCAATAGGAGTAGTTAGTCATTATCAATCAAATCTTTGTTTGGAACACTGGATTGTAGCAAAGCACATTCTAAAGTATCTCCGGAGAACAAGAGACTAGTAGTTAGTCGTTATCAATCAAATCCTTGTTTAGAACACTGGATTGTAGCAAAGCACATTCTCAAGTATCTCCGGAGAACAAGAGACTATATGCTTGTGTATTCAGGTGGTGACCTGACCCGTGGGTTGATCAACGGTCAGTTTGGACGATTTTTTATGCATCTTAAAACCATATTTCGATTTTCGGTTTGGATTGGTGCAATTCAAAAAATGACCGACCAATAAAAAATATGAAAAAAACCTACCATTCTAAATTGCGGTTTGGTCGATTTAAACAGCCAAAACTGTTCTTTTATTATTAAATCCTTTTTCTTTTTAATGTTGTTGAAAAAATATATGGACAATGGACACTAAAAAGAAAATAAAAAATTGCAATAACATATACCTACATGTTTATAATAAAAAGAAAACGGGATCTTCAAGTATACATCTTGACAATAAAACTAAAATGAAATAATAGATTTATAACATCACATATACATACAAATTTATAATAAAAAGAAAACTAAAGAAACAAAAGAATCACAATAACAAATTTACAATAAAAAGAAAACAAAATAAATAAATAGATAAAAAAAAGAGAGATAGACTGTAACATCCCAAATTCATTAATATGGCTTAGTGCCTGGATTAGGAAGTCAGGAGGGCAATGATTGATTAATGCGTTATTATGTGATTATATGCATGATTATGTACATTGTATTATTATATGATTGTATTTGCATATATGTGGATTGTTTTTTATAAGAAGGGCATGTTTGTAATTTTGGCCCGTTGATGGTGTATTTGTATATTTATGTGCATGTATGTGATATATGGGTGAGACCACATTATTATGTGATTATGTTTGAGCTATTCGGCATGGGATGATCCTAGGAAGCAAGTTAGCAGTTTGGTCATAACGGGGTCAATTACTGGGCTTGGGGTGCGTCTAGGGGTAATTTGGTACTTAGTACATTACCGGGAATGAGCGGGTAATGGGAAATGATTTGGTAATTATTTGAGGATATTGGGGGTAACGGGAATTAAGGGACGTTAATTATGATTACCGGGAATTGAGGGACGTTAATTATGATTAACGTGATAGGTTTTAATGACCAAACTGCCCTTGGTTGGCTTTGAGGAAGTAGATTGGCCCTAGGGGCATTTTAGTCATTTTAGGCCAATTAGATAGTCTTGACCAAGGGGGAAGGCTGTAGAATGAATCACAGAAAATAGGATATTCTCCTTCTCTCTCTCGACCATTCCCTTTCTCTCTCTCGGTTTGATTTGTGAGGCTAAAGTTGGAGGATTCAAGCTTGAGGATTTAAGGTTTAGGGTTTAGAATTGAGTTGCAGAAACTGAAGGGATTAAGATCACAGCTGAGGTAAAGAACTTTCAAACTCTGCTTTTGGTTGGTTTTAGTTGTGTTTGAACTTGAGAGCTTTAGATTGTGAATATAGTATTTGGTGGTGTTTTAAGTGTTATAAAACTTGGGTTTTATTGCTGGATTGGTGTTTATGTTGTATTGAGGTTTGGTTTTGATATTGGGATTGTTTGGAAGTGTTTTAGGCTGAGTTTGAATTGAAGGAAATGCATGAAAGCTGGGTTCGTGGGGTCAAGTCGCGACTGAGTTCTTGGGCGCCGCGACCTGAGCGAACCCCAGAGCTTTGTTGGGGCTCTGTCTGCATGGCGCGTCGCGACCCTCAAAGGCAAGTCACGGCTCGCCCCTAGCACCCAGACAGGGGGGCTATCTGTTTGAGAGGCGCGCTGTGACTTTGGGGGCAGGTTGCGACCCGCCTTTTCTTTTTGAGCAAATGGTGGTTTTAAGAGCAAGTTTTCAAACCTTAAGGCTCAGGATCAAATCTATTACCCGGTTTGGTAGAGTTCGAGGTCATGGGAGCTAGGATTTGATCCGAGAATCATTTATTATTACTCATTTTATTGACAGGATTTCATATTTGGTTATGATTAGGTGACCGCTAAGGGCCTAAGGTTAGGATCGTTCTCAAGGGTCGTTCTTAACTTATTTTACGCTTAAGCCTGAGGTAAGAAAATTGCACCCATTATGTGATATACATGATTATTGATGAAGCATGTTGAGTGCTCTATATATATGGATATCTGTTGCATCATGAATGCTTGGTTGCATTGTTTACTTGAGAAACACACTGACTTATCAGTCAGAAATGGAAATAGTGATGAGCGCTGGTCGTGAAGCTCTAACTATCAGTTAGGAACGACAATAGTGCTGAGTGCTGGTCGTGTGACATTGACTTATGAGTCAAGAGCGGCACTAGCGCAACGAGCGCTAGTCGATATGATTAGATCTAATCAACAGAGCATCATACACTCGTCCGACCCTATGATCGAAGAAAACTAAAGAACTTGGCTAGTTTATGGCTAGTTAATCAAAGCCAGGGATAAAAGGCCCAGGTGACTTGATGGTCACATGGTTTAGGGCACATGTCCTGTAACGACCCAAATTCGCTAATAGGGCTTAGGGCCTTGATAAGCATGCTTGGAGGGCAATAAATGATTTAATATGTTAATATGTGAACTATATGAATATGTGTTAGAGATGCAAGTTTAGTTGAATTAAATATGCATGTGGGCCCCGTTTGGATATTAGGGGTATGTTTGTGATTTTAGCTGTTGAGGGCGTAAAAGTGATAAGTATGATATGCATTTGATATATATCTGTGTAGCACGATCCGAGACAGTTCTAGAGAGCAGTTAGCCAGAAAGTCACAACGGGGTTGAGAATTCGACTCAAGGCGAGTCGAGGGGTATTTTGGGTATTAGATGTATTATGGGGTTATCGGGTTATAGAAATAAATATTCAGAGATATATTTGAGGTTAGAATGTCTAGGAGGGAATATTGGGGAAATTTACCATTTTTCCCTCGGGGACGTTTCCGGTACCCCGAGCCTTGAGGTAACCCTGTAGATTTAAGTTAAATAAAACAAAATAAAGGAACTGTTGGGCAACTTGGACAAACCGACCTTAGACTCTGCCATTCTCTCTCTTTATTCTCAAAGCTGCACTAAGGGGGAAATCTTGAGGAAGAGAGCTAGGAAATTCAGAGTTTCAAGTTGGGGCTTTGGAGAATTGTAGCTGGGAATCTAGAAGATTGGCTTAGAGGTATAAACTAGCAAAGGTAAGCTCCTAATATGTTGAATTGAGTCAATTTATCAGCTGGTTTTAAGGTTAAATATCAGAGTTTGCATGTTAGCTAAGTTTGAATTTGTTCTTGATTGCTTGGCTGAGTTTTGGGGCAAGACTTTGTTGGGTTTTGATGCTAATATTGTGTTAGAACCTTTGTGCTAGTTAGTCTGGATTGTTGGCTTGATTTGGGGGGAAATTGGATTGATTTTGGAGGTGGAAATGTTGAGCTTTTCTGGGTTCGAGGGGTAGGGCCGCGGCTCTGTTCTTGCTGAGCTGCACCCCTTTTGAAGTTGGTGCATCAGGATTTGAAGGCGCGCCGCGACGCCCTTTAACAAGGGCCGCGATGCGTGTGGGTACTTCTGAGGCAAGGCCTCGGGTTGAGCTGGGGGCCGCGGCATGGACCCCTAGGGTCGCGGCGCTTAGAGCACTTTTTGGTTTTTAAGAGGTTTTAGGCTCGGGAATTCAATGGTTAAGGCTCGGGATGGATTTTATCACCCGGATTGATGGAATTCAATGTCCCGGGAATTATAATTATGGTTTAAGACTAAAAATTGGATCAGAACTTTATGGATGAATACTGTTAATGCATTGTGACTAGGGTTTCGGCGAGGCTCAAGTTAGGGGTCTGTGCTCGAGATATCGGTGCTCGGAAAGATCGGGACGCAGGTAAGAAACCACTGTTTCCATAGAGCTTGTATGCAGGGCGGAGCCCAATATGCTTGTATTGCAGGGTGTAGCCCTTTGTTTGAATTTATCCATGTTCAGTATACGATTTATTACGCTATGAATGCAATTGTGTAAATGTTCGGCAAGAGCCGTGAACGGCGCAGGCCGGGGTCGGTAGGGGCCGGGAACGGCGCAGGCCGAGGTCGGCAGGGGCCGGGAACGGCAAGGGGCCAGGAACGGCGTTAAGCACGTTGAGTGCAAGGCCGAGTGCGGCAAGGGGCCGGGAGCAGCGTTGAGCATGTGGAGTGCGAGTTGCCAGGGCGAGACCCTAAAGGATACCTGGGATATCCTCACGGTGTGGACCGCGAACCCAGGGCCTGGTAAAGCGCCTGGGACGACATGGTCGTATGTGCTTAACCTAATGATGGCCTGTTTTTATGCTATGTGTTTGTTATGCTTATGTTTCTGCTTGTGAGGGTTTTATTGCTGGGCTTCGGCTCACGGGTGCTCTGTGGTGCAGGTAAGGGCAAGGGGAGGATCGACCAACCATGAGTACGGAGAGCGTGAAGCGACGTGTACATGTTTGGCCTGTCTGGCTGCCACAGCCAGTGGTTTGAGAGATGATTGTACTAAAACCTAGATTTTGTCGTCTAGTCGACTTGGTTTGTACTTATATGTTGTAAACATTTCTAAACAGTGTTTTGGGATCCCAAGTGTCAAACACTTTATGATTTTCAGTAAACGAAATTATTTTCAAGGTTTATAACTCTGATTATAGTTTAATTACACTTTTTGACCTAAAACCTCGATTAGTGAGTTGCATTCACATTTTAAACTCACTTAGTAACGGCTCTAAGGATGTAGGGCGTTACAACTTGGTATCAGAGCGAGCCAAGGTTTATGGTTCTGGAGATTGACCGAACATGTACGCTTGCTGTTAGTGACAAGCTCGACTCAAGGTTGGTTGGTATGATTGACTAATATGCTTGAATATGTGCTTGAATGGCCTGTTTGCCTGCTTATTTCATATAGAGCATGATGACTGAGTTAACATATGCATGATGCCAGGGCATGGCCGGTTGTGTGTTATATGCTATCTGTATGTTATGTGAATTACTATTTGTGGATGGCTGATGTGTTTAGGACGTGGTTTTGGATGTTGTTATCATGCCTGATGAGTGTCGTTGGTTACAGGCATATTTGTTGAGATGCCTCGTCACTCATCTAGACTCCGCGGCAGTAAGGTCGAGGATGACAATCAGGGTCAGGACCCTCCATGTGCCCCACAGAATTGGCAACAAATGTTCGCCGAAATGGAAGTGAGATTGCAACATACAGAAGAAGAGCTTCGAAAGTTGAGGCAACAGGCCTCACCTCAGGTCACTGGGCTGCCAGTTCAGCAGGTTGTGGCGCCAGTGCCGGTTCAATCTGCTATGGAGAATAAGTGGGAACCTTTGTATGGGAGGTTCAGGAAACAGCATCCTCCCACCTTCGAGGGTGGACCAGACCCACTGCGGGCAGAGCAGTGGATGAATATGGTTTCCTCTATCCTGGATTTCATGAGGGTTGAGGGGAATGAGAGAGTTGCCTGTGCCAGTTATATGTTTAGAGAAGATGCCCGCATCTGGTGGGACGTGGTAGTTCAGAGAAGGAACGTAACAGTTATGACTTGGAAAGAGTTCAGAAATTTATTCAATGAAAAGTATTACAGTGTGGCAGTTCGAGCTGCAAAGGTTGACGAGTTCATCAACCTGACACAGAACTGATTGACAGTGACAGAGTATGCTTTGAAAATTTGATCGATTGGCGAAGTTTGCGCCAATTTTAGTGCCAACTGATGCGGCAAGGAGAGACAGGTTTGTGCGGGGGTTGAATGTTATGATCGCCCACGATGTGAATATTACCTTGGATCCAGAGACTACCACTTATGCCCAGGTAGTGGACAAGTCCCTTACAGCTGAGAGGGCAGAAGATCAGATATGGAGGGAAAGCGCCGTTAGGCGCGATGCCAGGAGGACAGTGCCTCTTTTTGTTGGATCCAATTGGGGTGGTGGCTCTAGTGAGCAGAGGAGGAAGGCCCCAGATTCTTTTGTTCCTCCCAGTTCAGATAGGAAGGCACAGGGTGCTTCTACTGGTCGTCAGGGTGGATGTGACAACTGGAGGAGTTTCCCAATGTGTCCGCGATGCAGACGTCGACATCAAGGTGAGTGCAGGATCAGGGCCTGCTTTGTTTGTGGAAGTGCTAGTCATCTGAAGAGGGACTGCCCTCAAGTCAAGAAAGAGCTGAAGCAGAGTGACAGTCTTGCTCCTGCCAGGGTATTTACTTTGACTCAGACTGAGGCGGAGGCTAGCCCCTCAGTTGTGACAGGTCAGATCTCTAGTGCTGGTTCTTTGTATACTGCATTGTTTGATTTGGGGGCTACCCATTCATTTGTATCTGCTAGAGTGATAGAACAACTTTGTAGACCTAGTGGTGAGTATGCTAGGGGATTTCAGACTTTGTTGCCAAGAGGAGAACTGGTAGTCTCTAGGAAATGGATTAGAGCATTGCTAGTAGAGGTAGATGGTAGGGAACTGTCTGTTGATTTGATTGAGTTAGAGATGGACGACTTTGATATGATTCTAGGGATGGATTGGTTATCGAAGTATGGGGCAACGATTGACTGTAAGCGCAGAATGGTGACTTTTGAACCAGAAGGGGAGGTAACCTTTGTGTTTGTGGGGACAGTTAGTGGACCGCGAGTACCAATGATTTCAGCATTGAAGGCTAGAGACTTGATGCAGGAAGGTTGTATGGGATTTCTAGCGAGTGTTGTGGATACCTCTAGGGTGGTGTCGGTTGGACCGGGTGAGACTAGATTGGTGTGTGAGTTTCCGAACTTATGTCCAGCAGATCTGCCAGGATTGCAACCGCAGCGTGAGATTGAATTTGTTATAGAGTTGGCACCAGGAGTGGAGCCAGTGTCTAGGACACCTTATAGAATGGCTCTGGTAGAGTTAAAGGAGTTGAAGATTCAGTTGCAAGAGTTACTTGATTTAGGGTTCATCAGAATGAGTTTCTTGCCGTGGGGTGCTCCAGTGTTTTTTGTCAAGAAAAAGGATGGATCCCTTAGGATGTGTATTGATTACAGGGAGCTAAATAAGTTAACCATTCAGAAAAAGTATCCACTTCCTAGAATCGACGATTTATTTGATCAGTTACAGGGGAGAACAGTGTTTTCTAAGATAGACCTCCGATCAGGTTACCATTAGTTAAGGATTAAAGAGGAGGACATACCAAAGACCGTTTTCCGAACGAGGTATGGACATTATGAATTCCTGGTTATGTCCTTTGGATTAACTAATGCCCCATCAGACTTTATGGACATGATGAATAGGGTTTTCAAGGATTATTTGGATAAGTTTGTGATTGTGTTCATCGACGAAATTTTAGTGTATTCCCAGTCAGAGACAGAGCACAAGCATCATCTGCGGTTGGTTCTATAGCAATTAAGGGAGCATAAGTTATATGCTAAGTTCAGTAAGTGAGTTCTGGTTACCACAAGTTACATTTCTTGGCCATGTTGTCAGTAAGGAGGGTATTTTGGTTGACCCAAGTAAGATTGAGGCGGTCAGAGATTGGCCTAGACCGAGCAATGTTCTTGAAGTGAGAAGCTTTTTGGGTTTAGCAGGGTATTATCAGCGGTTTGTTGAGGGATTCTCCAAAATAGTTAGCCTTGACAGAATTGACAAAGAAAAAGACAAGGTATGTCTGGACGGACAGATGTAAGAATAGTTTCAGGGAGTTGAAGCGGCGACTGATCACAGCGCCAGTCCTGAGTTTGCCGACAGATAATGAAAAGTTTGTAGTTTATTGTGATGCATCCATGCAAGGTTTGGGGTGCGTGTTGATGCAAGCTGGTAAGGTGATAGCCTATGCATCGAGACAGTTAAAGGAGTATGAGCAGAGATATCCCACACATGATTTGGAGTTGGCAGCGGTGGTGTTCGCTCTTAAGATTTGGAGACATTATCTCTATGGTGAGAAGTGCGAGATATACACCGACCATAAGAGCCTGAAGTATTTCTTTACTCAGAAGGACCTAAATATGTGCTAGAGGCGGTGGCTGGAGTTGGTTAAGGATTATGACTGTGATATCCTATACCATCCTTGGAAGGCTAATGTAGTGGCTGATGCATTGAGTCAGAAAGGCCCAGGACGGTTGTTTATTTCGAGACAGATATCTGATAAGCTAGCCGAAGAGATGATTAGGGCAGGTATAGAGTTAGTGGTTGGACAGTTGGCCAACATCACTCTGCAGTCTACACTCCTTGAGAGGATCAGGGAGGCGCAGGGGAAAGATTCTAAGTTGAGAGGTCGCAGAGAGAATGTCTTAGTCGGAGCGACTAAGGACTTTTCTATGTCAGAGATGGGGTTACTAAAGTACAAGGATCGGATCTGCGTTCCGATGGATTCTGATATCCGGCGGGAGATCTTAGATGAATCGCATACCACTCCTTATTCTTTTCACCCGGGTACAACATAGATGTACCAGGATTTGAGAGTTTTGTATTAGTGGTTGGGCATGAAGAGGGATGTGGTGGATTATGTGGCCAAGTGCTTAACTTGTCAACAGGTCAAAGCTGACCATCAGAGGCCAGCGGGGTTGCTGCAGCCTCTGGGGATTCCATAATGAAAGTGGGAAGACATCACCATGGACTTCGTGGTTGGTTTGCCGAGGACCGTGGGACAGCATGACTCGGTGTGGGTGATTGTGGATAGGTATACCAAGTCCGCCCACTTTTTGCCTGTTAGGACGACTTATACTGTGGAGTAGTATGCTGAGTTATATGTGAAGGAGATTGTTCGACTTCATGGGGCTCCGAGGTCGATAGTATCCGACAAAGACCCCACCTTTACTTCCAAGTTTTGGGAGTGTTTGCAGAAGGCTATGGGCACGCAGTTACAGTTTAGTACTGTTTATCATCCTTAGATAGATGGACAGTCTTAGAGGAGGATTCAGATATTGGAGGACATGTTGCGAGCCTATGTGCTAGATTTTGGGGGATCACTGAGTAAGTGTCTTCCTTTGATCGAATTCTCTTACAACAACAGTTATCAGGCGACCATCGGAGTGGCTCCGTATGAGATGCTTTATGGAAGGAAGTGTAGATCACCTATCCATTGGGATGAGACATCTGAGAGGAGATATTTGGGTCCAGAAATGGTTCAGAGGACCAATGAGGCGATTGAGAAGATTAGAGCGCGAATGCTCGCCTCCCAGAGTCAACAGAAAAGTTATTCAGACCTGAAACGCAGGAGTGTGGAATTTCAGGTTGGTGAAAATGTGTTTCTTAGGGTTTCACCTTTGAGGGGAGTGAAATGGTTTGGTGTTAGGGGCAAGCTAAGCCCTAGGTTTGTTGGCCCCTTCGAGATTCTGGAACGGGTTGGAGTGGTAGCTTACAGACTAGCGATGCCTCCAGCTTTATCAGGGGTTCATGATGTTTTTCATGTGTCCATGCTCCGAAAGTATGTGTCAGATTCGATGCACGTTCTAAGTTATGAGAATTTGGAGCATGATCAGGACTTTTCTTATGAGGAGAAGCCAGATCAGCTTCTTGACCGGAAGGAAAAAGTCTTGCGGAGCAAGACCATCGCCTTGGTAAAGGTGTTGTGGAGGAACAACAAGGTTGAGGAGGCAACGTGGGAACTTGAATTAGAGATGAGGGAGTGGTATCCCAAATTTTTCAGCTAATTTCGAGGACGAAATTTCCGTAAGGAGGGGATAATTGTAACGACCCAAATTCGCTAATAGGGCCTAGGGCCTTCATTAGCGTGCCTGGAGGGCAATAAATGATTTAATATGTTAATATGTGAACTATGCGAATATGTGTTAGAGATGCATGTTTAGTTGAATTAAATATGCATGTGGGTCCCGTTTGGATATTAGCGGTATGTTTGTGATTTTAGCCGTTGAGGGCGTAAAAGTTATAAGTATGATATGCATGTGATATATATTTGTGTAACACGATCCGAGACAGTTCTAGAGAGCAGTTAGCCAGAAAGTCACAACGGGGTTGAGAATTCGACTCAGGGCGAGTCGAGGGGTATTTTGGGTATTAGATGTATTATGGGGTTATCGAGTTATAGAAATAAATATTCAGAGATATATTTGAGGTTAGAATGTCTAGGAGGGAATATTGGGGAAATTTACCATTTTTCCCTCGGGGACGTTTCCGGTACCCCGAGCCTTGAGGTAACCCTGTAGATTTAAGTTAAATAAAACAAAATAAAGGAACTGTTGGGAAACTTGGACAAATCGACCTTAGACTTTGCCATTCTCTCTCTTTATTCTCAAAACTGCACTAAGGGGGAAATCTTGAGGAAGAGAGCTAGGAAATTCAGAGTTTCAAGTTGGGACTTTGGAGAATTGTAGCTGGGAATCTAGAAGATTGGCTCAGAGGTATAATCTAGCAAAGGTAAGCTCCTAATATGTTGAATTGAGTCAATTTATCAGCTGATTTTAAGGTTAAATATCAGAGTTTTCATGTTAGTTAAGTTTGAATTTGTTCTTGATTGCTTGGCTGAGTTTTGGGGCCAGACTTTGTTGGGTTTTGATGCTAATATTGTGTTAGAACCTTTGTGCTGGTTAGTCTGGATTGTTGGCTTGATTTTGGGGGAAATTGGATTGATTTTAGAGGTGGAAATGTTGAGTTTTTCTGGGTTTGAGGGGTAGGGTCGCGGCTCTGTTCTTGCTGAGCCGCACCCCTTTTGAAGTTGGTGCATCAGGATTTGAAGGCGCGCCGTGGGGCCCTTTAACAAGGGCTGCGGCGCGTGTGGGTACTTCTAAGGCAGGGCCTCGGGTTGAGCTGGGGGTCACGGCGCTTAGAGTACTTTTTGGTTTTTAAGAGGTTTTAGGCTCGGGAATTCAATGGTTAAGGCTCGGGATGGATTTTATCACCCGGATTGATGGAATTCAATGTCTCGGAGATTATAATTATGGTTTAAGACTAAATATTGGATCAGAACTTTATGGATGAATACTGTTAATGCATTGTGACTAGGGTTTCGACGAGGCTCAAGTTAGGGGTCTGTGCTCGGGATATCGGTGCTTGGAAAGCTTGGGACGCAGGTAAGAAAACCACTGTTTCCATAGAGTCTGTATGCAGGGCGGAGCCCAATATGTTTGTATTGCAGGGCGTAGCCCTTTGTTTGAATTTATCCATGTTCAGTATACGATTTATTATGCTACGAATGCAATTGTGTAAATGTTCGGCAAGAGCCGGGAACGACGCAGGCCGAGGTCAGCAGGGGTCGGGAACGGCAAGGGGCCAGGAATGGCGTTAAGCACGTTGAGTGCAAGGCCGAGTGCGGCAAGGGGCCGGGAGAAGCGTTGGGCACATGGAGTGCGAGTTGCCAGGGTGGGACCCTAAAGGATACCTGGGATATCCTCACAGTGTGGACCGCGAACCCAGGGCCTGGTAAAGCGCCTGGGACGACATGGTCGTATGTGCTTAACCTATTGATGGCCTGTTTTTATGCTATGTGTTTGTTATGCTTATGTTTCTGCTTGTGAGGGTTTTATTGCTGGGCTTCGGCTCACGGGTGCTCTGTGGTGCAGGTAAGGGCAAGGGGAGGATCGACCAACCATGAGTACGGAGAGCATGAAGCGACGCGTACATGTTTGGCCTGTCTGGCTGCCACAACCAGTGGTTTGAGAGATGATTGTACTAAAACCTAGATTTTGTCGTCTAGTCGACTTGGTTTGTACTTATATGTTGTAAACATTTCTAAACAATGTTTTGGTATCCCAAGTGTCAAACACTTTATGATTTTCAGTAAACGAAATTATTTTCAAGGTTTATAACTCTGTTTATAGTTTAATTACACTTTTTGACCTAAAACCTCGATTAGCGAGTTGCATGCACATTTTAAACTCACTTAGTAATGACTCTAAGGATGTAGGGCGTTACATGTCCCCAAGATGCCTTTACAGTCATCTATTCAGGGCGCAGGACCCCAGGATGACTTAACAGTCATCTATTTAGGGCACAGGACCCTAGGATGACTCCACCGTCATCTATTCAGGGCACAAGACCCCAGGATAACTCCACGATCTTCTGATTAGGGCTGCGGGCCCCAGAATGATTCCATGATCATTTATTAATACTTGTATACATGCAGTAATAAGTTTTCTTGCTGAGCCTTGGCTTATGGGTGTTATGTGGTGCAGGTAAAGGAAAAGAAAAGCTTACCCGGCCTTGAGTGGAGAGCTTAGGTGGCGAAGTGTACATATGCAGCCGCTTGACCATCATGACCAAGGTGTTTCTCTGGGTATTGCCGCTAGGTACCTCTCCAGGGAACTGCTCGATAAGGTGCTTACTGGGACCAAGTAATGTTCTTGTTCTTCCTTGGCTTCAACTTTGCTCGAAGTCTAAGGGCGTTATTCACCTCCACTGCTGGCTTGACCTATATGGGCTGGTCATTTCTTTGAGGTTGTTGGTCGTTCCCAGCAATGGTCACCTGTCTTGCGACCTGTGGGTCTGTAGATAACCTCTTCCTATTCATTTGCTTTACTCTTTCCATATCCGAATAACAGAAAGCAACAATTATAGCCTCCTCAACTATTAAAGCCTTGCCCGTTGCTCTCCCACTGGTCGGGATAACAACTGGGAGAGTATAAATAGAGTCAGGATGGACAACATAGGTCCACTCCTTTGGAAGAAATTTCCTTATTCCTTGGTGCAATTCCTTAACTTTACGGCGATACTCCTGATTGGTGATAAATTGCAAACGGTATTGATGAGATTGCTCCCCAGGTTGAAATGAAGGTTCAGGAGTATCTCGGTTGAGATCAATATCTGGTCAAATCTGATCCACATTATCGACCAGCGTGTGGAGTAAATCAGGGTCTATTGAATAATCACTTCCCCAGTGATTGCGTGCATACATTTGGTAAAAATAAAAGGGGAAGTGGTTACCCGACCATCATATGTGTGCCTAAAAGAAGTGTGCTTCTCGAATAAACATAATTTTTATTCAACCAGATCTAAAACATGGATCCAAAAGGCAGTTAAAAGATTTTTCTCAAACCTTTTTACTTGATTTTATGGATTTTTCCCAAGAGTTTAAAGATCGACTTTTTATTTGATTCTATGGATTTTCCTAGCATCAAATGTAAAGATAAGCATACTCGAAGCATACAATGCACTTTCATACTTTCCAAACACTACTTTTCCCAAGAAAATCGATAGTTTTTCAAGAAATACTATATGTTCTTATGATTTACTCAAGAACACCAAAGACCCAATTGAAAATTTTCAAAATCATCATAGATTTGGCAAATATAAAAGTGAAAATTACAAGTGAGTGTACTTGAACAATGATTTTGGAGGAGAAATAACTGAAGAAAAACTCATGAATTCCAGGAATTAAGAGAGAGAGCTTCGGGATTTAGAGGATTTTTGGAGGAAATAATTTTTTTTTTTGAGAAGATGAAAGAAGTTAGGGAAGGATGAAAGGAATGGATATTTATAGCCTTGCCTGCATGGGGGCAGTTGATGTCATCAAGAAAAAAATCTTCATGCTTTTTTAAGATGATGTGACGTCAGTTGCATAGGAAGTTGAATCATCATCATCATTTTTTATTAAAGAAAATCACCATTACCCTAATTGAAGTGACTACAACATGCTTTGGAAACCCCAAAAACCATCATTTGCCTTTACCAAAATGCATCACCATTACCTAGAAAAAGTGGTACTTCATTTTTAAACATGTCAGAATTTGAAAAGGTACTAACCTAGTTGAATCATGCAAGTTGTTCTAGTACTCATAGCACTAAGATAAACTTGGGGGCAAATATTTAAACCAAAGTGTGACATCGTGATGTGGCATAGGAAAGGGACACGTGGAAACAAAAAGTATTAAGTTTGCCAGAACTGGTCGATCTACATGAGTTGGTCGATTATACTCGTTCAACATGAAGGGAACTATCCTCCTTGGAACCAAAAAAGAGAATGAAACTTATTACACAAAGGTTTCTGGACGAGCAGATGAGGCTTGGTCGATACTTGCTCGAAAGATTGAGTTACTCGAAGGACGATCTAATCAACGAGAATGACCTAGATTTTAGGGGATATTTATGTAACTGATATTTGAATGTATTCTTTTATTATGTATTCAGTTGTAACTAGCCCACATTATGCTTGTATGGCATATTTCATGCTTGTAAGGCCCATGGCCCACCATGAGACTATTAGGATTTATGCCGTAAAAGCATGTAAATATATTTTATAGGTTTAAATAAAAGTACAATTTTATTATATTTGAATGTTATAATTATTATTTGAATAATTTATACCAATATCGAGAAAATTCCATATTCATTTATTATGATATGATCTTGTATTAGAACGAGAGAATTAAGATTATATACAATGAATAAAATAGTCAGTAACATATTAAAATAAGAAATCTTTAATGAATTGTTACTAGTGCGTTTTACTAAGCATACGGGATGCAAGTAGTCTAGATCCGGATTACTTATGTGGATAGACATCTTGTTAAATGCACTGTATATAATAGAGATTATATATGACAGGACCGATATGAATTAACTATCTTTATAAACTTACCGTTTGTAATAAAGATTTATTTCATAATAGATGATCATTTGTAGATCAGTCTAAATCCTGAGTAGTCATGAACTCCTGTTTGTGCTTATTGGACCTTTTGATTCACTCATTAAGGTTTCTTAGTGACTTTTGTTTTGGAGATTCAATATCATGAATGGCTGGGAGCATGATTTACAATAATGGAATACATACTTTCCTAACCGATCGAATATTGGTTCCCTTGAGGGTTAATTCTAGAACTTAATAGTTATTGAGCTCAAATTTATAATTTGATTATAAATTAATTATTTGCTGGTGAATTAATTGTACTTAAGGAACAAGAGGTAATTAGAAGGGTAAAACGATAATTTTGACAAGCTCTAATTAACGAACCAATAGTTGGAGGACAAAACTATATTTATTGATTATATCGATGGACTACAAAGAAATTTTGTAAATATGATTCTGTAAATACTTAGAGTGCAATTCCATATTTATAGTAGAGTAATCATGGAATTAATTAATAAAATTTTTAGATTAAAGAGTTTGATTAATAATCTGGTTTATTGGAGCTTCGTATTATAGGTCCATGGTCCCTAAGTAACATATGTCTTACACTTTCAATGCTAAGGATGTCATAAGGAAGATTTGTAGAGAGAATGACTTTATTGCAAATGAATAAATTTTTCAGAGGAAGGAAATAATAATGGGCAATTAAATAATTGTGAATTAACTAATTATTTAACTATATAGTTTTTATTTTGAAATTTTTTATGTTAAAATAAATATTAATCATGTTTGGATTAATATAGAGAGAGAATAATAATTATCTTATTTATAGTAAGATATTTATTCATTTATTTAAGACTGTTATTTAAGATAAAGTTAATGTTATATTAACTGATATTTATTTTGGGACAAATATATTATCTTAAATATTAATTAAACAAACAAATGAGAAAATTAGGGTAATCCCTAATGTGGCTCACGAAACACACTCACTGCAATGAGTGTGTGGCGCTGTAACGCCCTACTACCTTAGAGCCGTTACTAAGTGAGTTTAAAACGAAAATTGTGCAACTAACTGACTCTACGAGGTTTCTAAAACCAAAAGTGTGATTTGATCAGAAGTTAAGGCTGTAATCTTTGAAAATGTTTAGTTTCATTGAAAACATTAAGTATCAAACATCCGGGATCCCAAAAAAATAAGGTTTACAAAATATTTACAACTCAAAATAGATTTACACCTGGTTAACTATCAAAAGAATAGGTTAATACATCCATATACAAAATGCCCCCAACCAAAGCAGTCGGGCAGGCCGAACATGTACGCGCCGCCCCCACGCTCTCCATACTCATGGCCGGTTGACTGACTCTTTGCTTTTACCTGCCACACAGAGCACCCGTGAGCCGAAGCCCAGCAAGAAAACTCATACAGTATATAACATATGCATAGAATATAGCTAACATATAATCCACTGATAAATAGGAAAACCATCAGATTGAACAAGCACGGCCATGCCGCCCCAGAGGCCTTACCAAACCTGGGGTCTCGGTCCTTACCGTAAGGATAACTCATGTATCCATTGGGTCCCACCCTGGCTATAAGCACTCCATGTGCTAAGTGTTACTTCCGGCCCCAAGGCCATTCTCGGCCTTCACCGCTCTCGGCCTTAGCCGTTCATTTCATTATAATCACACATATAGTACATTTTGAAATAATCATTCAAACATATAATAATTCATTTAAGGTTATACATTCGCACACAATACAATCTAGGGCCATGCCCTGCAATAACACTGTGGGCCACTGCCCTGTTCTCGGGTGTTACGGTTTTCTTACCTTTCAATTCGATAGCTTTGATCACCTAACTCCTCGAGCACGATCCTACTCGAGCCCTAGCGCTCACCTAAAAAAAATCCATAAGTCAAAGTCATTGCCAAACCTCAAGTCCAAAACCTAGCCTCGGGACCAATCTCGAACCCCCGGGAAGTCCTAGATCCACAAAATAAGGTGGTGGAATCGAGCCCCGAACCCTAGGTCAAAATCCCTCAACAAAAGCCCAAAAACCCCTTTATGTGAACAGTGTAGCACTACAGCGCTCTTAAGAGGGCGCTATAGCGCTACAAGCAGAACCACACCTCCCCAGAAACAGGGCCTAGTGCTACAGCGCCCATAGACTAGCGCTGTAGCGCTAGTTGCAGACAGGCCACACCCAAAAATCGTTTCTGCGATTTCCTTCAACCATTTCAACCCCAAACTTGTCCAAATCTTTCCCAAACCCAAAAACAAACTTATCAACACCTCACACTCATCCCAAGCATCCCAAGAACCCATAACCCAAGCTCAAGCAACCCAAAACTCAAGATCTACCATAATGAACCTTAAACCCAGAAATTCAGTCAATCATCAAAGTTAAGGACTTAGAAATCATACCGTGGATGGAAATTCAACCTTGAGTTGAACCCTAGACCTCCTTAGCTTGCTCCTTCTCAACCTTGGCCTAATTTCCCCAAAAATCCCCATCTATTTAGCTCAAATACACAGCTCAAACCAGTCAAACCCTAAAACTGAAACTTCTAAAAACTTACCTCAAATTTTTGATGAGTTCTTGCTAATCCCTTGCCAATCTTCAAGTCTAGCTTAGGATCCTTGATGCTCAGCTTACCCTAGCGCACCACTGAGCTTAGCTCCAAGAAAAATGAAGGGAAATGGTGGGAGAACCACAAACCGATCCTTTGAAACAAAACCCCTCTATTTTTCTCTCTTTTCCTTTTTCTTCCTTCTTTCTTTCTTTTTTCAGCCTTATAACTCTACTCCACCAATCCCACTTAATATAAAGCTTCATTTAACTTATCTCTAAAAACCTAAAGACCAAAATGCCCTTCCTATTAATTCTAAACCTTTTTGTCCATGTAGGGCCATTTTAGTCATTTTACCCAATTCCCACTAATTCCTCGAGTGTCTCTAATAATTCCCCGCTTACTACCCAATACCTGATTAATCACTAAATATATCCCTCATCATCAAGATTAACCTCAATATATTTTCCAAATTCCCATTTAAAATCCCCAGGCTTAACCCAAGCCAGGTATAAATTCTCGCTTTGACTTTTCTGCTAACCCGCTCATTCTAGGATCGTCTCGAGTCACAGATCACAGATATCAACACAGTCATGCCCAAAATGGCCAAATTACAATTATGCTCTTTCTAAGACAATCAGGTCTACATGCATACTAATACACATAGTCATGCATCTCAAATAGTCCAATAGTCATATAACATGCATTAAATCATAATCATGCATTTAACTCATTAAAGTCACACACAAAATCCCATTATGCCCTCCAGGCACACTAATCAAGGCCCTTAAGCCTTATTAGCGAATTTGGGTCGTTACAGGCGCCACCCAGGGATAGAAAATATCCATGGGATTTGAATTTTGAATTTCAAACTTATTTGTTTATTTAATTATTCTTTTAAAATATGATTTAAATTAAATAATTAAATAAGCAGTAATTGATCAATTTTATCTTAAAAATTAACGATTAATTAAATTAAGTAATTATCTTTATAAAACTGAAAGAAGTGATACTTTTAGAAAATAAGTGTTTCAGAAGTTGTTTTGATTGTCACTCTCTCTCCAGAAAACGATAGAATTTCCTAAACCTGAAATTCTAATCATAACATCCTCTCTCTTCTTAAACCCCTCTAGATCTCATATGGTGAGTACATCTAGAGAGTTCTAATTCAACCTTTGAATCCTACGTGCCCACGCAAGTCCTTGTGTGTTTGAGGATTGATTTGGAAGATCAATGTGTGAGTTTTCATAATTAGGATAGGAAGATCGTTGAGTTATACAAAAAGATTCAAGGACACTTGATAGGCTTCAAGAAGTAATCTTTTATCTATTTGTATGTGATTTAATATATCTATATGGTCCTAGATAGTATTAATAAATTTTTAAAAGATCGCATTCTGCTGTGTATTCTGATTTTCATATTTAATACCAACAATTGGTATCAAAACAGTCTACATATATATGGGAATTTGAATTTCTAGAACTTGTGTAAGCCATAAAGGGCATAGGATTTTTGTAATTTTTATTTTTAAATTTAAATCTAAAAAATGATGGTCACAAGAAAAGAAAAAGAAGGAGAAAAGGGACCTGAGCCCCTTGGCCACCAGCCCGAGATGCACGTACCAGCCCAAGCCCTCGACCCAGCCGCACGCATCAGGTGAGCCCGAGCTCGCCACACCCACCCAGACCTTCAGCTCGTACACCCTCACATGCGCGCCAAGCCTTTGACGCACCTACACCTGCTGCGGCCCTCCTCTCGCCTACTCACGTGTGCCCTTGGTCTTGAGCCATGCCACCTGCGCCTGTAGCCTAGCTGAGCCCCATGTAGCTGTCGGCCCTAGTGATTAATTGGTGCCCAAGTTAGATCTATTTTTGTGTTAATTATCTTTTAATTAATTGATTTATTAATTTGTTTGAATTTGAAAATTTTATTATCTTATTTTATCTTTGTTAAAAAAACAAAATATCTTTTAGTTGGTTAAAATCTTATCTTTAAGTTTAAATAATTATTTGAATTTGATTATTTAATTATTTAAATTCAACTAAATTAAAAAGATGAAAAAATGGTTATTCAATTAAAATTTATTTTTAATTAAATATATTAGTTAGAAAGTTAGTTTCTAATTAGTTAGTTGGGCCTAACAATTATCGAAGAATTATAACAGAATGACCTATATGAGAAGAGAAGCATTATTTCAGTCTTGCAAACAACTAAAAACCATTTTTAATTTTATTTCTATTTTTTCAAAGGGTTATAAATTTAGAAATACCCAAGACACATCTCTCCTCCCAGCTCCCTTGTATCTCGCTAAGTGTGGGAAAGCTTGCATGCCATCATGAGTAACATACCTAGCTACCTTCACCAATTCCAGCTTGATATCGAATGATTGCTGGGCCCTTTCTAGTTCCCCTCATATGACAAGGCAAGGCACCTTTCGTAGGTCACCATCCAGGCAAGATAATGGGTGTCGGATGGACCATGGAGCGTAAGGCACATCGTCTCACATGGCAAGGCTTATGGGCCTATGGCGAGGCATGCCTTTGGATAGGGATGTGTTGGCAAGCGGTATGTGGCCCTTTGCGTGAGGCGTAGGGCGTGGCCGAGGCAATCTCCACGAGACCCAGGCGTGAGGCGTGGGGAGTGGCCGAGGTAGTCTCTGCGTGACCCAGGCACGAGGCGCTAGGTGTGGCCGACACAGTCTCCAGCGCTGGGCATGGCCGACGCAGTCTCCGGCGTTGGGTGTGGCCGAAGTGGTCTCCGCGAGACCCAGGCGCGGGGCACTAGGCATGGCCGAGGTGGTGACTTGACTTCACTGAACCGGCACTACTATGGCTGAGGTAGTCTTCGTGAGACCCAGGCTCGAGGCGTTGGGCGTGTCCGAGGTGGTCTCCGCGAGACCCAGGCGCGAGGCACTGGGCGTGACCGAGGTGGTCGCCGCAAGACCCAGGCGTGAGGTGCTGGGTGTGGTTGAGGTGGTCTCTGCAAGACCCAGGCGTGAGGCACTGGGCGTGGCCGAGGCAGTCTCCATGAGACCCAGGCGTGAGGCTCTGGGCATGGCCGAGGCAGCCTCTGCGAGACTCAGGTGCGAGGCACTGGGCGTGGCTTAGGTGGTCTCCACGAGACCCTGGTGCGAGGCACTTAATGCCTTGTTTGATAGTCTTGCAATGCGAGTGGGCCTTATGGGGCTTTAGACTTGATTGCTTTAGACCTTTTACCGGTGTGGAATTCTTGCCTCCCATTGGCATGGAATGACTGTGTGGCCTAGGGCCTTGCAAATGTGTGGCCTCTTGGTGGCACATAATAACCTTCTGCCTCTATTGCATACTTGATGCCTTCGGTCTCCCTTAGCTGTTTACTCCAATAAGGGACTGGACCTTTTTTCCTTGGTGGATTTTTGGCATCCACAAACATGATCATGCATTAGTCACTTATATGTTATTCATGAAACCCCACACAATTTTGATTATACATGCATCTTTTAGAAACATGATTATCTAGGATTGTCCTAAGTGTTTATATGAATTGTTTTGGAGAAATCAATTGCATGTAAACTTCTAAGTCTTAAATTAGTTAAAACTTGGAAAATCACACCATAATAAAGACAATAGTTTTATAGGTCTTTAAGAAAACCAACTTTATTTAAAAAATGTTTTAGTAAAGTGAAATGAATGTAATGGGTAATTATTTAGATAACATTAATTGTAGAAACATGCTCTTTTATAATTAAATGTATTTTTTAATTAATTACATCCAAGGGGTTATCAATAAATTCGTAATTAATTTAGAATTAATTGATTAATTTAATAAATTAATTTTTATTTTCTAAAATAGTAAGTAGGAGAAGGTGAACATCTCAATGTGATCTATGGTCTTGATGGGTGTCATTCGCCGTATAAAATTTAAATATATTTATTCCTTAATACTCACTAAATTATTAGTATAGTGGTAGTAAGGGTCGAACCTACGATGACTATTATTCAATTATTATTCAAAATAAGAACTAAAATGAAATTAGAAAGGGGTTTTAGTTTTAACAGCTGAAAACATAAATATAGATAAATATCAATGATTGAATAACTAAGGATATAACGATATTAAAGAAATAGTCAAGAATTATTCTCCACCTTTGACAATAAATCTATCAACAATGACGAATAATATTCCCTATTTCCCAATTAAACTATTAACCTCGCAGATAACACTTAAGCAGTCAATTATCTCAATTTCCCTAATATAATTAATTAAAGCTAAACACTCTTAATTAATCCTTTTTACCCAGCAATAAACCTATTAAGCAAGTGATCCATTTAACCTAGTAAAAGCATTACACTTTGTGGAAACATGTTAATCTAGGCAACAAATTCATTAAGCATGCAATTCATTTAACCTAGGTTCTATTTTTCATCACAATAAAAATACCCGTCCAAATACTCTAATTGCAATTTATCACTCTACTTAGAATCCTAAACTATTAGGTGAATAAAAATCCTAAGATGATAGTAGAACAATGAAAAACCCTAATTAGTTGGCCACCTAACAAGATCTCACAAGATTCATAACATTCAATTAGAAAAATAGAAGCAATTTAATACAAGGGAATAAAATGAATAAAATTCATCAATGCATTCAAGATCTCATGTCTAGGGTTTTGAAATAACCCTCAACTATAAAGAAAACTACTCCATAATTATATTCATATTCATAAACATAAATATTTAATGAAAGTAAAAGAGTTTTGAGAAGAAAGAAAAACTAGATTGAAGAATATAGATGATGATATCTTTTCTTATCTCAATCAAAAGTTTTATAATTGACAGACAACTTTCAACATAACTATGCTTATGACAAACTCAAAAGTTAGAAACAAAAAAATTACACTAGAAACAACTAAACAACATAAACACAAATAACAACTAAATAAATGACTATTAAAAATAAAACAAGAATTTTTCCCTTCCCACATACTTAATTTTAGCATTGTCCTTAAGGCAACTACTAAATAAAAAAATAAATGCAGAATAAAAAGACAAGGGTAAGAAAAACTCCCGCAAGTTTGCTTTGTTTAATATCGTTAGCTCGATTGAATGCTGTGGTTATACTTGTTATGTTGGGTCATTTAACAAAACTTTCTTCCTCTTGTACTTATCAATAGAATTTAACATATCAAACTGTATAACTTCACCATCAAATTCTATTGTAATTACCCATACTTTGACATCCAACGTTGTACTTGTAATAAGTCGGAATGGCCTCCTAAATTGAACGTGCACCAAAACATCTTCAACTACCCTTAGGGAATAAACATTAGTGTGATCAGCCAATCGAATAATAACACAAGTTTCTTTTAATAACCCTGGCTTTAAAGAAGCAAAAATAGAATAAGATATAACATTAATAGATGCTCCTAAATCTATCATACAATGATCAAACTTGGTTTTACCGATAGTATATGGATTTATAAACATCCTAAGGTCTTGACACTTGGGTAGCAATTTCCTTTGGAGAATAACAGAAACATTCTCCCCTACACTTATCTTTTTATCACCCTTCAGTTTCCTTTTATTTGTGGACAACTCCTTCGGAAGCTTAGCATATGGTGGTACTTGCTTAATGGTTTTAAGGAGTGAAATATTTATTTTAAGGACCGCCTTATTTTCCTTCTCATTCTTAATTTTTGTCAATCTTCTCGGAAAATGAGTAATATGGACATACGAGCTGACAGTGGGTTTGTGTAGCATGTTCTGTGATGATGGACCAACTGACGTGAAAGTTTCGATCTCTAGTGGAGAAGATGCTTCTGGAATTGAATTGTTGACTTCTCGAGTTGGAATTAGATCAAATGTTATGTCTGAATGAGGTGGCGTGTCAAGTTATGCACCACTTTGAAGAGTTAGGGTACCATCATTATCTATTGGATTACTCTCTAATTTTGTTGGTGATTCTCCAATATTCTCAACCTCAAGATTATTCAATGATGTAGCAATTTGTCCCATGGTACTCTCCAAATTCTTGAGGGATGCTTCTGTACTCTGAAGAATAACTTGGCTCTACATAGTTGAAGCCACCAAAGTTTTTAGCATAACTGAAATTGATGGTTCCTGATCTTGTGACATTCCTGTAGGAGGTTGTTGAGGATGAGGCACATAAGCCTGCTCTGACATCTGTTGAAGTAGGAGATTGCTGGCATTCATTGCATTGATGAGATCTCCAATTGATGGATCTGAATATTGTGGCGTGAACGCATTATATTCTGATTGAGAGTAGTAATTTGGCTCAACATATTGATTTCCACCATAGAAAGTATTAGAATACTCATCCCATTGTGAATTGTAATTGCTAAAATAGGAGTCATATCTATTCATTTGAGGATCATAACAATGTTGATAGTACATTGCCATGTCTCAAACAAAGTTCAATGCAAGCCCTAAAAACATCAACCACAACTAATAGACCAAGTTAGTAAAAAGAAAAAAATGAATAACAAATTAAATAAAATAGTCCCCGAAAACAACGCCAAAAATTTGATGAGTGTCGTTCGCCATATCAAATTTAAATATATATTCCTTAATATTCACTAAATTATTAGTAAAGTGGTAGTAAGGGTCAAACCCAGGAGGACTATTATTCAAAATAAGAACTAAACTGAAATTAGAAAGGGGTTTTAGTTTTAACAGCTGAAAACATAAAATGAAATAAATATAAAAGATTATATAACTAAGGATATAACGATATTAAAGAAATAGTCAAGAATTATTCTCCACCTTCGACAATCAATCTATCAACCATGACGAATAATATTCCTTATTCCCAATTAAACTATTAACCCCGCAGATAACACTTAAGCAGTAAATTATCTAAGTTTCCCTAATATAATTAATTAAAGCTAAGCACTTTTAATTAATCCTTTTTACCAAGCAATAAACCTATTAAGCATGCAATTTATTTAACCTAGTAAAAACATTACACTTTGTGGAAACAGTTTAATCTAGGCAACAAATTCATTAATCGTGCAATTCATTTAACCTAGGTTCTATTTTTCAAATACCTGTCACAATACTCTAATTACAATTTATCACTCTACTTAGAATCCTGAACTATTAGGTGAATATAAATCCTAAGATGATAGTAGAACAATGAAAAGCTCTAATTAGTTGGCCACCTAACAAGATCTCACAAGATTCATAACATTCAATTAGAAAAATAGAAACAATTTAATACAGGGGAATAAAATGAATAAAATCCATCAATGCATTGAAGATCTCATGTCTAGGGTTTTGAAATGACCCTCAACTATAAAGAAAACTACTCCATAATCATATTCATATTCATAAATATTAATATTCAATGAAACAAAAGAGTTTTAAGAAGAAAGAAAAACTAGATTGAAGAATATAGATTATGATGTCTTTTCTCCTCCTCTGCTACTCTAGCCTCTAAAACTTGTAATCCAAAGTTGTATTCAAAGTTAACCCCAACCCACCAAAAGATACATTTAAAAATTGAAATTTAAGGAAAAATTGATCGCTGGCCGCGGCTAGTGTTTCTTGGCGACCGCGACTACTAGAAAATGTATTTTCTAGAAAATCGGGCTACGATCCTGGGACATTGCTGGCCACGACCACTACCTTCTATCCACCAGACTGCGGCCTGGAATAAGGCTGGCCACGGCTATAGCAATTTTTCCCGTTTTTTGATTTTCTTCTACTGTAGTGACTAAAAGTATTTTAAGCAGAACTTCCTCGATATAACTCGGAATTGGACGATTCAAAAAGCTATGGAAAGCTAAGAAAAACATCTAAAACCTGTAGTTCTAGGGATATTTCCAAAAGAGTATTGGAAAGTTATCAAAATCAAGTGTAAAGTTTTAGACTTGTAATTCCGAGCTTAACCATTGCTTGTAAAATATCCCAAATTCATTCGTTTTTATACAAATGTTCTTGAAAATATAAAAATACAAAATAAACTAATTAAACATATATAAATAAATAATCAAGTGCATGGTTATAGAATAATAATGAATTAAAAAATAGACAAATTCGGTACTTATCAGGTCTCCATTATTAGTACAACACCGTGAAATATGAATAGGTTCTTGAGGCAACTTTGTTTCTATCCCCCTAAGGAATGTTTCTAGACATATTAATACCAATGTTGGCTTCTTACAAAGATAGGAAAGAGTGATGTATTTTAGGCTTGACCAACCCTAAGGTGACACTATCTAAGTTAAGTCATGAAGTCTGAAATAATGGGTTACACTTACAAAGATGCAATTAAGTTTTGCGGTGGATAATTGTATCTTGAGCAAACCAGTGATACTTTAATTTTAAAAGAGAAAATAAAAAGTTATTTTAAGTTTTAAATAATAAAGATAAGATTGTCTTATAAGCTATTTGAATTTAACTTGACCGACCCTAAGGCGGCACTTTATTTGTTGGGCGGTTTATCGTGGAATAGTAAATGCTAAGTTTATGTGTTTTAATTGATTGCATTCATGCATCATATTTATTTTCCAAATTATTGATATTTTTTTCAAATAGTAATAATGTTGTATTTTATTTTCAATCATAAAAATGTTGCCACCCAATTGCTTTCCCATTATGTGTCTTGGCATGCATCAAATGATTGATGATCACACAAGTAAAGTTAAACTAACTGAAGAGGATGAAGTAGGATGGATAAATTCAACTTTATTAATTTTTCTGGCTAAAAAGCTTAAACATATTTTTAATGAAATCAACCTCCTCCTATGCTATCATGGGATGCAAGAAAAGAAGAACATGAGAAATATGCTGATTGGATGAGATCAAATCACATGGAAAGATTTTATATTCTTAGCACCATGGAAGAAAAGCTGAGGAAAAAGTTTGAAGATATTAAAATTTAAATGTATTTTTCAAAGGGCTATAAAAGGGATTAGGGTTAACTTCTAAAATAACTTTGAATTGCGAATTTTAGGGTCTAGAGCGGCATAGGAGAAGAAAATATATCATCATCTATATTCTTCACTCTAGTTTTTCTTTCTTATCTGAAACATCTTTATTTTCATTGAATGTTTATGTTTATGATCATGAATTTGATTATGGAGAAGTTTTCTTTTAGGTTAAGGGTTATTTCAAAGCCCTAGAATTGAGATCTTGAATGCATTGATGAGTTTTTGTAACGTCCTGGTTAACCAAGATCGTTACACTGTGTGTTTAAAATAATGCTTAACTCGCTAAACAAGTCATTTGAACTTAAATGTGTAATTAAATACTAAGTCAATGTTATGTATTAAAAAATTTGGTCAACAAAATGATTATTTTTCATTAAAATATTAAGTTTATACACGGGATCCCAAATATTGGTTACAAATTGATAAAAGACAAATGGAATGCAAATTATCCGTCCTAAGTGGCAAAACATGGTTCAACCCTAGTTCCTATCAGGCTATCCCTGCTGTGGCGGTCGAGTAGGATGCCTACGTACACACTGTTAGGAACGAGTTTCCTAATACGCAGCGAAAAGGTGGTGGGGTTGGCCTAGTGTACAACAAAATTTTGTAACATATTTAAACCATCTTTAAATATGCGGATCCATTAATATACATACATTAATCATAAGCAAGTTAAGAATAGAAATCATACCTCTTGAAGCCTATCAAGTGTCCTTGCTATCTTTTCGTAATAAGAACGATCTTCCTATCCAAACTGCTTCCAGGTACTCACACCAAGATCTTCCACATCGTTTTCTACACCTCAAGAAGTGTGTGGGAACTTAGAGAATGAAGGATAGTTTATTTGTAATTCTGCTTGATGTACTTAACACATGAGATCAAGAGAATAGGCCTGAGAATTGGTTCTTTATTTTTCAAGGAGAGAAAAATATCGTTCTATATTTCACAGAGCAAATAGACTGAGTTGTCTTGGTTATATGAGTTATCTGTATATTTTCTGATTAGTCATACTTAAAAGAAAATATTCAAATTTAAAAAATAAATCTGTAACCAACTTACAATTTACTTTTTAATTAAATATTTATTTTTATTAATGAAAATATCCAAAAACTAATTTTTTGAATTATCCATTAATTAATTAATTAAATCAAAATGAAAATCCTATCCCTGAAAAATAGCAGTTTACGCCACACACTGTGTGTGCATGTGCCACCCCTATTTTATGGATGTTGGTTTTTTCAATTTTTATTTAATTATTTATTCAAACTACTTTGTCAGATAAGATCTAACAACCTGATAACTAATTCAAATTTAAATTCAAATTTAAATTAAATATATTTTTAACTAATTATCAAATATAATTAATTATTTGAATAAATATTAAACTTTTAAATTCAAATCCAATTTGAACTTATCAGATTATTTTCTCCCACTCAAATAAAGATATTTAATTAATTCTACTAACTAATTAAATCCAATATTTTTGAAAATAAATATTTAAATCATTATAAATTCAAAAATTATAATTAATTAATTATTTAATTAAATTTCAAAATTAATTTAATTATTTAATATAATTTCAAAAATTATACATTAATTAAATATTAATTAATTTTATTAACTACAACTAATTTGTAATTAATTAATTAATCACTATTATCATATAATTGCATACTTGGCGCGAAGAACAAATTTCTTCTTAAATATGTCTTTAAACTATTTTTCCCTTCATATCAACTCTTACCTTGAATAATGTTGATAGAGCCGCTATGTGGACCTATGGACCTATAATTCCAAGCTCCAATAAATTTGAGATTATTAATTAAACTGTTTAATTAAAAAAAAGATTTTAGCCTGATCATTCTGACATACCCTAACAGGTGAATCAAAGAACTCATATAACATAAATAAGAGTTCATAGTAACTTCGGGATTAAGATCTATTAGGATATGATCATCAGTTGATATATTTAATTAATACTTCGAAACGATATTTAACTAAGTATTAATAAACATATCTGGTCCAGTTCTATATATTCTCTAATGTATAAAGCACCTCCACTAAAGTGTCCTACCACACTAGTGATCCAGATCTAGATCACATATATTCATAATACTAGTGGACCGTATTTGCAATAATTAATCTAAAGATTCCATAACTTTATTTTACTGCGAACTATTCAAGTTCATTTATCTCCAACACAATCCTCTCACTAGGATCGCCTCAGACCACACGTCCCAAATATATCCACATAATAATGTGGCCTCAGTCATTTAACACTTATAATCGAAATTTATACCATCAACGATTCAAAATTACAAATATGCTCGTCTTGTCAAGAATGGGCCCACATGCATATTTAATACTTATAAACATGGACATATAGTCATATTACCATATAAATAATGTTTTCCACGTAGTCACATATTTATTAGATTAATTATGTATATAAATCCAACTATGCCCTCCAAGCGCAATAATCAAGGCACTCAGCCTTAATAACTAATTCAGAATGTTACAATTTTATTCATTCTATTCCCTTATATTATATTGCTTGTTTTTTTTCTTTCTATTTGAATGTTATGATTCTTGTAAAATCTTGTTTAGATGGCCACTAATTAGGGTTTTGCATTGTTCTACTATCATCTTAGGATTGTTATTCACCCAATAGTCTAGGATTCTAATTAGCGTGATAAATTGCAATTAGGTATTGTGACATGTATTTTAATTGTGATGAAGAATAGATCCTAGGTTAAATGAATTGCATGCTTAATGAATTTGTTGACTAGATTAGCTTATTTACATTGAATGTTATGTTTTTCCTGGGTTAAATAGATCACATGCTTAATAGGTTTCTTGCTTGGTAAAAAGGATTAATTAAGAACGCTTAGCTTTAATTGATTATAATAGGAAAACTAGGATAATTGACTTCTTAAGTGTTATCTGTGGGGTTAATAGTTTAATTGGGAATAGAGAATACTATTGTTCATTGTTGATAGATTGATTGTCGAAGGTGGAGAATAATTCTTAAGTGTTTTGTAAAATTGCATTGTCCATTGTTCTTTGTTTATTACATTATTTTATGTTATTAAATCTTGAAACCAAATCCGCTATTTAATTCTTATATTCTTTTTCAATGATAAATTGAATAATAGTCCTCTTGGGTTCGACCCTTACTACCACTTTACTAATAATTTAGTGAGTAATAAGGAATAAATATAATTAAAATTGGAACGACATATGACACGCATCAACTCATTTAGAATTTGATAAAAATATTTTTGTTTTGTTTTGGACAATGTTTATTTTATTCCTAGAATTACTAGAAACTTAATTTCTGTTTCTATGTTGCATGAATAAGATTTTGATATTTTACAACTTGCTCAGAGGAAACAAGAAATTTGAATGGACCGAAGAATGCGAACATGCATTTTGCCACCTGAAAACGCACCTAGTTGAACCCCCATACTATCAAAACTGACATCTGGAGAATGTCTATTTCTTTACTTGGCCGTGACAGAAAATGGAGTTTGTGCTGTGTTAGTTTGAGAAGAAAATTGGGCACAGAAACCCATATATTATGCAAGTAAGAGGCTTCTCAGAGCGGAATCACGGTACCCATTGATAGAAAAGCTTGCATTCTGTCTCATTTTGGCTTCAAGGAAGCTCAGGCCATACTTCCAATCCCATTCTATTCACTTCTTAATCGACCAACCTTTAAGGCAAGTTTTGAAAAATATTGAAACGTCGAGACATTTATTGAAGTGGGCCACCGAACTCAGCCAGTTCAAGAAAATATATACGCCATTGACAGCAATCAAGAGCCAAGCCCTTGCTGATTTTGTGGCTGAGTGCACATGCTTTTAGGACGAGCTGGTAAGGGAGCCAGTGTAATAATTACGGAAAATCTTCGTAGATGGATCATCTAACGAAAGTGGACTATGAGCTAGGATATTCTTAATCTCACCTGAAGGACATCGGTTCCATACAACTCTCAAGTTTGGGTTTGAAGCATCCAACAACGAAGTGGAATATGAGGCCCTACTGGCAGGGTTGAGGGTGGCGATGGAGCTAAAGGCAAAAGCCATCCAATGTTATAGTGATCCTCAGCTAAAGGGCGAGTTGTCTGAGTTCGAGTTTAGCTCCGTCGAGCAAGTTCTCCACGAGCATAATTCCAACGCTGATGCTCTAGCTTGACTTGCCACCACCAAAGAGGTAGATACATTGAATGTCGTTCATGTGGAGTTCTTGGAAAGTCCGAGTATATCAACAGAGATGGTTGAGGTCAGAATGATTGACATAAAACTGACCTAGATGACCCCCATAGTGAAGTACCTCACAACTGGAAAGCTACCTGACGATCGAAAGGACACGAGAAAGCTGTTGTACCAAGATTCGTGGTATGTTATGGTTGAAGGGGTCCTATATCGACGAGGGCATTCGCTACCCCTCCTGCGATGTGTTCTTCCCGAGGAAGCACATACAATTTTGCAAGAAATACACGAAGGCTTTTGCAGAGACCATGCTAGGGGGAAAAATCTAGCTCTAAAGGTACTGAGACAGGGATATTTTTGGCCCAAGTTGACAAAGGACTCATTCTCGTATGTTCAGAAGTGTGACAAATGCCAATGCTTCGCCATAGTTGCTCGAGCTGCTCT
Organism: Humulus lupulus; assembly: GCF_963169125.1. NCBI lineage: Eukaryota > Viridiplantae > Streptophyta > Magnoliopsida > Rosales > Cannabaceae > Humulus > Humulus lupulus. The sequence continues at coordinate 208,469,175 of NC_084796.1, forward strand.
AGTTGAGCTAACCATGATCTCATCCCCTTGGCCATTTGCAGCATGGGGAATTGACTTAATGGGCTCCATGCCAACAGAAAAAGGAGGAGTTCGTTACGCAGTAGTTGCCATCGATTATTTCACGAAGTGGGTAGAGGCTGAACCTTTGGCAACCATCACCTCGAAGAGAGTCTTGGATTTTGTTGTGAAGAATATCATATACGATTTGGAATCCCTAAAATATCATGTCAGACAATGGAACTCAGTTCGATAGTAATCTCTTCACAGTCTTTTGTGAAAAATATGGCATAAACAAGAGTTTTTCGTCGGTAGCGTACCCCTAGGCCAATGGGCAGGTCGAGCCCGTAAACAAAACCTTGAAGGCAAGCTTGAATAAAAGACTACATGAGGCCAAGGGATTATGGCCTGAGCCGCTCCCACAAGTACTCTAGGCCTACCGGAGCTCACATAGAATCTCCACGGGACATACCCCTTTTTCCCTGATCTTTAGAAGCGAGGGTATGCTCCCAATTGAGGTGATGGTGACAACTCACAGACAAATACCTTTGATCAATATCATAACCCTGAGCTACTTAATGCATCCCTCGATCTAATCGAAGAAAAATGAGAGGCATCATAATTACAGCTCGCCCATTATCAACAGAAGATCACTTATTATTTCAATTCAAAGGTTAAGGGACGCATACTTGAATTAGGTATTCTGGTTCTCCGAAGGGTATTTTTAACAAATAAAGACCCCAAGGATGGTGTGTTAGGGATGAACTAGGAAGGGTTGTATCATATCGCAGATGTCCTGCGCGAAGGAACTTTCAAGCTAGCCCAATTAAGCGGAGAAATAATCCCACGTACCTGGAATGCCCTACACTTAAAAAAGTATTATCAATAGTTTTGTTGTCTTTAATGTTTTTGGAATTACTGTTTATTTAAGGCTTATTTATAAAAGCCATTTCAGTTTAATACTAGTTGGATTATTAAGTAACAAATTTTATTGTTTTGTTATTACGAGCTCACTTTGTAAAAGCAACCAAGAACATTTTTACATTCTGGTTGATTGGGGGGGGCACATAACCGAAGAGAGCTTTTAAGAAAGTTTAGCTTATTCAAATAAAGAATAAAACTTAGAGTTTGGAGAAATTGATTATTCAACGACTTTTTAACGCTCGAATTTTCAAAAGACTGAACACAAACTAAGTTTGAGAAATCTCTAAAAATAAAATCCCTAAATATAACCAAGTCTGAGGCCTGATTCCTAACAGATTAAGCTACTAAGCCTATTAAAACCCCTGGATATAACCAGGTCTGAGGCCTGATTCCTAATAGGTATAAAATTACTAAGCCTATTAAAACCCTTGGATATAACCAGGTTTGAGGCCTGATTCCTAACAGGTATAGAGTTATTAAGCCTATTAAAATGCCTGGATACGACCAGGTCAACGGACTATTTCTTAACAGGTATGACACAATTAATTAAGCGAGAAAAATCTTGGATACAACTAAGATATCGATAAAATCTATCATGGTCTAAAGTTAACCCTTAAGATTTCGAATGTACAAGAATCTAAGGATTCATAAGCATGAGAAAGAAATAGACTTAGGGAAATATAAATAGATCACAAATTAGATGTATATTAAAAAAAAATATTGTCATCTCAAGGAGAAAAAACCTCAACCTGAGCCCGAAGGCAATTGTTTTGGTCCCAAGGGACTTAATTACAAAAGCTTAAAAAAATTAAAATAATAAGCCACTGTCAGCTCGCTCCAGTGAAGTCACCTCCTCGCCATCTCCCTCAACAACATCAAAGGCTTCGGCAGTCTCCGAGGGTTCTTGTGAGAATCGAATCTTGAACCTGGCAAGATATGGTTCCCATAGCTTGGGCTGCATAAAGGAGAAGTTCCCATTCTGGTTGAAAGCCCAGCAATGGTAAAGAATCTCCTCCATATGAGTCGATGACTCCGCAGCTTCTTCCTTGGCCTTGGCCTCGACCTCACTCAGCTTCTTCTTGTGTTCTTCATTTTCAGTCTGAAGTTGGTCCACATGACGGGTCACCTCCACGACCCGATTCTGGGAGGCAAACAGGGCGGATTTTGCAGACTGCTCGCCCTCCTGTGAGGAAACTAGGGCAGCTTTGGCAGTATGTTCTCCCTCTTGAGCGGCGCTAAGGGCATCTTGGAGCTCCTTGTCCCTGGATTTAACTCGAGCAATTCCTCGAAATTGAGCCAGGAGAGACTGCAAAAGAATGAGGCAAGTCAAGAATAGTTTATAAAAAAATTAAGGAAAAACGAAAAAGAAAAAGAGTAAGAAGGACTCACGGTGAGATTCATTCCCATATCAGATTCAAGGACATCCTCAGGAGTACGCTCCTCTATAGCCAGTATGTCTCTGGCGTTGGCTTTATAGGCACGACCAACCATATGGCTCGCCATTTCATACACAATACCCCGAAACACTTCAGGGTTCTTGTCTAGGATGAGTGGTTTGACCGGGATTTGGACGGTGGGAGCCTCGCCTTGGATCACTTGAGGATTTGAGGAAGGTATGTGTCGAGGAAGAAGATGAGGAGCTTGGTGAACCGTTACTGTTGTTAGTGGATCTAAGGGGAGTTTCTTTTGTGGCTGCTCCTAGGTGGAGTTGGCACCTTTGTCTTTTGCCAAAGACTCTGTGGTACCCCCAGTCTTCGGAGCTATTTTCTTTGTCACTCTGGCCGTTTTCACCATGGGACCAGCTCCAGTCCCATAGACCTTAAAAGCACCCCTCAAACTCGAGTTTAGATTTAAGCATAGAGGGTTCTGATTTAAGACATAATTGTTGAAAGTAACATGAAAACAAGAACAAGAGCAAGAACCCTACCCTCCAAGCTAGGGGAGGAATCTACTATGATCAGCTCGGGGTTATTGACCACAACCTCTAACTCTTGGATTAAAGGAGGTAGGGGAGAGTCTAAAATGATGACCTCCTGGGTACTAGGGGGTTCAGGTCCTTCCTTGGGACTGGACTCATTTATGTACTGCCTAAACCTAGGGGCATATGCACCCTGGCACAGGGAAGGCCAGGTCCTACGGTTTATCCCATACTCTTAAAAAACAGTGGACCTAAAATTGATAGTGTTGGGTGGCTGTGGTTATAGTGTACCACAACATGGTCCACACACTAGATGAGGGTTGTGTTTAGGTCTGGGTCGGTATGATGACGACTAATGAGCTGGTTAGGGTTGAATATAATTAGACTATAACTGGCAGTAGTTTGATCTATCTCTCTTTATGGGTATGGGTTAACTTGGCCGGAGGGGTCGGATGCTGCCCTGGACGCAGCTCGTTCTAGATCAGGCCCCTGATTATCCTCAGGAGCTCACCTTTTGTGCACCAGCGGTGCCACGTCTTCCTCTTCTTCGATGTCTTCATTGGTTGGTAAGGCTTTTTGAGGAGGGGGAAGCTCGAGGATGACAGGAAGAGGAACTCAGGTCCTGAGAGCCATTGTTTGGACCTTGCTGATCAGGTTGTAGGCCACCATGGTGGCGTCATTCACTACTTGATGGTATTCTTTATCCTTTGAAGGAAGACTAGACAACGTCTCATATTTACCCTCAAGGGTCACAGACCGCTATGTCCTCGCGAATATAGCTACACAAGGAATGAACTCAATCAGAATACTTAAAAAAGTGTGAAAGCAATAAGAAAGTTTACGTGTTGAATTCATAAAGATAGAGGACTTACGATGGTGGTTGAAGTATCGGTGATTATAGTTCTTGAACTCATTGGACATAAAGAAAAAGTCTTTGTAGTCATTTGGGTGGATGGGGAGGTCGATGACAGAGGCTGAGTTGGGAAAACGAGTGAGGTAGTAGAAACCATCACCTCTCCCCTTCTGGTCGGGACTGGCCTTGAGCCAAATGAAGAACATAATCTCTGCCGGAGTGGGGACCTCCCACTTATGCATCAGAAACAAATAATTTAACCTCGCCAAAAGTTTGTATGAGTTTGGTAGGAGTTGGATTGGAGCCAGTATGACGTAGTTCAAGAAGTCTACACAATACTGGTCCAAGGGGAGGAAGGCACCTAATTTTAGATGCTCATCACTCCAAGCTCCGTAGTCATCTTGGAGAGGGGGCGCAGCTCCGCTCTCCTTCTAACGGAGGTCTGGCATGGAGGCTGTCAGCTCCCATATTAGTCCCATGACTCAGTAGGTTCTTGTTAACTTTCCCCTGAGTCGTGATCCAGGATACTATATGATCGACCTCGAAGAATGTGTTGGGGTCGACCATGATTTTCCTCTCCACCACAGGGCCAAAATGAGGGATGGGAGAGTCACATGCAACCTGCTTGCCCTTGTCTTTGCTCTAAGCAGAGGAGCTCGCGGTGTTTTTCTTTATGGGGGCCATGATTTTGATTGCCTAACGACAAATTAGCCTATTTGTGGCGACCTAAGATGATTACTAGCTACGGTGTTGGAGGTACAAAAATCTAAGGGTTTAAGTGGTTTAATTTTGGGATCTGAAAATTTACACGAGCTAAGCTATGTCCTAGCCTCAACACGTGGTTCCACGAGTGGTCCTAGGCCACTCGCTTTGATTTCTTAAAATTCCCTGATACTTCAAGATTCGTGTGTCAGACTCCTCAGACCCACTACTTTTCTTTTGAAAGTGGTTTAATAGGGATATCCTTTCATTACAGTTTACAATTTAGTACTAATATCCCTATTATATTTCCTAATATGTCGTTGGCAAAAAACTGCATCAATAGACATATAGAGATGCAATGAGAAATTCTGACAAAGAAAAATTGCAAGATGCCATGACCCTAATAGATGTATTCCAATTTCATTTGGATCCTTGAAGATCTACTAGAAAATGTTAAACATATTGGTTCCAAATGGATATTCAAGAATAAAAGAGGAGCGGATGAGAAAGTGGAGACTTTCAAAGCTAGGTTTGTAGCCAAAGGCTATACCCAAAGAGAAGGGGTTGATCAAGAAGAAACATTTTTTCCTGTAGCCATTCTAAAACCAATTCGCATACTCTAGTACATAGTTGTGTGCATGGATTATGAGATATGGGAAATGGACATTAAGAGAACATTTCTGAATGGCTATCTTGACGAGACCATTTATATGTCTCAACTAGAAAGGTTCGAAGTCAAATGTCAAGAGAAAAAGGATTGCAAGCTTCTTTGGTCCATTTATGAACTCAAACAAGCTTCAAGATCTTGGAATCTAAGATTTGGTGACACAATTAAAATGTATGGTTTTGAACAAAACGTTGATGAACCTTGTGTCTTTAAAGAATCAAAGATGGCATAGTGGTCTTCTTAGTTCTTTACGTTGATGATATTCTACTGATGGAAATGGAATAGAAACATTAACAAAAGTAAAGAAATGGCTAGCTGAGCAAATCCAAATGAAAGATTTGGGAGATGTAAATTATGTTTAGGGCATCAGGATCCTTAGGGATCGACAGAACAAAGTTTTGGCATTGTTTCAAAAAACTTATCGATAAGGTACTAGAACATTGCGGTATGCAAAATTCCAAGAAGGGTGACATGCCAACCCATCATGGAATTGTCCTTTCTAAAGAACAGTGTCATGAGACACCTCAAGAAGAAGATGACATGAGATAGTATCTTTAATGCCCTACTAATCCAGGGCCCTTACACTGTGTGTTTAAAATAATGCTTAACTTGATAAGTGTGTCATTTGGACTCAAAAAGGTAATTCAAATTAAATAACGAGTTATGTATTAAAAATTTCGGTCAAAGATTAATCTTTTCATTAAATCTTTAAAAATTTACATAGGATCCAAAAAGGTTTATCAAAATATAATTACATTTAGGGTATAAAAAAATAGTCGACCTAAGCATCAAAATTTTGTCTTATACCCCAAGTCCCTCCAAATCCCTCGACTATGCCAGCCGAGAATTCCAAACATGTAAGCGCTGCTCCAAAGCCCTCCAACTCATGGCTGGTCGACCTTTCCCTTGCCCTTACCTGCACCATAGAGCACCCATGAGCTGAGGCCCAGCAAGAAAACACAACAACTTAATAAAATAACCGATCAAAGATAAACAACAAACAACATGATTCACTGATAATAGAAGCATTCATTCCATTCATATATTTCATAAACATGTTTCAAAATTTACTAATAAGCTCATTTCAACACACCAACCATTTACACGACCTAGCCAAACATATTTGTCGAATGTCCCAACCAAGCAAGGTGCGCCTCCTGGTACCAAGCTTACATTCCATGTTGGGTGAGTGGGTACAATACCCTCAACTTGACCCTGCCTTCATGGCCCATGTTTCGCATGATTGTCAATCACAGGCCATACTGATCATCCAAAAAAAATCTACACAAATAAACATATTAAGAAAAATTATGCATGAAGGGAAGCTCAACCCTAACAAATTCATATAAACGGTTATAACTGAATCACAATATAATCGAATAAACGTCCTGCTCTAATGGCCTAGAAACCCCAAATTAAATTCAAAATCCCTATATTTTGGGACACTAGCGCGGTCCCGCTACACCCTAGTGTGGTCACTCTAGGTCACCAGAAATCCCGAACGAGCCCAGAAATAATAGTGTTCTTCCCCAAATTTATATTGCGACTTTCCCCTGCAAATTCAGACCCAAAACTCGACCCCAACAACTTTTGCAGCATATTTTGAACGCCAAAACAATCACAAACCAATATTACAACCCCAAAATAATATCAAAAAATCGTTAAAACACCTATTCAAGTCTTAGACTAACAATCGATCAACTAGAGTCAAAAGTTCCAAATTCTTTCTCCAGTCTGAATTTAAACCTCAAATACATGAACTCAATGCAAATCAAAGATTCAAACCAGATTACAAACCTATTTTTATCATATAACCACCTAACCAAACAACCTAGACCTCTAAGATTTGAAAATTACCATAAAGCTCAAATTCTACCATTAACACAAGACAACTTGAACAAAATGATATACATAAGCTCATATCTTGTTGTGAATTTTGAAATTCTTTGTGCTAGAGGTGATCATGGCAGCAATAAATCCTCCCTTACTGCTTGATTACTTCTCAAATCCTTCATTTCAAAAGCTTTGATCTTTGCAATGGGGTACTTGGTGCCTTTGTTAAATTTGAGAGGAAAAAAATGCCTAGAATGTGTATGGCTAGCAGCTGTAACGCCCTGGTTACTCCAAAACAGTTACTGTGAGCTTTGAATCGTGATTAACTCGCTAATTGAGTCATTTGGTTATAAACGTGCATCTAGGTGTTATTAATAGGCTAAGGTGAAAAAAACTCGATCAAAAGGAAATGATATATTTTATTTAAAACATAAAATAATTCATGGGCCCATAAAAGCATTTACTAGTTATTTACAATCCAAAATGGTCATTATAGTGTGAAAATTACAACTCGCTGACCTAAGCGGCAAAAATAGGGTTAACCCCTAGTTCCTCTGAGAAACTCCTTGGCCGTGGTGGTCAAGCAACCGCATATGTACACATCGCCACCTAAGCTCTCCACTCAAGGCTGGGTGAGCTTTTCATTCCCTTTACCTGTACCACATAGCCCCTGTGAGCCAAGGCTCAGCAAGAAAACTCATTACTGGATGTATATAATTTCAAATCATGATTATGATAATCATTCAGAGCTTATAGCCCTAAACAGATGAGTGACTTATGTGTAAGTCACTAATGTGGGTTTCGTACCCTTAGCAAATGAGTGACCATGGAGTCACTTGCCTAAACCAGATGAGTGACTAATGAGTGAGTCACTAATGTAAACCAAATGAATGACCATGGAGTCACTAATGTGGGTTCCACATCCTTAGCCATGTGACGATGCAGTCACCCGAGCCTTCTGGCCCTGGCTCTGAGTGACTACCCATTAGACTAGACAAGCGCTTTTAGTTTTTCATCGAAATTGAGGTCGATCAAGCATTAATGCTCATGATGAGTCATTCAATGCTTATGTCGATTAGAACTAATCTTTTCGACTTGCGTTAAACATGCTAATACCGTTCTTGACTCTTAAGCCAATACCATATAACCAGTGCTTAGTACTACTATCAAACTTGACTAGTAAGTCACATCTTCACAGTTAATACCGACACCATTGCTGATTCTGACTAAAAAGTCAGTGCCATTTAAAAGAAAACAAGATTTTCTAAGAATTTAATATGCAATCAATGTCCACATTTAAACACTAAACATGCCTCGTGAATAACCATGCATGTCACATATGGGGTGCAGTTTTCTTACCTCTGGTTCGAGCAAGAAATAGTAAAAGAACGACCCTTGAGAACGATCAGTCTTTTAGTTCCTTAGCGGTCACCTAGTCATAACCAAATATGGGATTCCCTAAATAAAATAAATAATAAAAGGTTCTCGAATCAAGACCTAGCCTCCAGGACGTCGAACCCTACTAAACTGGGTAGTAGGAACGATCCTAAGGCCTAAGGTTTGAGTTCCCATGACAAAAACACATTTCTGGCCAAAAATGCTCTTAAGAACCGCGTCCCTACATCCACCATGTCGCGGATTGCCTCCCAAACAGAGGTGCCAACCTCAAGCTCCTGCACCCTATGCCGTGGCATGCCTTCCAAGCGCCGCGGCCCTACCTGCCCATCAGCCAAAAACCCATGTTTTCTCCCATCAAAACATCATTTTTTCCCTCTTTTAATCCTTCCAAAAACTTACTCAAACATCTCAAAATCCAAACCAATCATTACCACAACACAATCAACATTTCAACAATAAAATCCAAGCTTTGAACCACTAAAAACCACACCAATTACTCAATTCTATAATAAAAAGTTCTAGCTTAATACTAACTTCAAAATAGAGTAAAAACCAGAAATTTTTTGGCTAAATCTTACCTCAAGCTCAAGAATAAACCCTCTTCAATGGCTAAACACAATCCTAAACCCTCAAGGCTTGATTCCCTAGCTTGAATCCTCAATTGGAGCTTCAAAAATTCAAAGGGAAGGAGAAGGAGAAGATGATCGTGGGAGAGGAAAACTAGTGCTTTGTTTTGGCTTCAACTTATGACCTTATACAACTTTCTCAAGTTCACATATATCCTTAAGTCAAAAGACAAAAATACCCCTGGGCTTAATTCATTTCCTTAACAGCCACCAAGGGCAAAATCGTCCTTTCCCGCCTATCTCATTAATCATAATTAACATTCTCCAATTCCCGTTATTCCCAATATTCTCAAATACTAATAAATCATATCTCATCACACTTTAATTCCCGGTAATGTGCTAATCATCAAATTATCCTGAGACTCAACCCGAGCCCTGAAATCAACCCCGTTATGATAAAACCACTAACTAGTATTCAAAGATCATCTCATGCTGAATAGCTCGAACAAATCCACATTATAATGTGCCCTTATCAATAATCACCAAAATGCATGAAAATATACAATTACGCCCTCAGCAGGCCAAATTACAAAAATGTCCCTATCATGAAATGTGGATCCACATGCATGCATTTAACATCATATTATAATATAATTCACATAAACATGCATATAATCATTTAATGGCATAATAAATCAATTATGCCCCCCCCCCCCCCCAGCCATCTAATCCAACCATAAACCTCATTAGAGATTTTGGGGCAGTCTCCCAGAGTCTCCAGAAGAGTTATTCAAATCTGAAACGCAGGAGTGTGGAGTTCCAGGTTGGTGACCATGTGTTTCTCAGGGTTTCACCTTTGAGGGGAGTGAAACGATTTGGTGTTCGGGGCAAACTGAGCCCTAGGCTTGTTGGCCCCTTCGAGATTCTGGAACGGGTTGGAGAGGTAGCTTACAGACTAGCGATGCCTCCAACGTTATCAGGGGTTCATGATGTTTTTCATGTGTCCATGATCCGGAAGTATGTGTCGGATTCGGCGCACGTTCTAAGTTACGAAAATTTGGAGCTGGATCAGGATTTGTCCTATGAGGAGCAGCCAGTTCAGGCTCTTGATCGGAAAGATAAAGTCTTGCGGAGCAAGGCCATCGCCTTGGTAAAAGTGTTGTGGAGGAACAGCAAGGTTGAGGAGGCTACATGGGAACTTGAATCGGAGATGAGGGAGCTGTATCCTGAGTTATTCAGGTAATTTCGAGGAAGAAATTTCTATAAGGACGGGATAGTTGTAACGACCCAAATTTGCTAATAAGCTGAGGGCCTAGATTAGAATGTCTAGGAGGGAGTATTGGGGAAATTTACCATTTTTCCCTCAGGGACGTTTTTGGTACCCCGAGTCTTGAGGTAACCACATGGATTTAAGTTAAATAAAACAAAATAGTGGAAACCCCCAGACTTTATCCAAACCGACCCACTTCCTCTCCCTTGCTCTGTTAAGTGTTCTTCACTTGAAGGCTTAGTAATATTTTGGAGGAAAACCAGTCAAGAACTAAGGAATTGGAGTTGAGCTTGGGAGACTCTAACCAGAAAACCAGGGCTTGGAGCTTAGGGAATTGAGTTGGGGATTCAATTCTATATAAGGTAAGCTTTCTAATATGTTGGGTTATTTTGTTTGCAGCTGAATTTTGTTGGTATTGGGTGTCAGGACTAAGACATGCAAGGTTTGGATTTTAGGACTAGTTTTGACTGCTTGATGGGTGTGGGAATTGGTTTTTCAGTTTATTGGTATGTCTAGGTTGCATGAGTATGAATTTTGGGCTTAATTCTACAGTTGGGGGTGATTTTGGTTCAGATATGTGGGGTTTGGCTCGAAGGGAAAAGCAAGGAAAATGGTGTTTTTTGGGTTTGGAGGCGAGGGTCGCGGCCCTTGGAGGGGCATGTCGCGGCCCATGTGCACGCGAGGCCTTGGGAGGCCATGGAATTCGAGGCGCACCGCGGCGCTTGGCCAAGCATGTCGTGTCCCATGTGTGCTTCAGGGAGGTGTCTAGCCTCTGTTTTGAGGTTAGCCGCGGCGCTTGTGGGGTGGGTCGTGACCTTAGTTCAAGGTACAGGGAGTTTTGTGGGTTTTGACTTGGGAACTTAATTGCGAAGGCTCGGGATGGATTTTGTCACCCGGATTGATGGAATTCAAAGTCTTGGAGATTAGAATATTGACTTGAAGTTATTTATTGGATTAGAGTTTGATGGGTGGATATTGTTAATGTGTTGTGATTAGGGCTTTGGCGAGGCTCGAACTAGGGAACTGTGCTCGGGATATCGGTGCTTAGAAAGCTCGGGACACAGGTAAGAAAACTACTGTTCCCATAGAGCTTGTGTTGCAGGGCTCGACCGTATTTGATTTAGGTGCGGGGCATGGCCCTTTGATTGGATTTATGTTTGTATTAATATCTATTTAGTATATAATGTGTATGTGTTAACGATGGAACGGCGATGGCCGGGAACGGTGAAGGCCGAGAATGACAAAGGGCCGGGTGCAGCGTTTAGCACGCAGGGTGCAAGTTTCCAGGGTGAGATCCCAAGGGATACCTGAGATATCCTTACAGTTTAGACCGCGAGCCCAGGGCCTGGTAAAGCACCTGGGATGGCATGGTCGTACTTGTATGACTTGGTGTTGGTTTGATTTTATATTAAGTGCTTGATATGCGTTTATCATCTTTTTGTGAGGGTTTTCTTGTTGGGCATCGACTCACGGGTGCTCTATGGTGCAGGTAAAGGCAAAGGGAGGGTTGATCAACCTTGAGTATGGAAAGCGGGGCGAGCGGCGCATACATGTCCGGTCTCTCTGGCTGCCATGGCCAGGGATGTTTTTGGGAGATGTTTGTACAAAACTTGAATTTTGTCGTTTAGTCGACTCTAACTAGGTCTTAAGTTGTAAATATTTTTAAACAATGTTTTTGGGATCCCAAATGTTATAAGCCTTATAATTTTTCAATGAACTGTTTATTCTCAAGTTTATGACTCTGATTATGGTTTAATTACACGTTTGACTTAAAACCTCGATTAGCGAGTTAATTGCACATTTAAACTCACTTAGTAATGACTCTAAGGGAGTAGGGCATTATAACTTGGTATCAGAGCGAGCCAAGGTTTATTGTTTCTGGAGAATGACCGAACATGTACGCTCACTGTCAGTTGCAAGATCGACTCAAGGTTTGTTGGTATGATTGATTATTATGTTGAAATATGTGCTTAAATTCCCTATTTGCCTGCTTATTTGATATAGAGCATGATGATTGATTTAATCTACGCATGATGTCAGGGCATGGCCCGTTGTGTGTGTAATTTGTTTTTTGAGTGTTATGTGGATTTTTGCTTGTGGTTGGCTGATGTGATTGGGAGGTGGTTCTGGATGTTGTTATCATGCATGATGAGCGGCGTCATTGGTTGCAGGCATATTTGCTGAGATGCCTCGTCAATCATGTAGACTTCGCAGCAGTCGGGCCAAGGATGATAACCAGGGTCAGGACCCTCCACCTGCCCCACAGAATCGGCAGCAGATGTTTGCTGAAATGGAAGCAAGGCTGCAACGAACAGAGGAAGAACTTCGCCAGCTGAGGCAGCATGCCCCTCCACAGGTTACAGAGTTGCCGATTCAGCAGGTTATGGCGCCAGCGCCAGCTCAACCTGTAGTGGAGAATAAGTGGGAACCCTTATATGAGCGGTTCAGAAAACAGCATCCTCCCACCTTTGAGGGTGGACCAAACCCATTGCGGGCAGAGCATTGGATGAATATGATCTCCTCTGGTTCTGAGCCCCTAGCGATAACCTCAGCTGTGTTTAATGACCCCCTACCTGCAACCAATCCGACCCTAGATTCAAGCCTTCAATTTTATAAGTTTTCAGCCTTTTTCGCCTCAAAATTCAGACGAACTCTTCAAGGAACATGAGAGACAGAGAGAGAGATAGAGTAACGAGAGGGAGAGAAAAGAGTTTCTGAGTGAAAGTGTTTTGTGTTTTTGTGAGTGTTATTCCCAAAATTGGCATATCTGACGTGGCACTAATCTTGAACACATGGAATTATGCTTTAGAAACATGGCATTAGGTCGAGTAGGCTGGTCGGCATATACTCACATAATATATAATAGTTACTTCTCGGCAGGACCACAATAAACACATGTTGGTCAGTATGACAGACATAGACCTGATTAGTGGAAAGCAGTTATGCTCACCACGCACCTAACAGCCTGAAAACTCGATCAAAGCTCCTAAAGAATAGGGTAACAATTGCCTGCAAGAATATAGGGATATTTTTCCCATCACTTACGCTCGGGCGCAACCCCTGGGCCATTGGATCGGTATAAATACAACCCTCCACCACAGTGAAAGGGGTGGACAAAAATTTGCCTACCGACCAGCACTAGAAATATACTGGGCAGCCTGATTTCTTACTTAGGAGCGATTCTGCCTTATTGTATTATTTTTTACACATAGAAATCCACTTGTAATCCCTTGTGATCTTGTGTAAACCTTTGTGTTATCCTCATTTCTCCCGGAGTGTACGGATCCTCATTTTGAGTTAATGGGCCGCCTCCCAGGAACTTAAGGCCCAGGTCGGGCCCAGTAGAAGAAGATAGAATGAATATTGGCAGCCTAAGTCTCGGTATAGCCCAAAGGGCATCCCGGAACGTTAGCCAGGACCTTTGGGTTGGCACTCTGGATGCTCCCGGACCTCTACCTCCGGGACCCCCTTAGGGTGTAGTGGCGAGGTAATGAGGCCCAAGTCTGAGAGTAGGCCAGGATCGCTGTAGATAAACCCAGGTCCTGGTAAACGGACCGGGACCCTGGAAAATGGAGGGGGACGTTGGTAAACAGACCTGGGTCGGTTGGCCGAGTTTGGCATGGTAAAGTATCCCTGATACTAATGTCATCCCAGGAAGCATGGAGCTATGTTCCCATGAGTAACTTGCAAAGGAGGCTACCTTGTGATTGTACGCCATTGGTTCATAACTGCTCCGCCACTACACTGACCGATCTTGTCCCCCAAATCTTCCTCGTAGCCCATAACACCCAGACTGAAACACCAGTTTGTCGCGTGTCCTATAGTAAGATCTTGTTTGGGCTGGCCCAATGGGCCTTGGTTAATGTGTGTTTTATATTTCAATTCTTTTATATTGGGCCCCCATCTGAGAAATAAATGGTATTTACACCCTTATTGGGCCCGGACTAGCTCGGCCCAAGCCCAGTGCACTCGCTTGCCTATAAATATGAATAGTGGTGCATTGATGAAGGGAGGCTAGATTTTCTTGTAAGAAATTACTCTACTCAAACTTGCAGAAAACTCCATTGTCAAAAGCTCTCTAAGCTCTAATACAACTGACTCATGAACTAAGGCTCATTAACACCCCAACCACGTAAAAACCTTGTTTACATTTCTTAAATCCTTTCTTTTAAGCTCTCTAATCTATTATAATTTTAGTTTCCGAAAAACTCGGTAAACATTTTGGTGCTTTTATTGAGAGACTGAGAAAGCTTGGGTTGATCTTGAATGTCTGCAACAATGGTAAACACAAGACACACCACTTTTAGCCCTACTAATCAAGAATAAGGCAATGGAGAGCCACTTCCTAGCCAACCACTTCCTCAGAGCCAACCTGAGGGCACACCTCATCAGATGTCACAGCCTAACGAGTCATAGAACTATGAAGGAGGATCAGATTATGAGGAAGATTACTATGAGGAAGATGAGGGAAATGAGGGGGAATACCATGATCTCGAAGCTGAGGATCCTGCATGTAACGACCCAAATCCGCTAATAAGGCTTAAGGGCCTTGATTAGCGTGCCAGGAGGGCATGATGGGATTTATGTGTGATTTTAATTATTTAAATGCATGGTTATGATTTAAAGCATGCTATATGACTATTTGTTTATCTGAGATGCATGACTATGTAAGTTAGTGTGCATGTAGGCCCGGATCGTGTTAGAAGGGCATAATTGTAATTTTGGCCATGATTGGGCGTAACTGTATTGATATGTGTTGATTGTTGAGGCCACAGTGGTATGTGGATGTATCTGTGCTTTGTGACTCGAGGCGATCCCAGTGAGCAGGCTAGCGGAAAGTGTTGACAGGAATTTATACCCAGCTCGGGGCGAGCCTGGGGGTACGAGCAGGAATTCAGAGAAATAGATTGAGATTATTTTGATGATGGGGGATAATTATTTGGTGATTTATCAGGTATTGGGAAGCAACGGGAAAACATTAGAGACACTTGAGGATTAGCGGGAATTGGGTGAATGACTAAAATGGCCCTACTTGAACAAAAGGATTTAGAATTTATAGGAAGGGCGTTTTGGTCATTTGGCTTTTGGAGATAGGTTTTTTTAGGCTTTATAGAGAGAGGGAATGCTGAAAGAAGAAGAAAAGAAAGAAGAAGGAAAGAAAGAAAAGAGAGAAAACAGGGGGGGTTTTCTCAAGGAACGGTTTGTGCGTTCTTGCACCGTTCCTCTCCGTTTTTCTTGGGGCAAAGCTTAGTGGAGAGCAAGGATAGGCTGAGCATCAAGGATCTTGGGTTAGACTTGAAGATTTGGCAAGAACACATCAATGTTTGAGGTAAGTTTTAGAGATTTTCGGTTTTAAGGGTTTTGATGGTTTAAGCCGTGTTTTGAGCTGAGTTGATGGGAATTTTAGGGAATTTCTGGGCAAGCCTTGATGAGGAACAAGCTAAGGAGGTCTAGGGTTGATTCAAGGTCGAAATTTGCAGCAATGGTATGATTTCTAAGACTTTATCTTTGTGGTTTGCATGAATTTCTGGTTTAGGGTTGTTCATGGTAGATTTTGAGATTTGGGATAAATGATCTTGGGATTTGAGGATTTGGGATGCTTGGGATGAATGGAGAGTGTTCATAAGCTTGATTTTGAGTTTGGTAAAGATTTGGGGAAGTTTGGTTTGAGATTGGGTGAAAGAAATCGCAGAAATGCGATTTTGGGATTTCTGGGCTGCAACTAGCGCTACAGCGCTAGTCAGTGGGCGCTGTAGCGCTAGTCCCTGTTTCTGGGGGGTGCATTCTGCTTGTAGCGCTACAGCGCCCTCTTTAGAGCGCTGTAGCGCTGCACTGTTCACAGAGGTGAATTTTGGGTTTTTGATGAGGGATTTTGACCTAGGGTTCGGGGCTTGTTTCCGCCACTTTGTTTTGGGGATTTGGGACTTCCCGGGGGCTCGGGATTGGTCCCGAGGCTAGGTATTCGGACTTGGGGTTCGGTGTTGACTTTGACCTATGTTTGTGCCTAGGTGTGCGCTAAGGCTCGTGTGGGATCGTGCTCAAGGAGTCAGGTGATCTAAGCTATTGAAGGGAAAGGTAAGAAAACTATAACACCCGAGGTTAGGGCATGGCCCCAGATTGTATTATGTGCAAATGTTTAAACCTTAAATGAATCATGATGTGTGTGAATGATTATTTCGAATGTGCTATATGTGTGATTATGATGAAATGAGCGGCAAGGGCCGAGTACGGCGTAAGCCGGGGCGGCCGTGGGCCGAGTACGGCGTAAGCCGGGGCGGCCGTGGGCCGAAAGTAACACCTAGCACATGGGATGCTATAATCAGGGCGGGGCCCGGTGGATTCATGTGTTATGCTATAATCAGGGCGGGGCCCGGTGGATACATGTGTTTGCTTAGTCTAAATGGTTGACTTATTTATTTGTGGATTATCTGTTATGATAAAACTGTATACATTGCATATGTTATGTTCTGCATGAGTTTTCTTGCTGGGCTTCAGCTCACGGGTGCTCTGTGTTGCAGGTAAGGGCAATGACTGAGTCAACCAACCATGAGTACGGAGAGCGTGAAGCGACGTGTACATGTTTGGTCTGCCCGACTGCTTTGGTTGGGGGTTTATTCGAAAATGGCTGTAATAATCTATGATTTTATGATTTCTCAACTGTAACCTTATTTCAAGATGTAATTAGTTTTCAAACCTTATTTTGGGATCCCAAATGTTTAATAATAGAAGTTTTAATGAAATGACGCATTTTCAAAGATTACAGCCTTAACTTTTAATTAGTCACACTTTTGTTTCAAAACCTCGGTTAGCGAGTCCATTGCACACTGTTTTGTCTTAAAAAAATTCACTTAGTAACGGCTCTAAGGAAGTAGGGCGTTACACTGCAACCCCAGAAGAAATAGACCCCAACCAGGAGGACCCGAAGGTGACCAAACTAAGACAATAAGTCCTGAACCAAGAGGCCAGAATTGCCGAACAAAAGGAAGCCACTCGACGGATGCAAGAGTCCTTCCAAACCCTGCAAGCTTTTATAGCCGCCCAAGGTTTTGCGGCTGGTTCTCCAGTTGCTTTGTCTCTAGGGATACAACCGCCTACTCCGTAGGCTAGGAATAATGCGCCTGAAGGTGCGGGGTCGATTCCTTCCCTGGGACAAGTTCCTGGACAGGGCCCGGTTAACCCAGCCCAAGAGAAAGGGAAGGCCAATGTGGCCACCCCAGAGGGAAAAACAAACCCCCAGAGAAAAATTCCTCCCGTCCAGAAAGCAGGGACCAACCCCCGGCCGCTCCCTAGGAAAGAGAGGGTACGTCCCATCCCAGGACAGGACCACCCGATCGATCCGCAAGGGACGCGCCCGTGAGGTATCAGGCCCCGACCTGCCCCAGGGTAGACTGGACGGGAATGGTTTTTCCACCCAAGCGCCTCCGTGAATAAGGACCACTGGGTCGCCAGCATGATGACGAGCCAAATGCCCTTAGCTCCACAGACGATACGTCCCGGGTAGACCTGCGTGACGGGCTGAACGCTCGAAAGGAATGGGCCCGTAAGGAAAAGATCTGCCCCTAAGGAGGCGATCTGAGGAATAATCTCAATGACAGTAGGAATGAGAGAGTTCCCCTGGAGGATGATACGGCCTGACAGTTCATGGAACAGCTGGCCGCCTTAAAAAAAGTCACGAACCACCTAGTCCACAAGTAGGAGGGAGGAGACTCTGACTCCGACGAAGAAGAAAAGGAGCCCTGTGCCAAGCACATCCTGGATGTGGTGCTCCCCAAAGGGTTCAAAATGTCGAACCTACCCGCCTATACTGGGAACACTGACCCCAGAGATCATCTGTAACGCCCTATTTCCTTAGAGTCGTTACTAAGTGAGTTTAAAACGTGCATTTAACTCACTAATAGAGGTTTTAAGGCAAAAGTGTGAATAAATCATAATCAGAACCATAAACTTTGAAAATAATTCTATTTACTGAAAATCATAAAATTTTTAACATTTGGGATCCCAAAATACTGTTTAGAAATATTTACAACTCAAAAATATAATCAGAGTCGGCTAAACGACAAAATCTAGGTTCAATACAATCATCTCCCGAAATACCCCTGGCTGTGGCAGCCAGGCAGGCCAAACATGTACGCGCCGCTTCACACTCTCCGTACTCATGGTTGGTCGACTTTCCACTTGCCCTTACTTGCACCCGTGAGCCGAAGCGTAGCAAGAAAACCCTCACAAGCAGATAACATATGCATATCAAACACTTAGCATATAAACAGGCCATCAATAGGCTATACAAATACGGCCATGCCGTCCCAGGTGCTTTACCAGACCCTGGGTTCACGGTTTTCACCATAAGGATATCACAGTTATCCTTTAGGGTCTCGCCCTGGCAACTCGCACTCCGCGTGCTAAACGCTGCTCCCGGCCCCTTACCGCACTCGGCCTTGCCGACCTCGGCTTGCGCCGTTCCTGGCTCTTGCCGAACATTCACACAAATGCATACATAGCATAATAAAGCAAATACCGAACATGAATAAAATCAATCAAAAGGCTACTCCCTACAACACAATCATATAGGGCCCTGCCCTGCATACAAGCTCTGTGGGAACAGCAGTTTTCTTACCTGTGTCCCGAGCTTCCAAAGCACTGCGATCACGAGCACAGTCCTCTAACTTGAGCGTTGAAGAAATCCTAGTCACAACACATGAACCATAATCAACCATCATGTTCTAATCCATTAAATAGTTTCGAGTCATAATTCAAACCTTCGGGACCTTGGTTTCTACCAAACTTGGTAGTAGGAACCTTCCCAGGCCTTAACGTTCAAGTTCCCAATCTAAAAACCCTCATTTTGTCAAAAAAATCCACATTTGGGCCACGGCTCAGCCTCCCTTAAGTACCGCGGCGCGCCCCTAGAAAGAGACAAAATTGCCTCACATCTGCCAGCCTAGGGCCGCGGCGTCCAAACCTTGCGCTGCGACGCCTGGGAAATTCCCTCGAAGGCCACTAGCCTAAAAACGTAAGCAGCACTACAACAAAATTGACATTTAATGACTCTCTATAATGAATTACACCAATGGTGTAAGTCATTAAAAGTATTCAGTGATATTTAAAGTCTAGAGGTGTAAGTCATTAAAAGTTTTTGTTGATGACTAGCTAGGTAAGTCATCAAAAGTGGTGGGTGACGTTATACTTAAAAATATGATATAATTTTTTATTTTTTTAAATATCAGAAATTGAGCCGTATATAAATAAGGGAAGACTTTTAACGTCTCCCCTGGGAAGACGTGCCTAGCCTCTAACGTCTCCCCTGGGAAGACGTGCCACATCGGACGTCTCCTAAGGGGAGACATTAGAGGCTAGGCACGTCTTCCCAGGGGAGACGTTAAAGGCCTCCCCTACTATATTACTTAGCCCTTTTTCTTCTTCCTCCCCGAGAGCATATGCACGAAACAAAGAGGCGGAGAGGAGGCGTTTTCAGGCGATTTTTTGGGTTCTCTTTGACGATTTTGGCCAATTTTAGGCCATAAAATTCCATTTGAGGTATGATTTTATCATTTATAAGTGTTTTATAATAGTTAGGATAATTTTTATGCTTATTTTCTCTAAATATTAAGGGATTGATATAGAGATTTTAGGGTTTATGATAGTTGCAGTTTTGGGTGATTTTTGGCTCATCAAAGTGGATTTAAAGCATATTTGAGGTATGATTTCAAGATTAAACAATGTATCGTAGTTATAATGGTTGAAAATTTTGTTTTTGTGCTTATTTTTTTTTATAGTTTTTGTGGGTTTTATTAGAAATATTAGTTTAAAGTATGAAAAATATTTTTTATGTATATTTGAGATATTACATTGTTTAATTTTGACATGTTACCACATTATTTACTATTTATAAATTTTTATTTACTATTTATTCCGAAAATTATATATTTTTAATGTTTGTTAAGTATATATTTGTAAATATATTTTGCTAAAATGTATTTAATAACTTTGTCTAAAATAAAATAAAAATTAATTTTACATACTAAATAATAATTCAAGTTAATATGTTTATAATTTTTTTAATTTATATTATTATTTAATTAGAAAATTATATATATTTGTAATCTTTATTAACATTTAAGTAGGTTATTTATATATAGTTATATTTTTTTTATTGATTTACTAATCTTTTATTATTTAATTAATAACATAGTGCGCGCATTGCAAAAGTGAAGTAAATTTGCTAGCAAGGACTATTAATTGCAAGAGGTAATTACATTATCTTATTTATTATTTTAGTATTATTAAACTTTTGTTAGAAGAGTTTGAATATCTTAAATATTCATCCATAGTGAAGTAGGTTGTGAGATTAAAATTGCGTGTTGTAGAGATAACAGAAGGTTGAGAATTGTATGTTTTAGTGAAGTAGGTTCTGGAAAATATGTTTATGTGTTGCGGAGCTATAAGGAAGAAACTTATTGTGTGTTGTTTGATTTGTTTGGCTTATTGTTCACAGATTGTTAGATCACTATTATAGGGGAAATGCTGCTTGATTTTGTCTAGAATTATGTATTCTATTATATATTTATATTGTGTTGTGCTTATTTGATTAGATTGACAGATGTTTAGGTTACTAATATAAGGGAAATGCAAGCTAATTTTTTGTATGCTTATATAGTTTTATTGTTTAATTTTTCATATGCATAGGAAAAGATATGGATAGACCTAGACGTTACTTGAAGAAAGAGGTACGTATATATATAAATTTATAAAAAGTTTACGGTTTATTTATTATTAAAGTAGATATAATCAAATAATATATTGTACTTTATATTTTTTGTAGCTGAACACTCCGCCATATACACCAGCACATATTAATGAAATGCGACAACAGTGGGCGAACGATATGGTGCCGATAGTTCAAAGTCATCGTCCCAAAAAATAGGTTTTTATTGTTTATTTTTTCTATCTTACTATATGTCTAGCTAGCTACTATAATATTTGTTAGTTTTGTATGTTTAACAACAAATATTGCAATTTTGTATATTTAGCTAGCAAAAACATATTAGATACACATTTCAGTTTATTAATGAAAATTCAAAATTTAAATTTGCATATAATTTAGATTTTTTAATTAATATATTTAATTCTATTTCAAAAAAAATTAATATATTTAATTCTATTAATTAATATACTAAAAATAATTATTTAATTTTTAAAAAAATACAAAAACCAATGATGACTCGTTATATGAGTCATTGAATGTCTACAAAGTCTCCCCATGGGAGACGTTGTACGTACCTATGACGTCTCCCATGGGGAGACTTTGTAGACATCCAACGTCTCCCCCTGGGAGACGTCATAGGGCCACTTTAGATGGCTCCTGCAACAACATCTCCCCTAGGGGGAGACATTAAATGTCTACAATGTCTCCCCCATATAGCCATTAAATGCCTATTTTGTTGTAGTGCAGGCCGCGGTGCTGAAGAACAAGGCCGCGGCGCAAGCCCAAAACCCAGAATTCCCATGCAAACTTTTCGAGCTAACTCCCCTAAAAATTCATCTCAAACACACCCCAACAACATAATTGAATCCCATAATCACCCCCAATACACTTTAAGCAGCACATAAGCCCACAAAATCCAACCAAAATCCTACTATAACTCAAGAATGATCCATCACTCAAAACACATGCAACACTCTAATATTCTGCGTAAAACCAGTGTGATAAACCAAGATCAAAGCTTACCTTGAGCTGAGTTAAGTCTCTGAATTTGGTCCTTAAGCCTCAAGCTTCTAGCTCCCAAGATTTCCCAGCCTGATTCCTTATTTTGATTAGCTTCCCCCACAATTTTCCTTTGATATGCCTTAGAGAAAATAAAGGGAGAGAAGAGGAAGTGCTTGGGTCGGTTTCCATAAGTTTCTGAGTGTTTCCCTTTCTTTTGTTTTATTTAACTTAAGCTTTAAGGTTACCTCAACGCTCGGGGTACCAAAAACGTCCCTGAGGGAAAAATGGTAAATTTCCCCCATATTCCCTTCTAAACATTCTAACCTCGAATATATCTCCAAATATTTATTTCCATAACCCGATAACCCCATAAAACATCTAACACCCGAAATACCCCTCGACTCGCCCCGAGTCAGATATTCAATCCCGTTGTGACTTTCTGACTAACGGCTCCCTAGGACTGTCTCGGATCGTGCTACACAGATATATCACAAACATATCACATTTATGCCCTCAACGGGCTAAAATTACAAACATACCCCTAATATCCAAACAGGGCCCACATGCATATTTAATTCAACTAAACATGCATCTCTATCACATATTCACATAAATTCACATATTATAACCATAATTCACCCATTGCCCTCCAGGCATGCTAATCGAGGCCCCTTAGCAAATTTGGGTCGTTACATCATCTGTCGCGCTACAATCAGTTAATGACCGTAGCCCACGTCTGCGACAATGACAAGTGCCTCTACTTTTCAATTACTCTAGGCAGACCTACAGAGGAATGGTGGAAGAGGGTCAAGCCAGGATCCATCCAATCCTGGTCTGGACTGCAGTCAGCTTTCTGCAAACAGTTTGTGGCCGCCGTGAGGATGGACATGCAGATCAGTGCCCTCGCCAACATCAAGTAGCTCCCTATGGAGACATTGAGGGCCTACATCCAGTGTTTCACAGAAGAAGCCTCCAAAACCAAGGTGGATGATGGACAGAGCCCGGTGGCCCTACAATCCAGAATCCGGGCCAGGTCTTCCCTCTAGGACGACATGCAGTGCAGCAAGGCGGCCACCCTCGAGGAATTCAAAAGGAGGGTACAAGGCTTCATCAACTAGGAGGAGGCCCAAATCCAGGCTTTCTGATGGCAGCCGGCCCCTCATCCAAATGCCTAAACCTTTTCGAGATACGGGGTGCAGTATCCGGCCCAACAGTACCTAACTCCCCCAATAGCACCGAGATCTGCAGTCGCGCCTACGGTCTTTGGCCCTGCATCTTCGGGGTACGCCCCGGTCCAGACTACCCCTTTGCCTAGATACGGAATCGCGCCAGTCGGGTAGTGCTTCTCCACGTGGGGCACAGCCGTCTCAGATGGGAGGAACTGAAGCAAGTGTGAACCCCTCTTGGGGAAAGAGATCCGAGAAGGGACAAAATCAGTATGAACCCTCTAAGAAGGGTAAGAGGGGCTATGAGCCCCAGTATTCGGAGTACACTAACCTAGTGGATACTAGGGAAAACATCTACCTGACCATAAAAAGGACGGTTCATTACTGGAAACCAGCCCCCATGTTCAAAGGAGGAAAGAACCCAAGGGATGCCAGGAAAAGGTGCGCGTACCATAAGGAGGTGGGCCACACAACCGAATAATGTCGGCAGTTGAAGGACGAGATCAAGAATTTGATCAAGCTAAGACATCTCCACTAGTGGATCAGGATGCCTGTGGGAGTTCCGGGACTGTCAGCAGTCCCCAGACAGTCCACGATCCTGGGCGCACCTAGAGCGTACCCACCTCCCCAGGGAGGATACGCAAATGGCCTGGGAGCACAGGCCCCTCAGGGGGGCCCCACTGTGTAGGTGCCCAGACTTGGAATGCCTTACCCCGGCTGGGACTGCGCCCCTGCGAGTAGATGATCACGTAGCCACCATCTCGTGTGGGCCCCATTTGAGAGGACCGTCCCGAAATGATCAAAAGCATTACCTAAGCGAACTTAACCACGACCAAGAGGTATGCACCTTGGTCCAAGCACCGGCTCAACGCCCGAAGTTTATGAACCTCCCCATCACCTTCACGGAAGACGACGCCCGCAACATCCATTTCCCGCATCATGACCCTCTCGTCATTGATGCCAAAATCGCAAACAAGATGGTGTCCAGAGTGGTGGTGGACAACGGAAGCTCCGTCAATATCTTGTTCAAACATGCCTTCATCGCAATTAGCTTGACCGAGGAGGATTTGGCCTCGTTCCCAACCCAGATTTATGGCTTCAATGGGGATTCAATACTCTCAATGGGAAAAATCCAGTTGCCCGTAACACTAGGAAACGAGATGCAAAGCTCATTCAAATTTTGTACGTTCGTGGTGGTGGACTGCCCCACCGCTTACAACATCATTTTCGGCCGGCCCGCATTGGTCGACTTCGGGGCTATCACCTCCATCTGCCACCTATGCATGAAATTCCCTTGCGATAATGGAGGATTGGGAACAGTCTGGGGAGATCAGAAGAGCGCACGGAAATGTTACCACGTATACGCCCGACCCATTTATATGGTCCGCGAAGAACCTCTTGAGGAAATCCCTGATCCAGTCCCGCTCGACCCATTTATATGGTCCAGCAAGACGGATTGTTCGGGAGGAGGACGAGCTTGACCCGCAGATAAGGGAAGACCGCGTACTGTAACCCATGGCGGAGATTGAAGAGATGTGCATTAGTGACATCGACCCGACTAAGGTAATCCAATTCGCGAAGAACCTGAAAGCAGAGGTCCAGGCCGCCATCATCGCCCGGGTGAAGGAGAACTAGGATGTCATGGCCTGGTCTCATTCGGATATGACGGGGATCGACTACAATATCATCTGCCACGCCTTGAATATCGACAAGGATGCGACCTCGATCCAGCAGAAACGAAGACCCCTAGGGGCAGAAAGGGTGGAAGCCCTCAAGCTGGAAGTTGAAAAGTTATACTCGATCAACTTCATCCGAGAAGCTTTATTTCCCGTGTGGCTAGCCAACCCAGTGTTGGTGCCTAAGCCGAACGGGACCTGGAGAACATGCATCGACTTCATGGATCTCAACAAAGCTTGCCCTAAATATTGCTTCCCATTCCCTCGGATCGATCAGATGGTGGACGCAACATCCAGATACGAGATTTAGAGTTTCATGGATGCCTACTCAGGCTACAATCAGATCTCTATGCATGTAGCGGACCAGGAACATACCAGTTTCCAAACCGACAAGGGGGTGTACTGCTACATTGTCATGCCCTTCGGACTAAAAAACGCCGGATCCACCTATCAACGGGCTAGTCAACAGAATGTTCCGGGCCTAGCTAGGACGGAACATCGAGGTCTACATCGACAACATGCTGGTCAAATCCAAGACCTCCAGCGAACATTCTGACGATCTGGCCGAAGCCTTCGCGATCATTCGAAGGTATGGGATGAAGTTGAATCCCCAAAAATGCACCTTCGGCGTAGCATCCGGGAAGTTCCTGGGGTTCATAATAAGCTACCGGGGAATAGAGGCCAATCCGGACAAAATCAAGGCACTGATTGAGATGCCCTCACCGCGGAAGCACAAAGGTGTTCAGAGCCTGACTGGGCGAATAGCCGCTTTGAGTCGTTTTTTCTCGAAGGCCATGGACAAGTGCATCCCATTCTTCAACATCCTTCAGGGAAGCCAAAGGTTTGAGTGGTCGGCTGAATGCAAAGAGGCTTTCCAAAGGCTAAAAGAACATTTGGCCCGATCACCAATATTGGCAAAACCAGTGGAGGGAGAACCGTTGTACCTCTATTTGGTCGTGACCGAACACGCCGTCAGCGCCGCGCTAGTACGGGAAGACGGGAAGGCCTAGCTCTCGGTCTATTACGTAAGCAAAAGGTTATTAGGTACGAAATCATGATATCCACTAATCGAAAAGTTGACATTTTGCCTTCTAATTGCATCCCGGAAGCTTAGGCCTTATTTCCAGGCCCATGCCATAAGAGTTTTGACTAACCATCCTTTGCGACAAGTGCTGCAAAAACCTGAGTCATCAGGAAGACTCTTGAAGTGGGCCATCAAACTGAGTCAGTTCGACATTGCATACATCCCTAGAATATCAATCAAGGGGCAGGCCCTAGCCGACTTCATCGTGGAATGCTCCAGGATCATTGAAGAGGACGATCCTGCAAATCCCACAGCGCCCTTGTGGAAGGTTTTCATAGACGAAGCCTCAAATGAAAATGGAGCAGGGGCCGGAATCATTCTGCTGTCGCCACAGGGACACCAGTTACAAAACGCCTTGCGTTTCCAGTTCAAGGCTTCGAACAACAAGGCCGAGCACGAGGCCATGTTGGTCGGGTTGCGCCTGGCCCGGGAGGTAGGGGCCGTAAACCTGGAGATCTATAGCGATTCCCAGTTGGTTGTTAGACAAATCTTGGGAGAATACCAAAAAAAAGGGGAAAATATGGCAGCTTACGTGACTCGAATGCGAGAGATGCTTCAAACTTTCAAGAAGCACTCCATCCGCCAGATCCCCAGGGAACAAAACGTGTTTGCGAACACGTTGGCAAAACTGGCCACAGATGCTGAGGCAGATCTTTTCGGGCTAGTCTTGATCAACCATCCCCCCGTACCAAGTATTCAGACCCCCACAATCAACGCTATAGACTACTCCACATCTTGGAAGAGACCCATCATCCAATACTTAACAACCGGGGGGTCGCCCGCGGACGAGGCAGCAGCCAGGAAGCTTCAGTACCAGGTCCATAGATACCTCATGATGGAGGGAAAGCTCTATCATAGACGGTTATCCATGTCGTACCTCTGATGCATGTCCGGGACCGAAATGAGTGCAATCATGCACGAGGTGCACGAAGGCTTCTGCAGAGATCATACAGTCGGACTCAGCTTGTCCAAGAAAATCCTACGCCAAGGATATTTCTGGCCAACCATGAAGAAAGATTGTGTTGATTACGTCTGCAAGTGTGAACAGTGCCAAAGGTACGCGAAGATCCCGCGACCCCCTCCAACGAAAATAACTCTAATGACAAGTCCCTAGCCCTTTGCGGTATGGGGAATCGACCTAGTAGGATCTCTCCCGACCGGGAAAGGTGGTGTGAAGTATGCTATCGTGGTCGTCGACTACTATACCAAGTGGGTCAAAGCGGAGCCTATGAACAACATCACCTCAAAGAAGGCTTTGGACTTCGCCATCAACAACATTGTGTGCCAGTACGGGTTCCCCTACAAGATTGTGTCCGACAACGGGAAGCAGTTTGACAGCTTCCACTTCACAGACTTCTGTGAAAGACATGGTATCATCAAGAGCTTCTCCGTGGTCGCCAAACCTCAAGCGAACCGGCAAACAGAGGTCGTCAACAAAATCTTGAAGGGGACATTAAAGAAAAAGCTTCAAGCCTGCAAGAGCAGATGTCCAGAAGAGTGGCCCCGCGTACTATGGGCGTACCGGACCACCGAACGAACGTCTACCAGACACACTCCTTACTCCATGGTGTACGGGTGCGAAGCCTTCATCCCAGTAGAAACAGTTGTCCCATCCTACAGGAGGGACACGTATGATCTCGCCCAGAACCACGCCTTACTCTAGGAATCCTTGGATCTTATTAAAGAGATCTGGGAAGAATCTCATGTTCAATTGAAGATGTACCAAGGCAAGATCGCTCGGCATTTTAACTCGAAAGTAAAAAGACGAAGGTTTGAAACCGGCGACCTAGTCTCAAGGAGAGTCTTCCCTGCAACCCAAGATCCACGAGTGGGGGTTTTGGGCCCGAACTGGGAGGGACCATACTAAATCCAACATGAAGTATGTCCGGGAACGTACCACTTAAAGCGACTCGACAGAAGTAAAGTCCCAAGGGCTTGGAATGCGGAACATCTCCGTAAGTACTATCAGTAGTCAGGAGAGCATGTTTCGACTTTAAATTTTCTTTGTAAACAATGTATGCCCCAGGGCGATTTCTAGAATAATAAAAATGAGGTGTACAAAACATCATAAAGAAATATTGTGAAACAATGAAAGTTCTCGTCCGTCTCCATAAGCGAGTGATCCAAGACCAATCTTGGCTCACTAAAGGGGGGCGTATCCATTCACACGAGCAAGTCCGAGAACAAAAACAAAACTGGACGCTAAATGCTCTTGGTTCGAACCAACTGATAGAAATGGAAGCCCAACTCCTAACGAAAGGGCACAAGGTTAACGCCTAGTCCCAACCCAGACCGACAAGGTCCGGGGGGTACAAACCAAGTAAGACACAAGGCTCAGGCCTAGTCCCATCCCGGACATACGTTGTCTGGGGCTACAAACCATAGGACTTAAGGCTAGGCCTAATCCTTGCCCGGACACACATAGTCCAGGAGGTGAAATATTCAGTAGGACATGCGGGCCAGCCCTAGTCCTAACCCGGACATGCGTGGCCCGGGGATATAAAATACCTAAAAATCGGTTGACCAAGCGTGGTCCCAAATAACCAAATACCCATCCACGTCATCTCTGCAATATCACAGGACTATTGGAGCGCGAGTCCCAGGTATAAGTTGTCTAAAATTAGTATTATAAACGACCCAGGTCGTGGGAACCTAACCCACGTTTCAAAATAAGTTAATCAACTAATCCCTGATGGTCCAGACCGTCAAAACTTGAACACTAGAATCAGGACGAATAGATTTAGTGATAATTATCAACTCCCTAATGGCCCAGGCCGTTGGAACCTGAGCAACAGGGTTAAAGAGAGTTAAGTTAAAATCTATAAAGATCTCGGGCGGTCCGAGCTATTGGAGCCCGTATTATAAAATCGGAATAATTTATTCCAGGCCATAAAGACCCAAGCACAAGTCACCAGAAGAGACATTTTCTGTGACTTTTCCCCAACGGTCCCGGCCGTTGGAACCGCGACCGAACATTCGACTCATTTACACAAGGTGATAAAAAAAACTTAGTGAAATTTTAACGAATGGAAGGAAAGCCTTATGCAAGAAATGAAGTAAATGCGAATATAAAAATTGTCTTAGACGCATCCACGTCCATAAAAGTGTTACAAAATTATAAAAAGAGAGAGAAAAACAAATAGAAGACTCAGGCCTAGGCTTCGTCATCCCCTGATGCCTCCGGGTTGGCTCCATCTGCCTTTTCCTCGTCCAAGGGTTCCGCGTTAGCTTTCGCCTTGGCCTCAAATTCGACCCTTTTTGTGGCAGGGTCGGGGTAAAGCAAGAGGATCATGTTCTTGTCCTGGAGCCAGGCCATGTAGATGGCCTCATCAAAGGTGGCCTCCAGGAAGGCGTCCGCCTATTCTTTCTCACGACGGGTCTCATCGTGTGCCTTCACCTCCTGCCGAAGCAGATCGTCCAATTCATGGACCCGAGACTCATGACTAGTGACCCTCTTCTAATCCTGGGTAGCCTAGGCTTTGCCGCCTCCTGTAGATCCTTTACTCGGAGAAGCTCCGTGTAACGCCCTGGATAGCCAAGACCGTTACATTGTGTGTTTATAAATGTGCAAGACTTGCTAATCAAGTCATTTAGTTAGAATCGTGTTATAGAAACTACAGTTGAACTGGGGTTAAAAGATTTTGGTCACAAATTTTCATTTCTTATAATCAAACATTTTTACATGGGATCCCAAAAGTAGTAACGTTAAAAGACACTTTACAAAATTTCAGGACACTTACTAGCCACTCTAAGGGCAAAACAGACAGTTAGGCTCTTCTCGTCCTGTACCACTCCTCGGCCATGGCGGCCGATCAGCTGACTATTTACATGCAGCCCCAAAGCTCTCCATCTAAAGGCTGGTCCACTTTGCCCTTGCCTTTACCTGCACCATGCAACACCCGTGAGCCAAGGCACAGCAAGAAAACACAATAACATAGCATAATCATCAAACAAACAACCAGATAACTCATATACTCAACAATCCAAATATTCACAATAATCAAGTATTCAACATACCAAGTTCATCATTTAATACTAATAACCAATTCACATATGATAACCAAGGTCGCACCCTCTATTTATCCCACTGACTTCGGCCCGCTTAAACCGAGCTCAGTGAATATCAAGTTGTCCTCAGCTACCAGTGGTCGAGTCGCGCCCTGTTCGCAAATATTGATTACGGCACTCTTAGGCCGTTTATCACATGTCCCATGGCATAATACCATCTATGACATCATACAGATATAGGGAGCTCTTAGTCCCAACACAATCACATAATCGGGTGCAGTTTTCTTACCTTTAGATTCTAATAGCTTTGTTCAATTCAACCCTCAAGCACGATCCCGCCCAAGCCCTAGCGTACACCTAGTCACAGCCATAGATCATAATCATCACCAAACTTCAATTCCAAAACCTAATCTCGGGACCAATCCCGAGCCCTCGGGAAGCCCTAATTCCACCAAACGGGGTGGTGGAATCAAACCTGGAGCCCCCGGGCTAAAACCTTAGGAAATAACCCAAAAATCCCCTTCTGGAAACAGGGTAAGGCTACAACGACCTAAAGGGGGCACTATAGCGCTACAAACAGAGCCAAAAACGCCCCAAGAATCCAAGCCTAGCGCTGTAGCTCCCTAAGGCTAGTGCTACAACGCTAGTCACAGCCAAACAACACCCAGGTTTTTCCCCTTCGAACTTCCTCGAGCCAAAACCCTCTAACATCCTTCCAAACCTCAACCAAACACCCAAGCAAGCCCACCATCATCTATAACTCACCCCATATGACCCAACCATATGAAACTTAAGCACATGCACCCCAAAACAAAGAAATCACCATGGTTGAGCTTAAAGCTCAAAACTCAACAGAACAACAGAAATCTCAGAACTTAAAGCTAGAACTTCTTGCCTTTGATGGATGAATTTGACCTAGGTTATCTTCAACACTTGCTTAGCTTTCACCTCCTCAAATCCTTAGGCTTAATTCCCTAGAATTGCCACAGAAACTTAGCTTAGAAAACCAGTTCAACACCAAAAACTAGGAACTGAATAACAACCTCAAAACCTTACCTCAAATGGATGAATAACCTTTGCCAATTCCCCAAGCCAAATCAAGGACCCTAGTGTTGAGCCTTAGCCTAAGCCTCCTCTGAATCTTAGCACCAAATTCCAGAAAAATTGGTGAAGAAACCCCAAACCGAGAGAGAGAGAGAGGAGACTCATATTTTTCCTTCTTTCCTTTCTTTTCTTCAGACTTCTAAAACCTTCTGCATATTCCACTAAGGCAAGAAAGCCAAAAACAACACTTATCTCTGATTTTAAACACCAAAAGACCAAATTGTCCTCCCAATTAAAACTAAGCTTTTAAACCTCCTATGGGCATTTTAGTCATTACTCTCAATTCCCGCTAATTCCTCCAAAAATACCCCCAGGCTAGCCCCGAGCCGGGTTTAAATCCCTGCCGTGACTTTTTCACTAAACCGCTTACTAGGATCGCCTCGAGTCACAAGCTACAAATATATCCACATAATAATGTGGTCTCAACAATTTATCACAGATATTTACATTTATGCCATCAACGGCCAAAATTACGAATATGCTCTTCTAACCTAATCAGGGCCTACATGCATACTAATACACATAGTCATGCATCACAGATATCCAAATAATCATATAAACATATTTTCAATCATTTAAATCACATATAATCCAGTTATGCCCTCCCGACACACTAATCAAGGCCCTTAAGCCTTATTTGTAAATTTGGGTCGTTACAACTATCCCCTCCTAATGAGAATTTTGTCCTCGAAATTTACCTGAATAATTCGGGATACTGATCCCGCATCGCTGACTCAAGCTCCCAGGTCACTTCTTCGACCCTACTATTCCTCCACAACACTTTAACAAGAGGATTCGTCTTATTCCGTAGTACCTTATATTTCCGATCCAAAATCTGAACCGGTTGCTCCTCGTAAGCTAAATTTGTCTGCAATTCCAAGTCTTCATACCTGAACACATGTGTCGCATCTGAGACGTACTTCCGAAGCATAGAAACATGGAATACGTCATGGACTCCTGACAACGATGGTGGTAAGGCTAACCTATAAGCCACCTAACCGATCATTTCCAGGATCTCAAAAGGTCCAATGAACCTAGGGCTTAGCTTGCCCTTCTTTCCAAACCTCCTCATCCCTCGCTGTGGTGATACTCGAAGAAATATGTGGTCCCCAACCTGGAACTCCACGTCTCTATGCTTAGGATCAGCGTAGCTCTTCTATCTACTCTGTGAGGTGAGCATCCTAGCTCGGATTTTCTCAATAGCTTCATTTGTCTTCTGAACCATATCCGGCCCGAAATACTTCCTCCCACCCATCTCATCCCAATGAATGGGTGATCTACACATCCTTCCATATAACATCTCGTAGGGAGCCACTCCAATCGTTGATTGGTAACTATTGTTATATGAAAATTCAATCAACGAGAGATAACTACTCCATGATCCCTCAAAGTCGATCACACACGCTCTAAGCATATCCTCCAATACCTGAATTGTCCTCTCAGACTGTCCATCAGTCTGAGGATGAAAGGTTGTGCTGAACTTCAACTGAGTTCCCATAGCCTTCTGCAAACTACCCCAAAACTTGGAAGTAAAGATAGGATCCCGGCCCGACACTATAGACTTAGGAACCCCATGGAGACGTACGACCTCCCTTACATACAACTCTGCATACTGATCCACAGTATATGTCGACCTCACTGGAAGAAAATGGGCTGACTTGGTGTATTTGTCCACTATCACCCACACCGAGTCATGAAGCCCTACTGTTCTGGGTAAACCTCCCACAAAATCCATCGTAATATCCTCCCATTTCCACTCGGGAATGCCCAAAGGCTGAAGCAACCCTGTTGATCATTGATGCTCAGCCTTCACCTACTGACAGGTTAAACATCTAGCTACATACTCCACCACATGCTTCTTCATCCCGGGCCACCAATATAACGTTTGTAGATCCTGGTACATCTTCATGGTACTTAGATGAAGTGAGTATGGCGTCGTATGTGACTCATCTAATATCTTTGGTCTGATCCCCTCATTAGCTGGAACAAAAATCTGTCCCTGATACCGAAGCAAACCAACCTCAGAAATAGAATAGGCCTTAGCTACTTCCGCTAAGACATTCTCTCTAACCTCCTGTAATTGAGCGTCTACCAATTGACCTTCTTTAATCCGCTCTAGCAGGGTGGACTGCAGAGTAATATTGGCTAATCGTCCCACCACCAATTCTATCCCTGCATTGACCATCTTATCAGCTAACTCTCTCGAGATCTGGGTGGAACTATACAACTGACCTGGGCCTCTCTGGCTCAGCGCATCCACAACTACATTGGCTTTCCCTGGATGGTAAAGAATATCACAGTCCTAGTCTTTCACCAACTCTAGCCAACGTCTCTACCTCATGTTCAGGTCCTTCTAGGTGACAAAATACTTCAGACTCTTATGATCGATGTATATCTCACACTTCTCCCCATATAGGTAATGCCGCCAAACCTTTAGTGTGAATACCACCGCTGCTAACTCCAAATCATGGGTAGGATACCACTGCTCATACTCCTTCAGCTGCCATGACGCATAAGCAATGACTTTCTTGTTTTGCATCAACACACAGCCCAAACCTAACCTCGATGCATCGTAGTAGACAGCAAACTTCCCTTCCCCTGAAGGAAGACTCAACACAGGCACGGTAATAAGTCATCGCTTCTACACTTGGAAACTGTTCTCACACTTGTTTGACTAGATAAACTTCAAATTCTTCCGTGTCAATGCTGTCATTGGTGCCACTATCTTCGAGAAGCCTTCCATAAACCGTCTGCAGTAACCCGCTAGACCAAGAAAACTCCGCACCTCCGACGCGTTCCTTGGCCTCGGCCAATCCCTAACTGCCTCCACCTTAGATGGATCCACCTTAATCCCATCTGCACCAACAATATGTCCAAGGAATGTCACTTCTGGTAGCCAAATTTCACATTGCTTAAACTTGGCGTACAACTGATGCTCCCTCAATCTTTATAGAACCTGTCATAGATGTTGTTCGTGCTCTGCCTCTGAACTAGAGTACACTAAGTTGTCGTTAATGAAGAAAATAACGAACTGATCCAGAAAGTCCTTGAACACTCTATTCATTAGATCCATAAAGGCTGCTGGGGCATTGGTCAAACCAAATGACATGACCAAAAACTCATAGTGCCCATACCTCGTCTGAAAGGCCGTCTTCGGTATGTCCTCATCCTTGATCCTCAGCTGGTGATAACCAGATCGAAGATCAATCTTTGAGAACACCGTCTTGCCCTGCAGCTGATCGAACAAGTCGTCAATCCTTGGTAGGGGATACTTATTCTTGATAGTCAACTTGTTCAATTCCCTGTAGTCTATACACATTCTTAGAGTCCCGTCCTTCTTCTTTACAAACAAAACTAGAGCACCCCATGGTGAGTAACTAGGCCTGATGAACCCCAAATCCAGAAGCTCTTGTAACTATATCTTCAATTCCTTCAATTATGTCGGTGCCATTCTATATGGTGCCCTCGACACTGGCTCTGTCCCTGGCGCCAAATCAATAACAAACTGAATCTCCCTACGCAGCGGCAATCCAGGTAAGTCCTCAGGAAACACATCCAGGAACTCACAAACCAATCTGGTCTCCTCCGGTCTAGTTGGAAAAACCCTAGTGGTATCTACCACACTAGCTAGGAAACCTATACATCCTCCCTGTAATAGGTCCCTAGCTCTCAGTGCTGAAATCCTGGGTACGCGGGTTTCATGCACTGCTCCCACAAAAACAAAGGGATCCTCGCCCTCCGGCTCAAAGGTCACCATCTTCTTTATGCAGTCAATAGTAGCTTCGTATCTAACCAGGCAATCCATGCCTAAAATCATATCAAAGTCCTCCATACCCAACTCAATCAAGTCTACTGACAACTCCCTACCATCAACCATCACTGGCAATGCTCTAATCCACCTCCTAGAAACTACCAGTTCTCCTGTAGGCAAAATAGTCCCAAACCGCAAAGTATAATACTCACTAGGTCTACACAGTCTATCAATTACCTTACTAGAAACAAACGAATGTGTAGCACCAGAGTCAATCAATACAATAAAAGGAGAGCCAGCGCTAGAAAGCTGACCTGTCACTACCGAGGGACTAGCCTCGGCATCCGCTTGAGTCAGGGTGAACACTCGAGCTGGAGTCAAGCTGTCCACCTTCGCTGCATCTCCCTTCTTCACTGTCGGGAAGGCTTTCTTGAGGTGTCCTACCACCCCGCACACAAAACAGGCCTTAGCCCGGCATTCGCCCGGATGGCGTCTTCTGCACCTCATGCACTCAGGATAGCTCGTCCATGAATCACCGCCTCCCTGGCGGCCACCCTGAGTACCCCGACCCCTCCTATCAGGACTGGGAGCAGTCGAAGTATCAAGGTTCTTCCTCTTCAAATCACTTGGGCCTCCGCCCCTTCCAAACCCAGAATATGGAGGCACCGTCCTGCGGCCCTCCCACCTTGCTGCATTCTCTCTCCATATCTTATTCTCTGCTTCCTCAGTGGTAAGAGCCTTCTCCATAGCCTGGACATAAGTTGTCCCCCCAAGAACTGTTGTAATCCTCACATCTCAGGCTATCATACCATTAAGCCCTCTGATAAATTTGTCCTGCATAGCTGCATCAGTAGGCACAAGATCTGGTGCGAACTTCGCAAGTCTGTCAAACTTTAGGGCATATTCTGTAACTGTCATGCTGCCCTGAACCAACCCCACAAACTCATTTACTTTTGCTACCCTGATGGCAACATTATAGTACTTTTGACTGAATAAATCTTTGAATCCTTCCCAAGTCAAAGCAGTAACATCTCTAGTATGTGATGCCACTTCCCACTAGATACAGGCATCCTCTCTCAGCATATATGTGGCACGGACCACTCTGTCATGTCCTTCTACCCTCATGAAATCCAGGATAGTAG
The DNA here is from genome assembly GCF_963169125.1 of Humulus lupulus. Lineage (NCBI taxonomy): Eukaryota > Viridiplantae > Streptophyta > Magnoliopsida > Rosales > Cannabaceae > Humulus > Humulus lupulus. Next base: position 208,504,938 of record NC_084796.1, read on the forward strand.
TAATCATGGTCGTCCACTGTTCGGCCTTCAGTGTATCAGGTCCTCCCTCAAAGATCGGGGGCTGCTGCTTCCTGAACCGCTCATACAATAGCTCCCATATGTTACCAACCTCCACCGTCTGTACAACTAGTACCACTGCAGGTGGCACAATAGGGGCAGCACTCCCTGATGGAGCTTGTTGTCGCATAAATCAGATCTACTCATTCTGGCTCTGTAGCCATGCTTGCATGTTTGCCATAAGTTGCTGCCAGTTCTCAGGGACTGATGGAGGGGTCTGGCCTTGGTCATCATCTCTAGTCTCAGATCTAATGCCGGCTAGTCGCGTAGATTTTCTTGGATGCATAGTTTTCCAAGTTAATCTACAATCAACGACTCGGCAGTCAGACTATGATGACAGGGTAATAATCCTTCCGTGATCCACCATTAGAACTCAAACATTCACAAAAAATCAAAATATAACAGTTTATCCAAGTATTCATCCATATATCCATTCACATGCATAGTAATGCTAATAAGCATGCCTCAATATCATCACACAATAGTCAAGGGCCAGGCCCTATCAGTATCTCATGCTCCCTATTAATCAAACAAGTATCAGCATTCATATTCCATTCTAATCATATTAGCTTATAAACACGTATGCACAATTACCAAACCCTAAGTCGAGCTTGTATTTAACGGTGAATGTACATGTCCAGCCAGTCTTCAGGAACCCTTAAACCTAGGACGCTCTGATACCAAGTTGTAATGCCCTGGATAGCCAAGACCGTTACACTGTGTGTTTACAAATGTGCAAGACTTGATAATCAAGTTATTTAGTTAGAAACGTGTTACAGAAACTACAGTTGAACTGGGTTAAAATATTTTGGTCACAAAAGTTTCATTTCTTATAATCAAACATTGTTACATGGGATCCCAAAATTAGTAACGTTAAAAGACACTTTACAAAATTTCAGGACAAAAGTACAGTTACTAGCCACTCTAAGGGCAAAACAGACAATTAGGCTCTTCTCGTCCTGTACCACTCCTCGGCCGTGGCGGCCGATCAGCTGACTATGTATATTCAGCCCCAAAGCTCTCCATCTCAAGACTGGTCCACTTTGCCCTTGCCTTTACCTGCACCACGCAGCACCCGTGAGCCAAGGCCCAGCAAGAAAACACAATAACATAGCATAATCATCAAACAAACAACCAGATAACTCATATACTATAATCATATACTCAACAATCCAAATATTCACAATAATCAAGTATTCAACATACCAAGTTCATCATTTAATACTAATAACCAATTCACATATGATAACCAAGGTCAACGCCCTTAGGTCGCACCCTCTATTTATCCCACTGACTTCGGCCCGCTTAAACCGAGCTCAGTGAATATCAAGCTGTCCTCAGCTACCAGTGGTCGAGTCGCGCCCTATGCGCAAATATTTATTAGGGCACTCTTAGGTCGTATATCACATGTCCCATGGCATAATACCATCTATAACATCATACAGATATAGGGAGCTCTTAGTCCCAACACAATCACATAATCGGGTGCAGTTTTCTTACCTTTAGATTCCGATAGCTTTGTTCAATTCAACCCTCAAGCATGATCTCGCCCGAGCCCTAGCGTAAACCTAGTCACAGCCATAGATCAGAATCATCACCAAACTTTAATTCCAAAACCTAATCTCAAGACCAATCTCGATCCCTCGGGAAGCCCTAATTCCACCAAACGAGGTGGTGGAATCAAACCCCAAGCCCCTGGGATAAAACCCTAGGAAATAACCAAAAAATCCCCTTCTAGAAACAAGGTAGCGCTACAGCACTACAAACAGAGCCAAAAACGCCCCAAGCTTCCAAGCCTAGCGTTGTAGCGCCCTAAGGCGCTACAACGCTAGTCACAGACAGACAACACCCAGGTTTTTCCCCTTCGAACTTCCTCGAGCCAAAACCCTCTAACATCCTTCCAAACCTCAACCAAACACCAAAGCAAGCCCACCATCATCTATAACTCACCCCATATGACCCAACCATATGAAACTTAAGCACATGCACCCCAAAACAAAGAAATCACCATGGTTGAGCTTAAAGCTCAAAACTCAACAGAACAACAGAAATCTCAGAACTTAAAGCTAGAACTTCTTACCTTTGATGGATGAATTCGACCTAGGTTATCTTCCACACTTCCTTATCTTTCACCTCCTCAAATCCTTAGGCTTAATTCCCTAGAATTCCCACAAAAACTTAGCTTGGAAAACCAGTTCAACACCAAAAACCAGGAACTGAATAACAACCTCAAAACCTTACCTCAAATGGATGAATAACCTCTGCCAACTCCTCAAGCCAAATCAAGGACCCTAGTGTTGAGCCTCAGCCTAAGCCTCCTCTAATCTTAGCTCCAAATTCAAGAAAAATTGGTGAAGAAACCCCAAATTGAGAGAGAGAGAGAGAGGAGACTCCTACTTTTCCTTCTTTCCTTTCTTCTCTTCAGACTTCTAAAACTTTGTACATATTCCACTAAGGCAAGAAAGCCAAAAACAACACTTATCTATGATTTTAAACACCAAAAGACCAAACTACCCTCCCAATTAAAACTAAGCTTTTAAACCTCCTAAGTGCATTTTAGTCATTACTCCCACTTCCCGCTAATTCCTCGAGTGTCTCCAATATTTACCGCTTACTTCCCAACATTTAACTAGTCACCAATTATATTCCTCAATATCAAATAATCTCCCATATACTTCTTAAATTCCCAGAAATACCTCCAGGCTCACCCCGAGCCGGATATAAATCCCTGTCGTGACTTTTTCGCTAAACCGCTTACTAGGATCACCTCGAGTCACAAGCTACAAATATATCCACATAATAATGTGGTCTCAACAATTTATCACATATATTTACATTTATGCCCTCAACGAACAAAATTACGAATATGCCCTTCTAACCTAATCAGGGCCTACATGCATACTAATACACATAGTCATGCATCACAGATATCCAAATAATCATATAAACATACTTTTAATCATTTAAATCACATATAATCCAATTATGCCCTCCCGGCACACTAATCAAGGCCCTTAAGCCTTATTAGTAAATTTGGGTCGTTAGACTCCGCCTCCAAACTGGCCACCAGCTTGCTATTCTCAACTTCTCTCCGAGACATAGTCTCTTCAATTTGAAACTTAGTCCGAGCAGCCTCTTCGCGGTCCAGTTTGTCCTAAGCCACCTCCTTGGCCAGGGCTTCCTTAGCGGCTTCCCGCTGGTTCACGGTCGCTTCCTACTCCAGTTGGCCCGTCTCCATTTTCATTGCCATCTCGGTCACCAAGTGGGCATTCCGGTGAGCCAGTAGAGCATCCTGGAATGAATTGAAGTTAGAAAAATCTGAAGAACTAAAAATGCAAGAAGAAAAAAGAGATGTAAATGGATAACTTACAACAGTGGCCTGATGACGGAGGGCCTAGGAGATGAATAGCACATCCTGGTTGGCCATAGTGGCGTACCGCTTCAACTGGAGGTTGGACATAGTAGCCCCCACCTAATCCAGCAAGTCCGGATCAAACAAAGTCGTGTCTTGCCCCAATTTGGGACAGAACCCCGTCTCAGCAGCGAGCCGTTCCATGATCAGCTGGGAAGCACAAAAAGCTGACGGACGCTTCGAGAACTTAACCTGACAATGAATCATCAAGGCCCAGTAAACCTCCTCCCTCTTCTCCCAGCCATTCTCCCACGTCCAGGACACCATTTTGGACCGTTCCTCCTGCAGAACTGCCTCTCCCTCTTCGGGCAAAGCCAGATGGACGGGAAGCTCACGCTTCCGGAAGTTCCTGGGCAACGAGTTGACTTTCCCCGGAGGACTCCTCGGCCAAGCCAGCGTCTTTGGTCTTGGCCCTCTTTGCCCTTTTCGCGGCCTCACCCGCGCCTGAGTCTGTGGTTCTCTTCCTGGAACTTCGACTCACCAGCGGTTCCTGCTCCAGGTCGATTACCGGAGGATGAGCAGGGAGAGTTGGGACAGTTTCAGAATGAACTGTTGTGATCAGGACTGCGGCTAAGGCCTCCCTAACGAAGTTAGGCTCTGGCACCAAGCTCCTAGGGATCGCATCTAGAGCTTTCAGCTTGGGCGCACCTTTGGTGGCTTTTTTGGCCGAAGCCCTAGCCTTGGCAGCCCGGGCCTCAAGGGCCTGCTTCATTTTCTCCACGGGGTTGGACATGTTAGAGTCTTCTGAAATAGACAAACAAAAAGGGAATTAGCAAAATAAACAAGTTAAAGACAAATGAGTAATAACAAGGCTAAAAGTACTTTGGGATGAACCCCTGCTTAAAACTCGGATCCGACTTAATTCTCCTAAGGCGAAGGAATGGACTCAGTCTCCCATGTCATTTGGGTCCAAGAAGTTCCCATATTGAAGAAACTCAGACGAGTACATGAGATTTTTCTGATCTACAGTGATGGGAGACAAAGGGCTCATCTCTCCATCAGCCTCGAATAGGGGGCCTCGATAAACTAGTCTATCCCTAACTAAGTCCCCAACTCAAGGAGCATAAGTCAAAAGCAATGGTGAATTACCTCGCCCTGATACACTAGCACTGGGGGACCCCGTGTTCGGCTGGGCCTCGTCGAAAAGCGCTTCCAGCTCCTCGGAGGTGGCACTCTCCCTTTGTTGAGCTTGGTCCCTCTTCCTTTTTGCCGCATCCGCCAGAGCCGCGACTTCCATAGCCCTGATGTGTTTGAGGGCCAGCTCCTCCCTCAAGGCCAGATCTTTCTCGCATTGTATCCCCCTGAGACTAGGGGCCCTGATCGTCTGGTTGGCTGCTAACATCCCGACCACTCGAAGGTTCTCGGTGTTAACATAGCCCCATACGTCCAGGTCCTCCGCGCTCAGCATGGAGTAGAACTTCTTCCGGTCCAGGATAAACTGGGTGAGGGGAGTCTGGGCATAGGTTCCTGCCATCCAGGGTAATATATTGAGAATGAGGAATAAAAAGTGAAAAGGATAAAGAAACTAGGGAACGGGAAGCCACTTAGCCACTCGTTGGAAGTCCAGCATCAGTGTGGGGTTCTTATCCAAAAGGAACCCAGATGTCATGAACCAGTGGTGTCTGACATCCGGGGGGTGCTTCTAGGGGCTGGTGGGGACCGCGTAGTTGCCACGAGGCTTTAGTCTATAGAAGTTGTCCAGGATCTTGTCCTTAGTGTTAAGCTGCGGCTCTAGCTTGTAGAAGTACAGCACCTCTGCAGGAGTTAGGTTCGGAATTTTCTTCGCTATGCAAAAGATGCGACATCCTGCAAGCAATCGGTATGCTTGAGGCAACTATATGATATGACTATAATAGATAATAACGGTATGTTTACTTATCTTATCAACTGTCAATATCGGTCCTACCCGATGTAACAAATACATCCGATCTTATCTACTTTGCTAATGTTCTGGAAAGAACATAACACTGTAATGTGTAAGTAGGTCATATCGTAGATTGGCAAGTCAGTGTAAATCCGGTGCCCTGACTAATCTTAGGACTAACTTATTTTGAACATATAATCATAATTATATTCCACTGTGATTATGTCACTATAAATAAGATTAGCTATATGCTTGGGATTTAATAGAGTTTATATTAAACAAATAATCATGAAAATAAAACATATGAGCAAAGTGATTAACCAAGTCAAAAAATGATTTCTATTCTTTTATTGATAATAAAATGAGATTACAAATAATTTGAGTTTTAATTAGGGCATAAAACCCCAACAATGGGACAGGTGCAAGATCAGCTTGCTACCATGGACCAGGCGTGAGCTACCGCCCAGGAGGCCATTAATGAGGCTTTCAAAAAGCAAAGAAGAGATTTTCAAGAATTGATGGATCGACATGCCTAGGAGATGCAGGCCCGCCAGGAAGACATGGAACGCTGGACTAGGGAGGCTGTTGAATCCATCCGTAATTACATGCAAAAATAGCAAACTCAGTGTAGAGGGACTGCAACTAGTACTACTGCTAACAATATATTACATTTTTAAATATTATTTATTCATTTAAATAAAGAAGTATTACAATATTGATTAAAAACGCTTCAAAGGAAAATAAAATAAAACTAAAAACAATAAAATATTAATTAAATTTTTTAAAGGAGCTCTATTCCCTTCTGTAGATGTGAGGAAGGAATAGCCAATTTAAGATATCCTCTGTTTTTAGGACGTAGAGGAATTATAACCCAATTTTATTTTATATGACGGTGTTTTTAGTAGTTACCCTACCAGTTTTTAAACAATTCTAAATACTTTACAATGTAGAAAATTAAAGTTCAAAATGGTTAGTCGCACTCGTATATATGTGTGTGTATATATACATGCGTCCAATTGACTGTTTTAACTATGTTTTGGGCATTGTAAATTATTCATATTTTTTCAAAAACTGGTGTGTTGACGGTGAAATCTCGCCAACGAAATTAGATCGGAAAACTCAAAGGTAAGTTATGTGATGTTTATATAAGAACTAAGAATAAACTTTAAGGAAAAGTAAACACAGATAAATGATGGAGCAAGTCCTGGTATATTTCTCAATAGCCTCTCCTTACAATGAATTTTCCAACCCCTCATTCTGAGGGGTCAAGCCCCTTTTATAGCTGGGCTCTAATGGCCCCTTATACATGGTGGTCCCGTGAGACAAAATAGTACAAAAGTACCATGTCAGGGTAATAGCACAGGTGGCAGTGGTGTGGGAAGAGTGGTGGAGCAGAGGATCATAGTGTCAGCCTGGTACATAGTCAGAGGCGTGCATATAGTGCCTCCACTCTCTGGACTGATCCGTACCTCCACTACCTGTGTGGTACAGGTGTCAGGGTCATGCTCCTGTCCTCCCCATGGTTGTGCGTCATGCACCCGTACACGTACGGGTACCATGTACCCAATGGTTATTCCTCGTCCTACTAAGGGTAGGGAAGCTAAGGAAAAGAGATAAGGCTTCTTCAACGGGGCCTGCTGCGTGTGTGAGGAGGCATGACGCCTACAAATGAGATGAGGGGCTTATCTTGTGAAACCATAACTTTGCATCCCCCATACTACGAGGCTCCTGATACATGGCCGAAGGGTGTTTAGTGGAGGCTATGTTTCTTGAGGCCTTTGACGTGGCCGGTGAGCGAAGCGAGGCACACGTGGCCCTTGGACGAGGCCTTTGGGGGCGAGGTGAGGTGACCTTACTGCGAGCCCTTGGTGCGCGCGGGGCGCGCGGGTGCGCGGGGCGAGCGGGTGAGAGGCGCGAGGCGCGCGGGCGCGAGGCGCGAGAGGCGCGCGAGGCGCGAGAGGCGCGCGAGGCGCGAGAGGCGCGCGAGGCGCGAGGTGCGCGGGCGCGCGGGGCGCGAGGTGCGCGGGGTGCGCGGGGCGCGCGGGGCGCGCGGGCGCGAGGCGCGCGGGAGCGAGGCGCGAGGCGCGCGGGCGCGAGGCGCGAGGCGCGCGGGCGCGAGGCGCGAGGCGCGAGGCGCGCGGGCGCGAGGCGCGAGGCGCGCGGGGCGCGGGGCGCGCGGGGCGCGCGGGGCGCGGGGCGCGCGGGGCGCGCGGGGCGCGGGGCGCGCGGGGCGCGGGGCGCGCGGGGCGCGCGGGGCGCGGGGCGCGCGGGGCGCGCGGGGCGCGCGGGGCGCGCGGGGCGCGCGGCGCGCGGCGCGCGGCGCGCGGCGCGCGGGCGCGCGGCGCGCGCGGCGCGCGCAGGCAGCGTGCGCGAGACGCTTGGGTCATTTTGGTCAATTTGAGCAGGGTCATTTTGAGCAATAATTTGAGGGTTCAAATGGACTTCAAACATGGTTGCCTTGGACCTTCCGGAGACCTTAGGCATTAGATGTGGGTTCTTTACCGGTGTTGAATTTTGAGCATCCACACTTGCCCCCCAGTCTAGGAGAGGACCTTTAGGTGCTCTGGTAGACTATTCTCTTTAATTCTTATATCTCCATGCGAGGCTTATACTGTGGCTCAGCGATTTGCCGACTCAGCTCTTAACCTTTCCATGTCTAATGCCGAGAGGGACCGTCTTGCGGTTCGGGTCTAGGAGCTTGCTGAAACCAGGTCTATGTTAGAAAGGGCCTTGGCGAAAATTTCTTCCTCATCGAAAAAGTAGGAGAGGGCAATTGCCAAGGCCACGATGTTGCTGGAATAGGTCACCAGCCTAGCAGCCGAACTCCAGGGTGCCGAACTCAGGGCCCTTAGAATGTCTCGCAACTCTAGGCGACCCTTTGGGATCTATGTTTGGATGCGTGAGTCTATGCATGCCGGACACGAGAAGTTTAGCGAGGCCGCCCCCATGCGATTACTTGGAGGCAGGGCGCGATGTCTCGCATAGAGACGATGCGCGTAGGAGGCTAGTCGTGAGCCTTGCGTAGCGAGGGTTGCTCTCTTGGATGGAATTCACAAAAGAAGAATTCCTACATTCACAGCTCTGGTGCCCTCGACATCTCTTAGCGTCAAGATAAGCGGGGCCTCGCCATGGGAGGGCCTCGTGCCCCTGTCCTCTCATGATGCGTAGCTTGGCCTCTTAGCCTAGCTAGGGCATACTTCACGGCTCGTAAGGTGATGCTTTCCTTGGGACAATCTTCCAGTTTCACAAGACTTACATGTCAGAGCCTGATAATGTGACTAAGCGACCTTTAGTCTTGTATTTTAACCATGCACTGGAGATTTTTTTTTTTTTATATATTTGTCATTCTCGAGGTCCTTTGGAGGCCATGCGAAAGGTGGTTCGATAGGTCTCTCTTTGGTGGACCTTGATCGTATCTATAAGGATATATTGACCCCTTGGGTTCTAGTTATCCTTTTATATGTTTTTGCGCGCGCTTATTATATCTTGCGAGAAGCGTCCTTCTCGTCATTAGGCATAGTACTATTTTTGCAAGCGTCTTCTTTGAAACCCTTTTTGCAAGCGTCTTCTTTGAGACCCTTTTTGCAGGCGTCTACTTTGGAGACCCTTTTTGCAGGCATTTACTTTGGAGACCCTTTTTGCAAGCGTCTACTTTGGAGACCCTTTTTGAATTTTTGAGGTGATCTCCCCTCGGGTCGGGACTTTTCATGGCTAGATGGTCTTCGTTCAATCTCAAGCTTGGTTAGCGCCCCCTCTAGCACGACGCCCCCTTCTATATGGAATCTTCAGACGTATTGGTAGTAGGGCAACTGAAGGAAGGTTCGCTTTCTTCCACATATAAGTTCTTATGGCCCTCTTCCACACGTATGTACTTCTGTGCTCTTTCGAAGAAGTCTTCCAAATTCGAAACTTCTCTTTTGAGCATGCTACCCCACAACTTGCTTTCTGGACGAACTCCGGCTGTAATAGCCATCTTGTGCTCCGCTTTGGTTAAACCTATCACCTTTGTAGCTTCTATACTGAACCTATGGATGTAGTCCTTCAGACTTTCATGCTCGCCTTGATTTATGTTAGCGAGGCTGGTAGTTGGCATGACATAATCACAGGCTGCATGGTGTTGTTGGAGAAATTCATCAGAGAATTGTTGCCATGATTTGATTGTTCCTGGCCTTAGCCTCTTGAACCACTTATACGCCACTCCTTTAAGCGTAACGACGAAGCAATGACACTTTGCCCTGTTATTGACCCCCCTTAACCTCATCAGACTATTGAAGGAGTCTAAATGATATTTAGGGTCAGCAGTACCCTCGTACGGAGTCATGCGAGGCTCTCTGAAGCCAGTGGGCATTCGCTCAACCTGAATCTCCCTTGTGAAGGGTGACTCACGGTCAAATTCTTCATCATCCATGTACCCCCCAAGTGCAGTGGTGATCTTGCCCCGAGGGCTTCGCATTTTGGTGTCTAGTCCCCTCCTCTTTTTGCATAAGGAGTTTTGCGTGCTCTCGGGCTGATCCCTTGCCTTGGTTGTGTCCCTCGGGGGAACCGCGGGGGGTACGTCTCTTACTTCTGACCTCTCTCCATGGGGCTCTTTTCTTAGGCCAGGGGGTGCTTCTTGTGAGGGGACTTCGGCCTCGTTCCTACGACCATCATCTTCCCTCCGCCTTGGCTCCTGGGGACATTTCATTGGCCTAGGTCCCTCCTGGTACTTTGTCTGGGGGGTTTTGCTGGTGGAAATTTTGGTTCCCCCATTGTCTACGGGGACAGTGCTTTCCCCTTTTTCATACTCCTTCCCTTTACGCTTAGGGAGGGGTATGCTTGACTTCCCTTGTAGTAGGTCATTTAAAACCTCCTGCATGTTCTCTATCATGGTTTCCAGCCTTCGAGTCTTTTTACGCAACTCGTGAATCTCGCCCTTGTAGAAGTGCTTCCTTGAGTAGGAACTTACCGGGCGTACCCCGGGACCCTTGCCTAGCCAGTGTGTCGAGGGACCGGGGTCCTGGTGGCCTGAGTGTGGGGTCAACCGGGGCCGATTAAGTGGATGCACTAGTGGTTCTGAATGACCTCCGTTGGGCTGGATAGCTGGGGACGATGCTTCCCTCTCCTCCCCTGGGGGAAGAGGTTCTTCCGGCCCACCTCCATGCCCGGGCGGAGGGGAGTCTTTCTTGGAGGCCCTTCGCTCTACTTCGTCTCGGTGAGCCTCAACCTCTTGTATTTGCCGTAGGCGTTTTGAACGTCTTAGCATCTTTCTTTTTTGGAAGTGATGGAAGAACACTGGCTTGATGCTTGTTCTTCCCACAGACGGCGCCAAACTGTTGACGGTGAAATCTCGCCAACGAAATTAGATCGGAAAACTCAAAGGTAAGTTATGTGATGTTTATATAAGAACTAAGAATAAACTTTAAGGAAAAGTAAACACAGATAAATGATGGAGCAAGTCCTGGTATATTTCTCAATAGCCTCTCCTTACAATGAATTTTCCAACCCCTCATTCTGAGGGGTCAAGCCCCTTTTATAGCTGGGCTCTAATGGCCCCTTATACATGGTGGTCCCGTGAGACAAAATAGTACAAAAGTACCATGTCAGGGTAATAGCACAGGTGGCAGTGGTGTGGGAAGAGTGGTGGAGCAGAGGATCATAGTGTCAGCCTGGTACATAGTCAGAGGCGTGCATATAGTGCCTCCACTCTCTGGACTGATCCGTACCTCCACTACCTGTGTGGTACAGGTGTCAGGGTCATGCTCCTGTCCTCCCCATGGTTGTGCGTCATGCACCCGTACACGTACGGGTACCATGTACCCAATGGTTATTCCTCGTCCTACTAAGGGTAGGGAAGCTAAGGAAAAGAGATAAGGCTTCTTCAACGGGGCCTGCTGCGTGTGTGAGGAGGCATGACGCCTACAAATGAGATGAGGGGCTTATCTTGTGAAACCATAACTTTGCATCCCCCATACTACGAGGCTCCTGATACATGGCCGAAGGGTGTTTAGTGGAGGCTATGTTTCTTGAGGCCTTTGACGTGGCCGGTGAGCGAAGCGAGGCACACGTGGCCCTTGGACGAGGCCTTTGGGGGCGAGGTGAGGTGACCTTACTGCGAGCCCTTGGTGCGCGCGGGGCGCGCGGGTGCGCGGGGCGCGCGGGTGCGCGGGGCGCGCGGGTGCGCGGGGCGCGCGGGGAGAGGCGCGCGGGTGCGCGGGCGCGCGGGTGCGCGGGCGCGCGGCGCGCGGGCGCGCGGTGCGCGGGCGCGCGGCGCGCGGGCGCGCGGGCGCGCGGCGCGCGGGCGCGCGGGCGCGCGGCGCGCGGGCGCGGGGCGCGCGGGCGCGCGGGCGCGCGGCGCGCGGGCGCGCGGCGCGCGGGCGCGCGGGCGCGCGGCGCGCGGGCGCGCGGCGCGCGGGCGCGCGGCGCGCGGGCGCGCGGCGCGCGGGCGCGCGGCGCGCGGGCGCGCGGCGCGCGGGCGCGCGGCGCGCGGGCGCGCGGCGCGCGGGCGCGCGGCGCGCGGGCGCGGCGCGCGGGCGCGGGGCGCGCGGGCGCGCGGCGCGCGGGCGCGGGGCGCGCGGCGCGCGGGCGCGAGGCGCGAGGCGCGCGGGCGCGAGGCGCGTGGGGTGCGCGCGCAGGCAGCGTGCGCGAGACGCTTGGGTCATTTTGGTCAATTTGAGCAGGGTCATTTTGAGCAATAATTTGAGGGTTCAAATGGACTTCAAACATGGTTGCCTTGGACCTTCCGGAGACCTTAGGCATTAAATGTGGGTTCTTTACCGGTGTTGAATTTTGAGCATCCACATGGTGGAATATTTACTATAATTACAATATACATCTTCATATAAAAAAAATTGGGTTATAATTTCTCTAAGTACAAAAACAGAGAAGCCCCGTTAAAGACTAAATGTGTACCTCTACTATAGAATTTCCCTATAAATATTAAGCATTTGATGGTCATTTATTTTAATATATTTTTCTATTATTTTAAAGAATTCTTTATTTTACAACTACTGTTGAAAGTGTTCTTATTCAAATTTAATATAAGGGAGCATACTTTTATAGTAATCAAAGTTTAAGAGATAAAAATGTTAATTTTTTACATAAAAAATTTACGTGACAATGCCACATCAAAATTTAAATGAATAAATAGAATGAAAACTAACATAATTACTATATTCTATAAATGAAAAAATTCAAGAAAAAATTTCAACAATCCATATATATTAGAAGACACGTTCTGATACTCTTAATGTCGTCGGAGAAAACTGTTAATTATTCTTTAAATTAATTTGAACCAAAAAAAAAGGCACAAGAACATGCTCTACTATAATCCTGACCGTACGTGAATGAGGGTGATTGATTGATTTAACAGCACAGATCAAAACACTTAAATGGGTCCATGGGTTTACATCAGGTCTGGTAGTGGGCCCAGCTGACCCAATACACTCAACAACTCATTATTCAGCTGGTATCTTCGCCCGGTCCACCTTCGATCACACGGGCCTGACACGTTTCCCTGCATCGATTTTTCCTTCGTTGTTTAAAAAATAAAATTGTCAGTCACGTGGGAACGGTATGCCACGCGCGTCACGTCGCATTTCATGTCAGCTATGGCCTCTCCTTTCTGTCGCGCGTATCTTAGTTGGTCATTTTTAATTTACCGTATATGTCACTTTTTTTTTTATCACAATAACAAAATTGCCACTCGTGTGAGTTTAACATTTATTTTTTAAAATATGGTAAATAATTAGTAGAATTTATGTACGAAATAATGGAATAAAAAGAGTATTAAAGAAATTAGGAATCAAAATGCATTTAGCTTTTCTAAAGTTATTATTTGAAATGTTAATGTGGTTAATGTTCTATAATCTTCTCATTTATAGAGTAACTAATGAAAATAAATATTTTTAATATTATTTTACAAAAATGACAATTTTTAATGATTATTTCTAAAATAACATTATGACAAACTATCGAATATTTTAAATAAATTGAAAAGTGTATAAATAATGCTACTTTATAAGAAAAATTAATTTAACAAGATGATATTGATAAGTGTAATTTTAATTATATATTATTAATTTTCTTTGGCTTAGAATTTGTTAATTTTTAGTTATTTTAATTTTATTTTTGGTATTATGTGATTTTTGGGCTATAAATAATTTTAGGAGTAAAAATACACATTTATTATTATTAAAATAAATTGAATTTGAATTAATATTTCTATGAATTTAATTTAATAAATTTTTTATTTAGAAATATTTGTTTTTGATTTTATTTATTTGGTTTTATAGGAAAGTATGATATTTTTATAAAGAAAATAAAAAAGTTGGAGCATAATCCTGTGAGAGCTGGAGCTGAAACTTCATGAGTGATTTTGACATTATTTTTAACTATATTTTGAGAATTAGAACATAAATAAAAGTTGTATATCTTTTTATTTTTTCTTAGCTTTCCATAACATATTGAATTGTCCAATTTTTAGTTATATCGAGAGAGATAGGACCAAAATACGACCATTTGCGTTGGAAAAATCTATTTTTTGAGGACCACGAAAATATCATATTTTAAATCCAAATTTGCAACAAATTACCATAGAATTTGAAAATTTGAGATATCATTTTAAGTTTTAGATTTATATTTTAAATTAATTAGTATGAGATTATTATAAATAGAGGTCTTGAATGACATTCTTTCCTACACTTTTTCTTTTAGTAAGTTTTATGTTTTTTATTTAATTATGTTTTGCTAAGCTTTTATTTAATTAAAGGTGATTTCAAAGCCCTACATAAGTTTTATTTATTTATTGGTGATTATGATTTCCTCTTTCCATCTATATCAAATTGCTTATATTTTTCTATACTTGATTTCATGATTATTGTTTTTATCTTAATTAGATGGGCACTGAATATGGTTTTGCTTTAGTCTACTATCATTTTAGGGTTTCTATTCACCTAATCGTTTAGAATTCTAAGATTTTGTGATAATTTGCAATTATGGGTTGTTTACCGAGTTTTTCGGAAACCTTAATAATAGAATATTAGAGAGCATAGAAGAAAGGATTTGAGGAGTAAAGACAAGGTTTTTACGTGGTTGGGGCGTTAATAAGCCTTAGTCCACGAGATAGTTGTATTAGAGCTTAGAGGTTCTTTGACAATGGAGTTTTTCTACAAGTTTGAGCAGAGCAGAGTAACTGCTTACAATTCAAATCCAGATCCCCTTCTCAGTGTACCGCTATTCGTATTTATAGGCACAAGAGTGCACCGGGCTTGGGCCGGGCTGACCCGGGCCCAATAAATGCGTAAATACCATTAGCTTCTCTGATGGGAGTCCAATACAAAGGATTAAAATAAGAAATGTATAGTAAGCTAAGCCCATTGGGCCAAACTAAATAATATCTTATTCTAAAGCATGAGACAAACTGGAGTTTCAGACTGGGTTCTCTGGGCTACGAGGAGGATTTGGGGGACAAGATCGGTCAGAGTTGTGGCGGCGCAATTCTGAACCAACGACGTACAATCCCAAGGCACCCTCTTCTGCAGGCTTAAGCGTGGGGACAACCCCCACGCTTCATGGGACGATGCTAGTATCTTGGGCACTTTACCTCCCCAACCTCGAACCACCGACCCGGGTTCGTTTACCCACGTCCCCCTCCGTTCACCAAGGTCCCGGGCCATTTACCAAGGCCCTGAACTGTTTACTAGTATCCAGGTCTGTCCGCAGAGATCCCGGCTCCCATCTTGGTTTTGCGAGCCAAGACCTTATCTTCCGCGCCTCGGGACGTTGGGGGGAGCGGTCCTGGGACCATACCACCTACTCCAAGATGCTCTTTGGGCCTTTCCCGGGCTCAGGCTGCCAACATCCGTTTTCCTCTCGCCAAATGGGCCTGACCTGGGCCTTAACTCCAAATCGGGCGGCCCACGGGCTTAGAGTGTGGACTCGGACACCCGGGAAGAAACGGGGATAACAATTACCCCCCAAGCCTTCATTTGGGCTCACATGGTGGAAGCTTGTCTCCCTCCCAGACTATCTTGTCACTTCCCGGTTCATTTCTAAGGCGACGGGCCCGTAGGTGAGGGGCATTGCGTGCTAAACAATCATGGAATTAAACCCTGCTACGATTCCCTGGGCTGAATCCAAGGGGCCCAAACCGTTTACCAGGATTCGGGTTCATTTACCAGAGTCGTGGTTCATTACGAAGGGTGCACGTGTCCCCTTGCCACTGGCGCATCGATGGTACTAGGTCTTGAAAGGTCAGCAAACACCCTACTGGTTACTGCTCTAGGGGCTAATGTGTTGGCTCGGTCTACAAAGCGTCCCATTCGCACGAGTGTTCCCATTATTACCTCTGCGACAAGGTGGACCGTTGGATGGGGCGACCTTTGAGGTGCCCTTTTTCTGGGCCGTTGGATCGGGGCGGCGCGGATCATGCCTCGGGGGTACCGTGATCCAGTACTCGAGTAGATCCATTAATGTCCATGCACGATCTAGGACCGTCCGATCGGGGGGATCGCGCCTAACCGTCAGATCACAACAGCCTTTTGGCTCTTATAAATAGTCTCAGGTTTTAATTTGAAATCTTTACATTCTCATAAAAGAAAAACACTTAAAGGATCTTTTATGACCGAGCTTGTCGACGATATTTTCCATCGTCTTCGTCGTCTCCTGTTCCCTACGCGCCCGGTATCCACACCTTCGCCTGAGCAGACGACATCGACCTTCCCCATAAACGAGATTTTGGGCCGCATTCAACTGTTCAAAGTCGTGATTCTACCGTCGCTACCGCCAGAAACCCACCATTCTTCACGACCAGCCTTTTACAGTAAGTTTTCCTGACTTTTGCTTTTATTTTCCCGCGCTTTCCATATCGTCACATTTGTCTGTTTACGCTGTTAAATCTTGCCTGCGTTTAGATTGGTTCTGGGTGCCCTAGAGTAGGTTAGGAAAAGAAAACTAGTCCGGACTGTCCCAGATCCCCTTGGGCTCGGGTGGTTCCCGGACGAGTTGCCATAAGCTGGCTTAGGAGAACAGCCAGATCCTTTCCTTTTCTTTTTTGTTCCCGATCAAGGTTCCGCGTCTTCTTAGTGATCCCAGACCTGATCCAGAGGGGACTCCCCCAAGCAGTTCGTAGGAGAGCCCCCGTACCTTAACCGAACTTCTTGGTTTTTGGTGTTGACTGCTTGGTTGTTTGTTTTGTTCTGTTTTGCTCCTAGATCATCAGCCATGACCTCAGACGTCACCATTCACTCGGAAGAACAAGTTAACACGGCCCCTATCGCTCTATCCGGGTCCAAGACTCCCAGAGGCAACAGGTGGGAGATGGACGTGGTGCCGAACCTGTTTCGAAACTACCGGATGCTGTAAGCCCTAGAGAAGTGTTTGGACGTGGAGTCGACTCTCGGACTATTCTATAACTACCTGGTTAGAAGAGAGGAGAAGGCTCACACCAGCGTGGGTGAGTTTGGGGCTTGGAGTGTAGGCCACATCAGTGCGGGAGCAACTCTCCCGCCCCATGACTACTTCGTGTAATTCCTCAAATTTGTGGGGATTGCGTGGTTCCAAATCCTGCCTCAAGCGTACCGGCTACTCGCAGGATGAAGCGTCTTTTGCATCGCGAAGCAGATCTCGGATCCGACCCCGGCAGAAGTGCTGTATATCTACAAGCTGGAGCCGCAGGTCAACGTTAAGGACAAGACCGTGGACGACTTCTATAGGCTAAAACCGTGGGGCAACTACGCCGCTCCTACCAGCACCTGGAAGCATCCCCCAGACGTCAGACATTACTGGTTCATGACATCCAGGTTTCTTATAGAAAAGAACCCCACGCTGATGCTCGACTTCCAACGAGTGGGTAAGTGGTTTCTCATTCCCTAGTTTCCTTTTTGTCTTCGCTTTTTATTCCTCATTCCCAACTCATTGCCTTGGGTGGCAGGACCCTATGCCCAGTCTCCCCTCATTCAGTTCATCTTGGACAAGAAGAAATTCTACTCCGAGCTAAGCGCGGAGGATTTGGACATGGAGGGCTACGTCAACACCGACAACCTCCAAGTGGTCGGGATGCTAGCGACCAACCAAACGATCAAGGCCCCAAGCCTCCGGGGGATACAATGTGAGAAAGACCTCACATTGAGGGAAGCGCTGGCCCTTGAGCATATGAGAGCGGTAGAGGACGCGGCTCGGGCAGACGCGGACAAAAGGAAAAGGTACCAGGCTCAGTAGAGGGAGAGTGCCACCTCTGAGGAGCTGGAAGCCCTCTTTGACGAGGCCCGACCAAACACGGGGACCCCCGGTGCTAGTGTATCAAGGCTAGGTAATTCACCTTTGCTTTTGACTTATGCTCCCCGACTTGGGGACTTAGTTAGGGATAGACTAGTTTATCGAGGCCCCCTGTTCGGGGTTGATGGGGAGATGAGGCCTTCGTCCCCCATCACTGTCGATTCATAAACTCTCATGTATTCGTCTGGGTTCCTTCAGTATGGGAACTTCCTATACCCAGATGACATGGGAGATCGAATCCATTCCTTCGCCTTAGGAGAATTGAGTCGAGTCTGAGGCCTAGACAAGGGTTCATCCAGGGCTATTCTTAGTTTTTTTATTACTCATTCGCATTGATCTGCTTATTTTGCTAACCCCTTTTTGTTTGTGTTTGTTCCAGAAGATTCCGACATGTCCAACCTCGTGGACAAAATGAAACAGGCCTTGGAGATCCGAGCTGCCAAGGCGAAGGCTTCGGCCAAGAAAGCAGATAGAGGTGCGCCCAAGTTGAAGCCGGTGCTGGAATCTCATTCCGTCGAGGAGGCATTAACCGTGGTCCCAATCACGACCAGTCGGAGTTCTGGGAAGAGAGCCGCGGAGTCAGGTGCGGGCGACGCCACGGCAAGGGTGAAGAGGGCCCAGACCAAAGGTGTTGGCTCGGCCGAGGAATCTTCCCAGGAGAGTCATCTCACCGCCAAGGAAATCCTGGAAGGGCTCGCGCTCCCAGTCCATCCGGCTCTACCCGAAGAGGGGGAGGCAGTCCTGCGGGACGAGCAGTCCAAGCTGGTGATCCGGACTTGGGAGAATGGTCGGGAGAAAAGAGAGGAGGTCTACCAGGCCCTGATAATTCGCCGTCAGGTTGAGTTCTCAGAGCGCCCAGCAGCATTTAGTGCTCCCCAGCCGATCGTGGACCGGCTGGTTGCCGAGATAGGATTTCGACCCAAACTGGGGTAGGACACGGCTCCGTTCGCGATGGACTTGTTGGACCAGGTATGGAACACCATGTCCAACCTTCAGCTAAAATGGTATGCCACCATCGCCAACTAGGACATGTTGTTCATCTCCCAGGCCCTCCGCCATCAAGCCTCGGCTGTAAGTTATCCGTTTACATCTCTTTTTTCTCCTTGCACTTCTAGTTCAGATTTTTCTAACTTTAATTTGTTCTGGGACGCTCTACTGGCTCATCGAAATGCCGACTTGGCGACCGAGATTTCCATGAAGATGGAGACGATCCAACTGGAGTTGGAGGCGGCCATGAACCAGCGGGAAGCTGCTAAGGAATCCCTGGCCAAGGAGGTTGAAGAGGATTCCCAGACTAAGTTTCAACTTTAAGAGACTATGTCCCGGAGAGAAGCCAAGACTGGCAAGCTGGTGGCTAGTGTAGAGGCGGAGCTCCTCCGAGTAAAGGCTCTGCAGGAGGCGGTCGTAGCCCAGTCTACCCAGGATCAAGAGAGGATCACCGGTTTGGAGTGCCAAGTCCATGAATTGGACGAGTTGCTCCAACAGGAGGTGAAGGCGCACGATGAGACCTGTCGCGAGAAAGAACAGGCAGATGCAATGTTGGAGGTTACCTTCGACGAGGCTATCTACATGGCCTGGCTTCAGGACAAAAACATGAACCACCTGCTCTACCCTGACCCTGCCGCGAAGAGGGCTGAATTTGAGGCCAAGGAGAAAGCTGACGCGGAGCCCCTGGACGAGGAAGAGGCAGATGAAGCCGTCCCGGATGCATCAAGGCGTGGCAAAGCCTAGGCTTGGGTCCCTTTTTTATTTTTCTTTCTCTTTAATTTTGTAACACTTTTATGGATGTGGGTGGGTCTGAGACAATTTTTGTGTTCTTATTTACTTTGTTTCTATTCGTTAAGCTTTCACCAAGTGTTTTACCACTATTCATGATTGAGTCGAGTGTTTGGTCCCAGTTCCAACGGCCGGGAACTCTTCTGGTGACCCGTCTTCGGATCTCCATGGCCTGGACTAGATTATTCCTGATTTTCTTTGTCCAGTTCCCCGTGTTGAAAATCTGACGCTCTGGATCGTCGAGGATTAGTTGATTAGTTTGTTTTGAACCCTAGGTTAGGTTCTCATGGCCTGGGTTATTTCTAAGACTAATTTTAGACAACTTATACCTGGGGTTTGCGTTATAATAATCCTGTGCTACTGAAGGAATGACGCGGACGGGTATTTAGTTATTTGGGACCACATACGGTCAACCAAGTTTTAGGTATTTTATATCCTCGGGACATGCATGTCCGGGTTAGGACCAGGGCTAGCCCGTACGTCCTACTGGATATTTAACCTCCCGGACTGCGCTCGTCCGGGCCGAGACCAGGCCTGAGCCTCAGGTCCTATATATTGTACCCTCGGACTGCATATGTTCGGGTCGGGACCAGACCTGAGCCTTAGGTCCATTTGGGCCTTCACCCCCCAGACCCTGTTGGTCCAGGTTGGGACTAGGCCTGAGCCTTACGTCCATTTGGGCTTTCACCCACCAGACCTTGTCGGTCTGGGTTGGGACTAGGCCTGAGCCTTACGTCCACTTGGGCTTCCTGAGGTCTGGGATTTGTTTATTTGTTTATAATGGATATACCCTCCCCCCCCCCCCCCCCCAAGTGAGCAAAGACTGGTCTTGGGTCACTTGCTTATGGATGTTAGAGAATATATGTCATTGCTCAATGGAAATATGGAAAATCCAAAATACAACTCTATGCAAAAAATACAATAGACAAGGTAATTGATTAAATAAATATTACAACTCAATTGCTCAAAATACAAGTAACTACAAAGATGTAGAAGAAGAAGATTACAAACTCAAAACAATAATAATACAAGTAAATAAGATCAACAAGATCAAAAGAATGAAAATAAAACCAATAAAAAGGGACAAACTCTCACACAACCAAAGTGTAGAGTAGTGGGGATCACCAACTTGAACAAGGTTCAAAACCTTTGTCCAAAAGCTTATTTTCCCCTATTCTCTAAGCACTAAGGGATCTCTCAAGGAAATAGCTCTCTTGAATTATCAAGCCTCTATGGTGTATTTTCCAGCCAAGTGCTTTGTGGATGGAAAATGGTGTGTCTTTCAAGTGAGATATAGGCTCCTATTTATAAAGTTTAGAGACACCCTTTGAATTTCAAATTCCACTGACCCCCATGGCTGTTACCAATGTTTAATTGGATTAATATGGAATTAAAAACGAGATTTGGGAGTTATTTGAGTTTTTTGAGTTGTTCAATAAAGATTGAAAAAAGTGAAAAAAATGGTCAGTTTTGGCCTGTGGCTGCGGCCACTAATCTCTGTCCCACTAGCCACGCCCACCAACATTCAATGGTCGCGGCCACTAACTATTTTCAACACTTAAAAATGTGTTGTTTTTCCAAACGGTTCTAAGCCCTCCCAAATGATTTTTTAACTCCCAAAATATATTATTGGGGTTAAAATCATATCTCTTACAGCCATTTCACATATGGCTTTATGAAATTCATCTCAATATTGTGTAACACCAAATTTACACAATAAAGGGTAATATTTGGAAGTTACAAATTTGTAACACCAAATATGTTACATTATTTGAATATATCTCATATATCTAAATATTGTAACTCTCTATTATATGTTACAATATGTGACACTTTTTGTCACACTTATTTAATCTAAAACATTATATTATAATATAATATAATATAACATTATATTATAAAATAATATAACATTCTCCCACTAGATTAAATAGTTATCTATTGTAACACTCATTTAATCAATCATTATATTTTAAAATATAACATATCCCCCACTTGATTAAGTAAGAACTCTCTCTTATAGGAGTCGTTGCATTAGTGCATAAAGCAAAGTGTTTTTCAACTTGAACTTTACTATAGTGTAATTATCACAAAATTTGTCGAAAATTTGGTTGCACTAGGCATTGAACCATCTTTTCATGATAACAAATCGGTGATAACACACACACCTTTGCGATGTTCACTTGAGACCTCTATGTCTCACTTTGCACCGTTAATGCCCATGTGCACTTTCCATTCATGGACGTTCATGAGAATACTCCCAATTCTCATGAGAGGCGGCTCCACCCCTGGGTCCATATAGGTAGAATTCTTACAATATTTTGTTACCAAAAATACTTGTCTTCACAAGACTGAATTCTATTAAAAAACCTTTCGGTTTTAACTCTCAACTTGGTAACACACAAGTACTCAATATCTCAGATGGGAGTTGTTTTGAGTACAACTAATATTCACTTTATTGACTTGTTGTTACCTTTTGAACCTAACACTAGTTGAATAACTAGTGTTAATATAGGTTACCATCAATCGTGAATCTCTTTAGGGAGTTTAAGTCCCATCCCTCGAGATGATGCAGCCACTAAACCCCTCGTTAGTGGCTTAGTGAAAGGATCCGCCAGATTTTCACTTGTTCTGACATAGGATATTGAGATGACTCATCTTTGAATCAATTCTCTTACATATCCATGTCTTAGACTAATATGTCTAGACTTCCCATTATACACTCTGTTGTATGCTTTAGCCAATGTCACTTGGCTATCACAATGTGTCGATATAGTAGATACATTCTCTTTGATTAGGGAAATCTCTATCAACAGATCCCTTAACCATTCGACCTCTTTGCCGGTAGCAGCTAGAGCTATGAACTCTGCTTCCATAGTGGAATGAGATATACATGTTTGTTTCTTGGAACCCCAAGAAATTGCACCTCCACCAAGTGTAAATACCCAACCAGTTGTCCCCAAGATTGGATATCCAACTTGCATTTGTATATCCTTTTAAAATTGAAGGAAATTTGGAGTAGTGAAGGCTTAGTCCTTTGGTTTTCTTGAGATAACCTAGGACTCTTCCAATTGCCTTCCAGTGATCCACACTTGGATTACTTGTAAACCTACTAAGTTTACTTACCGCAAATGCTATATCAGGTCTAGTACATTGGGCAGCGTACATTAGACTCCCTATAGCACTAGCGTACTCCAATTGAGCCACCACTCTTCCTTCATTCTTCTTTAGTTTTACACTATGATCGAATGGAGTATTGGCATCTTTAACCTTGAGATGGTTAAATTTGTTCAATACTTTCTCAACATAGTGGGCTTGCCCTAACGCAAAACCCCCACTATGTTTCTTTACTTTGATACCAAGTATGGTGTCAACTTCTCCAAGATCTTTCATCTTGAAGGTTGATGATAGAAACCTCTTCGTTTCTTCTATCCCTTTCATGCTATTACTTTGAATAAGCATGTCATCCACATATAAGCAAACAATGATCACATATCCCTTACAAGTTTTGGAATACAAACACTTGTCTCCATTGTTATGTCTAAACCCATTAGACATAATGGCTTGATCAAATTTCTCATGCCATTGCTTAGGAGCTTGTTTCAATCCATATAAGGATTTTACAAGTCTACATACTTTATGTTCATATTTTGGTAGGACAAATCCTTCGGGTTGTTGCATATAGACCTCCTCATTGAGGTCACCATTAAGGAATGTAGTTTTGACATCCATTTGATGAACATACAAGTTGTGTATAGAAGCTAATGCGAACAAAATTCTTATAGAAGTTGTTCTTGCAACAGGCGCATAGGTATCGAAATAATCGATACCCTCCTTTTGCCTAAACCCTTTAGCTGCTAATCTAGCTTTAAAGGTTTGAATAGTGCTGTCAGTGTGGTATTTTCTCCTAAATACCCACTTACACCCAATTGGCTTAGACCCCGGTGGGAGGTTTACCAATTCCCAAGTGTTGTTGGAAAGAATGGAATCCATCTCATCATTGATGGCTTCTTTCCAAAATGCACTATCTCTCGATTGCATAGCTTCTCTATAAGTCTTAGGATCATCCTCAACGAGAAGTACAATAGGAATTTTCCTAATGACTTCCTCTCTATTTCCTTCTATATCATCCACTACTAGACTTTTATGATTTTTAAGCCTCTGACTTCTTCTAAGTTCAAAGGGTTGCTTTACATCCTTTGAGAATTCTCCTCTTGAGAATCAACTTTGGATGTAGAAGCTTGAGAATCGTTCTCATATAACAAATTCTCTTTTAGAGATGTTGAAGCTGGAGAATTGTTGTCACATAACATATTCTCAAAAAATTAAACTTCTCTAGATTCAATCACAATATTAGACTCTAAATCTAATAGCCTATAAGCTTTACTATTGTTGGCATAACCAACAAAAACACACTTTATGGCTCTTGAACCTAACTTTATTCTATTAGGTTCGTTTTTCTTGCAATATGCAAGACACCCCCACACTTTGAAGTATCCTATGTTGGGTTTTCTTCCTTTCCATAACTCATATGGAGATATCTCATTTTTCTTCATCGGTATTCGATTAAGAATGTGACAAGCGGTTAAAAGCGCTTCACCCCATAAGTTGAAGTTCAACTTAGAAAACACCAACATAGAATTTATCATCTCTAGATAAGTCCTATTTTTTCTTTCGGCAACACCATTGTATTGTGGTGTATAAGGTGCAGTGCACTCATGAATTATACCATTTTCTTCACAAAATGTATTGAATTCATTAGAGAAGTACTCTCCTCCTCTATCACTTCTTAGCACCTTAATCTTTTTATTTAGTTGATTTTCAACTTCTAATTTATACAATTTAAAAACATCAAAAGTTTCATCT
This sequence comes from Humulus lupulus, assembly GCF_963169125.1. NCBI lineage: Eukaryota > Viridiplantae > Streptophyta > Magnoliopsida > Rosales > Cannabaceae > Humulus > Humulus lupulus. Next base: position 208,529,165 of record NC_084796.1, read on the forward strand.
TTATGCTTTAAAAGAAACACATAGGTATATCTACTAAAATCATCTATAAAAGTAAGAAAATACATTTTCCACCTCTAGTTAAAACACCATTTAATTCACAAAGATCACCATGGATTAAATCTAGTAAATTAGATGATCTTTCTACACTAGGAAATGGTTTCTTAATCATTTTTGCCTTAACACATGTTTCACATTTACCATAGTTTTAATATTGCATGCAATCATACCACATTAACTACTCCTTTCATGGTTGAAAAACCTATATGCGATAGTCTAAGATGCCACAAAAATAAAGAATCAAACTCAACAGTATAGGCAGAATTAGCATTTTTATTAATAAGATTGAAAGTTACATCATTGGTGCACAATTTAACCATGCCCTCACAAGAGTACCATTTTCCCAAAAATACATTTTATTTGGTAAATATAAGTTTACCGGACTCAAAAACGACTTTAATGCCGGGCTTGCCAAGCAAATCACCACTTACCAAGTTTCTACTCATTTCGGGAACATAATGTACATTCACTAATGTAACTTTCTTGCCGGAGGTGAAAAAGACTTCAATGACACCTTTGCCAAGTACCTTGGATTTGCCCTCATTGCCCATTTGAATCTCATGGTTGCCCTTTGACTCTTCAAAGGTCTTGAACAATGATTTGTCATAGGTGACATGGACGGTGGCACATGTGTCATACCACCACCCTTTCACCTTGCCTTGGACCGCATTCACCTCACTAAGGGTAGCAACTATGTTTTCCTCTTGAATTGCTTTCACCTTAGGTCCTTGTTGGTTTTTTCTATGCCTACACTCTTTAGCATAGTGACCCTTTTTCCCACACACAAAGCAAGGACCTTTCTCACCCTTAAACTTGTTTGGGTTGGTTTTTGGACCCAAAGGTTTCTCGTTACCCTTTTTCTCTTTGTTTTTGGGATGTTTGGTTGTGACACCGCATTTGCTTTGGAAGTCTCTCCATTAGACCCCTCCACAAGTTTATCTCTACATATCGATTCCTCTTCAATTCGAATATGCTTTTGGATCTCCTCCAAAGAATAATCCTTATTTTTATGAATGATTCTTTTCCTATAGCTCTTCCAAGTTGGTGGTAATTTAGCCACTATAGCACCAACTTGAAAGGCCTCGGGAAGCTCAATCTTTAAAACTTTCAGTTTGTTAACAATTATTTGCAATTCATGAATTTGAGGAAGAATAGGTTTATCACCAAAAAATTTGAAATCAAAGTATTGAGATATCAAAAACTTTTTTGTACCTTCCTCTTCCGCCTTGAAGTTTTCTCAAGTGCATCCCATATCTCCTTGGCCGATTTGGTCTCGGTGTAGAGGTCATAGAGCCTATCGGAAAGGGCGTTGAGGATATGACCCCTACAAAGGAGATTGTCCTCCTCCCTCTTCCTTCTTTTCTCCACCTCCTCGTGAGTGTCCTTGTCGGATGGTGTTGGGAGAGGTTTTAGAGTGGATTCTAGGATGTAGGAAATTTTGAGAGTGGTCAAAAGGAATCTCACCTTGTCTTGCCACCTAGTGAAATTGGACCCATCAAACCTATCCAACCTCACTAGGTCTTGATTCATGATTTTGATGATCTCACCTTCCATTGAAACAAACAAGGATAAGCTTTTGAATGTTAGGAAAAATTAGATTGCCTCAATAGAAATATGGAAAAACCCAAATACAACTCTATGCAAAAAATACAATAGACAAGGTAATTGATTAAATAAATATTACAACTCAATTGCTCAAAATACAAGTAACTAGAAAGATCTAGAAGAAGAAGATTACAAACTCAAAACAATAATAATACAAGTAAATAAGATCAACAAGATCAAAAGAATGAAAATAAAACCAATAAAAAGGGACAAACTCTCACACAACCAAAGTGTAGAGTAGTGGGGATCACCAACTTGAACAAGGTTCAAAACCTTTGTCCAAAAGCTTATTTCCCCCTATCCTCTAACCACTGAGGGATCTCTCAAGGAAATAGCTCTCTGGAATTATCAAGGCTCTATGGTGTATTTTCCAGCCAAGTGCTTTGTGGATGGAAAATGGTGTGTCTTTCAAGTGAGTTATAGGCTCCTATTTATAGTAGGGCTGTGCAGAAATTTTTACAACCCGCCCAAACCAACCCGAAAAAACTGCCAAAAAACGCAACCCGAATAAACCGCCCAATTGTTTCATTGGGCGGGTTGAAAATATAACCCAACCCGCCCAATTAAGCATTATATATATATATATTTAATTAAATTTATATTTAAAAAAAATAAAACCTTACTGAACCATATTATTAACTTTGTCTCTCTGCCTCTTTTCTTTTTTTTCCCGTTTCTTTTCTTTCCTCTGGTGCCATCTCAGAGCTCATCTCTTTCTCTCCTCTCTCTCTCGACTTTCTCTCAAACATTGCAGAGCCTCCCTCCGGCGTGCCTTCTCTTCTTCAGTTTAAGCCTCCGGCGTCCCTTCTCTTCTTCAGCTCAAGCCTCCGGCGTGACGGCGTGACAGCGTTCCTTCTCTTCAGTTCAAGTCAAGCCTCGCTCGCTCCACGCAACAACATCAAACAGGTATTAAGAGTGAGGTTATCTTAAACTTCCGTTGCATTCCACCTTTGATCTCAATTTGGAAACTCAGTTTTGGTTTTGTTATATTATATTATTTGACCTGTTTAGAATTTACTTAACTAGCTTTGTGGTGTTTAATTTATATATATACACACAAATTTCTTGAATCAGCTTTTTCGAATTCACTCAAATATCACAATTAATCCTGCTGTGCTGTTTTTATTATATAACTACACTTCTTTCTAAGCCCAAACACAATACTAAACAGGAAGGAGTGTTAAACAGGAAGGAGTGTTAATAGAAACAAATAGAAACAGGTCAAATATTCTGGGTTTCTTCTTGTTCTGGTTTTTTAGTTTTCAAATTAATATATATTGGTCAAGAGCATTAAAATTTAAAAGAAGAGAGCCCAACAAAAAAGATCCACCATATGATTCGTTAGCACAGTCAATATTTAAAGTCAAAATAATTGGTGAATACTATGTCTGTTTAGTGTAAGTGATTGTCTGCCTTGTGAATGAGTTAATGTTGATTAATTAAGAGGCTGGGTTCATACATATAATTATAAAAAGACTTGAGACTTTAGATCGTCAACTATGAAAACTTGTTAAATAAAAATATATTTCCAACACTACTAGCCAAGCAATTATAAATATGAATTCTGGTGTGTTAAGAGATAAAAACAGTCTCATTTTTCTCTCTAAGAGAGTTTGTTAGTAGTTGTTGTTATTATTGTTTTGGTAAAATTTAACAAAAGAAGAATTAAGAGATAAACAACTGAAACTAATCTCTTCCTAATCATCTGCTCTGCCTCTAAGATTTAATCCCACATTAGTAGAAGCCAGTTAATATTTGTCTAATTATAAATTATAATAATAATTATTATTATGTTTTTTTTAATTTAATTTTCTCTTCTTTTTGATCCATAATTAGATAATTATATGATTTCAAACTCAATACCTTTACTGTGTAGAACCACACTTCACACACACACAGATGAATTTTGTTCATTCTTTTTCCTTTGTTGTTTTTGTCTTTTTGGCAGTACTTATTTGAGCAGTACTCAATATCTGATTTTTTTTATGGTTTGCATTTTTATTTGGTTTTCTCTTTTCATCTCACCTTGTGTTTGTGTTATGTTTATCATATACATTTAGATTAGAATGTGTATGATATATTTTTTTGCAGATAATTACATATGGAAATTGAAGATGAAAATGTGGATGATTTGGTGAAAGAATGGATTAAATATGTAGAGACTGAAGAAGGGGCTGCTGAAATCGAACGACCGCAAAAAAGGAAGAGGAAAGGGAAAAAAACATCAACTATTTGGGAACATTTTACTATGGTTAAGAAAAAATTAAAAGGTAAAAATAATCAAGAGGAAAAAGAAGAGGATAGAGCAGAGTGCAACTATTGTGGAGCTGATTATGCAGCTGATAGTTAGTATTGTGGGACTAGTACATTGTGGAGTCATGTTGAGAAAAAGTGCAGGAAGTGTCCATTTAGTGATTGGGTAGAGCAGAATAAGAAACAAACGATGATAACTCAATTTACAAAGAAGACTCCTGATTCTGAAGTTAACTCAAGTGGGACTACCACAATGAAGTTTAGTCAGAATAAAGTGAGAGAATTGATTAGCAAGTACTTCATTATTGATGAGCTTCCCTTTAGGCATATTGAAGGGAAAGGGTTTCGCTTGCTTGTTACTCATTTTTTTCCAAAATTTGACTTTCCTTCAAGATTTACAATTGCTCGTGATATCTACCAGTTGTTTTTGGAGGAAAAGAAAAAATTGAGAAATGAATTTGTCAATCGTAGGTTGTCTTTAACTACTGATTGTTGGACTTCCATACAAAATATTAGTTACATGTGCCTAACTGCTCATTGGATTGATGACAATTGGAAGATGCAAAAAAGGATTATTAGTTTCATTCAGGTTCCTAGCCATAAAGGTGACATGGTTGCAAAAGAACTGATCAGTTGCCTCAATCATCAGGGGATTACTCAACTTTTCTCTATCACTGTTGACAATGCCTCTTCAAATGATGTAGCGTTGAGAAAAGTCAAGGAATATTTGTCTGAAAAACCAAATGCTTTAGTTTTGGGTGGAGAGATGTTTCATATGCGGTGTTGTGCACATATTCTGAACTTGGTTGTTAGTGATGGTTTAAAAGAAATGAGTTATGCCATTTCTAGCATAAGGAATGCAGTTAGGTATGTGAGATCTTCACCAGCTAGGTTGAAGAGGTTCAAAGAAGCATGTAAAGATGTAAATGTTGAATCGAAAGCTTTATTATGTTTAGATGTGGTGACAAGGCGGAACTCCACCTACATGATGCTAGAGGCTGCATTGAAGTTTAAGAAAGCTTTTAGGTATTTGGAAGGGGATGCAAATTACACAAAGTATTTTGAAGAAGAAAGAGTAAATGGAGAAAAAGTTGATGGCCCACCAGACAATACTGATTGGACTAATGCAGAAGTATTTGTTAAGTTTCTCAAGGAATTTTATGAACTTACATTGAAGTTCAGTGGGTCATTGTATGTCACATCAAACCTTTTCTTCCAAGAGATTCTTGAAGTTCAAGTTGAGCTGAATGATATGAAGAGTAGTACAGATGAGTTGATGAGTAAAATGGTGGGGAGCATGCAGTTGAAGTTTGACAAGTATTGGGGCAATATTGAGAAGATTAATTTGTTGCAATATATTGCCTCTATTTTGGATCCAAGATTCAAATTGGATGTTGTTCATAACGGTTTCAGGTATCTCTATGATCCCATTCTAGCTGAAAAAATGATAAAGAAAGTTGAGAATATGATGACTACCTTGTATGCATTTTATAAGGGCACTGTTATGACACCTAGTTCCTCTAATGATCAACAAGCAAGTCAAAGTGTCACTTCCAATGCAAGTGGAAGTTCTAGTTGCTCGTCATTTCTTATTAAGCGAAGGTTTATTTCGAGTGAAGTAACCAGCAATGATTTGGATGATTATTATGCAGATCGAAAGGAAAAGTTAGTTGAGGATACTAATTTTGACATTCTAGATTGGTGGCAAAGGAATGGAAACAAGTATCCTATTGTCTCTCATATTGCAAGAGATGTTCTGGCTGTTCAAATGTCTACTGTTGCCTCTGAATCAGCTTTTTCAACTGGAGGACGGATTCTCGATCCATTTAGAAGCTCTTTGTCTCCAAAGATGGTCGAGGCTTTAATTTGCTCAAAGAATTGGTTGACTTGTGAATATGATGCTCCTATTGTGTTGAGACAATACATGGGCGAAATTGAAGGTTTGGTGACATTCGAGCTAGTTGAGTCAGGTATGTTAATGTTATATTTATCGTTTTGCTTAGTTCTTATTCTTAACTAAATTTAATAAATATTAGTTTCTAATATGTTTTAATTTTATTTTTATATTAGAGGAATCGTGTATTACAAACACAGGAACTGAGACTACTACCACTACTCCTAATACTTTATGAGCCCTTTGATGGAGGAATCATGAGATGATTATTGGATACTTGGATTGGTATTATCTTTTTATATTTGTATTTGAACTTTGAAGTTTTAACGTGGTTGTATGATTTGTGATGTTTCATGGTTGGACTATTTTTTTTTTTTTAATTTTGGACTAAGTGTGTAATGTTTTACGGTGGTTGATTTAATTGTATTTGGACTTTGGTTTGTAATTGGACTTTGGACTATATTAAGTTTCTTTTTCATTTTAATGATATATGTTTGTTACTTTGTTTAATGCTTTTAATGTTGATGCAATTATTAATATACTGCCAATTAATATATAAGAATTTTTTTCAAATAAATATATAAATTAATTAAGTTTTGTTTTATTTTTTTACTATAAATTTAAAATATTGTTTTAAGTTTAAAAAGATAAACTTCACACTATTAGTATTAGTATTTAAAAGAAAAAAAATTTAAAAATTTAAAAAATAAATAAATAAATTGTTTGGGTGGGTTGACCCGCCCAACCCGACCAACCCGCCCCAAAAAAATCCCATTTCGGTTTGGGCGGGTTAACCCGACCAACCCGCCCAAATTATTGGACGGGTTAAATTTTTTTTTTTCTTAATTGGGCAAGTTACGGGTCATTTTTGCTAACCCGATTATGACATTGGACGGGTAAAAATGCCTTGTAACCCGACCAACCCGCCCAATGCTCACCCCTAATTTATAGAGTTTAGAGACACCCTTTGAATTTCAAATTCCACCGACCCCATGGCTGTTACCAATGTTTAATTGGATTAATATGGAATTAAAAATGAGATTTGGGAGTTATTTGGGTTTTTTGAGCCTTTCGATAAAGATTGAAAAAAGTGAAAAAAATGGCCAGTTTTGGCCTGTGGCCGCGACCACCAACATTCAGTGGCCACGGCCACTGACCATTTTCAGCACTTAAAAATGTGTTGTTTTTCCAAACGGTTCCAACCCCTCCCAAATGATTTTGTAACTCTCAAAACACATTATTGGGGTTAAAATCATATCTCTAATAGCCATTTCACATATGGCTTTATGAAATTCATCTCAATATTGTGTAACACCAAATTTACACAATAAAGGGTAATATTTGGAAGTTACAAATTTGTAACACCAAATATGTTACATTTATTGGATATATCTCATATATCTAAATATTGTAACTCTCTATTATATGTTACAATATGTGATACTCTTTGTCACAGTTATTTAATCTAAAACATTATAATATAATATAATATAATATTACATTATATTATAAAATAATATAACAATGGAGGTAGATGAGAATTCTCATTGTTTTACAATATTTCTTTATGACGTTTTATGCATGCCATTGTTGTTGCTCGAGAAATCGCCCTGGGGCGTACATTGTTTACAAAGAAAATATAAAGCTAAAACATGTTCTCCTGACTACTGATAGTATTTACGGAGATGTTCCGCGTTCCAGGCCCTGGGGACCTCGGTGCTATCAAGTCGCTTTAAACGGTACGTTCCCGGACATACTTTGTGTTGAATTTCGTACGACCCTTCCCAGTTCGGGCCCAGAACCCCCACTCCTGGATCTTGGGTTGTAGGGAAGACTCTTCTTAGGACTAGGTCGCCGGTTTTGAACCTTTGCTTTTCACTTTCGAGTTAAAATGCTGAGCGATTTTACCCTGGTACATCTTCAACTGGACTTGTGATTCCTCCCGGATCTCTTCGATGAGATCTAAGAATTCCTTGAGTAAGGCGTGGTTCTGGGCGGGATCATACTTGTCTCTTCTGTGGGATGGGATCATTTTTTCAAGTGGGATGATGGCTTCGCATCCGTACACCATGGAGTAAGGAGTGTGTCTGGTAGACGTTTGTTCGGTGGTCCGGTATGCCCATAATACGTGGGGAAACTCCTCTGGCCACTTGCTCTTGCAGGCTTGAAGCTTTTTCTTTAAGGTCCCCTTCAAGATTTTGTTGACGGCCTCTATTTGCCTGTTTGCTTGAGGTCTGGTGACCGCGGAGAAGCTCTTGATGATGCCATGTCTTTCAAAGAAATCTGTGAAGTGGACGCTGTCAAACTGCTTCCTGTTGTCGGATACGATCTTGTAGGGGAGCCCGTACCGGCATACGATGTTGTTGACAATGAAGTCTAAGGCCTTCTTTGAGGTCATGGTGTTCATGGGCTCCGCTTCGACCCACTTGGTATAATAGTCAACGGCCATAATAGCGTAATTCACACCTCCTCTCCCAGTCGGAAGCGATCTTACTAGGTCGATTCCCCATACCGCGAAGGGCCAGGGACTTGTCATTAGGGTTATTTTCGTCGGAGGGGCTCACGGGATCTTCACGTACCTTTGGACTTGCTCGTATTTAAGGACGTAATCAATACAGTCTTTTTTCATGGTTGGCCAGAAATATCCTTGGCATAGGATCTTCTTGGACAAGCTGAGTCCGGCTGTATGATCTCCGCAGAAGCCTTCGTGCACTTCATGCAGGATTGCACTCATTTCGACCCTGGATACGCATCAGAGGTATGGCATGGACAATCCTCTACGATAGAGCTTTTCGTCCATCATGACGTATCTATGGACCTGGTAATGAAGCTTCCTGGCTGCCGCCCTGTCCGTCGATAAACCCCCGGTTGTCAGGTATTGGATGATGGGTCCCATCCAAGACGTGGAGTAATCGACAACATTGATCGTGGAGGTCAGAATACTCGGTACGGGGAGATGGTTGATCGGGACTAGCCCACAAAGCTCTACCTTAGCATCTGTGGCCAATTTTGCCAACGTGTCTGCAAACACGTTTTGCTCCCTGGGGATCTGTCGAATGGAGTGCTTCTTGAAAGTTTGAAGCATCTCTCGCGTCTGAGTCACGTAATCTGCCATCTTTTCCCCTTTAGTTTGGTATTCTCCTAAGATCTGCCTGACAACCAACTAGGAATCGCTATTGTTACACTTAGATTTCGAGACCCCAAGATTGTGATCTCGAAAGCTGGACTCGTCAATTGTGAGTTCGAGATATCTGAAACGCATGTGCATGACCTAGATGTCGAACCCTCGAATCAAGATGGCAACCTCGAAGTTCTTCCTAAGCTCGAAAGAACTTAGCATCGGGATATACCCGATGTCGGGTGTCTGCAGATCAAGTAGCCCAAGCTTGGCATGAGTATAAGCTCGGAGTGTGACAGCCTCGGTGGTATTTACCCGCTCCGAGTTGGTCTTAGGGAAATGTTCCTAGCTCGTAACTTATCTATAGACTTGGACCGGCATGATCCTGATTGCCGACCTTGAACGACTTAATGGGTCATCTGATGAGACGCAGTCCATGCATTTAAAGATATTTTTGTTGTAACATCCCAACATTAAAGCGATATTAACAAGTCTGTTATATGCCCCCTGGTCTTCAGGGGACGTTTCCTTGTATATAGGAGTTATATAATTTATTTTCATTAATAAATAGGAGTATATTCACGAAATATGTGGGAACGAACTCTGAGAACCCTCTATAAATAGAGGGGTCATGAACATTTGAAGAGGGGGGGTTTTTGATATCTTGAGAGAATTTCTGGAGAATTCATCCCTGAAGGATTTCCTGAAACTTCCAAAGTCTTAATAAAATAGACTCGTGGACTAGGCAAAGTTAACTGCTGAACCACGTAAAATTCTTGTTGTTTTACGGTATTATTCATCTGCGCCATAGTTCCAATTGTTTAATTTCTCTACGTTATAAGTTGACGAAAAATGGCGTCAACAGTTTGGTGCTTTCATTGAGAACCTTAAGCAATACAATCCCTGATTAGCTATGGTCGTGAATGATCAGAATATTCATGAAGAAAAATATCCACGATGCCCTGGGAAGCAGCCAATGACGAATCCTGAACCTAAAGAAATAAGTGAGTCCTCCGATTCTCGGGGACCTCCAGCACCTCCGGCTCCCAGGGACAATGAGGACATGTATTATAATCCTGAATGGTACGTCCCCATTGTGGAACTTGAAAATCGACAGTTAAGAAAACAGTTGGCTGAGGCCAAAAAGCAGAACGAGGAGTTGGCTAGGTTAGCCGCGGAGGCACGGGCGGCTCAGCCTCAACCTCCGCAGGAGAACCAAGCCCCATCTCCGTGGGACGTTCATGTTCCTCCCCGCAGGCCTCATGGGCGACCTCGGAAAAACGCTGCCACAAGAAGAACGAAGCAACCTCCGCCACCGACAGAACAACCTACTCCCTCGAGGCCCCGAAGAAACACTCGAGCTAGGGCTCCAGTTAACTCAACTGCAGAGTTACCAGTAGAAACTGGGAATAACCGAGCCCCTACAGAGGCTCGGACTCAGATTCCTGGTAACACCCAGAATTTTATCGAGCCAGCACGGGCGAACTCGGGACCATCCAGACCCCGAAATGGGTGGCAGCCACCGTCACCCATACAGTTCCCTCCGTCACCAATAAGATATCCCTCGCCACCTCGGAGGAACACACAACCAACTTAGGGTGATGAGGAAAGGCGGGCAGGACGGAAACAGGGGAATAGAGAAGCTACTAGGGAATGGAGAGGCGCCTAGCCTACGAGAAGCCAAATGTCTCGGTCTTGCACTGCAGAGACGAGGCAGCATGAAAGAAATCCATCTCGGAATAATCATGCGACAAGCCTCGCCAGTGACGACATAAAGGACACCAGATCAATCAACATGTATGATCAAGGACGTAGAAATACTGGAAACCAAAGGAACCACTCCGACTTGCGGGAGCACCTGAATCAGAATCGGGGTAGTGGTAATCCCTCGAACCCAGACCTGAGAGATCGCCTAAATGGGCGCAAAAATCCCCTACGAAGACGCGTGCCTGGAATTGTGATCAATGATAGCCAATTTCAGGCGAGACCCCTTGTGGACCCAGTTCAAGATAGAATTGATCAGCTGGAAAGAGCATTTAGGCTCTTGCAGAATGAGCAAGGTCGAAGTCGGGACGAGGATTCTAATGAGGAGCTCGAACCATTCGCTCCCCATATTTCCAACACTCCATTTCCTCAAGGGTTTCAGATTCCTCATGTCCCGCCTTTTGAAGGGAAATCCGACCCGGATAGTCATTTGAGTATATTTAACACCATAATGAGAGCAAGTAATGTGGGTTACGAGCTCAGATGCATGTTATTTCTAGCATCTATTACAGGACCAGCAAAAAATTGGTTCGAAAAATATAAGAGACATTCAATAACTTCTTGGGATTAGCTATCAAAAGATTTCAAGAAGCAGTTTAGAGCCATGATCAGGGTAAGACCTGAGGCATCGACCCTGACCAACGTTCGGCAACAGCCAAGTGAAACGTTGAAGAGCTACCTTACAAGGTTTAATCTGGAGGTCGCCCGAGCTCGGGATGTAGATGACAGCAATCATCTAATGGTCGTCGAAGCTGGGTTAATGCCGGGAAGTCCCCTTTGGGATGATATGTAGAGGAAGCCCGTGAGGTCCTTAACCGAGTTTAATCGACGAGCTCAAAGGTTTGTCAATGTAGAAGAGGTGAGGTCAACATTGAATATGACCTCTCAGCCCATAACTACAACGATAAACGTAAACTCTGCCTTGACCTCGGCAGACCCATCAGCCTCGAAACCCCCTGCAGAAAACTCTTCCAAAAGGAAGAAGAATAAAGGGAGTAATCCCGAGGAGGAAGGAGGAAAGAAGAAGAAAGGGGAGAGGTATTTCTCCGTGTACAAGGTGTACACCGAGCTCAACAAGTCTCGGGAGAATATTTACCTGGCTAATGAAAACCAGGTCCCTTTCAGGCGTCCAGACCCCATGAGAAATCAAAAGTCCAAGAGAGACTCCAGTAAATACTGTCGATTTCACAGAGACATTGGGCACACTACTGACAAATGCAGGCAATTGAAGGACGGGATCGAAGGGTTGATCTCAAGAGGATACTTCCAGCAGTATGTCAGGAACCAGAACAATAACCAGGCTTCTACCAGCCAAAGGCCAGCAGCGCTGCGCCTGCCCAAAACAACAATTCACGAGCTAGGGAAGAAGAGAGACCCCCTCCGATTGATGGAGAAGATGTGATAACCATCTCGGGCGGGCCTCACCTCGCAGGATCGGGCAAGAATGCCCAAAAGCGATACGTGAGCGAGCTAAAAACTGGGGACGGGTCCCCTTATGAACCCGAACCTAGAGCTCCAAAGTACCAAAAGATTGAATCTCAGCCGATAACCTTTAATGAGGACGATGCGTCCCATGTTCAGTTTCCCCACAACGACCCACTGGTCATCACTCTCCAGCTCACGAATAAGAGAGTTCACTGAGTTCTCATTGATAATGGGAGCTCAGTGAACATTCTTTATAAGGCCACCTTAGAAAAGATGGGACTTGTGCTTCGAAACCTAAAAGCTTGTGCAACGACATTGTACGATTTTTCAGGAGAGGGGATTGCCTGTATGGGGTCCATTGAACTCCCTGTAACCTTGGGAGACTACCTAGTCTCAGCAACCAAGATGATGGAGTTTGTAGTGGTGGACATGCCATCGATCTACAACGTACTGCTCGGGAGACCCGCCCTAGTAGGGCTGGGGGCAGTCTCGTCTGTAAGGCATTTGGCCATCAAGTTCCCGACTTCTAGTGGCATTGGGACATTGAAGGGAGACCAGTTAGATGGGAAGGAATGCTATAGTATTTCAATAAGAGGAAAGAAGCAGGTGAGCGCACAAGCGCTTGTCATTATTCAGAATAAGGACGGGGCAGTCCTAAAGATCGATGAAGAAATTGACCCAAGAGTGGAGGAAAAAACTGATCTCGAACCATTGGAAGAGCTCGAAGAAATCAGGCTCGAAGAATCAGACCTCCCAAAAATGGTAAAGGTCGGGAAAAACCTCCACGAAGAAACCAAATAGCAATTAATTTGCTTTTTGAAGAAGAACCAGGATGTCTTCGCATGGTCACATTCGGACATGATAGGAATAAGTCCAAACGTAGTGAGCTACGTGCTAAATATCGATAAAAGCTTCCCGCCAAACCAGAAAAAGCGAAGACAACTGGATGACGATAGGAAAAAGGTCCTTAAAGAGGAGGTTGACAGGTTAAAAGCAAATCGATTCATCAAGGATGCTTTTTACCCCGATTGGATAGCCAACCCGATGCTAGTCCCAAAGCCTAATGGGATGTGTCGAACCTGCATTGATTAGTCGGACCTCAATAAGGTCTATCCCAAGGACTGTTTTCCTTTACCACAGATCGACCAGCTCGTGGACGCCACGGTAGGGCATGGACTTATGTCATTCATTGATGCCTATTCTGGATATAACTAGATTTCCATGCATGCCCCTGACCAAGAGCATACGAGCTTCATAACAGACAAAGGGTTATATTGTTATAACATCATGCCATTCGGGCTGAAAAATGCTGGAGCTACTTACCAACGGCTCGTGAACATGATGCTCTCCGAACAAATAGGGAACAACATGGAAGTTTATGTTGATGATATGTTAGTGAAATCTCAACTTAACAATAACCATGTTGATGACCTCAAAGAATGCTTTGCCGTATTACGGAAATATAACATGAAGCTTAACCCTCAGAAGTGCTCTTTCAGAGTATCTTCAGGAAAATTCCTAGATTTCATTGTAAATGCTCGAGGAATAAAAGCTAATCCAGACAAGATCCAGGCTCTGATCGATATGCCTTCACCTCGAAAACACAAAGATGTTCAGAGTTTGACTGGCAGGATGGCGACACTAAGTAGGTTTATCTCAAAATCTACAGACCATTGTCTTCTGTTTTTCAACCTGTTGAGGGGAGGCAAGAAATTTGAATGGACAGAGGAATACGAGTTGAATTTTCAGGAACTCAAGAAACACCTCGCAGAACCTCCCCATCTTGTCAAAACCCATTACGGGAGAAGTTCTATACTTGTACCTTGCTAAGACCGAGCATGCCATAAGCGCGATACTCGTGCGGGAAGAGGAAAAAGTGCAAAGGCCCATGTATTACGTCAGTAAAAGATTACTGGGGGCAGAATCAAGATATCCCTTGATGGAGAAGTTAGCTCTCAGCCTAATTCACTCATCTCAAAAGCTTCGACCCTATTTTCAAGCACACCCCATCCATGTACTAACTGATCAACCACTAAGACAAGTCTTGTCTAAGCCAGAAGCTTCAGGTCGACTGCTTAAATGGACAGTTGAGCTCAGACAATTCGAGATCACCTATCATCCAAGAATGACCATTAGGGGGCAAGCCTTGGCAGACTTCATAGTGGAGTGTACTGGCATGGCCAACGATGAAGTTGTAACCCCGGCCCACGAGCTATGGAAACTTTATGTTGACGGGTCATCTAATGAAAGTGGATCGGGGGCAGGAGTAATTTTGATCACCCCTGCAGGAAGCCGATTTCACTCTGCCTTAAGACTTGACTTCAACGCGTCAAATAACGAGGCCGAGTACAAGGCTTTACTGGCGGGACTTTGCATAGCCAAGGAGCTCAAAGCTAAAGCAATACATTGCTACAGCGACTCCCAGCTAGTGGTTAACCAAATCTTGGGAGAGTACCAAGCTTGTGGTACGAGAATGGCGGCATACTTAGAAAAGGAAAAATCAGCATTGGAGCATTTCGAGTTCTATGCGATAGAACAGGTCCCCTGAGGATAGAACTCGAACGCGGACGCCTTAGCCAGGCTCGCTACCTCTACCGAGAATGATGAACTGAATGTCGTACTAATTGAACATCTCTCGGCACCTAGTATTGACGAGCCAGAACAGGAGGATGTGTGTATGATCAATTCCAAGCCTACCTGGATGACTCCGATAGTTGAATATCTCGAGACTGGCATTCCCCCGGAAGAACGGACCAAGGCTCGAAAGTTGATGTATCAAATCCCTCGTTATACCATTGTAGATGGAAGGCTGTATAGAAGAGGATATTCCATGCGACTACTCCGGTGTGTGACTCCACCCGAAGCTAAGAAAATCATAGAAGAAATTCATGAATGATTCTGTGGAGACCATACTGGGGGGCATAGCCTGTCCAAGAAAATCATACGCTAGGGATACTTCTGGCCTACCATCAAATCAGACTCGTTCGACTACGTAGAAAGGTGTGATAAGTTCCAACGATTCGCCACAATTCCTCGAGCTCCACCATCCGAACTAACTATGATGGCCTCCCCATGGCCATTTGGGGTATGGGGAATCGACCTCATAGGCTCCCTTCCGACTGGCAAGGGCGGAGTAAAATACGCAGTATTCATCGTAGATTACTTCTTGAAGTGGACAGAAGCCGAACCTTTGGCGACAATAACCTCGAAAAAAGTCCTTGACTTTGTGGTGAAAAACATCATATGTCGATATGGAATGCCAAGGATGATTGTGTCTGATAATGGTACCCAGTTCGACAGTGATCTGTTTACCAACTTTTGTGAAAAAAATGGGATAATAAAGAGCTTCTCGTCAGTGGCCCGCCCCCAGGCGAATGGCCAGGTCGAAGCTGTAAACAAAACCCTAAAAAGTACGCTGAAGAAAAAGTTGGAAGAAGCTAAGGGAAGACGGCTCGAAGAATTGCCCCAAGTCCTGTGAGCATATAGGACCACGACCCGTACATCAATAGGACATACCACATTCTCTCTAGCATACGGTTGCGAGGCTATGTTGCCAATCGAAGTCGAAATTCCCATAATTCGAGCCCTCGCTTATGACCAGACCTCGAACCAATCTCAGCTCGAAGAAACTCTGGACCTAATCGAAGAAAGAAGGAATGAAGCTCAATTAAAAAATGATGCATACCAACAGTGAGCTACCCAGTACTTCAACAAAAAGTTTCGAGATCGAAAATTTGGCGTAGGAGATTTGGTGCTAAGGCGGGTATTCTTGGCGACACGGGATCTAGCAGCTGGTGTGCTCGGGCCAAAGTGGGAAGGACCCTATCTGATAGAGTCAGTCACCCGACCCGACATGTACAAGTTGGCGAAATTGGATGGAAGTCCGGTACCACGAGCATGGAATGGCAAACACCTACGACCTTACTATCAATAGTATAGGAAGGATGTCGCCTATAACCATGCTTGTTTATCTGTACTATTTTTCTATTTTTGGGTTTTTTCAAATAAAGTTTGAGTTCGTTTAAATATGCTGTATTTTTTGCAATCTCTCTTAATTTAATAACCTATGGTCACACTCATAGGATATTAAGGGGGCATCAGTGGTACATATACCATCAGCTTGAAAAAAATAAAATAGCATATACGAAACGCATACAAGTGTTTGGACGTAACCAAATGCGCGAGCTAAGATAGTTTGGATATAACCAAACTATCAAAAAACATACAAGTGTTTGGACGTAACCAAATGCGCGAGCCAAGATAGTTTGAACATAACCAAATTATGAAAAAAAAAATCGTTTGGATGTAACCAAATATGCAAACTGGATTAAAAAATATAAGTGTATGGATTACAAACCTAACACGACCTTAATAGGTTTGAAACAAACCAGCTAAAACTAATCGACAGTAAGTTGGAGCATAACCCACTTCGTGTTAAGCCGAGATCGAGGCTGGAGTATCCTGCAAAATAATAGTTTCGACCTCATAACTTTGGAGAAATAACCGAGGACGAGAAAAAGTAACTAAAAGGGGAAGATACAACTAAACCATTTGCATTACATACCATATAAGTACTTGCAGGTGCATGGTAAAAGTAATATCTGACCTTGACAAATAACGAGATCGGAAGCGGATAGTTCGAGCAAACTGTGCATGATTGCATTAAATCTCGAGCTTAAATCCAAATTATGTTTGTATGAATAAACAGGCATATATGGCACTTTAATTTAAATTGCGCAAAATATTTCAGCTCAAGAAATGTAAAGCAAATGTATTAAAGTATATTAAAAAAAGTAATACCAGCTCTTTCACGAGCTATAAAATTGTCTCGGCCCTATGGGTGTAAAAAAAAAGGGCTATTACAAAAGATTCAAAGGGACACAGCCCCGAGGCAAGAATTAAGAAGGAGGAACATTCTCCTTGGCCTTCTAAGCATCAGCGTCCCCTCTGGATCTCTCCGCCTCATCTCGAGCAGTCTCATCATCATCCAGCCAAGCCTTCCATTGGGCCACGAGCTTCGCTTCAAGAGGGCCTAAGAAGCTGGTGTCGAGGTCGACGTTGTTGGCCCAGATTCTGTACATGGCCATGTCGACTGCCCAGTCCTTCTTCTCCTTAAACTCTTTGAGAAGACAACTCTTTTCACCTTCCATGATCTCGAAAGTGGCGGCCTTCTCTTCTTCAAGCTTGGCATTGGTCTCCTTGACCCGGGAATTCTCCTATTCAAGCTCCGCGAGTCGGGCATTCAGCTTTTCAAGTTCGGAAGACTTGGCCTTTAGCTCCTCGGCTCCTGCCTCCACCTTTGCCTTTGTTGCCTTGAGCTCACCACTCAGTTTGAGCTGAAGATCCTTTGCCTCATGAGCAATTGACATGCTCGAGTGGACCTCGTTGTTCAGCTTATAGTTGAGCTGGGAAGAGACAGCAAGAGTCTGGCATACAAAGAAATCAAATTAGCATATGGACCAAGTGTAAATACGGCTAATACCGAAAGATGAGGGAAGTTGCTGCAGCAGTGAGCTTAATACTCTTCTCATAAAGCGTATTGCAGTCTCGAGCATTGTTCAAGAACTTCCAATGAGGAGCGTCAAAGCCACTAAAGCTCTGGCCCACTCGAGACAGAATGTCTGAGCCAAGTGTAGTCCCATGGGATCCAGCAGCATTGTCAACTACATACTCATCGACGTGAGTAGAAACTGACAACTTGCATATTGTGGAAGCTAAGGGTTTTTTCGAAGGAGGGCCGAGTGTTGAGTGAACCATGATTGGAGGAGGTTGGAGCTCAACTGTAGCGGACGCCTCAACCTGAGGAGTCGGCTCCATAGCCAGGCTTATAGCAGCTGGAGTTGGTGGAGGAGGTGTTTTCTCGGTCCTCTTAAGGACCTTGCCGGGCGGGCCGGTCGGTTTTTCACGACCCCCTGGGACGCTTACTCCTCTTGGCTCCGCCACTCACCAAGATGTTATCAAGGTCAGAGTCCATCTCGCCTGCACAGTTACACCACAATATGAGTTATCAAAAAATAAAGTAACTCAGCATAATGCAAACATACATGGTAAAAGACAAGTGGAGAGAAACCTAACTGGAACTCTCCCTCGAGCTTGTGCTCGGCGACCACGAAATTCCTCCATCTTCAAAAGAGACGGGGGGAGTGCCTTCCCTATAGGTGGATGTCAGCCTCGAAAGGTCCCTATAGTCGTTAGTCCTGTATTGGACGGTTATTCCATTCCATACCTCGTTCTGGCTATACACGGTGTCGTATTTCCTAAGCTAGCTATCGAACCTTTGCACCCTATCATCTACCCAAGACCATACATAGAAATGGTTCCTATCATCCTTACATAATATTAACCTATCGGGTTTATGCTTTAGTAGGGAGGGGGACCACATATTTGAGCTACGGATGACTGTACCTTGTTCGTCCAAGCCCGAGCTTGAGGCCTCGTCATTGGCCTCATTCCCCGATTGTGGAATCCTATGATGAACTGGAGATGGAGGCCTCACATCTCTCCTTTGGGGGAGGTTGCCGGTTGGTAGAGGCACGAGCTCCCACTGATCATATTTTTTATTGGACCAGTCCGATGTAGACTGATCATCTCCTAAGAGCCCACATGCCCGGAGCTTGCCTTCATGAGGGAGGTAGGAGAGAGGCCTCTTGCCATAGGGAAGTTGGAGCAGAGTCTCTCGGCGCTCCCTCATCTCATCAGTGGGAGTAGGGCGATGATAGTTGGCTGGAAAATTAAGCACATTTCAGCTAAGCACGAGCCTAAAACAAAGTTTGAGCACAAAAAAGAAGGAGGTTGAAATACTTAAGAATCCGTCTGAACGAATAGAATCGAGATAGGGCTAGGCCATCTGTCCAGAAGAAGGCCTTCTTGAAGTCAGGAGGATGATTGGGAAGGTCTTCGAACATCTTCTTCTTCGTTAGATAGCTCGAGAGGTAGTAGAAGCCGTCCCCTCCCCGAGCTCGGGAGGGATTGCTTTTTAAGCAGAAGAGATATAAAATCTCTTCTGGTGAAGGTCTTGCCCACTTCAACTCGTGATATAGCGACCTCAGGGCTGATAGTACCCTATAAGAATTGGTGTTGAGCTGAAAAGGGGCCAGCCCAACAAAATATGTGAAGTCCTTGAAAAAAGACTTCAAGGGCAATAACGCCCCTGCCTTCATATGCTCCTGGCTCCAAGCTGTGTATCTCAGCTTGCTGTTAGAATTTCCATCTCCTAGAGCGTGAAAACTCCGCTCGTGTGAGGTCGGGGCTCGACACCTTAGCGAACCTGATAGTCCTATGCTGTGAAAGGCTAGAATATCGGTTATCTGGCCTAGTGACGTAACCGAGCTCCAGTAATGCTCGGCCTCGAAAAATTCTCTCTTCGGCTGCGAGGTAGAGGGTTCCCCCTTCAGTGAAAATTGAAGCTCACCGGGTTTGAAAGCGATTATCACTTTAAGCGTAGGATTGAGAGGGATCGGTCTAGGCTCGGTGTCTGGATCTGGGTGAAGGGCGACCCTTAGTATTTTCCTTTTCCCTGTTTCAACTTCGTCTATCTGACGTCGGAAGTGGTCTCAAGTGTCCTCTTGCTCGCGTCTCAGTTTGTGCTCCTGAATCAAGCGTTGGTTCCGAGTGAAAGGAGATTCCGGGCTCGAAGCTACTGGTGAGTAAGGAATTGCGAGCTTTAACCCCCACCACTTTCCCGAATTCTGCGGCATCTAACAAGAAAGAAAAAGGGTGAGGGCCAAGCGAACAAGAAATAAAGAGATAAATAGTACCTAAGCTCGAATGATCGAGACTACACGGCAAGCTTGATCCAAAGGGTGAGATCAATCTCAGAGCATGTATTCCACCGAAAGGAAGGAATGTGGGTATGTTATGGGAAATCCTGAGGTATTAGGGAAAAAAGGTGGCGGTTGTCTAAAAGGTGATATTTTTTGGAATCGTGCATTCCTTAAAAAAACCCTGATTTTGTACCCGATATCTTGGTGTGCAAGATATGGTTTCTAAAATTTGAAAACCCAGAAAAGGAACCATTTTTGGATCCTTTTTCGCAGAAACTGGGTTTGAGGCTAATGCCTATCAGTCGAAGCACCCTAATCCTAGCACATTAAACTAGTGAATGGGACGAGAATAAATCCTAGCGCTCACGGTGTAAACAGAGACATAAGCATACCAAAAAAGAAAAAAACATACATGTATAACGTAAAGAAGCCATAAACCGAAAACTTACACAATGTGATCGGCGGAAACAAAGAAATGGATGACTGAATGAGCGATTGCAAGTGCGATCTCATTGAATCAAAAAGTCCAACTGTGCTTTGTCTTCTCGGCTTGGAGAACACGCAAGAACTGGGCAAGAAAGGCTCTGGTTTTTTCTTTATGAGAGTTTGAATGTGAAGAAAAATGGAGAAGACAAACGAAGACATATTTATAGGCCCTCAGGGAGTTTAAAGATTGAATTAATCTGGGCCATTGGCCAGATTCCGTATCAGATCTGAAGGCTAGGGACAAATGACATGATGGTACAATAAAGTTGGCAGGCGAACGATCATGGGTAGAGTTTCAAGGCACTCAAGTACCTTGAGTAAGCAAAACCCAGCTGACGTGTGTCCATACTCGAGTGTGTGACGGAACGATTCCTGAAGGAAGTAGTTCAAAAGTTTCCTTCTCATAGGATTCGAACTAATACTTTTGAGGGGGCAAAATGTTACACCCAGATTTCGAGACCCCGAGATTGTGATCTCAAAAGCTGGCTCGTCAATTGTGAGCTCAAGATATCTGAAACGCATGTGCATGACCCAGATGTCGAACCCTCGAATCAAGATGGCAACCTCGAAGATATTTTTAACCTCGAAGTTCTTTTTGAGCTCGAAAGAACTTAGCATCGGGATATACCCGATGTCGAGTGTCTGCAGATCAAGTAGCCCAAGCTTGGCATGAGTATAAGCTCAGAGTGTGACAGCCTCGGTGGTATTTACCCGCTCCGAGCTGCTCTTGGGGAAAGGTGCCTAGCTAGTAACTTATCTATAGACCTGGACTGGCATGATGCTGATTGCCGATCTCGAACGACTTAATGGGTCATCTGATGAGACGCAGTCCATGCATTTAAAGATATTTATTGTTGTAACATCCCAACATTAAAGAGATATTAACAAGTCTGTTATATTCCCCCTGGTCTTCAGGGGACGTTTCCTTGTATATAGGAGTTACATAATTTATTTTCATTAATAAATAGGAGTATCTTCCCGAAATATGTGGGAATGAACTCTGAGAACCCTCTATAAATAGAGGGGTCACAAACATTTGAAGAGGGGGGGTTTTTGATATCTTGAGAGAATTTATGGAGAATTCATCCCTGAAGGATTTCCTGAAACTTCCAAAGTCTTAATAAAATAGACTCGTGGACTAGGCAGAGTTAACTGCTGAACCACGTAAAATTCTTATTGTTTTACGATATTATTCATCTGCGCCATAGTTCCAATTGTTTAATTTCTCTACGTTATAAGTTGACGAAAAACGGCGTCAACAGCTATAGATCTCCAGGTTTGCGGCCCCTACTTCCCGAGCCAGGTGTAACCCGGCCAACATGGCCTCGTTCTCGGCCTCGTTGTTCGAAGCCTTTAACTGGAAACGCAGGGCATTTTGTAATTGGTGCCCCTGAGGCGAGACTAGGATGATTCTGGCCCCTGCTCCGTTTTCATTTGAGGCCCCGTCTACGAACACCTTCCACACGGGTGCTGCGGGATCGTCTTCTTTAGTGATCTCGAAGCATTCCACAATGAAGTCGGCTAGGGCCTGCCCCTTGATTGAGGTTCTAGGGATGTAAGCAATTTCAAACTGACTCAGTTCCATGGACCACTTCAAGAGTCTCCCTGATGATTCAGGTTTTTGCAACACTTGCCGCAAAGGATGGTTGGTCAGGACTCTTATGGCATGAGCCTGGAAATAAGGCCTAAGTTTCTGGGACGCGATTAGTAGACAAAATGTTAACTTTTTGATTAGTGGATATCGTGATTCTACACCCAACAATCTTTTGCTCACGTAGTAGACCGGGAGCTGGGCCTTCCCGTCCTCGCACACTAGCGCAGCGCTGATCACGTGTTCGGTCACGACCAAATAAAGGTATAGTGGTTCCCCCTCCACCGGTTTTTCCAGTATCGGTGCTTGGGATAGGTGCTCTTTCAGTCGTTGGAAAGCCTGTTCGCACTCGGCTAACCATTCGAACCGCTGGCTTCCCCGAAGGACGTTGAAGAATGGGATGCACTTGTCCATGGCCTTTGAGACGAAACGACTCAAAGCGGCTATCCTTCCAGTAAGGATTTGTACATC
Organism: Humulus lupulus; assembly: GCF_963169125.1. Taxonomy (NCBI): domain Eukaryota; kingdom Viridiplantae; phylum Streptophyta; class Magnoliopsida; order Rosales; family Cannabaceae; genus Humulus; species Humulus lupulus. The sequence goes on from NC_084796.1 coordinate 208,551,592, forward strand.
TTTGTGCTTCCGGGGTGAGGGCATCTCAACCAGTGCCTTGATTTTGTCCGAATTGGCTTCTATTCCCCGAAAGCTTACTATGAACCCTGGGAACTTTTCGGATACTACGCCGAAGGTGCATTTTTTGGGATTCAACTTCATCCCGTACCTTCGAATGATCGCGAAGGCTTTGGTCAGGTCATCCGAATGTTTGCCGGAGGTTTTGGACTTGACCAGCATGTCATCAATGTATACCTCCATGCTTCATCCCAGCTGGGCCCGAAACATTCTGCTGACTAGTCTTTGATAGGTGGCTCCGGCGTTCTTGAGTCCGAAGGGCATGACAATGTAGCAGTACACCCCCTTGTCCGTTTGGAAGCTGGTGTGTTCCTGGTCCGCTACGTGCATAGAGATCTAATTGTAACCTGAGTAGGCGTCCATGAAACTCAAGATCTCATACCCGGATAGTGCGTCCACCATCTGATCGATCTGAGGGAGCAGGAAGCAATCTTTAGGGAAAGCTTTGTTTAGATCCGTGAGGTTGATGCATGTCCTCCAAGTCCTGTTTGTCTTAGGCACCAGAATTGAGTTGGCCAGCCACACGGGATACAAAGCTTCTCGGATGAAGTTGATCGAGTATAACTTTTCGACTTCTAGCTTGAGGGCTTCCACCCTTTCCGCCCCTAGGGGCCTTCATTTTTGTCGGATCGGGGTCGCACCTTCGTCGATATTCAAGGCATGGCAGATGACATTGCGGTTGATCCCAATCATATCCGAATGAGACCAGACCAGAATGTCCTGGTTCTCCTTTACCCGGGCGATGATTGCGGCCCGGACCTCCGCTTTCAGGTTCTTCCCGACTTGGATTACTTTGGTTGCGTCGGTGTCACTAATGCACACTTCTTCAATCTCCTCCATGGGCTCTAGGATGCAGTCCTCCCCTATACGCGGATCCAGCTCGTCCTCATCCCAGACAAACCTTCTTGCCGGGGGAGGGGGCAGGACTGGATTAGTGATTTCATCAAGGGGCTCTTCGCGGACCATGCACATAGGTCGGACAGATATATGGTAGCATTTTCGCTTTCTCTTTTGATCTCCCCGGACGGTTCCCACTCCCCCGCTATCACAAGGGAATTTCATGCATAAGTGGCGGATGGAGGTGATTGCCTCGAACTCGACCAACGTGGGCCGACCGAAAATGACGTTGTAAGCGGTGGGGCAGTCCACCACCACGAACGTACAAAATTTGAACGAGATTTGCATCTCATTCCCCAGAGCTACGGGCAACTGGATTTTTCCCATCGGGAGTATTGAGTCCCCATTAAAGCCATAGATCTGGGTTGGGCACGAGGCTAGGTCCACCTCGGTCAAGCCAATCGTAATGAATGCAGGTTTGAACAGAATGTTGACGGAGCTTCCGTCGTCCACCAACACTCTAGACACCATCTTGTTGGCGATTTGGGCGTCAATGACCAAAAGGTCGTGATGCGAGAAATGGACATTTCGGGCATCATCTTCCGTGAAGGTGATGGTGAGGTTCATCAACTTTGGGCGTTCGGCCAGTGCCTGGACTAGGGCGCATAACTCTTGGTTGTGGTCAAGCTCACTGAGGTGACGCTTCTGATCATTTCAGGATGATCCTCCCAGATGGGGCCCGCCCGAGATGGTGGCTACGTGACCATCTACTTGTGGGGGCGCGGTCTTAGCCGGGTAAGGCATTCTAGGTCCGGGCGCCTGCTCGGCGGGGGACCCCTGAGGGGCCTGTGGTCCCGGACCCTTTGCGTATCCTCCATGGGGAGGTAGGTACGCTCCAGACGCGCTAGGGGTTGTGGATTGCCCGGGGACTACTGACAATCCCGGAACTCCAACGGGCATCCTGATCCATTGATTGAGGTGTCTCAGTTTGATCTGATTTTTGATCTCGTCCTCGAGCTGTCGGCATTCTTCGGTTGTGTGGCCTACCTCCTTATGGTAAGCGCACCGCTTGCTAGTATCCCTCAAATTCCTTCCTCCTTTGAACATGGGGGCCGGTTTCTGGTAATGGATCGCCCTTTCAGTGGCCAAGTAGATGTTTACCCTGGGGTCTGCAAGGTTGGTGTACTCTGAATATTGGGGCTCGTAGCCCTTCTTGCCCTTCTTAGATGACTCAGCTCGATTTTGTCCCTTCTCGGACCTCTTTCCACGGGAAGGATTCACACTCGCTTCGGTTCCCCCCACCTAGGACAGCGGGGCTTCAATGGAAGCAGTGTTGTACCCGACTGGCGCAATTTCGTACCCGAAATAAGGCGTAGACTAGGCCGGGGCATATCTCGAAGGGGCATGGCCATATACCGCGGGTGTAGCAAAGGTCATTTCTGGCGCAGCTGTCGATCCCGGCGCAATCGAGGGAGTGACGTACTGCTGGGCTGGATACTGCACCCCGTATCTCGAAAATGTTTGGGCACTTGGCTGAGGCGCCGCGGCTACCATCCGAATGCTTGGATTTGGGCCTCCTCCCAGTTAATGAAGCCTTGGGCCCTTCTTATGAATTCCTCGAGGGTAGCCGCCTTGCTGCACTGCATGTCATCCCAGAGGGGAGATCTGGCCCGAATCCCAGATTGCAGGGCCACCAGGCGCTGCCCATCATCCACCTTGGTCTTGGAGGCTTCCTCGATGAAGCACTGGATGTAGGCCCTCAATGTCTCTGTGGGGAGCTGCTTGATGTTGGCGAGGGCACTGATCGGCATGTCCATCCTCATGGCACCCACGAACTGTTTGCGGAAAGCCGACTGCAGTTCGGACCAGGATTGGATGGATCTCGGCTTAAGACTTTTCCACCATTCTTCAGCGTGTCTTCCTAGAGTAATTGAAAAATAGAGGCACTTACCGTTGTCGCAGATGTGGGATACGGTCATCAAACGATTATAGCGCGACAGATGGTCTCTGGGGTCAGTGTTCCCAGTATAGGCGGCCAGGCTCAATACTTTGAATCCTTTGGGGAGCACCACATCTAGGATTTGCTTGGCGCAAGGCTCCTTGTCTTCCTTGTCGGAATCAGTGTCGGCTCCCTCCTGCTTGTGGACCAGGCGATCTGTGATTTTCTTTAAGGTGGGCAATTGTTCCATGAACTGTTTGGCCGTACCATCCTCCAGGGGAACTCTCTCGTTCCTTCTGTCGTTGAGATTGTTTCTCAAATCGCCATCTCGGGGGTGGATCTTTTCTTTGCGGGCCCGCTCCTTTCGAGCATTCAGCCCATCGCGCAGGTCTACCCGAGATGTATTGTCCCCGGAACTGGGGGCATTTGGCTCGTCATTCTGCTGGCCCTCCAAGTAGCGCTGGTTCACGGAAGCGCTTGGGTGGAAAGACTGTTCCCGTCCAGTCTTCCCTGGGCCAGGCCAGAGCCTGGTACCCTACGGGCGCGTCCCTCGCAGATTGATTGGGTGACCCTGTCTTGGGACGTGGCGCACCTTCTCTTTCCTAGGGAGCGGCCGGAGACGGGTCCCAGTCTTTTGGACAGGAGGGACTTTCCTCTGGGGGTTTGCTTTGGCCTTCCCTTTCTCCTGGGTGTCCGGGATCTTGTCCCGGAACGGGAATCGGCCTCGCCTCTCCACGCGCACCATTCCTAGCCTGCGGAGTGGGCGACTGCGATCCTGGAGGCGGAACGACTGGAGGGTTAACAACTAAGCCTTGGGCGAATATGAAAGCTTGCAGGGCTTGGAGGGCTCTTGCATCCGTTGAGAGGCTTCCTTTTGCTCGGCAATCCTGGCCTCTTGGTCCAGGACCTGCTGTCTCAGTTTAGTCACCTCCGGGTCCTCCTGGTGGGGGTCTACTTCTTGTGGCATCGCGAGATCCTTAGCTTCGAGATCGTGGTATTCCCCCTCATTTCCCTTGTCTTCCTCATAGTCATCTTCCTCATATTCTGCCCCTCCTTCGTAGTTCTGCGACTCGTCAGGCTGGGACATCTGATGAGGTGCGTCTTCAGACTGACCTTGAGGAAGAGGTTGGCGGGGCAGTGGCTCTCCATTGTCTTATTCTTGATTAGTAGGGTCAAAAGTGGTGTGTCTTCTGTTCACCATTGTTTCCAACGTTCAAGATCAACTCTAGCTTTCTCAGGCTCTCAATGAAAGCACCAAAATGTTTACGGAGTTTTTTGGAAATCTTAATAATAGAAGATTAGAGAGCTTAGAAGAAAGGATTTGAGGAGTAAAGACAAGGTTTTTACATGGTTGGGGCGTTAACAAGCCTTAGTCCACGAGACAGTTGTATTAGAGCTTACAGAACCTTTGACAATGGAGTTTTTCTACAAGTTTGAGCATAGTAACTGCTTACAATTCAAATCCAAATCCTCCCCTCAGTGCACTGCTATTTGTATTTATAGGCACAAGAGTGCACCGGGCTTGGGCCGGGCTAACCCGGGCCCAATAAGGGCGTAAATACCATTAGCTTCTCTGATGGGAGTCCAATACAAAGGATTAAAATAAGAAACATACAGTAAGCTAAGCCCATTGTGCCAAACTAAGTAATATCTTATTCTAAGGCATGACACAAACTGGAGTGTCTGGGTTCTCTGGGCTACGAGGAGGATTTGGGTGACAAGATCGGTCAGAGTTGTGGCAGCGTAGTTCTGAACCAACAGTGTACAATCCCGAGGCAGCCTATTCTGCAGGCTTGAGCGTGGGGACAACCCCCACGCTTTACGAGACGATGTCAGTATCTTGGGCACTTTACCTCGCCAACCTCGGACCACCGACCCGGGTTCGTTTACCCATATCCCCCTCTGTTCACCAAGGTCATGGACCATTTACCAGGGCCTCAGATCGTTTACCAGGATCCAGGTCTATTCGCAGCGATCCCGGCTCCCATCTTGGTTTTGCGAGCCGCGACCTTATTTGCCGCGCCTCGGGACATTGGGGGGAGCGGTCTTGGGACCATACCACCTACTCCCGGACGCTTTTTGGGCCTTTCCCGGGCTCGGGCTGCCAACATCCATTTTCCTCTCGCCAAATGGGCCTGACCTGGGCCTTAACTCCAAATCGGGCGGCCCACGGGCTTAGAGTGTGGACCCGGACACCCGGGAAAAAACGGGGATAACAAGGGTAATGTCAAATGTATTTTTAATTGTGATGAAGAATATAATCTAGGTTAAATGAATCGCACGCTTGTTGGGTTTGTTACTTAGATTAACTCATCTCCATAAAAATTAATGTTTTTAGTATATTAAATCTAAGGTGTTTTTCCATTAGGTTGTTTAGTAAAAAGAATTTATTAAGAGCGTTTCACTTTAAAGAAATATATTAGGGAGATTTGGGATAATGTCTTTGTATGTGTTATCTGCGAGGTTAATAATTTAATTTGGAAATAAAAATAAGTTCATTTATAAATGATTGAAAGTGTGTTTAGTGGTGGAGAATGAACTCTTGACTATCTTTAATACCTGAATTTTTCTTTATTTATTATATTTCTTGTTTCTATTCTTAAATTCTCAAAATCCCCATTTTATTAACTTTTGTTTTTGAATAACAAATTGAATTAATAGTCATCGTGGAACGACTTTTATTACCGCTTTACTAATAATTTAGTAAGTAATAATGAATAATAATAATTAAATTTGGTACGACTAAAGATACACATCAATTTTTTTTATGTTTTTCATCATAATTAAAGAAGAGTTTGACCATAGTCTCTAATCATAGAATAGGAGCTGAAAACTTCATGAGTGATTTTGACATTGTTTCAGCCATATTTTGGAAATTAGGTTGAAATCGTTCATGAAGTTTTAGCTCCAGCTCCAACTTAGGTTTAGTCTCCAACTCTTTTATTTTCTTTATAAAACCAAATAAATCAAATCAAAATTAAATATTTCTAATTAAAAAATATATTAAATTAAATCCATAGAAATATTAATTTAAACTCAATTTATTTTTATAATAATAAATGTGTATTTTCACTCTGAAAATTATTTAAAAATCATAAAATATCAAAAATAAAATTAAAATTATTAAAATAACTAAAAATTTCTAAGCCTAAGTAAATAATAATATATAATCAAAATTGCATTTATCAGATTTTTTTTTAAAAAAATGCCACACTCTCCATTTTTTTCATAGTCTACAAATGAATTTATAACCTTGTTAAATCATTTTTATTTATAATTAATTATAATCCTTGTTGATCATTTTGTTTCACCTAAGGGAAAATAGTTTCCAAAGTAAAAAAAAAAAAACACAAATAAGAAGCAAAACATTCAAATAATTATAATTTATAGAAAATTTCATTTGGTATGTATAAGAATGAAAGAAAATAATAATTTACCAATTTTAATTATAGGGAGCTCCTTAGTTAGGGGTACTACTTTTGCTCCTATTATAGGGGTATTTTCTATTTTCAGCACTTAAAAAATTATAACCTAATTTTTTTTATATGGTGACACATACATGATAGTTATAGGAAAGACAATACGCCAATTTTTGAGAAATTTTGAATAATTTACAGTGACGAAACCATAGTTCAAATATTCATTTTTCATGCGTATAAAAAAAATCAAGCATGCATGCAACAGAATGTTTAAACTTAAATTTTGACACGATAAATTATTCAGAACTTATTGAAAATTAGCAGGATGCCTGATATAACTATACTATACACTGTCATAAAAAAAAATTATATTATAATTTATTTAAGTACCCAAAATAAAAAAAAAACATTCTTCCGGTAAGAGCAAAATGATGTTTCTACCTCATAATTTCCCAAATAATTATAATTAAATAACTAATTCTCTTTTGACTAAATGCTTATAAAAAAAATTTGTACTTTCTTCTTTTTATTCTTTTCAAACTTGAGAGATAATATTACTACAAAATACCATATTTTTCATATGTTGTCACTTCTACTCTATTTATATAAATGTCTTATCATATCATATCATTTTTTTGATTTGGATTCCATGGTCAAATAAACTAATAAGGGCACTCCTAGACTCGTAGGAGCTCTATTGACACGTTCCATCACTATTATATGAGTCAGAGAGTTTGAGCGATGGGACACACTATGGATTATAGAAATAAAATCTCAGCCATTGATTTGGTTGACTTTTTAGATATCAAAGCAAAGACTAGTCAATGTGATGTTGTAATTTTCTCCCCTCTTTTCATGCCATAGTCAATGTGATGTTGTAATTTTCTCCACTCTTTTCATGGCAATTATAGTATTCTCTGACTTTTGAAGACGAATAGGTCTATATATGCTTGTTGTTTTATGGTATGTTGAGAGTGATGGTGTGAAGGAATACAAATAAAGCCAACCATTATAAAACATCTTGGTTGGATATATATGGAAAATCTCAGACAGGGAGCATTAGGATATAATAATGGGTAGTACTCTATTTTTTTACCTTAAAATTATTTTCGGCCTAAATATTTTTATTTTAATATATATTATAGTTATTTAAAATATTTTATAAATTTTTAAAATTTTTAAAATAATTTATTATGTCAAAAATAATATTTAAATAAATAATTTTTCACATTCATAAAAAAAATAGTTAGACGTGCAATAAATTATTTAAAATTTATTTTTCAATACTATAAATTACTAAAAATTTCTTAAAAATTTATTTGATATTTCAAATAACTACAATATATACCGTAATAAAATTTTTTATATCAAAAATATTTCTAGAACAAAAAACTATAGAAAATATTAACTGAAGTACCCCATTTTGGGAATGCACACTATATTTTCCCTATAATAATTTTCTGATTTAAATTTTGCAAAAATTTACTATAACATATCAATTTAATTATAGAGTGAGATTGTATGAGAACATTCCCACATTTATATATATATATATTTTTTTTTTCAAAATTCGAGCTCCAAGTTCAACTACTCAAAATTTGAAAAATCATACAAAAATTAATCATAAATTAATAGCATAATGTGATCATAACTATAGTCAGCTTTGTAACATTTTTTGTCTATGAATTATTCTCCAGGGACATATGACTTTGCATTCTCTTATCTCATACTTTCATTATATGTATAATGCTCTTAGAGATGGCAACAAGATGAGGACGGACATTCTGAGTGTTTGAAACACTATTTTCGTTTCTGTTTATTTTTCTTGATCCTATTCTTGCACGAAACTATTCATTTTTTGGGCAACAGTTTTTATTTTAAATTATATACAATGGCTTGGCTTCCCTATAGAGTTGTCCGTGGCTCCCTCATGCGTCTTAATAATATTTATCAAATAAAAATAAAAATATATTAAAATACATAAATGGTGTAGGGCAAATAATATCACCATCGCTGTCTTTCAAATTTTTAAGTGAGTCTGTACCTTGTTGTCTCCGCCTTATTTATTTTGAGAAAAAATTACACCATTAGAGACGGGTCATCTCATTGCATCGCTCCACCGGGTCAAATTACCATCACTAAATATACTCTAAAGAAAAAAATTAGGAAAATATAAGATCAACAACCATAACTAAGTCCAACTAGTTGGTTGGTACAGTGAATTGAGAAAACGATATACATATATGTGTGTAAGCTAAGAGACATTGAGACCTTTTAAAAGGGGTTTAATTAATTATAATTGGTATTGTACTTAATTAACTCATCCATTATATGAAATTAACTTTTAGGTAGCCCAACATACCCATTTGATTGGCATTTTGCTCAGAATTTGGACTGACCCTTAAATCTCCAGCTCTTAAAGTCACTTGTAAGACAGGAGAAGATTAAAGTGGTTGATTGATATGGTTAATTAAACAAAAACAATTAGTTAAATAATTTATGTGTTGGAATCTTTGCCATCTTCACTACGCAAAGTCAAAGACTCAAAGCAAGTGAAGACGATTGTCTTTTGTTGCAGAGCAGCTAGCTTTTAGGTATGGCACATCCAATTATATGTTTGACATGCTTTACACGCAAAAGGCTAAAATATAATATATATAAATATATATTTATAGCTTGACCTTGTTTGCTAAGTTAATTAATTATTGCTTTAGTTTCATATATAAAATATATTATTATTATTATTATTATTATTATTACCAATTTTGGTCAATGCATGGAATGCTAATTGGCACTTATGTATATAAAGCTTATGGTTAATTATTAGCCATGCAAATTACTTTATGTCTCATAGTTATATAATAATGTTTTTTGAATAAATATATGTAGGGAGAGACTTTTATTTTATTGTTTCCTAATTATTTTGCTTTTTTTTTCCACCTAATAAAACACAAGCCAGGTGACAATTCACTTTTGCTTTATATTTTGAATATTAAAATGAGAGATACGATTTTCTTTTTAATAAGAAAAAAAATGTTTAAAATCATCTAGCTCCTTTTTTACGGCTAAAATTACAAAAAGTGAATCCATACAAGTCAATAAATAAGATTATTGGGAATTATAATAATTTGATATGGTCATGGTCGTGTATTTCAATCGAGGAAAATTATTTACTCTTTAAACCAAATTTGAAATCAATTTATACACGATAGTGTAGCAAGTTAGGCTATTTTTTTTTCAATGATCATAATAATTTGATATCCGTCGAAATAATGGATTTATATCTCAAATAAGTCGCTAGATTTTTTTCAAGGGCTATAATCTTTGAAAACTAGGTGATGTAATGAATGAAACTAGGACAACAGTCAAAACAAAACCCTATTTTCAAAATTAGACGAGTCATCCTACTTTTTATATATCTATATCATGAATTTTCCAATATAGCTTAAACTAGTATCATAGATATATATATATATATATACATATATATACGAGAGTTTTGTATCACGAGCACTACTTTTGTTTTTACTAGGAGTGTGCATTATAGTTATAACACATATTTTTTAAAAATTTTGAATAATTTATAGTGTCAAAAACATAATTTAAACAGTTAGTAGTATGCGTGTTTATTTTTTTTTATTCGCGTGCAATTTATTATTTTGAATTCTCTATTTTTTAGTACTGTAAATTATTTAAAATTTTCCAAAAATTGATAGGATATTTACTATAACTATAACGTACATCATCATATAAAAAAAATTAAGATATAATTTATCACTCCACACAAACTGAATCAATCCTACCAATAGAAGTAAAAGTGGCACTATGATAGAATTTGCTCATATATATATATATATATATAATATTTATCAATAGATGCACGAGTGTTTCTATAGTGGAGATTAAAATTAAATTGCTATTTCTAGTGTCTTTTTTCTTAAAATAAATGAATTATTGAATATTCATTTAATATTTTATAAAAACTTTTTCTTTTTCTTTATTAACCTTTTTCTCTTGCAATAATTTAAAATTTGAAAATTAAAAATAAATTACTATTTAATATTGGGAGGGATAGAGATGAAGAGATGTGATTTGAATTCTTATTCCCTTATAGACATAATTAAAAATAAAACTCTTAAAATTAATTAACTATATTATTATAGTTAAAATTAATTAACTATATTATTATATTATTATATTTGTTTAATACAAAATGTGTTTTTTCTATACAAGTTTTAGTGCCTATCGTATCGATAGTGTACCGTTATTGACATATACATGAATGTAGATATATATAGAGCTAGCCTCGCCGCCCAAATACCTTTCTCCATACCGATTAATATAATGATTAAATTTTTTATAATTAAACTATTTATATATATCTTCTTTATAAAAAGTGCTTAGATAACTAAAAATATTTGGAAGAACGTTTTTTTTTTATAATTTTAACAGAGTATTTTTATATTTAACGTATATTATAAATATAACTTAACTTTAAATAAAATTAAATAAATAAATAATTACAAAAAATTAAAATAAGATACATTTAAGATATTTTACAATGATAATTATTTAAAAAAATAATAAAATCATATAATTTATAACTTAAATAAAATTTAATTAAACTTAAACTTAATATTATATTAAACGTATAATATATATAATCTTATGTTGTCACTGTCAAATTAAAAAATTAGAACAAATATAAATTTAAACAAAAATAAATAAATAAATTAATTAAAATATGATATTTTAAAGATATTTTATGATAATTTAAATAATTAAATCATATTTATTTAAAAATAATAAATGCATAAATATCATTTTTTTATCTTATAAATTTGTTCGATAGTTTATTTTTTATCGATGGAAACTTTTTTACTTTATTAAACTCACCAAAAGACATTGTGAGATACATTAGAAACTAAAAATAATTTATGCATGTATACTATTATCTACACTATGACTTTTTCTATTCTTATTTCATTTCTATTATTAATTTATTTTTAAATATTATTGTATTTTATATATATATATAATGTAGCCATGTAAATATATATTTGTATGTCATGTATGTAGAGATTATTGATATAAATATATTATAATTTATTATATTATATATATATTTGAATAGCAGTGAACTAATTTTTATTAAAATTATAAATAATGTTAATAATTTTAAAATTAAGCAAACGTGCATTACACATTGCTTCTAACTAGTATTAATGTAACATGTGAGAGAAACTTTTAAATTTGGTTTGTCAAAAATACATTTTTTTATTGATGATTTATCTTCTATTAAATATGGAATATATTCCACCAATTAATGGAAAAGCACACAAAATGGTAGAGTACTTTGCTTAAATATATTAAAAACTTAACATTTTGCCTAACTTAATGAAATTATATATACAATATCTATACTATATATATATATAAATATATTTATGCACGGATATGTGTTTTGAGTCATTCTTTTTTTTTTGTTTTTTCTGTTAAATAATATATATAATATAAACTGATTATAATATATTATTTGTAATTGTATGTGCACAATATACATTATATTGTATTAAGTATACGGGGTCATTTTTGCGTGGATGCGGTAAGCCATTCTTCTTTTTTGTTTTTTTCTTAATTTGTTTTTTTATGTTAAATAGTATATATATAATGTAAACTGATTTATATTATGTATTTCGTAATTGTATATGCATAATATACATTATATTGTATTAAATATACGAGGTTATTTTTCTTTTTTGTTTTTTTCTTAATTTATTTTTTTATTAACCAATATATATAATATACACTAATTATATGATGTTCATTCATAGTTGTATATGCACAATATACAATATAGTATCTATATATATAAATTTAATATGTATGATTATATTGTATTTAGTCCATTGCATTTATATAGTAATATAATAAAATGCTATCATCATTTATTGAATATTAATACATACGAATGCAACGTGGTTTAATGCATGTGAAAGTTACACGTATTGATAGGCTTGTTGCTCGAGTCATACTATGCTGGTGTGTTGATCACACATATACGGTCATCCTTTTTTTTTATAAACAAAAAATAAATTATTAACTGTGAACTATTTATTTATATTATTATTTAATTTTTTCACGAATTCAAAACAAAAATATATTATTTTTATAAAGAGTAAAACGTAAGAAAAAAAGTAACACTGGTACCGGGTTGCTCGTGCCATAGTATATGTGTTTTGAGTCATTCTTTTTTTTATTTTTTATGTTAAATAATATATATATAATATAATCTGATTATATCATGTTATTCGTAATTATATATGTACAATATACATTATATTGTATTAAGTATACAAGGTTATTTTTCTTTTTTGTTTTTTTTCCTAATTTTTTTTTCTATTAAACAATATATATATATATAATATATATACTAATTATATGATGTTCATTCGTAGTTATATATGCACAGTACACAATATAGTATTTATATATATATAAATTTAATATATATGATTATATTGTATTAAATCCATTATATTTATATAGTAATATAATAAAAGGCTATCATCATTTATTGAATATTAATATATGCAAAGGCAACATGGTTTAATGCATGTGAAAGTTACACGTATTGATAAGCTTGTTACTCGAGTCATACTATGCTAGTGTGTGGATCACATACACGGTCATCCTTTTTTTTTTTTCTTATTTTGTTTTTTCCTTTCAATTTTTTTTATATTTCTTTAATCCTAAAATTATCACACGTATAGACACTATGTATTACATTATTTTATCTTTTACTAAATAAATAAAAATTTGACACTTATATTTTATTATTAATATTGTTTACTTGTTATATTTTTTGTTACCTTTTTTTGTTTTGTCTAAGTTTTTTTTTTCCTTCTAGAGAACCATCATCCATCATGTAAATTTTTTATACTATTATTGTATACTTTGGTTTTTTCTTAAATTAATTACTCAGTAAAATTTATTCTAATATTTCTATTTTTCATTATTATTTTTATTCCCTTTCTTCTATTATTTTGTATTGAGATTTATTTTTTAATAGTATTTTTTAAAATTAAGTAATTAAAATGTGTTCTATTTTCATCATTTAAATAAATATTAACATTATTATAATATGATATATATTAGTTAATATCATATTATATTTTTTTACAAAATATCATATTATGTTTTTTATAATATTTTCTTTTTAAATCTAATAAATAAAATTTGTACTCTATATGTCATAATTTTTAAAAAAAATTAACATTATGAAATGATATATGTTATTTAATTATTTACTATCATATTTTATATTTTTAAAAATATCATATTACAATATCTAGCAAAATTATAAAAAGATATCCACCAAACATAATTTTAATTAGGATTATTTTAATTAAATTCATACTATTTGTAAAAATATATATATTAGTTTCATATTAATTATAAAGAAATATATTACAACTTTATAGAATTATTTTGAAAATAATAAAGAAAAAATAGTATTTTATGATTATTTTTTAAGGCAAATTTGATCATTCATTTTATTTACCTGTTATTGTTTTCTTTTTCTTTTAATTTAATTATTTTATATTATTAAAACTATGTATATATATTAAATTTTGCTGGATATGTATGTTATTGTATGTGTATCATAAAATTAGAGTGACAAAATACATAATAATAATAATAATAATAATAATATCTTAAATTCAATAAGTAACACAATCAATCCAATTTTCAAGTCAAAAAATTTTTTTTTGTTAAGTATTAACTATTTGTTTATATTATTATTTACTTTCTTCACTTACAAGAATTTAAAACAAAAACATATTTATTTTTAAATCACTTTTAGTCTTCTGACAAGAAGCAAAATACTAGAGAAAGAGTAACAATGTTAACGGGTTACTCGTGTCTTAGGCACGAGCCATTCACTAGTATATATATATATATAAATTATTATGAATATCTTTTTTGTCTTATACACTCATATATATACAATCATATATTATCTTTGTACAGATAATTTGAGCTGGCTTGATTAGGTATTTGACCAATCATATCGCTCAGTACTTCTGCATTCTTTAATAATAGTTAAGCTGCATCTGCGTGCAAGAACAATAATATGCTTAATTAATTAAATTCTTATGGATCACTTTCATTTAATCAAATTTTAAATTTACCTTATTCAGTTATTCGTATAAATACATTAATATTAACATATATATTTATGTACAATTCTTTGATTTCACTTTAAGTCCTACCGGTAGGGCTCTCAGTGTTTTTCGACCTATGAACAGTTTTCAGCACGATTTTTTTTTATGACTGTGTATATTGAAGCTATTTAGAGCATTCTGCAAATTTTCAGAAAATTCCGAATAGTTTACAGTACTGAAAACTAAGTTCAAACATATTGTTTTTCACGCACATAAAAAAAATTAGTTACGCATGCAATAACATATTTGAACCTAGTTTTCGGTATTGTAAACTATTCAGAATTTTTTGAAAATTTGCAGAATGCTCTAAATAGCTATAATATATACGGTCATAAAAAAAATCACACCAAAAATTATTCAAGGGTTGAGAATACTGAGAGCCCTACCGCTAGGGCTTAAAATGAAGCCCCTATAAGAGAATTCCCAGTATATTTATATATCATTGTACAACTCGAACTCGATTATAACTTGCATGCATGTGAATATATGTATAGTAGTACTCTTGTAAATATATAAGCTAGCTCGTGATCATCAAGCAGGGGGCATGCATGTGAATATATGTATAGTAGTACTCTTGTAAATATAGTAGTTAACCTATAAACTAAGCTAACTGAAAGTCTATACAATAATTATGCCGTCATATACTCAATATAAAATGATACTTGACACTACAAAATAAAATTTAATATGAAAGTATATATTAGCAACTTCTTAATAATTCAAAATTAAATATATACTGATATATTAAGTACTTACATGATTCGATAGATAATCTTTTGGGTCTTTCTCCATAGTTAAGTCTTTTATTAGCCACATGATGTAAAAGTCTCACTCAGTGTTATTACGTTGTCAAGAATCCTATATATATATTTTTGACAAATTTTTTTATTAATTAATCAATGACTTATATATATAAAAAAATCAAAAAAATAAAGTTTCATGATTAGTTTAAAGCATCATACTTGAACTGGAAACCAAGTGATGCCTTTGACCTTCCTTCTGGGATTATTTAAAGCATTGTGTATTCCAAATGCACTTAAGAATGAAACAAAATTTCAATTAAATAATGCACTTAAAAATCCAAAATAAATTATAACATATAACTTTACCTCATATAAATGCCCTCTTACCTCTACATTTTTCAATTTTTTAAAATTTCTACACTTCCCACAAGGGCAAAATATCATATTAGAGTAATCTCCATTCTCCATTGCAAACTTTATGAAATATTTAACTCCTCTCCATATTTTTTAAATAATCTATATTTATTTTTATTAAATATCTATCCATCTCAAACTAAAACAACCTAAAAAATTCAAATACTATTATAAGTTAGTATATATATGGTCATACTAACAATTTTTTAAATTAATTAATTGATTTTAGAAATAAGTATGTGCAGATCATATAAATAGTTTAAAAAAATTTGACAGAGTTTCCCATATTTCTACATACTATTCACAATTTAGCATATCAACAAAAAAAATCAAATAATGTCACACAATAAATTTCATTATTATTTCTTGTAAAATCTTAAATTAGTAAATTTATGAAAATATCTTATTTTAATTAAAAACTGATTTAAATTCTTTTATATTATGATATTCGGTTTTAATGTCTTAGAATATATGGTGGGATTTGAATATATTCCTTATTTCATATTTATATTAACAATATATTTAAATAAAGAGTTTATATCTTGTTTTTCTAAGGAAAATATTATGTGATTAATGGAATTCATTTATAGATTTTCCTCGGTTAATTTTCGTACTTTCCAAGAATAGTTTTCTGCAGGAAATAAAATCTTTGGGTAAGTTATTGCTCATTTCCTTTTTTAGGAAATTTTGTGTTAACTTAGGTATAAGCTGTCTTTGCGGATTGCGTGGTTGTCAAGACAGAATCAATAGATTGACAAATCTCCATCAATCACGAATATTATCAAATATTTTTGCTTTTATTGTGGAATTTTTTTCTCAGCCTTCTGAGCTCGAAATGATCTCTATAAATAGAGTTCTAGGGTGTTGAGAAAATATGAACTCTTTGGTGTATTGTTTTGTGATTGAATTGTAATATTTGTGAGAGCTCATATTTTGTATTCAAGATCACAGTATTCACGTGTTCTTGTAAAAAAATGAGTGTTTAGTTTTGTGGTGAGTCTACAGCACGTTTATGAGTGAATACAGGTTGCAATTTGAACAAAATTCTTGAAGTCTTCGGGAGGAGATTTTTACAAGCCTTGCTTGGGGACAATGCAAGCACTCGCTGACCATTGAAGGGAGTTCAAGTGGTTAGACGTTTCAATCAAAATCAGATTAGTGAAGAAAAGTACAACAAAGTTGCGGTAAATCTTAAGAGGGAGTCTTGTTCGGTTTAAGTCAATATTTATGTACTTGTGATTCTTTATTAATTGATTGTATTCTCTGGGTATGGCCCCAAGGAGTATGTTATCCGAAATGATTTCTAAATCTTATAAAAATTCTTTGTATTCTTTATTATTTTTGCACAATCTTTTTATTGTGTTCGGTTTCTGTTACAACTAATCCTCATTCTGTCACGATAAAGATGAACTATGTTTTAACATTCAATTATCATTCCGTATCTTAATTAAACTACTTGTTTTAATTAATCTGGTAATTATTAAAAGTGGAATTTCATTTCTCCACAACACATAATTTCACATATCCTAATTCTTCCCTACAATTCATTATACTTTCTCATTTGTAATATATCAATGCGTTATAAAGTTTGTATTTGTGATAACATACCTTTCAATTAACAAGCGTCAACACCGTCCAAATTCACCTACAATTATAACAAGATTTTTTTAAGATATTAACGACATTCAACAAAAAAAGTTTCTAAAATCACAGCTTCATAACTAATAAACTAAGAAAATAGAAACTTTACAAATAAAAATTACACCACAACAACCAATTTAGCATATAAATTTCTTCAACAAAAATTTTAATCAACACAATACAACATTTATAATATTTAAAAAATTAAATCTATTTTTTTAATATAATTTTCGTCCAAAAAAGAAACAATAAATATAAAAATGTCAAAAAAATTCTACATTAATCAAATATGTTTTATTAACATTACCCAATATATATATAAACACAATCTAAATTTATAATATAATTTTTGGCCAAAAAATAAAAATTGAAATATTACCCAAACAAAAGGTCCAAGACAATTTTCCAAGCTCCTAGTGTTGTATGAAGTAGCCCAAACTATGTTGAATCTATAATATATGAAAAACAACTAACATATTATTTTTCATTCACTTTTTTCAAAGTAAAAAAAAAGAAAGAAAATAGGGTAATTATTTAATGTTTGATTAAATAATGGTGAAATGGAGACAAAACCCAAAAATGGTGTTTGGGGGGGGGGGGGGGGGGGGGGTGCTAAGGAGAAGAAGGAGATAAGATATGAAAAGAATAGAAAAAAAAGATAGGCCCCCTGAAAATACCCAATCTTTGCTCGCCCAATAGGCCTGTCGAGATAGACTTTTTTTTTTAATATCTAGGTCAATCTCTACAGTCTTGTGGTTGACCGCCGAGATTAAAGGCTATCTAAGCGGACACACACCAGTCCACCGAGATTGGGGGAAGAGATTGCCCAAGTTTTTTGTAGTGTGTATATATTCGCACTTATACGAATTGGATTGGAATGAAAAAAAAATTAAAATATACACTTGTATGAATTGGATGCACTTTAAATATTAGAAGTAACAAGTCTAATATAATCCATGTACTTTTAAAAAAAATATTTATACATGAAATAATAATTTGAAGTTTTAATATATTTGATACAAAAATATAGTAAGATAATAAAAATTATTTAAACAAATTAAAGTATGTTAATTTTTAATGTGTAGTATTTAAATTAATTTGCTGTATCAAATTTAAATATAAATGTCATGTTTAATTTTATTATTTGAGTTGTTAATATATAAATTTTAAATTCTTTAATATATAATTAAATATTGATTATTAATTTTGTTTTACAAATTGAAATTATAAAGTCTAGTAGGAAAATATCAAAATTAATAAATAGTTTAAGATTTAGAAGAAAAACAAAAGTAATCAATTCAATTTGCATGCATTTTTACGGATTAGATTGGATTGATTTTGAATTAAGCAGATTGAAATGATTATAACAAAAATTGTACTGATTGAATTGGTTGAACCCTTTTTTTTATAATATATTTATTTTTATGTAGGAGTAGCTCAATTTTACCCTTGATCAAAATATATAATAAAAAAATCTCAAAATTTTAAGAAAGACACATATATAAATGAGATTTTTTTTGAAATAACCAAATACTCTTAAAAAAATAACATTTTTATTATTACACTACAATAATCATTTTTGTACGACACAAAAGTATTTTTTTTACAAAAATACTACTTGTTCTCTCCTTCACAGGCAGCAAGATCCCTCATTCTCAGGCGACCCACGACGCTGGTGAGAAGCTTTGCTTTCATAATCAGCCACCACAAATCCAGCAAGGAGAGAACTCCATGAATGTCGACACAAACTACTTGCTCTCTCTTTCGCACGCGACAAGACCACTCTTTCTCAGGCGACCCACAACGCCGATTATAGCCAATCTCGACTAGAAATAACACGACCACTACAACTGATCTCGATCTGGTTTCACTTATATTTGTTTATTAATGTACAGTCAACGTAAGCTCACCACAAAAAGCAATGATAAATCAACATTGGTCGTGTTATTTTTGTGTTGCAGCCTCTGATGTCGTGTTGTGGCCTTTGATGTCGTGTTTTTATTTTTATGTTGCAAGATCACCACAAAATCAACAGTGGTCTTGGATGGTTGTGTTGTTGATAAAATCCGAAGAAGAAGAAGACGAATAAAATAAATAGAAAAAGAATAAAAGAAAGAAAGAGATGGAGAGAGAGGTGTTGGGGACAAGAAAAGAAAAAAGAAAGATAATGAGTACTAAGCATCGAAAAAGAAAAAAAGAAAGATAAGAAGAAATAAAGTAAAAAAAAACACATGCAACTTGTTTTTATTGAAAGAAACAAATATTAATAATATGTTTTTACTGTACCACCCATCTCCCACTTTTTTATTTTTAAATAGAACTTTATCTCTCTCTCTCTCTATTTGCATCATGCACTTCAATTTTCTCAATATTATATTATTATTTTACAATCATTTACAGTTGTTTGCAAGTGCTCCTCGTGACTTACAATTAGTTTTTAAATTAAATAATTTGTCATATAGTTTATGCCCTGTTGTTGTACTGTTTTCGTCACTTATAAACATCACCTACAGTTCGTTCTATTTTGTTGCTATTAAGATGCTTTGGTGTAGTTTATATATATATAAAACATAATTTTCATATGATGCACATCTCAGATAAATATTTTTTTTTAAAAAAAAAACACATACACACACAACAAAACAAAACTCAACAAATATCATAACAACAGACAAACTACAAAACAACTCCAACATCTGAAGATTCACAGTCATTCCTGAAAGGTGACTTCAAAGCCAATCCAGGCTTGACACTCCTCTTTTGAATATCAGGAGTAACTTTAATCTCAGGTACTAATTGGACAACATCTAACTCAGGAACATCAATACCTATCGCAACGTGACTGCAACATCAAAGCAAGTAATAAATAAAAACACCACAATCTTTGTCAACATTACCACTTGGTTCTTCAACAAAAGTACTCAATAAAGAACAATACAAAAACACTGCAATCACTACAAAACAACATAGAAACAACTTATAACTATTCAAAAAAAATGAAAAACCAACAAACCAGAATAAAACTTGAAACATAAACAAAATTTAATAGATACTTGCTTATCTTCTTGCTCAGAAAAATCCTAAAAAAATACCCCATCACAACCTAAACACTAAAAGAGCCAACCACAAACCCTAAAATAACACTTAATAAAAAAAAATAAACATACCAAAATAATTATAAAAACTAACACTAAACAACATATCTCAATCATTCAAGCATTACATCAAATACATTACATGCATAAGGAAAAATAGCACTAATATATACAAAAATAGAACAAACAAACCAAAAAAAAAGGTAACATAAACATAAAAAGCAACAAAACAACAAAATACACTAAAAAAATAAGGGAATAAAAAAAATCAAATTAACAAAAAATCAACAAAACGAAAAGAATAACATCGTTGTTGGCACACCAATGACATGGTGATCAAAATTGAGGAGGACGAGCTTGGGCATGGAGGTGATCGAGGAAGAAGAAGAAGAAAAGGAGATAAAAGTAGCAGAGGAAGAAAGAAGAAGAAGAAGAGAGGAGGAAAAGTTGATGGAGAAAAAAGAAGAAAGAGAAAAAGTGATGTGTGTTGGATAATGTGTGTGTCAATGAACATATAGTATTTTTGTAAATTAAAAATTATAAAGATAGTACAAAAGATAAACTAAAACAAGAAAAAAAAACCTAGTTGCCAGGTGGTAAAATTGTAAAAAAGTGGCACATTTAGTCATTTTATGTAAAAATTCCTATATAAATTTAGATTTTTCTTTATCTCAGTCGAATAATTAGTATTTCTGTGCTATTTAGATTTAGATTAAACTTGGGTTTATATTATTTTAAAAAACTTGGGTTTATAGTACTTTAATCCTATTTCGTCAAAGTGAAAGCCAATATTTAATTTCGACCTTTCATATAATTTTTATTTTTTTAATTGCATCTTATATAGTGTGATGTGAACTTGAACTCGGCTGAAGTATTTTTTTAAGAGTAATTGGTGGTGAAAATATCTAAGTTTTTCAAAATTTAGTAGTTTAATATTGTTTCACCCAAAAACTTGCTGGATGACGTGGCAAGGAATCCGGATACGTGGCTGTTCAAACAAAAGCTTAGTCAGCAAGAGTCTCCACGACCCTCGACCAGGAAACAAGTCAAGATTCAAGGAGTTGTTTCCACAATGATTTAGACTTACTCAAATGCACTTCAAATAATTGCTCACTAGGATGGTCGATGAAAACAAGACTGAATCTGGTGGATAATACGCAAATGACGCTCATAGTTAGTTAAAATTAGATATTTGTTAGATATTTAATTGTTCTCTATTACTTTATCAATATTTATTAAGTAAATCGTGTATGGCCCATGACCTATTTATGTACATTCCTAAGCCTATAAATAGAGGTCTTAGTGAATCATTATTTCAGATGCAGTAATTCTTTGATGTTAAGAGAAACTACGATTTTAGGTGCTTTTATACACAAACCTTGTATCCTCTCCAATCCACGAAAGTCAGTTGATCTTGTTCATCTGATCGGGGGTTTGGGACTTCTACATAAATAATAGTACTAAAGGTGTAGGTTATTATAATTATGGGGCCGAACAACTATAAAAACTCTGTGTTGTTTTACATTTTTTAGTTCAATTCTCATTTTATATCGTTTATTTGACTCAGTGTCATTGGCCATATCGCTAGTCAACATTTTGGTGCTTTCATTGAGAGATAAACTCAAGGACACCTACAATCAATATTTTACTAAGCAAACATGCCTCCTAAGAAGACCCAAAGCCAACGGGTAGGAAAGACGTCTAAGGGCCCACAGGATACACCTCCACCTCCTCCCCCAGGAGTTGCTGAAGAAGAACCACGGGTGGATCAAGAAGATGAAAGCGAGGAGGTTGATAATCAAACCATGCGAGCAACATTGAGAATGTTGCAGGATGAGTTAGCCACTCTAAAGGCTAACCAAGAGAATGTAGCTGAGACGATGATCATGCAGCAGATGGAGATCGATAGGCAACGACGAGAACTAAATGGCAGACAAGCCGACATGGACTGTCGGCAAAGGGATGCCACCGGTGCCCTGGAAGCTGCTATCTAGTTACCTCAGGGATGCCGACCTACATAGATTCCCCAACAACTTGAGCAACATCAAAATCCTCCACCACTTCAAGATCCACAATGCCCATAACAACCTCGAGCCGTTCAACAGGAAAACTAGCCGCAAAAACCTGGCAGGTAGGACGAGCATCACCCACCCAAACATCCTGCTCGACAAAAGCGAGCAACTTCTGAGGCAAAATAGGGATCAGAAACATCCCCGAAGCTCAAGATGCCTGGTTACTAATGAACATGTTATTCCTGGAAGGGAGCCAAGAAATAGGCGGCAGCCCGATATAGGCCCTGCAGTTGGAGGTCCCCCATGACATAATTATGCCTCAGGACCTAGGGATTAGTGCAGGCCACAAAGGCCACCACCTATTTATCGTGGCGACATTGATTGTAGAGAGGGAGTGTATACAGTCGATCACAAACAAATAGGTCTCAGTATAGGGACATACATGACTATAATGAAGGAGATTTTGAATATTATCATAATCAAATGAAAGATGTTGGTCGATAGGATGAGCAGAGGTGAGGACAACAGGTGTCCCCACCTATGAACAACCAGCTAGAGAGTCAAAATCCAGGTGGGTGACCAAGAAATGCGAATGTGTTTGACTGCTTAGGAGGATCAGAACAAAGGCACAGGGAAGAGGATTTGCAGAACATATTGAATGATCGAAGAGAAAGACACAATGAGCACATTCAAGCAGCCGCCCCTACTCCCCATTAAATGATGAGTTTGAATTTATAAGTTGACATGGACATCTAAGGAGATATGTCAGAGTAGGGGTTAACCTCCAACAAACAGTTGCTGGAGGCAACGAGCACCTTGCTTACAATTTGTGGAGGACCACTCGTTGCTGGTGATAGTGGAAAGGCACGGGAGAGACACGCCAGGACCCTACATCATGAGCAAGACATCAAAATGCTAACAGTCGAGGATCGAACTCCCAAAGAGGCTAGAGTAGAGGAAGAATGCATAACCTTCTCTGAGCAAGACTCACAACATGTTTGGTTCCCCCACACGGACCCCCTGGTGTTGATGTCCAAATAGCTAACATGAGGGTGAAGAGGGTGTTAGTTGACATGGGGAGTTCAGTAAACATACTGTATAACTCATTCTTAGAAAGAATGAAGTTGTCTGTGCAAGATTTAGAACCTTGCAACCAGACAATTTACGGTTTTACAGGTGAAGGCCTCGCACCGACAGTATCGATTAGGCTTTAAGTGACTGCAGAAACAGTACCTATGAATAAGACAATAGTCACTACTTTTACGGTAGTTGACTATCCTTCTGCATACAATGCAGTTATTGGAAGGTCTATTCTGGTGGAGATGTAAGCTGTTACATCCGTGTGACATCTAGCCATCAAATTCCCAACTGATTCAGGAATAGGATATTTTTTTGGAAACCAAAGGGAGGCTAGGGAAAGCTATAACTCTTCGATTACAAAGGAGAAGAAGAGTGGAGATAGTACAAGTATCATTTCCTCGAGCAGCCCTAATGGACAAAAAGAGAAGTTGCAAGGAGTTGTTGATGAACTAAATGCCCAATCAGGTGATCAAGTCACCTAATAAGGTGTTTCCCAAAGTGAGGAGAGGGAGATATATCCTCGCTTTTAGGACTTTGTTGAAGAGATTGGAAGTGTGGAGGATTTAGAGGAGATCTAGTTAGAAAAACATCCGACCAAAGTTGTGAAAGTCAGTAAAATCTTAGAAACAACACTAAGAAAAGAGCTAGTAAAGTTTTTGCAAAGAAATCAGGAAGTTTTTTCCTGGTCGCATAAAGACATGATTAGAATTGATCCATCAGTGATTAGTTATGTCCTGACCATAGACAAAAAATTTCCACTAGTACAACAAAAGAGAAGATTGCTTGATAAATATTGGTCGATAGCCTTAAAAGAAGAAGTTGAAAAGCTCATAGAGAATGGGTTATTTGGGTAGCATTTTATCCATCGTGGGTGTCAAATTCCGTACTAGTCCCCAAACCAAATGGTAAATGGAGGACATGCGTTGATTTCACATATCTCAATAAAGCCTGCCTGAAGGGTTGCTTTCCACTACTAAGGATCGACCAGCTGGTCGATTCTACATTAGAGCATGAAACATTATCTATTATGGATGCTTATTCTAGGAAAAACCAAATAAGTATGTATCCCCGGATGAGGAACATACCAACTTTTGAACTGACACCGGACTATACTACTACAAGGTAATGCCATTTGGTCTGAAAAATGTTGGAGCAACTTATCAACGCTTGGTTAACAACATTTTTAAAGATCGGATTGGAAAAAATATGGAAGTATATGTTGACAACATGCTTGCAAAGTCAAAGGAAGCTGGTGGACATGTAACTGACCTCGAGGAATGCTTCAACATTTTAAAGAAATATTAGATGAAGCTAAATCCTCTCAAATGTTCCTTTGACGTAGGTTTGGAAAGTTTTTTGGATTCATAGTAAACTCGCGTGGGATAGAAGAAAATCCCGAGAAATTTCAAGCTCCGATCGAGATGAAATCACCCAGTAGAACCAAAGACGTTCAAAGTCTTACGGGAAGAATTGCTGCTCTCAATAGATTCATTTCAAAATCAACAGACAAGTGTTTCCCATTTTTTTAATCTATTGAGGGGCAATAAGAAATTCGAGTGGACTGAAGAATGTGAGCTGACTTTCCAAGCTAATAAACAGCATACGATGCAACCTCAATTCTATCCAAACCATTCAAAGGAGAGACTTTGTTCATCTACCTAGTAGACATGGAGTACGCTACTAGTGTGGTCTTGATCAGAGAAGAAGATAAAATCCAGAGTGCAATTTATTCTATTAGTAAATGGCTTGTAGGGGCAAAGTTGAGGTATCTAACCATCGAAAAATTGGCTTGCTGTTTGTTACTGGTATCTCAAAAGTTGTGAACCTACCTTCAAGTTCACCTAATAACAATACTGACTGACCAACCTTTGCAACGGGTCTTACAAAATCCAGAAGTTGTTGGTCGACTACTTAAGTGAGTTGTAGGGTTGGGGAAACATGAGATTACCTACCATCCACAATCAATGATTAAAGTGCAAGCACATGCTGATTTTGTAGTAGAATTCATAGGACAGTGAATCACCGAGCAAACGATCATAGCTAAGGATTCAGAAGAAGAAAACCCAAACTGGAAGTAGTTTGTTGATGGTTCATAAAATCAACACAACTCCGGAGCAGGTTTAATTTTAATAACTCTAGAAGGACACCGTATTCATTGTGCACTCAGGTTTGGCTTTAATGTATTGAACATTGGAGCAGAATACGAAGCCTTGATCGAGGGACTACGACTAGAAAATGACATCAATGCCCGATCACTTGAAGTCTATAGTGATTCACAGCTAGAGGTGAATCAAATATTAGGAGAACATCATGCCCGAGGATTGAAGATGATCACCTATCTAAACAAAGCTAAAGACTTGTTGGCACAGTTTAGTAAATATACTTTACAACAAGTACCTCGCGACTAGAACTCAAACGCAAATGCCTTGGCGAAATTGGCTAGTGAAAAAGAGGTTGATACACTAAACATTGTTCCTGTTGAACATCTAGCAGCTCCTAGCATACAAGAAAAAGACTCTACAATGATTATTAATGCCGTAGATACTTGTATGTCTCCTATCAAACAATACCTCAAACAAGGGATATTGCCTACTGATCGTAACAAAACAAAAAGACTTCAGAGGCAATCTGATTGATTTATATTAGTTGATGGAATCCTATATCGATGGGGGTATTCACTACCATTGTTACGCTATGTCACCAATGAAAAGGCCAAATAACTTTTACAAGAAGTACACGAATGGTTCTGTGGTGATCACGCTGGGGGCAGAGTATTTCCAAAAATGTTTTACGGCAAGGGTATTTCTGGAAAACTATGAATGAGGATGCGGTGGAGTATGTACGTCAATGTGACAAGTGCCAACGATTCTCCAAGATACCTCGAGTAGCTTCTAATGAGTTAAAACAGATGCAAAGTCCTTGGCCATTTGCCATTTGGGGAGTAAGTCTGATCGGGGCTTTACCAATAGGAAATGGTGGTGTAAAATATGCAGTTGTAGCTGCCGATTACTTCACTAAATGGATAGAAGTTGAACCACTCGCAGCCATTACGTCAAAGAAAGTTCTTGACTTCGTGGTCAAAAACATAATTTGTCTCTATGGATTACCGAAGAAGATAATGTCAGACAACAACACACAATTTGACAGTGACCTCTTCACTGACTTCTATGAACGACATGGAATTACAAAAATATTATCTTCAGTTGCTCATCCACAAGAAAATGAACAAGTCAAAGCTATAAACAAGACACTGAAGGATGCCCTAAAGAAAAGACTCGAACATGCAAAAGGAGTTTGGCCAGAAGAATTACTCGAAGTAGTTTGGTCATATGGAATAACACATCGAACAATCACTGGCCATACACCATTCTATCTAGCATATGGGTATGAGGCCATGCTACTAGATGAGTTGTGTAACGTCCCAAATTTCCTAATAAGGCTTAGGGCCTTGAGTAGGGAGCCAGGATGGAAAATCTTGGAATTATGTGATTATGTGATATTTATGTGTATCATTATGTGAATATGTGAGTTATATCATAATATGACTAGATAAGCATGTTTAGGTGTATTAAATATGCATGTGGGACCATTTCTGTTTAATTGGGAATTTTTCATATTTTGGTCATTTTGGGCATATTTGGCATATATGTGGTATATGTGTGGTGCTTCATTATTATTTGGTTATGCTAGGGTTACTCAGCACAAGATGATCCTAGGAGGTAAGATAGTGGGAAAGTCACAACGGGATTTATACTTGACTCGAAGTGAGTCAAGGGGTATTTAGCACATTACCGGGATATTGGGTAATGGGAATAAATATTTGATGATAATTGGGAGTTAGTAAGATCAGAGGGAAATTCTGGGAGTTTTGACTATTTTACCCTCGGGGGCGTTTTCGGGACCCCGAGCATTAGGATTTGCTTGAGGTTACTTAAGCTTGAAGTAACCTGTTAGACTTATAAAGAATGTTAAGAAGATTCTCTCTTTCTCCCGTTCCCTTTTCGACACCCGATCACATTTTCAAAGGAAACTTGAGTTTTAGGACTCAGATCCAAGCGAGGATCGAGGCATAATGATTCTAGGGAAGATTAGATGCTTTTTAGCCGAAGGATTTAGCTGGGAAACAACTCAATCAGAGGCAATCCAAGTTTTAAGTACTAAGTTTTTAAAGCTTTTAAGCTTTAATTGGATTTTATGATTTGATGAGTTTTTGATTTGATTGAGGCTTGGGTTTCGTTGGTTTTGGATCATGAGGATGTTTGGGAACTTTGATTTTGGGATTTGGATATGTTTGGGTAGGTTTTGGCTGGGTTCGTGGTTGGGCCACGACCTTGTTCTTGGGCGCCGTGGCCCAGGCTTGAAGAAGGAGGAGGCTGGCTGATTTGCAGGTAGGGCCGCGACATTGTGTTGGAGTGCCACGGCACAAGGTGCAATCAGAGAAGAGGTTGGCTTCTGTCTGGGGGTGGGCCACGGCATAGGGTTTGGAGGGCCGCGGTGCTTAAGGGAAATTTTGCCCAGATTTGGTTTTTAGTCAATCCTACTACCCAATTGAGTGGGTTTTGACGTCCCAGAGGCTTGGGTTGGGTTTGGAAGTATTTATTTAATCATTTTGATGAGGTTTTATATTATGGTTGTGAATAGGTTATCGCTAGGGCTTGAAAATAGGATCGTGCTTATGGCTTGTTTACTGGTAACCTGTGCTTAGACCAAAGGTAAGAAAACTGCACCCAATATGTGATGCATGAGATACATGTGATTAGGGCATGACATGGATATTGAATATGAGATTGATCAGAGCTTGAGTCTCTGTAAATGTGCATGATCATAATTATGCTAGTGACTGTTAAGCCTACATTTGGATATTTGACATATGATATATGCCTGGTTGCATTGCTTACTTGTGTATGGCACTGACCAATGAGTTAGAAATCGGAACGAGTGATATGGTATTGGCTTAAGAGTCAAGAACGACATTGATGTGTTCAACGCAAGCCGAAATGATTAGATCTAATCGACATAAGCATTGAACGAATCATCATGAACATTAATGCTGACCGACCTCATGTTCGATGAAAATTAAAAGTGCTTGTCTAGTCTAAAGGCTAATTACTTAGAGATAGGGCCAAAAGGCTCAGGTGACTGCAACGCCACTTGGCTTTTGGTGCTAAGCCCAAGTTCACGAGTCACTTATTTGATTAGGGTGCAGAGCCTAAAGTGTGATTCTTTAGTAACCTATCTGATTAGGGTGTGGAGCCCAAAGTGTGACTCACTTATCTGATTAGGCCTACAAGCCCCGGCATGATTTCCAAAATCTCAAAGTGTGAATCACTCATTTGATTAGGGCTACAAGCCCCAGCATGATTACCAGAATCTCAAAGTGTTAATCATTCATCTGATTTTGGCTACAAGCCCCAGGATGATTACCAAAATCATAAAGTGATATTCACTCATCTGATTAGGGTGTAGAGCCCAAGTGTGTGACTTAATTGTCACTATTCTGAGTCACTTATTCTAAGATGGACACATTAGCCTTCCATTCTCAATATGACTTGATAGTCATCTATACAAAGGGCAGGGCCCATAAGTCATCTATACCAAGGGTAGGGCCCACAATCATCATTTGGACTTTTTTGTATGCATGAATAGGGTTATTACAGCTAGGCTTGCCTATTGTGATATAGTAACATGTTATTACTATTCATGAACATATTGAGTTTTCTTGCCGAGCTTTGGCTCACGGGTGCTATGTGGTGCAGGTAAAGGCAAAAGAAAGCTGGACCATCCTTGAGTTAGAGAGCTTAGGTGACTATGTGTACATATGCGGCTGCTCGACTGCCACGGCCAAGGGTTAAAGAGGAATTAGGGTCAAACCCTATTTTGCCGCTTAGGTCAACTGGTTGTAAATATTTTCTTATAATTAATCTTTAAACTATATTTTGGGATCCCAATGTATACAATAAATGTTTTAGTGAAACGTTGTATCTTAACCAAAATTTTTAATCCTAAACTGTTAATCATACTTAGTTACACGATTATGGCCAAATGACTCGATTAGCGAGTTTAGCACTGTTTAAAATGTACACCGTAACGGTCCCTGGATAGTAGGGCATTACAAGTTAGATCCGCCGTCGCATATGAGGCTAACATACGACCAGAATACAAACCTCCAATTGTTGGCAGATTCGTTAGACTTGATTGAGGAATGCTGAGAACAAGCCCAACTGCGAGTAGCAGCTCACCAACAGAGAGTCACTAGATATTTTTACTCTAAAGTACACGAAAGGAAGTTTGTTGTTGGTGACTTAGTACTTCAATAAACATTTCTCAACACTTGTGACTAGGCTGCTGTAGTCCCTGGATCGAATCGGGAAGACCTTTATCCAGCTCAAGAAATTCTCCATTCAGGAATGTATAATCTTGCTCGATTAAACAGAGATCTCATTCCTCGCTATTGGAATGGAGAACACCTAACCAAGTACTATCAATAAACATTGTTTTTTCAAGGTATGGCTTGTAATTAAACGTTTTTTTTATTTACAAGTTTTGAATAAGGGCTAGTCATATTTTTGGTTGGTCGCTTATATGTGTAAGAACATTATGTGTTGGGAATATATGGCTTTATACTTTGCAAATCAACAATAATAATAGGAATAGTTCAATATTTGAAAACCTAAATGCGAGCAAGAACCTTATTCAAAGTATGAATATAAATCTTGATAATCAAAGAAACATGTTCATAATATGTGTATCCTAATTTCAACACGAGTCTTTTGCTCGGATCGTGTACAGCTGGCAGGTAACTGCATGGAAGGAATAGCCTATAAGTCCAGGTATTCTCCACATTGACAACACGGTTCTCATGAAGATTGCACAAGCTAGGGATGCATAAATTGAAAAGCATGAGCTTGTAATATTTATAAGGCACGACCTCCATGATACGAGCTTGACAATGCATTCAACTCGTGGTAACTTGGAGATATGGAGTGTCCACGGATCCCCGAAGACTCGGATACTTTATACGATCATTTATGGCCAGCCTGTGATAGTTAATGTCCCAGATATTAGGAGATTATTTATTTCATGATCAGATCATATCCTAGTATAAATGGGAATATTTCATAATAAATGTAATATACACGCAAATCCGTGATTGATTCACGTGGTTACCCAAATCTGTCCAAGGAATTTCTCTATAAATGTTGAGAATATTCGACAGAAAAAACGATGATTATTCTGAAATACCGAGACTCTATCAAAATAAAGAGAGAAAAACAGTAATGTTGACCGCGTTTTTGGCCAACGACGTGAGAATGTCAAAAACGACAAACCTTCAAGAGAATTTAAACGACACAGACAATTTAATCAAGAAAAGTAAATAACACACAAGATTTTATAGTGGTTCAGCCCCGTTCAGTCGGTAATAGCCTAATCCACTTAGAGATTTTATTACTTTATCTACACTCAAGATCAGATGAACCAGTGTCAACTGAGTTTCTTCAGTGTCAATTTTCAGGAATACAAAAAAGGGGTTCTCTCTCAAGGAAAACACACTTTCTCTCTCTAGAACTCAGACCAAATCTCAAATTGCCAAAAAAAAAGTCCTTTTCTGATCCCATTAACCCTCTATTTATAGGCTTGGGATCCTAAACTGATCTCCCCCTAGGATCGGGATATTCTATTATTTATATCATATTTAAATTACACAAAATATTCAAAATACAACAGATTCCTCAATTTGAGTGAGGAATGAGAGATTCCCGCGATGCCCAGACCGATTCTTGTTGAAGCCGTTTCTGGGAATTTGACGTAGTCTGGTCCATTTGTTTGATGAATATCTTCTTCTGATCGGACATATACATGCTGGACACCTGCATACGGACCATACCCCTTAGACTCTCTTCGGACCAAAGTCCGACTAGTCACCTTTTGGGCTCACCTCCGGACCATAGCCTTGGGTTCTCCTTGGATCAAGTTCCGACCACACCCTCATGGGTGCTCCTCGGACCAAGGTCCGAGCCACACTCTCCTTGGCTCTCCTAGGACCAAGGTCCGAGCCACACTCCTTGGCTCTCCTCGGACTAAGGTCCGAGCCATACCTTCCTTGGCTCTCCTCGGACTAAGGTCCGAGCCATGCATGGGGCTTCTCCTCGGACATGGGTCCGAGCCCATCTCTTAGGGCACTCCTCGGACTAGGGTCCGAGCAAATCACTTGTGGCCTCTCCTCGGACTAGGGTCCGAGCCAATCACTTGTGGCCTCTCCTCGGACTAGGGTCCGAGCCCATCACTTGGGGACTCCTCGGACTAAGGTCCGAGACAATCACTTGGAATGCCATCCTTGGACCAAGGTCCGACCGGGCACACCTTAGCCCAAGTATTCAAGCAGTCCAAACTCTTCGCTGATGCATTGGGCTACTGCTAAGCCAGATCACCCAACTAATCCATGCCACATGTCAATTTTATTGCCACATCATCATTTTCAAATTTTGGGATAACAAGTAATAATATAGACTTATGGACAAGGTGGATTTTAACCACTGAACCACGTAAAAAGACCAGTATTCTTGAGAGTAATTTTCTTACTTCAGTTTGCCATCAAGCACTAATTCAACCTTGTTATTTTCTTGATTCACTGTTGGCGAAAAACCGCGTCAACAATATGAATGTCAATCAAAGTATGAATATAAATCTTGATAATCAAATAAACATGTTCATAATATGAATGTCAATCTTGAATATAAGAAACTAAATGATCAAATGATGATAAGATGAACTTATAAACATTTAATCATCAATACTAACAATGAAAACACAAAAGAATAACACAAAACAAAGTTAAGGTTAGATAGATATAACCTTTGATTTTGAGCAACTTGAATCTTCAAACTTGGGGAACTTCTAAGGCTTATACACAATAAGAATATTGTTTTCCAAAATCTCTTTTCCAAGTCTTCCCTTATTGCTTGAAGCTTCCACCAAGTAGAATGAGATTTGTGATTTAACAAGCCATGAAACTCATGCAAGCCAAGTAATGCTTGACGAGTTTCTTCGAGAAAACTAGTAATATTGATAGCTAGAGAGAGGTGAGTGATCAATTCACCAATTAACTCATATGAACCCCTTAAATAGTATAGGACCCTCATTAGACTCAACCAATGAGATTAGAGCATTTAAATTTAAGTTTTGAAGCTATTTTTAGTAACAGTACAAGCTTTCTGCAATAGCCCAGGCGACACATTGCTTGGCACCAGGTGATGTATCGAGCGATGTATCACCTATGACCAGGCGATGCAACGTGTTACACCCTAGATATCCAAGACCATTGCACTTTATATTTTAAATAGTGCCAAACTTGCTAATCAAGTCATTTGGATATAAACATGTATCTAAGAGTAATTAAAGTATTAGGGTTTTAAAGTTTTGATCATAGGAACAGTTACTTTCATTTAAATTTTAAGTCTATTCATGGGATCCCAAAATAAATGTTTACAAGTCATTTAGAACTCCAAATGGTAGTTACAACACAAGCCAACCTAAGCGGCAAAATTAGGGTTTGACTCTAGCACTCGTGAGGCAAGGCTCAACAAGAAAACTTAAATCAATAGATCCAAATAAGAAACATAATATAAATAACATCCTTAGCAGTAATAACCCTACTCAATCAAACACAAGTCCAATTTAAACAACCAATGAGTTACACAAGTGATACTGCACTTCCAACTATTTATGTGGCATTCGGACCA
The DNA here is from genome assembly GCF_963169125.1 of Humulus lupulus. Classification (NCBI taxonomy): domain Eukaryota; kingdom Viridiplantae; phylum Streptophyta; class Magnoliopsida; order Rosales; family Cannabaceae; genus Humulus; species Humulus lupulus. Next base: position 208,584,797 of record NC_084796.1, read on the forward strand.
GAAAAGTGCATACTGCACTCCTAGGTTGCCCTAGCCAAAACGGTCTGCGTTTCGCACGCTTATTGCCAACCCCAACTCTTAGACCGAGCTTTCAGATCAGGTATAATCAGATATACAATTTAGCTAACACATAATCAAATACAGTGTATACAAGCATGCCTAATCAAGTAATCACTGACATAATTATAGTCATATTCATTAACAGGGGCTCGAGCCCTAATTACTACCAGGGTGCAGTTTTCTTACCTCGAGTCCCAAGCAGATAGCATATGGCAACCTCGAGTGCGATCCTTACTCCCGAGCCTAACGGTATATTCTAGTCACAACATAATAATGGATAGTCATCAATAACTAACCCAATGAAAAGCTTCAAGATTGATTCCTAGCCTCCGAGACCTTGAATTCTACTAAACCAATAATAGAATCTTTCTCGAGCCTTAGATTTGAGTTCTCATGCTCAAAAGCCCTATTTGACCAAAATCCCCAATTTGAGTCGCGACACCCCTCACAAGAGCCGCAACTCTCTACAAGTCAAAAATCCCTGACCCCCATTTCACTAGACACGTGCCGCAAAGCAGCCCACCAAGTACTGCGACTCCAAGGTTGTAACGTCCTCCTAATCCAGGATTGTTACACAGTGTACTTTAAATAGTGTCAGACTTGCTAATCAGGTCATTTGGTTATAAACGTATAACTATGGTTAATGTCAAGGGTTAGGGTTAAAAAATTTGGTCAAAGGAAACGTTGACTTTTCATTTGAAAGTTTCATACATACATGAGATCCCAAAATATTACAATTAGATTTTTAATAGGGTATATACAAATCAAAAGTTACAACCAGCCGACCTAAGTGGAAAAATAAGGGATACAACCCTAGTTCCTTTGAGATACCCTCGGCCGTGGTGGACGAGCAGCCGCATATGTACACGCCACCACCGAAGCTCTTTAACTCATGGCCGGTCTAGCTTTCCTTTTCCCTTACCTGCACCGCATAGCACTTGTGAGCCAAAGCTCAGCAAAAAAACTTGAACATGTGCTTGAATAGTAAATACAGATTCCAAATACATATATAGCATGCCCAGTAGTAATAACCTACTCGTGCATGCATAAAATTACAAATAAATGATCATTGGATCATTCTAGGGCCTGCTGCCCTGAATAGTTGACCATAGAGTCAACCTGAGGCCATATGCCCTAGCTATGTGACTGTAGAGTCACCTGGGGCCTTTTCCCTTAGCTCTGAGTAACTAGCCATAGAGCTAGCCAAGCGCTTTGTTTTCCAACGACCATAGGGTCGGCCAACATAATAGTACTTCCCGGATTGGGCCTAAGCCTCTCGACCAGCGCGTAGTGCGCTATTGCCGCCCTTGACTAATAAGTCAAGGCTTTAATCAAACCTTCAGATAACCAGAAAATCAGGTACAGATACAGATAAGCATACTGCAGACAATATAAGTATGCATACATATAAATCATGGTATCTTAACCAATCAAACACAAACACAGTAATAACCATGTTCCTAAATGGGGCTGAGCCCTACCTATGCAAACAAGGCAAGCATTCATTAAGCAATTATCCTGATACAGAGCCTTCAAGCATAACCTAATTCACGTTCATTCTCAGGGGCCGAGCCCTATTCATAATTATAATCCACAATCAAGCCAAGCTCTCATCACATATATAACGTATTGGGTGCAATTTTCTTACCTTAGGTCTGAGTGCAAAGTGTATTAAGAAGGACCCTTGAGCACAATCTTGGTTGCGAGACCCTAGCGATAACCTAGTCACAACCAATAGAGAATCTCATCAAAAAAAGTGAGTAAAGGCTTTTGGACCGAGTCCTAGCCCCCGGGACGTTGAATTCTAATAGTAAGATCGATCCTGAGCCCTTACGTTTGAGTTCCCACGCTAAAAAACCCTCCAAGGGCTCAAAACCCTTCAAGCACCGCGGCTCAGAACAAAAGAGCCGTGGCTCACCGCAAGTTAGAGAGCCCAAGCTCTCCTCTGCTTTGACATGTGCCATGGCACGCCCTAGCAGGTGTCGTCGCTCAGATGGCTCGAAGGCACATGCTTCTCCCAACATTCAAGTGAGCCGCGAAGCTCCAAGAACAAGGTCGCAACTCGACATGAATACCCTATTTTTTCTCCATTGTCCTCAAGCCAAATATCTCCAAAAACCTATCCCAACATAGATAAAACTCAAAAGTAAAGCCCTGAATCAATTCAGTAGCTCAAAACCATCAAAACCGAAGTAAAAGCTTGGCCAAAGCCCCCTTCAATTCCCAACTCAGAACTGAGTTTCTAAAACTCCAAGAACATAACTAAAAACCAGGAAACACAGATATTTAGGGCTAGAAATCGTTACCTCTGATGCCCCAATCGATGGTAAATCTTTCCCCAAGCAATCCTGAGTCTAAACTAGCTTCGATTCTCCTTAAACCGCAAGAATTCCTAAGGAATTTTAAGAAATTCTTTGAACAAGAGAGAGAGAGAGAGATAGATAGAGAGAGAGAATGATGAACGTTTTCCTCTGTTTTTTTGGTTTTTTGTGTGGGTTACTAAGACTCTAAGTAACCTTAGCAAATCCCGAGGCTCGGGGTACCAAAAACGTCCACGAGGGCAAAATGGTCAAAACTCCCGGAATTCCCTCCTAATCTCACTCATAATGAATATATCCTCGAATATTCATTCCCGTTACCTGATAACCGGGTAATGTACTAGACATCCAAAATACCCCTTGACTCACCCCGAGTCGGGCATTCGGTCCTGTTGTGACTTTCTTGCTAACTTGCTTCCTAGGATCGTCTCGTGCCGAGTAACCCAGATATATCCACATAATAATGTGGTCTCACACATATATCACATATATGCCAAATATACCCATAACGGGCCAAATTATGAAAATTTCCCTTCTAATAAGAAACAGGCCTACATGCATATTTAATACACCTAAACTTGCATATATAGTCATATTATCATATAACTCACATAATCACATAATTACACGTATATATATATCACACAAACATATAATTTCCATAAATTTCTATCCTGACCCCCTAATAAAGACCCTAAGCCTTATTAGGTAATTTGAGACGTTACAAAGGCAGTTTAGAGAACCACCCTAGCCCCTGAGTTCATGCGGCCCACGTCGTTGCAGGAACAGAGCCGCGGCGCAACCCTGCGAACCCAGAAAAGTTAGCGATTTTAGAAATCAAAATCTCTCCCAAAACCCCTCCAAACCTAGTTTCCACCCCAAATTAACCACCCAAACTATTCCAACAATCTAGATACACAATAGTTAACAACCCATAGCCTCTAAAACATCCCCAAACACCAAAATTCAAGAACTCGGCAAGAACTCAAAAAGGAAAGCTGAAAACTTACAAAAATTGACAGAGGAGAGCTCACCTCAACCACAACGAAATTCCCAGCTGACTTCCCACACTGAGCAGCCTCTAATCCCTCGAAGAATTGCTTCTAAGTTCAAAGTTCAAGAGCTCTCTTCAAGGATCAAAGAAACACCTCCAAGGAAGAGAGAGAGAGAGAGAGAGAGAGAGAGAGAGAGAATATGAGTTGAGTGTTTTTGTTTGTTTGTTTTGGTTATGATTTCTGAAGGCTTCTATAGCCTAAGTCTATCTAAGGTTAGGGAAAAGAACGAAACCCCCCTAGCCTTAACCTTAGTTCTTTAATGCCTCCAAAGGCAAAATCTTCCTTTGCCATCATTTCCCACTAAACCTCAATTATCACTATAAATTCCTAATTAACCCTGAAATACCCAAATGATAACCAAATAACTTCCCATTACTTGATAAACCTCGACAACGTACTAGATTACTAAAATAACCCTAGGCTCACCCCGAGCCGGGTATTGGATCTCGTTGTGACTTTTCTGAAAACTCGCTTACTAGGATCGCCTTGTGCCAAATATCGCAAATATATCCACATAATAATGTGGTCTCAATCATATAACACATATAATTACAATTATACCCTCAACGGGTCAAAATTACAAAAATTTCCTTATTAACAAAAACTGGCCCACATACATATTTAATACACACAAACATGCATAAGTATTCGTATCACAATATATTTAGAGATGCTTGTTGTACACGATTGAACTTCATTAAAATCTCTAGGCTTAACCCTTACTCGGTAGCAACCAACACTAACCATCCTTGGATGGAACTCACTACTATGTTAGTGTTGTTACTATTCATTCAATGACTTGTTATTACCCATTGAACTCTTGCCCCTGATGTATAAAAGTTTGGAGTTGGGTTTCCATCACTGATAAATATATTATTCTAGGAGTTTCTGTAACGCCCTGGTTACCCCAGAACAGTTACGGTGAACGATGAACCGTGAATTTAACTCGCTACCCGAGTTCTTTGGTTAAAAACATGCTTCTAGGTGTTATTAATAGGTTAAGGTGGAAAACCAATTAAAAGGGAAGGATATATATTATTTAAAACATAAAACTGTTCATGGGCCCATAAAAACATTTACAAGTTATTTACAACTCAAAATAGTCATTACAATTTAAATTTACAACCCGCTAACCTAAGCGGAAAAAATAGGGTAAACCCCCTAGTTCCTCTGAGAAATCCTTGGCCATGGTGGTCAAGCGGCCGCATATGTACACGTCACCACCTAAGCTCTCCACTCAAGGCTGGGTGAGCTTTTCTTTCCCTTTACCTGCACCACATAGCACCCATGAGCTAAAGCCCAGCAAGAAAACACAATAATGCATGAATATAATATCAACAATGATCATAATAATCATTCAAGACTTTCAGTCCAAAATAGAGGAGTGACAATGGGAAAAGTCACTAAAGTGGGTTCCGTTCCCATTAGCCATGTGACGATAGGGTCACCTAGGCTTTACAAATAAGTGATCCTTTCACTAGCTTATCAAGATTGGTGCTCGATGAACTGGTCACCAATATAACCTACAGCATGACCATAGAGTCACAACCATGGGATTTCGCTCCCTAGCCACGTGACAAGCAGTCACCTAGGCCCTTGGCCCTGGCTCTAAGTAACTAGTCCTAGACTAGTCAATCGCTTATAATTTTCATCGACCTTAGGGTTGGTCCAACATTAATGCTCCTAGAGTCATTTAACGTTGATATTGATTAGATCTAATCTTTTATCGGCCCTGCGTTCATGATGCTTATGCAGTTTTTGACTCTCAGGTCTGTAATACGCGACCAGTGTCGACCCTGACTAATCAGTGCCATACACAAATAAGCAAGATTTTCTAAGCATTTAATATGCAATCAATGTCCACATTTAACAACCAACATGCCTCTATAATAACCTCGCATGTCACATATAGGGTACAATTTTCTTACCTCTGGTTCGAGTGAGAATTAGTATAAGAATGACCCTTGAGAACGATCAACCTTTTAATTCCTTGACGGTTACTTGGTCATAACCAAATATGGGATTCCATCAATAAAATGAATAACAAAGGTTCCCGAACCAAAACCTAGCCTCTGAGACATCGAATCCTACTAAACCGGGTAGTAGGATCGATCCCAAGGCCTAAGGCTTGAATCCCCAAGCCAAAAACCCACTTCTGGCCAAAATGTCACTAAGGGTCGCGGCCCTCCCTGGCCATGCCGCGACCCTTTGACCCTGAAGCTTCCTCCTCCCATTTTCTTAAGCTTGGGCCGTGGCGCTCCAGAACAGAGCCGCGACCCCACCTGAAACTCAGTCAAAAACCATGTTTTCCTCCCTTCGAATACAATCTAAAACCTCATTGAAACTCCCCCAACATCACCAAGCAAAGCCCCCAATTGCTACCATAACTTACCCACCATACAAGCATCAAAACCCAAGTGAACTTCCTCCAAAAACTTCCATAATTTCTCAACTTAACACCTTATATTTCACAGCTGAAAACCATAAGAAAAATAGAGCATAACTAAGGTTTCATGGATGAAATCTTACCTCAAGTTGGATTTGAGTCTTCTTCAATGGTTGAACTAAAGTCCTAAGCCCCAAACTTTGATTCCTTATTTTAGTTCTTCAAATTGGGATCAAAAACTCCAAACGAAGCAAGAGCAGATGATGAACGTGAGGAGTAAGAACAACACTCTATTTTTTATTCTGTTTTCTACAGGTTACCAAAGTCATATATATCCTAGGGGTGAAATGACTATTTTGCCCCTAGGTCATTTAAAAGTTTCTAAAGACCCCCAAGGGAAAAATCATCCTTTCCCACCTATTTCGTTAATCATAATTAACACCCTCCCATTCCTGCTATTCTCAATATCCTCAAATACCAATAATTCTTATCCTGTTACCCCTTTAATTCCCGGTAACGTTCTAATCACCGAAACACCCCGAGCCCCGAGCTTAAACCTGTTATGACCAAACCGATAGTTTATATTCAAAGATAGTCTCATGCCGAATAGCTCGAACAAATCCATATTATAATGTGGCCTCAACAATATATCACCGAAATGCATACAAATATACAATTACGCTCTCAGTAGGCCAAATTACCAAAATACCCCTGTCATGAAATGTGGACCTACATGCATGAATTTAACATCATATTATAATATAATTCACATAAACATGCATATAATCATTTAATGTCATAATTAAACAATTATGGCCCTCCTGGCCTACTAATCCAGCCATTAAACCACATTAGGGATTTCAGGGCATTACAACTATCCCATCCTTTCAGAAATTTCGTCCTCAAAATTTACCTAAATAGCTCGGGATACTGACTCTGCATATCTGACTCCAGCTCCCAGGTCGCTTCCTCGTCCTTGCTGTTCCTCCACAATACCTTCACCAAAGGTATCGTCTTATTCTTGAGGACTTTGTCCTTTTTGTCAAGTATCTGGACTGGCTGCTCCTCAAAGGAGAGATCTGCCTCGAGCTCCAGTTCTTCATAGCTTAAAATATGATTCACATCAAATACATACCTCCAAAGAGCTGAAATATGAAACACGTTATGCACGGCTGACAACGCCGGTGGCAAGGCAAATCTGTAAGCCACCTGACCAATCCTCTCCAGGATCTCAAATGGACCTACAAACCTAGGGCTTAACTTGCCCTTCTTCCCAAACCTTCTCACCCCTTTCCATGGCGAGACTCTAAGGAAGACATAGTCTCCCACTTGGAACTCTACGTTCATGCGCTTCGGATTTGCATAACTTTTATGCCTACTCTGAGAGGAGAGCATCCGAGCTCCAATCTTCTCAATGGCCTCACAGGTCCTCTAAACTGCCTCAGGATCCAAGTATCTCCTTTCACCTGTCTCATCCAAATGAGTGGGAGATCTTCACTTCCTACCATACAACATCTCATAAGGTGCAACTCCAATGGTAGACTGATAACTGTTATTGTAGGAAAATTCTATCAAGGGTAGTTACTTACTCCAAGATCCACAAAAGTCCAGCACACATGCTTGCAAGATGTCTTCCAATATCTGGATCGCCCTCTCAGATTTCCCATCTGTCTGAGGATGATAAGCAGTAATGAACTTCAACTGTGTTCCCATGGCATTCTGTAAACTTCCCCAAAACTTGGAAGTGAACGACCTCGGCGCTCCATGGAGGTGCATGATCTCTCTCACATAGAGATTTGCATACTGATGAACTGTATAGGCAGTCCTCACTGGCAAGAAGTGAGCTGACTTGGTGTAGCAATCCACTATAACCCAAATAGAATCACGCTGACCTATAGTCCTGGGTAAGCCCACCACGAAATCCATCGCGATGTCCTCCCACTTCCACTATGGGATATCTAGAGGCTGCAATAACCCTGCCGGCTTCTAATGCTCAGCCTTGACCTGTTGACATGTCAAGCACCTAGCCACATACTCCACTACATCCCTCTTCATACCGGGCCACCAATACAACAATCTCACATCCTGATACATCTTCGTGGTGCCTGGATGCAAAGAGTAAGGTGTAGTATGAGATTCATCTAGAATCTCTCGCCTCAAAGCAGTGTCTAATGGAACACATATCCGCCCCTTGTATCGTAGTAAACCTAAATCAGACACTGTATAATCTCTGGATGCTCCAGCCAAAACATCCTCTCTGATCTTGATCGGCTGTGGATCACTCAACTAACCTTCCTTGATTATCCCCAATAGTGTAGACTGTAGCATAATATTTGCCAACTGACCCACCAGCAACTCTATACCAGCTCTGGTCATGTAATCTGCTAACTCTCTGGCTATCAGCCTCGCACCATAAATCTACCCCGAACCTTTCCGGCTTAAAGCATCAGCTACCACGTTGGCTTTTCCTGGATGATACAAAATTTCACAATCATAATCTTTTACTAACTCTAGCCAATGCCTTTGTCTCATATTCAAATCTTTCTGCGTGAAGAAGTATTTTAGGCCTTGCGATCTGTATAGATCTCACACTTCTCTCCATAAAGATAATGCCTCCATATCTTTAAAGCAAAGACCACAGCCGCCAACTCCAAATCATGAGTGGGATATCTCTTTTCATACTCCTTCAACTGACGAGAGGCATAAGCAATTACCTTCTTTGATTGCATAAGAACACTGCCCAAACCTTGATGAGAACCATCACAATAAATCACAAACTTCTCCTGATCTGTTGGAAGACTCAGAATCAGAGATGTAATCAATCTCTGCTTCAATTCCTAGAAGCTGTTCTCACATTTATCTGACCACACAAATTTCTGGCTCTTGTGTGTTAGCTCAGTCAACGCAGTAGCAATCTTTGAGAACCCTTCCATGAAATGCCTATAATAACCTACCAATCTAAGAAAACTTCTAACCTCAGAAGCATTCTTTGGCCTTGGCCAGTCTCTTACTGCCTCAATCTTTGCTGGATCTACCTTAATCCCCGCCTTACTGACAATGTGCCCAAGAGAGGATACCTGAGATAACCAGAACTCACATTTCTTGAACTTTGCAAACACTCTGTGTTCCGTCAGTCTCTGTAGAACCAACCTCAGATGCTACTCATGCTCTGACTCAGACTGAGAATATACCAGGATATCATCGATGAAGACGATCACAAACTGGTCCAAATAATCCTTGAACACTCTGTTCATCATATCCATAAAAGCAGCAGGGGCATTAGTCAATCCAAAAGACATAACTAAGAACTCATAAATCCCATACCTGGTACAAAAAACAGTCTTCGGTATATCTCCCTCCTTGACCCTCAACTGATGATAACCAGAACGAAGGTTGATCTTTGAGAATACTGTCTTACGTTACAACTGATCAAATAGATCATCTATCCTTGGCAAAGTATACTTGTTCTTGATTGTCAACTTATTCAGTACTCTGTAATCAATGCACATCCTCAAAGAACCATCCTTCTTTTTCAAAAATAGAACTGGCGCACCCAAATGTGAGAAACTAGGTCTAATAAAACCCAAATCCAACAGTTCTTGCAATTGTACCTTTAATTCTTTTAACTCATATGGGGCCATTCTGTACGGTGCTCTAGACACTGGCTCCGTCCCTGGTCCCAGTTCTATCACGAACTCAATTTCTCTGTGTGGTGGCAACCCTGACAAATCTTCTGGAAACACATCCAGGAATTCACAGCTGAAAACCATAAGAAAAATAGAGCATTACTAAGGTTTCATGGATGAAATCTTACCTCAAGTTGGATTTGATTCTTCTTCAATGGTTGAACTAAAGTCCTAAGCCCCAAACTTTGATTCCTTAGCTTAGTTCTTCAAATTGGGATAAAAAACTCCAAAGGAAGCAAGAGGAAGATGATGAACATGAGGAGCAAGAACAACACTCTATTTTTTATTCTATTTTCTACAGGTTACCAAAGTCATATATATCCTAGGGGTGAAATGACTATTTTGCCCCTACGTCATTTAAAAGTTTCTAAAGACCCCAAGGGTAAAATCGTCCTTTCCCTATTTCGTTAATCATAATTAAAACCCTCCAATTCCCGCTACTCTCAATATCCTCAAATACCAATAATTCTTATCCCGTTACCCCTTTAATTCCCAGTAACGCTCTAATCACCGAAACACCCCGAGACTCACCCCGAGCCCCGAGCTTAAACCTGTTATGACCAAACTGATAGTTTATATTCAAAGATAGTCTTATGCCGAATAGCTCGAACAAATTCACATTATAATGTGGCCTCAACAATATATCACCGACATGCATACAAATATACAATTACGCTCTCAGCGGGCCAAATTACCAAAATACCCTTGTCATAAAATGTGGACCTACATGCATGCATTTAACATCATATTGTAATATAATTCACATAAACATGCATATAATCATTTAATGGCATAATTAAACAATTATGGCCCTCCCGGCCTACTAATCCAGCCATTAAACCGCATTAGGGATTTCGGGGCAATACAGTTTCAGTCCCATCCCTTTTCAAGTGTAACATACTAACCTCTTTGTTAGAGGTTTTGTGAATGGATTTGCTAAGTTCTCACTTGTCTTTATACATGAGATCGATATGATTCCTCCTTTAATCAATTGTCTCACATACTCATGTCTTAGACTTATATGTCTAGACTTTTCGTACCATTATAAACTCTAGCAAATGTGGCTTATTTATCACCATTGGGATATTACTCATGAAATCCCTAAGCTGCTTGGCCTCTTTGCCATTTGCTGCAAGAGCTATAAACTCATTCTCCATGGTTGAGTGAAATATATGTTTGTTTCTTTGGGCCATAAGAAACTGCTCCTCTTTTGAGCATAAAACCCAACTGCTGGTGGATAGATTGTCTCCCACACTCAATATCCAACTTGCATCAGAGTATCATCAGAGTATCCCTCAAGTATCTTATAAAAAATTGGAGATATAGTTTATTGGTCCTCTCTCAATTGCCTTCCAATGTTCAATACTTGAATTGCTAGCAAACCCACTTAGTTTACTAATCACATATGCAATATTCGCTCTTACACAATGAGAAACATGCATTAGACTCCCTAATGCACTTGCATACTCAAGTTGAGCCACTACTCTACCATTATTCTTTTACAGTTTTATGCTTGAATCTAATGGTATATTCGCCTCTTTGATTTTCAGATTACTAAACTTGTCAAGCACTTTCTCAACAAAATGAGATTTACTTAAGGGATAACCCCCACCATTTCTTCTAACTTTTTTACCAAATAAGGTATCAACCTCTCAATGGTCCTTCATCTAGAAAGTGGAACACCAAGATGTTCTATATTGTGTCTCATCTCATTACTCAAAATCAACAATCATCAATATATAGACACACCAAGATGACATAGCCATCGCAAGTCTTAGAGCATAAGCACATGTCCACATTATTGTTTCTAAACCCATTCAAAACAATAGCTCTATCAAACTTCTCATTCCATTGTTTCGGTGCTTGTTTAAAATCATATAAAGATTTAACAAGCCTACACATTTCATGTTCAATTCTCCTTAGAGCAAAACCTTCCAGTTGTCCATATAGATCTCCTCAGCGAGATCTCCATTTTGGAATGTCATTTTGACATCCATTTGATGAACATAAAGGTTATATATTGATGATAAGGCAAACAAAATTATTTTTGTGGTTGTCCTAGCAACTGGTGCATAAATTTCAAAATAATCGATTTATTCCTTTTGTTTAAACCCTTTACCTATTCATCTAGCTTTGAAGGATTGCATATGCCATCGGTGAGATATTTCCTCTGAAATACCCACTTTCACCTAATTGGTTTCGAACCTTGTGGAAGGACTACCGATTCCCATGTGCGATTTTACATTATTGAATTCATCTCATCATCTATGGCATCCTTCCAAAAATATAGTCTCTCGAAGACATTGCTTCTTGGAAGGTTTTGGGATCATCCTCAACATGAAGAATCATAGGAAATTTCCATGTGACTTCTTCAAGTACAATTCCCAACAATCTTCCACTTTCCCTAAAGAAAATGAGGCATCTCCCTCATTCCCATGTTTCTTACATGCTCCATAAAAGATTTCATGGATAAAGTCTTTGTGAAAGGATCTGCAAGATTATGCTATAAAGCTATCTTCATAACTGCAACATCTCCTCGATGAACTATCTCTATGCTCAAGTGATATTTCCTCTCAATGTGCAATCCCCTCTTGTAACTCCGTGGTTCCTTTGAGTTAGCTACTGCCCCACTGTTGTCACAGTATAGGACTAGTGGTTTATCCACATATGGCATTACTTCCAGATAAGAATAGAACTTCTTGAGCCACACAACCTCCTTAGCTGCTTGACAAGCTGCTATATACTCGCCTGCCATGGTGGAGTCTTGAATGTTGGTTTGTTTAATACTTTGGTAGACTACTTCTCCTCCTCCAAGAGTAAACACTAATCCAGAAGTCGATTTTCGACTATCTCTGTCTGATTAAAAATCAGAATCAGTGTAACCAGTGGGTTTCAGGTCTCCACCTGAATATACAAGCATATAATCTCTAGTATTTCTAAGATACTTGAGAATATTCTTCACTGCAATCCAATGACTCAATCCAGGATTGGATTGATAACGACTGACTATCCCTATTGCATAACAAACGCCAGGTCTTGTACATAGCATAGCGTACATAAGACTGCCTACTACTGAGGCATAGGGATACTGTCTCACATATCTTCCTCTTCTTGAGGTGTTTTGGGATACTGCTCCTTGGAAAAGATTTCTCCAGAAAGGGTTGGCATATCACCCTTTTTGGAGTTTTTCATATTAAAGCGTTCTAGCACCTTATCAATATAAGTTGCTTAAGACAGTGTCAAAGTCATGATCTGTCTTTCTCTAAGAATTTTAATGCCCATAACATACTTGGCTTCTCCCAAATCTTTTATTTGGAATTGTTCCGCTAACCAGTTCTTTACCTTTGATAATGATGTCATGTCATTGCCAATTAGTAATATATCATCAACGTAAAGAATGAGGAATACTACTACACCATCTTTGATTTGTTTATAGACACATGGTTCATCAACATTTTGTTCAAAACCAAATGTTTTACTTGTGTCATCAAATCTAAGATTCAAAGATCTAGAAGCTTGTTTGAGTCCATAGATGGACTTAAGAAGCTTGCAAACTTTTTGCTCTTGACCTTTTACTTCGAACCCTTCTAGTTGAGACATGTAAATGGTTTTGTCAAGGTAGCCATTTAGAAAAAATGTTTTGACATCCATTTGCCAAATCTCACAATCCATGCACGCAATAATGGATAAGAGTATACGAATGGATTTTAGCATGGCTATAGGAGAAAAAGTTTCTTCATAATCAACCCCTTCTTTTTGTGTGTAGCCTTTGGCTACACGCCTTGCTTTGAAAGTCTCAAATTTTCCATCCGCTCCTCTTTTCTTCTTGAATATCCACTTGCAACCAATGGGTTTGATATTCTCAGGTGGATCTTCGAGAACCCAAAAAAAATTGGAATACATCGATTCCATTTCTTAGTTCATGGCGTCTTGCAATTTGTCCTTGTCAAAATCATTCATTGCATCTTTAAATGTCAATGGATTGTCTTTGTTTGTGTCAGACACAAGCATTTAAACTTCGTGTTCATAGCGTATGGGATGCTTACTAATCATCCCACTACGACGAGGCTCTCTACTATTCTGATTAGAACTAGTAGTTTCCTCTTGCCGTTTTTAATTGGTTGTTGCTGGTGACTTTGCAACTTCATTCGAGACCATCTCTTCCAGTACAACCTTACTGCAAGATTTTTGGTTATTAACATAGTCATGTTTAAGAAAAGTTGCATTTGTCGATACAAAATATTTTATTTTCTTTTGGACTATTGAAAATTCCACCTCTAGTCTCTTTGGAATATCCCACAAACATGCACACTTCAGAGTGTGATTCTAACTTCCCGGTCTTTCCTTTAAGCACATGTGCATGACACCCCCAAATCCAAAAAATTGTGTAAACTAGGTTTACAAGCATTCCATAATAGAATAACATTCAATATGTATAGAGCACATTGAATCGCATAGCCCCAGAATGACAGTGGTAATGATGAGAAGCTCATCATTGATCTAACCATATATAGTAATGTTCTGTTCCGTCTTTCTGAAACACCATTTTGCTGTGGCGTTCCAGGTGTTGTGAGTTGGGAATGAATACCATGCTCACGCAGATGGTCCTCGAATTTAAAATCCAAGTACTCTCCTCCTCAATCAGATCGAAGAACTTTCAATGATTTACCTAATTACTTTTCAGCCTCTGCTTGAAATTCTTATAACTTTCCAAAAGTTTATGATTTTCTTTTCATTAAATATAGGTAACCATATCTTGAATAATCGTCAACGACAGTGACAAAGTATTCATAACCTCCTCTTGCTTGTACATTAAGTGGACCGCCAACATTTGTATGTACCAGCTGAAGTGGTTCTGTAGCTCTAGAACCTTTAGCAGAGAAAGGTTTATTGGTCATCTTGCCTTCTAGACAGGATTCATAAACAGGGAGAGATCCAATAGATAGTTGTCTTAAAGGACCATCCTTTACAAGCCTATTAATTCTATCTAGACCAATATGACCCAATCTCAAGTGCCACAGATATGTTTTACTATCGGAATCAATCTTTTGTCGTTTAATAGATCTAGGATTAGCTGTTTTAAATAATTCATAATTATAAGGAGATTTCTCTTTAGCTTGCAGTTTATAAAGCCCATCAATAGATTTTGCAGAACATATCTTAAAACCATATCTCGAAATAACAATCGAATTATTATTAAAAGAAATTTTAAAACCTTGTTCATGCAACATAGAAACATAAATTAAGTTTCTAGAAAATCCAAGAATATAATAAATGTTCTCTAAAATAAAAAATGTATTCTTCTTAAATTCCAGACGGGCTGTTCCAATTGCTGCTACAAAGACAATCTGACCACTGTCTACCTCATAGTCACCTCTCCATCAGCAAGCTTCCTCATCGAACTAAGAATTTGTAGAGAAAAATAAACATGATTAGTGGCTCCTGAATCTACTATCCAAGATGAGGAATTGCCTTCTACTAAACAAGCTTCTAACACAAGTAAATCAAATTTACCTTTCTTTTTCTCTTTAAGGTCAGCGAGATACTTGGATAGTTTCTCTTCCAGTGACCATCTACTCGACAGTGAAAGCAAGTCACTTTAGGGGTCTTCTTCTTGGAGCTCTTGGTGTTCTTGTTCTCTTTGACTTTGGATGACTTGTTAGGCTTCTTTGAATTCTTGTCTATTTCTTTCTCTTTGTCCTTTCCATATCCATTTTCCCTCTTTTTGGTTTTAGCCTTTGAAGAGGACGGGCCAGAATTAGCAACATTTGCTTCTCCTTCTTTCTCAGAACCTTTGTTAAGAGATTCATAAGTTTGCAACTCATTCAACAACCGTGTCATGTTATATTTTAATTTTTTTCATGACATAGTTTGTTGTGAAACCTTTAAAAGCTAGAGAAAGCGATTCAACTATAATGCTCACTTGAGTCCTTTCATCAATGGTTGACCCATGGATAATGGAATCGTGCATTATATTGATCATGTCCAATACATGTTCTCTGACAGAAACTCCTTTCTTCATTTTCTTGGTCCTGTAGGATCTGGTGGCCTCATGCATGCACTGATCTGACTGCTGCCCAAACATATCTTGAAGGGATTCCTAGATATCATAAGCAGTTTCAGTGTCTTCAAACTTCTTTTTGAGCACATCGCTCATACTTGCAAGCATATAACATTTTGCTTTGTTTTTTGATAAGATCCAATTATCAAACTTTTCCCTTGTAGTTTTGGCAGCAGTAGTGGGAGGGACTTCAGAACATTCCTCAGTCAAGAGAAATTTGTGGTTCTCACATATTAATACAATGTTCATGTTTGATTTCCATTTCAAGTAGTTTTCACCAGTCAACTTTTCATTAGCAAGTAAAGAAGATACATAATTTGAGCTAGAAATGATTGTTGAAAATAAATAAATAAACAAAATTGAATTTATGCATATAATAACTATCAATAATTTTTGGAATAGTAAATGTGATCCATGAATGCAACAATTAAAGAGCACATAAAAAAATAATTGCTAATTCCATGATTAATTAATTTGAACATTAATGGACCAGCCTTAGGATAGGTCAGACTAATTCCAAATTAATTTTGAGACAAATTCTCAAATTTATAAGTGAAAACTCAAATCAACATTTCTCTTTTGACTTATAAACAACTGCTTGTTTGGTCAAGGATACACTAGTCTGCTCGAAAGCCTAATGCACTTTGTGAGTATACCCCATTATTTTAGATCAATGACTTAACTCAAGAGTGTGCCTTAGGGTCAGTCAAACTTGAAATACATCATTAAATCATATTCTTGAAAAAGAAGTTTGCATTGAGAATAACACACTCGGAAGTCTTCCTTAGGGGGACACAAGCAATGGTGACGCGAGGCCCTCTCCATGTTACCTTGGTGCTAACTAATAATGGAGACCATGAGACTTATTGTCATAACTCACTCTCCCACTCACTATTTTAAATTATGTGTTTTCTCAAAACATCCTATGCTTTTTAATTAGTTTGTAAAAATAAAGTGATCTATATTTTACCAAATGATATTCTAATAATTACTAATCCAATCAAGTAAAATTAAAATTATAGAACTATGCCGTAATTAATTCAATTTTAATTTGTTATAATTACTCATAATATCATTTATTATTTAATAAAACAATTTTATTAAATACTAGAAATTAAACTACTTTAAAGTCTATTTCCACTCTTGAACTAGTTAAAACTAGATTTATTATTATATGGTCCATCACATAAAGCATATAATCACATATGACAATCCTAAGGCATGTTTCTATTCATATGAGATGCATTCTAATTTTAAATATTGTGTTGGTTAATATGTATGGCATGTCAAAAATGCATGATAAAGTATTAAACAATTTAATCACATTTAAACATTTAAATAAATAAATACTAAATAAATAAATAAATGTGGGCCGGGTGTCTTGGGTATTTCTAGAAAAATTACAACACTTGCAAAAATATACACAAAAATGTAAGAAACAAAATAAAACCTAAAGAGATCTCTATCTTCTACATTTGGGCCTTCACAAGTAGTCTTGATCCATTAAGCGACTTTATCCATTTAATTTTGAATTAATTTTTTTTAAGAATAATTGACTTGGGCTTTAATGCCCAATAAGTTATTAGGCCCGCTTTTGAATTTGGGCTCAAACAATTAATTAAAAAAAACAATTTTAATAATGGGTTAAAATTAATTAGGCCCACAATTTAAATAGATAACAAAGATTCAAGCCCTAGGGTTTAGAATCCCTAGGGTCGGCGACACAAGGTGGCTCAGCATAGGGAGGTACGACTGGAAGGCGCGTTGATGCAGGTGCAGAGTGCGCGCGGCAGGAGGCAAGAGCAGGGCCTCGGGCTTCGGGGCACAGAACCCGGGACTTGAGCCTTATAGAATTTTTACAAATAATTTTGTGCAGAAAATTAAATTGCAAAAAATTCCTATGCCCCAAAATGGCTTACATTTTTCATCTAGAAATTAAGAACAATTCCTAAACCCAAAACACCATATAATTAACGACCCTTAAGAATAAACTTTAAACATACATACATCCATCTATTCACACATATTACAATAACATAAGAATGCATATTATGCCCACACAATAATTAATGTATGCAGAGATTAATGACCGCTCTGGTACAAATTGTAAGGAACAAGTTTCCTAATACGCAGCAGAATAGTGATGGGTTGGCCTAGTGTATAATAAAAAAATTGTAACATATTTAAACTACTTTCAAATATGCGGATCCATTAATATACATACATTAATCATAAATAAGAAAATAATAAAGAACATAGCTCTTGATGCCTATCAAGTTTCCTTGCTATCTTTCGTAAAATAAACGATCTTCCTACCCAAACTGCTCCCCTGTACTCACACCAAGATCTTCCACTCTCTACACCTCAAGAAGTGTGTGGGCACTTAGAGAATAAAAGATGGAATATTTCTGATTCAACTTGATGTACTCAACACATCAGATCAAGAGAATAGGCCTGAGATTGGTTCTATATCTTTTCCAGGAAGAAATAGAAAAGTATTGTTCTTTTTCTTAGAGCGAATAATTGAGTTTCTTTTTTATTTTCTGATAAGTCTAACTTATATGGAAAATATTTAAATTTTAAAAAAGAAAATATGTAACCAATTTACAATTTATCTTTTAATTAATTAATCATCTTATTAATGAAAATATCAAAAACTAACCTTTGAATTTTCCATTAATTAATTAAATAAATGTGAAAAATCTATCCCTGATTTTTATATAGCTGCACACACTGTGTGTGTCGTCTAACACCCTATAAATTATGAATATTTGATTTTTCCACAATTATTTAATTATTTATTCAAACTACCTTATCAGATAAAATACAACAACCTGATAATTAATTCAAATTTGAATCTATTATCTTTTTAACTAATTATCATTATTTAAATAAATATCAATCTTTTAAATTCAAATCCAATTTGAACTTATTACATTATTATCTTTCACTCAAATAAAGATATTTAATTACTTCTACTAATTAATTAAAACTAATTTTAATTAAATACTAATTTTGAAAATTAAATATTTATTTTATTATAATTTCAAAAATGATAATAAATTAATTATTTATATAATTTCAAAAATTAATTATTAATTAATTTTGATAATTACAACTAATTTGAATTAATTAATTAATCATTATTATCACATAATTTCATATTTGGCCCAAAGAACAAATTTCTTCTTAAATATGTATTTTTACCATTTTACCTTTTGTATCCACCTTTGCCTTGAATAGTGTTGATAGAGTTGCTTGGGGACCTATGGACCTATAATCCAAGCTCCAATAAATTTGTGATTATTAATTAAATACTTTAATTAAATAATCTTAATTTATTAATCTCATGATTACTCCACTATAAATATGTGACTGCACTTTGGTAATTATAGATATTTCATCTACTGAGTATTGTAAAAAAATAAAGCGTCCATTGATATAATCATTATTGTTGATGCTCAAAATCTCACCAAGAGAAAATATGAGATCGATGCCATGAAGCCCCCATTTACACGACATAGAAGCCATGGCCTCGCTCGGACACGCTCGGACACCAGGTGGCCTCGCTCGGCCACGCCCGCACGCACCAGGTGGCCTCGCTCGGCCGTGCCCCAGACGCGAGGCCCTCCTCGCGCGCGCACCACCTAACGTCGCTCGGCCACAGCGCGAGCGTCTCCCTGGCGTCGCTCGGCCACCGCGCGTGCATCTCCATGGCGTCGCTCGGCCGTACCTCGGCGCTCATGGTCCAAGAGTGGCCTCGCCCATGCCCATGGAGGGGCCTCGCCAAATAGGCCCCGTGGTGACCTCGGCGCTCATGGTCCAAGAGTGGCCTCGCCCATGCCCACGGAGGGGCCTCGCCAAATAGGCCCCATGGTGGCCTCGCCCATGCCCACGGAGGGGCCTCGCCAAATAGGCCCCGTGGTGGCCTCGCCCATGCCCACAGAGGGGCCTCGCCAAATAGGCCCCGTGGTGGCCTCGCCCATGCCCACGGAGGGGCCTCGCCAAATAGGCCCCGTGGTGGCCTCGCCCAAGCCCACGGAGGGGCCTCGCCAAATAGGCCCCGTGGTGGCCTCGCCCATGCCCACGGAGGGGCCTCGCCAAGTAGGCCCCGTGGTGGCCTCGCCCATGCCCACGGAGGGGCCTCGCCAAATAGGCCCCGTGGTGGCCTCGCCCATGCCCACGGAGGGGCCTCGCCAAATAGGCCCCGTGGTGGCCTCGCCCATGCCCACGGAGGGGCCTCGCCCAATAGGCCCCATGGTGGCCTCGCCCATGCCCACGGAGGGGCCTTGCCAAATAGGCCCCGTGGTGGCCTCGCCCATGGCCTCATGGGGGTCACATCCGCAGCACACTCAGCCTCGTGAGCAGCCAAGAGAGCCGCGCCATCAATAAGCCTTCCAAGGTTCCCATTCCTTACACCTAGAGAACCCTATGCTTAGAGGCTCTAGTACGAGTCGAATGGGACATACTTGTACGACCAAGTACTGAGAACGAACACCATTACCAGTGGGACTGCTGGGGTAAGAGTTATGGCTCGTACATCTACGGCCAAGGGTCAGAGTCGACACCACTACAACCTGCGCCACTACGCCTGCCGCCACTCATCAGACATGGGTACAGACAAGTAGTGTAGACATCCTCCTGACACCTGCTCCTGTACTGATGTACGACCACAACCTCTGAAGCCACTCCCCTGACATAGTACTTATGTACCATTTGGTCTCCTGGACCACCATGTACCTAAGGCCATTAGAGCCTACTATAAAGTGAACTGGAACACCACCTGAAAGGGGGTTGGAAATTTTACTGGAGCAAAGGCTTGAGTGTGAATGAAAGACTGGATTCTCCATTATTGTTCTATCATTGTTCTTGAGTGATTGTTTAAGTTTCTACAGCTTTGCCATTAGAGACCTTGACTTGAAATTTTTTCCAACTCAACTTAGTTGACGAGTTCTCACCGTCAACAGTTTGGCGCTGTCTGTGGGAACATTAGTTTCAAGCTACTGTTCCACCATTGTTTCCGGCAAGAAGAAAATGCCAAGACGTTCAAAGCGACTGAGGGAGCCACGAGAGGTAGAGGTTCACCTGAACGGAGTCCAGCTGAAGGCCTCCATGAAGGATGCTCCTCCACCTAGAGACGTGGAGCCCCCGAAGGACCCTGAGGTTCACGGAGGTGATAGAGTGGCCTCGTCACCGGCCGCTCCACCTGGAGAAAGTCCTCCAAGAGCACCACCGGGAAATGCTAATGAGTTCCCTCCTCCAAAACCACCGTAGGTACCGAACTCCGGCCGGCAGGACCCGGGCCCTTCTGTCCGTAGGCATGATAAGCACCCCCGGGTCCATTCCGTGAGCTCGAGTTCGAAATCTCGGTTTTATGAAGAGGAAATACGTGAGCTCCATCGTAAGAACCAAAGGTTGGAAACCACCTTGGAGAACATGCAAGAGGTCCTGAACGACCTGTTGCAGGGTAAGTCAAGCGTGACCTTGCCTAAGAGGAAGGAGAAGGGCAAGGATGGGGTGGAGACCACTGTACTGGTAGATGATGGGAGAACCCGACACTCAACCAGTAACACCCCCCGAGCGAAGCAACGTGAGCACCCTGAACCGCCTAAACAGGCCCAGAAACCAGCGCCGAGGACCAACGCTGCCCCTCGCAATGGGGACGAGGTCACCTCTAAAAGAGCACCCTCAGACTTATGGGAGGAGCTCAATAAAAAGAGGGCGGGAAAAGGGACCACGGCCCCTGTGGCGCCTCGAGAAGGCAAGGGAAAGGCGGATCGTAGCCCGTCCGCTCTGAGGGACACTCTAAGCAAGAGGAGGCAGGACCTGGACACGGAGATGAGGAGCCTGCGAAGCAAGATCGTCACCGCATCAGGTGGCCAGGTCTTTGAGGAAGAATTCGACCATGAGTCACCCTTCGTCAGGGAGATCCAGGCCATCAGGCTCCCTGCCAACTTTAAAGAGCCCCACATGACCCCCTATAAAGGAGACACGGATCCAAAATATCATCTAGATACATTTAATGATCTGATGAAGCTGAGGGGAATTAGCTGTGGGGCGCGATGTCAGTGCTTCGCTGTCACCTTAAGAGGACCTGCCTACAAATGGTTCAGGAGGCTTAGACCGGGGTCCATCTGATCTTGGCAGTAACTTTCTGATGAATTCCTCCAGCAGCACCACGCCATGCGAGATTACACAATGCCAGGCGCCAGCCTCGCCAATGTGAAATAAGGAGAAAATGAGAGTTTGAAGAGCTATATCCACCGGTTCAATATGGAGGCGGCTAAGGTAGGGAGCCTGACTCGCCGAGAGCTGAAAATGGCCATCACCGCTGGAGTACGCCCAGGGAGCAAGTTATGGGATAACATGCTCAAGAGAGAGGTCACAGACTTGGATGATTTCTAAGAGCGGGCACAAAAGTACATTCGCGTGGAGGATGGTCACGAAAACCTTAAAGCTGGAAAAGGCCCATCGCCCCCGAAACCTTCTGCCCAGGAAAACCAAAGTCGTGCCAAGAAGAAGGGTGTATATGAGGAAACGAGGGACGATCGTCCCCGGAAGCACCAACGCTCTGGCGAGGGCATACATAGCCCCTACACTTTTTACACAGACCTCACCCATGCGAGAGAGGATATTTTTGTTACGAACGAAAACCGGGTCCCTTTTAAAAGGCCCCCGCCAATAAAAAAGGATCGGTCTAAAAGAGACCCGGGCAAGTATTGCCAATATCACAAGGATATCGGCCACACCACCGCGGAGTGCAGCCATTTGAAGGTGGAAATCAAGGAGCTCATCCGCCGGGAACATTTGGGCAGATATGTGCACAAGGAGAACCAAGGGCCAGAAGAAGGAGAGTCCCCTCCGCGGGCACGAGTGGTGGCCCCAGAAGTGCAGGGAGAGGTCAGGACCATCTTAGGAGGACCAGGAGTCAGAGGCAATTCAAGGAAGGGGCGAGACAAGTACGCCAAGGAGGCCAGCCGAAGTCCACCACCTTGTGTTTTAAGTTTGGAGCAGCGCCCCCCGAAGAGCTTCAAAGGCGAGAGTGACTTAATAACTTTCACTGAAGAAGATGCACAGGGGGTGCGTTTCCCTCATGATGACCTCCTGGTGCTAACCGCCCAGCTTTCTAACATGAGGGTATGTCGGGTCATGTGGATAACGGGAGCTCTGTGGACATTTTGTATCGACCAGCGCTGGAGAAGATGGGGTTGAGCCTCCGTCACCTAAAACCTTGCACTACGACTTTGTATGGGTTTACGGGAGATTCGATGCAACCCCTAGGGACAATCGAATTAGCCCTCACCATGGGGGAGCAATCCAAGAAAACCACCATAATGGCTAACTTTGTCGTGGTGGAGTGCACCTCAGCCTTCAATGCGGTATTAGGGAGACCCTCTCTGAGAGAATTGAAGGCGATAACTTCTATGTATCACCTAGCTATGAAATTCCCAACCCCTGGGGGAGTAGCATGTGTGAAAGGGGAGAAGAAGGAAGCGAGGGAATGCTATAACATGTCCCTCCGCGCAGCCACCAAACCATCTATACCAATGACAATGGCTGTGTATGAAGGAGCGACCCACACAAGTTTGTTCCGCACAAGATTGGACCCACGGGTTACGGAGCCTCTCAAGATGTACTACCAGCAAGGCTTCAGCTCTCAGGGCCAAAAGAACCTATGTTTAGTTTTTTCTTCGTTGTTTTAGCTTAAGCAAGTAAGAATCAAAGAGGCTACCTAGGTAACCTCCTAGTTAGATGTAACCCCCTTTTTTATTTACAAAGTCAGTTGTAAACCGCGTGTTATGAATGAAACTGTTTGCAACTTCATGTGTTATTTTTCTTCGCAACGCGGGCATCAGCCAAAGTGTCAGCCGAAATAAATTTCACCAAACACTTGGGGGGCAGGACAGGAGGCAATAACATGCAGCTAACGAGGGGAACCTAAAAAGGGCCCTCTAACGGAGGATCCTAAAAGGACCCCTCGCCCTCCTAAAAAGGAGACTCCTAAAAAAGAGGCTCCTAAAAAAGACCCCCTAATAGGGGATCTTAAAAAGGGCCCTCCATCAGGAGGAAGTGGCCCGTGAAGACAAAGCAAGCAACAAGCAGGAGAACCCAAAGAAGGACCCCTTGCACCGGGATCCTAAAAAGGATCCTATGCACCAGGAGGATCCTAAAAAGGGCCCTCCATCAGGAGGACCCAAAAGGGACCATGGCCCAAAAAAGGACCCTTTAATGGGAGGTCCTAGAAGGATCCCTTATATCGGGGCCTTAGGCGAAGTCCTTAAATACAGAAAACAGGGAGAGGACCTTGCAAGGCATCCCTTGGGTTTACAAGGATTAGCTACCCTTGTGAACATCAAGGAGGCCAAAAGGTCTTACGAAAGAAAAATATATAGTGACAACACTAATAAGTCTAGAGCGGCCACCAAGTCGTCTAGCCAAAAAGGGTCCTAAAAGAGACCCTTGCAAAAATAGTACTATGCATAATGACGAGAGGGACGCTTCTCGCAAAAAATAATAAACGCGCGCAAGAATATATAAAAGGATAGCTAGGACCCAAGGGGTCAAAATATCCTTATCAGAGTAATTAAGGGGCACCAAATGAGGTCCCGGTGAACCCTTTCACATGGGCTCCCAAGGACCTCCAGCCTGGTAAATAAAAGAGGGGAACCAACCAAACCCCATCATACAGGCTCAAAAGGGCCTCCAATGCAGTAGAATAAGAGACACTCCACATGGCCGCTCGAGTGACGACATGCTTACCAAAAGAAGAGAAATCAAAATTAGGATCCTGCCTCCATACGTTGTAAAGGGCGTTGTCTATGGACCTGTACTCAATGACAGTCTTCTCTGCCTCCAAGGAAGCACTTCTCTCCTGCAAGGGGTCCTGGTAACCTCGACTTCAGCCCTTGTAGTCTGGAGTTCGACCCTGATAGACTCGACTTCGGCCTCTAAATAAGTAACCCTCTCTTGCGACACCGTCACGATATCCTTGGTCGCTTGGAGTTCGCTCTTCAGGATGGCAACTTGGTCCTTCAGCTCCTTGGCCTTGGCAACCGCCTTCAGCTTCCTCCTCGACGAGGTGGCAAGTTCGACCCGAACCTTCTTTAGCTCAGACTGGGTTTTCTCAAGCTCTTTCTCGAGCTCCGGGACCCGGGCTGTAAGGCAGTCCCTCTCAGCAGTAGATGCAGAGAGGTTGCTAGATGAGTCGGGAAACCGCAGAGCCACAGTATTGGCCTGCAAAAATAGACCAAAAGGATATATTAGTCTCCAAATAGATACCCCAAGAAATTAGCCCATTCTTAAAAGTGAGGTGATGGGGGATTAAACCCCTTACCTCTTGAAGGAAGGGTTCTCTAAACCACTAAGCCAAGGAAGTAAGGTGGAAATATTAAGCCACACATGAAGGCCTACTTATAAGAACTAAGGTGAATAGTCTACAAGAGCACCTAAAGGTACTCTCCTAGACTGGGGGGGAAGTGTTGATTCTCAAAATCTCACAAAGAGAAAATATGAGATCGATGCCATGAAGCCCCCATTTACACGACATAGAAGCCATGGCCTCGCTCGGACACGCTTGGACACCAGGTGGCCTCGCTCGGCCACGCCCGCACGCACCAGGTGGCGTCGCTCGGCCACCGCGCGCGCGTCTCCCTGGCGTCGCTCGGCCACCGCCCGCGCATCTCCATGGCGTCGCTCGGCCGTACCTCGGCGCTCATGGTCCAAGAGTGGCCTCACCCATGCCCACGAAGGGGCCTCGCCAAATAGGCCGCGTGGTGACCTCGGCGCTCATGGTCCAAGAGTGGCCTCGCCCATGCCCACAGAGGGGCCTCGCCAAATAGGCCTCGTGGTGACCTTGCCCATGCCCATGGAGGGGCCTCGCCAAATAGGCCCCGTGGTGGCCTCGCCCATGCCCATGGAGGGGCCTCGCCAAATAGGCCCCGTGGTGGCCTCGCCCATGTCCACGGAGGGGCCTCGCCAAATAGGCCCCGTGGTGGCCTCGCCCATGTCCACGGAGGGGCCTCGCCAAATAGGCCCCGTGGTGGCCTCGCCCATGCCCACGGAGCGGCCTCGCCCAATAGGCCCCGTGGTTGCCTCGCCCATGCCCACGGAGGGGCCTCGCCAAATAGGCCCCGTGGTGGCCTCACCCATGCCCACGGATGGGCCTCGCCAAATAGGCCCCGTGGTGGCCTCGTCCATGCCCTCATGGGGGTCACATCCACAGCACACTCAGCCTCGTGAGCAGCCAAGAGAGCCGCGCCATCAATAAGCCTTCCAAGGGTCCCATTCCTTACACCTAGAGACCCCTATGCTTAGAGGCTCCAGTACGAGTCGAATGGGACATAATTGTACGACCAAGTACTGAGTACGGACACCAGTACCAGTGGGACTGCTGGGGTAAGAGTTATGGCCCGTACATCTACGACCAAGGGTCAGAGTCAACACCACTACCACCTGCGCCACTACGCCTGCCGCCACTCATCAGACATGGTTATAGACAAGTAGTGGAGACATCCTCCTGACACCTGCTCCTGTACTGATGTACGACCACAACCTCTGAAGCCACTCCCCTGACATAGTACTTATGTACCATTTGGTCTCCTGGACCACCATGTACCTAAGGCCATTAGAGCCTACTATAAAATGAACTGGAACACCACCTCAAAGGGGGTTGGAAATTTTACTAGAGCAAAGGCTTGAGTGTGAATGAAAGACTGAATTCTCCATTATTGTTCTATCATTGTTCTTGAGTGATTGTTTAAGTTTCTACAGCTTTTCCGAGACCTTGACTTGATAATTTTTCCAACTCAACTTAGTTGACGAGTTCTCACCGTCAACAATTATATATAAATTAACCTTCTAATAATGATTCATAATTAACTGGGAATAAAATTACTGTTTTACTCTTTTAATTAAATCTTGTTTCCTTAAGTACCATTGAGTTTACTAGTGAAGATTAATTCGTAACTAAATTATTAATTTGAGCTCAACAACCTTTCAGTCCTAAAAGTCAACCCTTAAG
The DNA here is from genome assembly GCF_963169125.1 of Humulus lupulus. Taxonomy (NCBI): domain Eukaryota; kingdom Viridiplantae; phylum Streptophyta; class Magnoliopsida; order Rosales; family Cannabaceae; genus Humulus; species Humulus lupulus. The sequence continues at coordinate 208,611,383 of NC_084796.1, forward strand.
AGAACCATTATTCAATCTCTTACGAGAAGGTATAGATTTCATATCTGTATACTATGTCCGCAGCCATTTACATTAATGAGTTCCCAAAACAAATGTTTCTAGCATGATCATTCTGACAAACCCTAATGAGTGAATCAAAGAACTCATATAGCATAAACAGGAGTTCATAGTAACTTTAGGATTAAGATCTATTTGTATATGATCATTAGTTGATATACTTAATTAATACTTCGAAATGTTATTTAACTAAGTATTAATAAACATATCTGGTCCAGTTCTACATATTCTCTAACATATAAAGTACATCCACTAAAGTGTCATACTACACTAGTAATCGAGATCTAGATCACAATACTAGTGGACCCTACTTGCAGTAATTAATCTAAGAATTCCATAACTTTATTTTACTGCGAACTATTCAAGTTCATTTATCTCAAACACAATCCTCCCGAACCAATACGTGGTTGAGATCACATATATGAACTTAGGAATTTTTCTGTTATTTACTTAATATTATCACATAATAATATAGTCCATAAAATATATGTATAACTGTTTATCCAAAAAACAGCTGTGGAAGATGTGGTAGGAATTTTCAACACGTGGCCGACACGTGGCAGAGATGCTGCTCGCCTATCGACCAGAGATACTTCCGTATGCGAGGTTCAAGTTTTATATACGACCAGCCTGGTTGTATACTCCGTTTATTTATGTATAAATTTGTATAGTTGTAATGATCGCCGAGAATATCTCTTCATTATAACTTGAATATCCGTTTATTAAGGAAAGATATGATTAATTGACTCATGTAACCCTCCTTGAGCCTATAAATATAAAAGAATTAGCTCAAGGGGGGGATCTTTTGATCTTTTTCCGAATTGTACTACTATTATCCATCGTCTGTATTGTTTCTCCTTCTAAGGTCTATGAAACTCAAGAACCCTAGTTCTTTGATCACACCTTTGAAGCTCAACATTACTAATAGTACCAAGTAGACGTAGGGCATTACCAATCACTAGAGTCAAACCACTATAATTCTTTGTGTTCTTTACTTTCCATTAGATTGTTTTCTCAAGCATCGTACTATTTTCCTGTCATATATTTGACTCCGTTTCATTGACCGAAATGAGGGTCAACATTTTGGTGCTTTCATTGAGAGCTTGTGAGAGAATCTGATGGCAAAAACTTCCAAGAAGACTGGACAGGCTGCTGCTGCTGCATCATCCCAGCCTCCTACCCTAAATGTGGCTGAGGATGAACCGCATTTGGAGTTTGATGAGGAGGAGTTAGATTCTGAAACCCTAAATGCAACACTAGGGGTGTTGCAAGATGAGTTGGCCAATCTGAGGGCCAATCAAGAGAATGCTGCCGAGACAATGGCATCGCAGCAAAGGGAGATAGAACGCCAGCGTCAGGAGCTAAGCGAGTGGCAGGTTGAGATGGACCGTCGCCAGAGGGATGCCATGGTCACCCTTGAAGTAGCCATCCAGTTGGCTAGGAATCAGGCTGTGCCAGCCTCCCAGCCAGATCAACCACCAAACAGGCCACCTTAAAGGAGTCCCAATCCAAGTCCTCCACTCCAGCCAGCAAGACCTCAGAGGCCGGAGCAGCCACCTATGCCTCAGAATGATGTCCCACCTAGGGATCCTGACTAGTAGACTCTGTCTCAGGGTGGTCGAGGCAATCCCTTGCGCCCGAGGCAAAATAGTGCCGGGCAACCGCCCCGCAGCCCTAGACGCCCAGGGGATGAAGAGCCGCATCCACCGAGCAGGGAGCAGCGTCCTTCTGCTAACAGGAGGAACTTAGAGACAGGCTCTGCGGTTAGGGCCCCCCCACGGCATAAAAATGCACGGGGACCCACTGACCAACGCATGCCTCCCCCTAACGCTCAAGATATGCCAGCCCAAGGAGGCAACAGTGGGAATAGTCGGTTACACCATAGCCAGCCACGATTCAGAGATGGCCACAGCTACAATGAAGCCGACTCTGGCAAAGGAAATTCATGTCAGAGGAACGAAGAGAGAGGTGGAGGCAAGAGCCCCCCAGCTAGAGAAGACCGACCATCAGGTCATAACGTTGGGGGGCAGCCCAGGCAGAATAAACTCTTTAGTCGGCTCGAATCTAGCGAGCAGAGGTGAAGAGACGATGATTTGAGTGATGTACTTAATGACCGCCGAGAAAGGAACGATGAGTAAATTCCCCCGGCACCAGAGGCCCCAGCAATCCAAAAAGCTGTTCAGGCTCAAATCGATGCCCTGAACCAAGCTATGTAGCAACTGGTCGGGGGGCGAACATCCCACATTGAGTACGATTGGAGGAGAGGCACCCCCTCCGTACAGATGATTGCTGTGGCTAAAAGCCATAGTAAGTTCAAAATGCCAACAATGCCAAATTTCGACGGGTATGGAGACCCAGTATCTCATGTCAATAAGTTTGAGATATAAATGGACATTCAGAAAGTCTCTCAAGATGTTCACTGCAGGATCTTCCCAGCAACACTTTCTGATGCCGCCCAGGAGTGGTTCTTTAAGTTCCCTCCTACAAGTATATTATCCTGGGAAATTTTCATGAAGGAGTTTTATGGACAGTTCTATGCAGGTCGTGTGCACCCCACTAAGGCGAACCAACTGGTCAAGATACGCTAGAAAGAGGGGGAGCCCTTGAAGGAATACGTTCAATGCTTCATGCGAGCTACCGCTTGCGCCAAGACTGTGGGCGATGAAGGTAAGATGATGGCCTTAACTGCTGGGGTTAGGCGCCATTCACCCCTCTGGAGTAGCCTCAGAAAGCATGGGGTTAAAAGTACCCAGGAGTTCTTAGATCGAGCTGATCGGTACATCAAGCTCGAGGACGCAATTGCCAATGAAGGAAATCGCCAGCTAAAGACATGGGGCCCAAGGAAGAACCCGCCAAAGCCACCAACGGCAATGGCAAAGGCAACGGGAATGGCAATGGTAAGAATGGTGGAAAGTGGGCGAGCAACGATCCCTCGACCTCCGAGAGTAAGCGCCCCAAAGGTAATCAATATGAACCGAGATTCACCAACTACACTGCCCTTGTTGAAAGCTGAGCCGAGGTCTACCAAGCGACAACCTCTAGCGTGCCCTACAACCGACCTGCACCTATAAGGAAAGATATCTCCCAGAGAGATGCAATAAAGTTCTGTCGTTTTCACAACGACTACGGCACGACACTAATGAATGTAACCAGCAGAAGGACGAAATTGAGTTTGTGATAAGGCAGGGACATTTAAGAAGATATGTACGAGCCGCGGGAGGTTCTCAACGAGAGGCTCAAGGTGGCAACGAGTCGGCGCCTGCACGCCAACGCTTGCCACCTTTACAACTAACTCCCGTGGCAGGTACCCTACTCACCATCTGTGAAGGCCCACATCTTGCAGGAGATAGTGGGAAAGCAAGGGAACGATATGCTCGAACCCTGCTCCACGACCAGGACATCAAGATGATGAGTATTAAGGATCGAGCACCAAAAAAGGCTCGAACAGAGGAGGAACTGATCACCTTCTCTGACGACGACGCCCAACACGTGCGATTCCCACACTCCGATCCGCTGGATGTGGACGTACAGATTGCAAACATGATGGTGAAAAGGGTGTTGGTCGATACAGGAAGTTCGGTCAACATCCTATACAAGTCTTCGCTGGAAAAGATGAAGTTGTTCGTGAATGACCTGGAGCCATGCAACCAAACTATTTATGGTTTTTCCGGAGAAGGGCTCGCCCCGGCAGGGTCGATTAGACTCCCAGTCACAGCAGGCACTGAACCTGCTAATAGGACATTACTCACTACTTTTCTAGTAGTTGATTGTCCTTCGGCGTACAACGCTGTGATAGGGAGACCAATCTTGGTCGACCTACGAGTTGTTACCTCTATATGGCACCTCGCTAGGAAATTCCCAACGGACGCAGGGGTAGGATGCATGTTGGGAAAACAGAGGGAAGCGAGGGAGTGCTACAACGCCTCGTTCACCAAGGCGAAGAAAGGTGTATCGAGAGATTCCATCGGAAAGGAGTTGTAAATGGAAACTGACGTTCAGGCCCGCTCAGGTGATAATCTCACCATATAGGGCGTTGCCCAAAGTGAGGATAAAGACTTAGATCCTCGCTTTGGGGATTTTGAAGAAGAAGTGGGGCCCATCGAGGACCTTGAAGAGGTCCAACTCGATGAGGAAAATTCAACCAGAGTTGTGAAAGACGGTAAAAACTTAGAAACAACAACAAAACAAGCACTGGTGGAGTTCTTAAGGAAGAACCAGGAGGTCTTTGCCTGGTCGCACAAAGACATGGTCGGGATAGATCCTGCAGTCATCAACTATGTCCTAAAATTAACGAAAGTTTTCCACAAGTGAAACAAAAAAGAAGGCTGCTCGACAAAGATATATCAGAGGCCTTGAAAGAGGAAGTCGAGAAGCTGAAGGCGAATGGGTTCATAAGGGTGGCGTTTTATCCACCGTGGGTCTCTAATCCCGTACTGGTACCCAAGCCGAATGGCAAGTGGCATACATGCGTGGATTTTACAGACCTAAATAAAGCCTGCCCCAAAGACTGTTTCCCACTCCCGAGGATCGACTAGCTGGTCGATGCCACTACAGGGCATGAGATCCTCTCATTCATGGATGCATACTCTGGGTATAATCAAATTAGTATGCATCCCCCTGATGAGGATCACACTAGCTTTTGGACTGATACAGGGCTCTACTATTACATGGTGATGCCCTTCGGTTTGAAAAACACTGGTGCGACTTACCAGAGACTCATCAACCACATGTTCAAGGAGCTGATCGGCACAAACATGGAGGTCTATGTCGAAGACATGCTGGTTAAGTTAAAGAAAGCAGAAGGGTATGTAAGGGATTTGCAGGAATGCTTCAGCGTCCTGAATAAATATCGAATGAAGTTAAACCTCCTTAAATGCTCCTTCAGAGTAGGATCAGGGAAGTTCTTGGGATTTATAGTTAACTCAAGAGGAATTGAAGCCAATCCCGAGAAAATAAAAGCACTGGTCGAGATGAAATTGCCAGTAAATATTAAAGATGTTCAAAGCCTGACCGGGAGGATTGCTGCTCTCAGTAGATTCATTTCGAAATCGACAGACAAGTGCGTCCAATTTTTCAATCTACTAAGAGGCAATAAGAAACTTGAATGGATAAATGAGTGCAAATAGGCCTTTCAAGCACTAAAGACACATATGGTGCAACCAACCATCCTGTCAAAGTCGGTCGATAACGAAACTTTGTTCGTCTACTTGGCAATCACGGAATACGCTGCTAGTGTTGTATTAGTGAGAGAAGAAGAAGGCGTGTAGAAGGCTGTGTACTACGTAAGCAAAAGGCTGATTGGAGTAGAACAGCGGTACCCGCCCATCAAGAAACTAGCCTACTGCCTAGTTTTGGCCTCTAGGAAGCTGCGGCCTTACTTCCAAGCTCATCCAATTACGATCTTAACCGACCAGCCTCTTCGACAAGTCCTGCAAAAGCCAAAGGCTGCAGGTAGATTGGTAAAATGGGCAGTCAAACTCGGGCAGTTCAACATATCTTACTTGCCTCGAGCAACGATAAAAGGACAAGCCTTGGCTGACTTCATCGCCGAATTCACAGAGCTCGTGGGCGGCGAACAGACTGAAGAGCCCAGTGAGCCTGAGTCTCAAATCCAAGTACCCTCGTGGAAATTATTCACATACGGTTCATCCAATGAATCCCACGCAGGAGCAGGAGTGATATTGATAACGCCGGAAGGGCATCGATTTCACTGTGCAATCAGTTTTGACTTCACTACTTCAAACAATGAGGCTGAATATGAAGCACTACTCACAGGGTTGCGGTTAGCCAAAGATATGAACATAAAAGTGCTTGAAATCTATAGTGAGTCTCAGCTGGTGGTGAATCAGGTCTTGGGAGAGTACCAGGCGCGAGATTTAAAGATGGTTGCCTATCTGAACAAAACGAAGGATCTGTTAGCCCAGTTCGACAGATACAGTCTCTAGAAGGTACCTCGCGATCAGAATTCCAACGCGGACGCTATGGCAAAGTTGGCAAGTGTGAAGGATGCTGATACTCTGAACATAGTGCCAGTCGAGCGACTATCAGTACCAAGCATCCAAGTAGCAGAAACCACTCTGGTAATCCAGATGGTAGATACGTGGATGACACCATATGTAGAGTATCTGTCAAGCGGCGTGCTACCAGCGGATAGAAACAAGGCCAGGACCCGTCAGCGCCAAGCTGCTAGGTATATCCTGGTCGATGGAATTTGGAGCATATTTAAAATTGCCGTCCCTATCGAATAGGTAACAGGGAATTGGCAAGCTATCTAAAAGAGAAATAATTGTACCATTCTCGTCTAAAGACTCATCCAAGTGTTCGACAGGCTCGATGGCCTTCTTTTTCCCCTTCCACAAGGGGACAGAGGGCATCTCCGCTGGAGGAGTGCCAGCAAGTTCCCTGATCGTGACCCTAGTTGGTCTCCTTCGTGGAGGCGACACTGGTGGTTTCTGCTCGGGTTCCTCCTCGACTGTGGCACTCCTTGCTGTTGACTCCCTCATGTCCTGGTGAGGGGCCAAGAGGCCAACTAGCCTAAGGTTAGCCTCTGTGACCAGATGTTTGACGCTTTTTTCTACGTCAGTCATGCTGACTAGGAGGGCTGATCTCAACTCCATGTCTGGAGTTGGGTCTGGTTGTAGCCATGGGCCTGGAAGGCATTAAATTTTTTAGAGAATGTTGAGGAGAACACTAAATAAATATCAGCAGCCAGTGGTACAAAGGTTTTACCTCCTTGAGCAAAGGCCAGGTTATCCGCGATCATGTCGGTTGTGAGGAAGTACTCCTGGTAGTACCTCCCCACATTTGATATATGGGTGGTGTCAGTCAGGAAGGTGCGCCCGATTTCATGATGACAGAAATGAAAAAATCCCGTGCCTTCTTGGTTGGGGTTCGACTTAAGGTCAAACAAGTAGTTAACCTCATGAGGAGTTGGCACGAGCCATTTTTTGTGGCTGTACATGATATAGAGTGCTGCGAGCATTCTATATCCATTTGGAGTTATTTGAAATGGGGCAACTCTGAAATAGTTGGCCACCCCTTGGAAAAATGAATGAAGAGGCAAGGTAGCCCCTGCCTCAATGTGGAACCTCAACCAGGCGCTGAAGGTGCCTCCGGGCAGGTTCGCCCGTTGGTCTTGGTTAGGTCGGACTAAGGTCACCCCCGTGAGACCATACTTCTTGATGTAATTGGCGATCATCCTGATCGTCACTCTGCTCTCAGGTACTAAATTCCACTCAACATCTGCCTGAATGGCATGCCGGGGTTGAGTGTGTCTTTGGATGTTAGGGTCAGGAATATTTTCTCTTCGACCACTGGTCGAGGGAGTTTCAGCCCAAGGAGTAGGCTTATGTGAAGGAGTGGGGGTTTTCTTTTTCTGGGCTTTGGTTTTGGCACGAGCCATATTTTGAGCGAGGACAGGTGAAGTGTTTGAAGTGACACGAGAAAATGGGATGTCAGGTATCAGTGACGATGGTTGCTCCTCGTCCTCAAGTAGTTGAGCCAGTAAATCATCGTCAATAGGTCTTTCTCCTCCGCACGGTTCTTTCATGTAAGCTGCGAACAGAGAAAGGAGGAGATAAGACGCACAACCTCAGAGCTTATGTTGAAAGTTGGAATAACGTTGCTCGCGTCTACGACCAGCAACATTCTAACAGAAACACTAAGTTCTATGCGAGCAGTTTTAAAAACAGATTGAAAAGCGGAAATAAAAAGTTTTTTTTGGAAAAAAAGCTTTTTCGACTCCGAAGGGGCGGGAAAAACCCAGTTTTTCAACAAGCCTAAAAATCAAATTTTTACTTCGATTTTATGCCCTAAACTTACGATCTTGACTATCATACTGACTCCTAACTCCTATAGAGCAAAACTACACTATCCTATCAAGTATCAATCAGTATACACATAATCCTCATGCATTCCTACCCAAGAACACGAAAAATTTCAGAACTCAAAACAAACATATAGCAGTATGCATGGCATGTCAAAGGGCTTGAAAGTTGAAGAAATTTACCTAGATGAAGATCGGAGGTTCTGAAATGAAGCAACTTTGGACGTGCGAACAGAGGATCTTTAGAACATGAAGGATGGTTTTCAAAGTCTCTGAGATCTGAGATGAAGTTCTTGAGGGTTCTTGGCAAGAAAATGGCAAGTAAAAAGTGAAAAAGTAAATTTGGGGATTATTTATAATAAGTGAGATATGATAAAAAGGGGTAATCATGAGTTACCTTTTTCAAGGCATGGGGGAGTGTAATAGCCGTCAGAAGGATTACTTGGAAACTGAAAAGGCGTGATTGGACGTGATTAGGTCACCTTTTTCGAGGACGCACGAGTGACTCTGACAGATTTCGTGGGGCATACGAAAGGTTAGTTTCCTAAGTTTACTTATTGCTGGTCGCAATAAATAAACTTGGGGGGAAAATTTTTATCCAAAAAACAGCTGTGGATGACGTGGAAAGAATTTTCAACACGTGGCAGAGATGCTGCTTGCCTATCGACTAGAGATACTTCTGTATACGAGGTTCAAGTTTTATATACAACCAGCCTGGTCGTATACTCCATTTATTTATCTATAAATTTGTATAGTTGTAATGATCGCCGGGAATATCTCTTCATTACAACTTGAATATCCGTTTATTAAGGAAAGACATGATTAATTGACTCATGTAATCCTCCTTGAGCCTATAAATATACAAGAAATAGCTCAAGGGGAGATCTATTGATCTTTTTCCGAATTGTACTACTATTATCCATCGTTTGTATTATTTCTCCTTCTAAGGTCTTTAAAACTCAGGAACCCTAGTTCTTTGATCACACCTTTGAAGCTCAACATTAATAATAGTACCAAGTGGATGTAGGTCATTACCAATCACTGGGGCCGAACCACTATAATTCTTTGTGTTCTTTACTTTCCATTAGATTGTTTTCTCAAGCATCGTACTATTTTCCTGTCGTATATTTGACTCTGTGTCGTTGACCGAAACGAGGGTCAACAATAACAAATTAAATTTATTTATTTACTTTAATAAACAATGTCTACTACATATGCTTTCAGGGCAGAATTCCCAACACCATCTTCATCCTCTCTTTCTAGAGGATCAAGTCCCCTTCCTCGGGAAGGGCTGGGTTGATGGAATGCCTGGGAGCTTCTTGAACCTCCTGCATGACGATGAGGCTCTCCCCAGAGGAATGTTCCTCAGCTAAGGCAAGATACTTGGTCCTGGCGCTCTTGGCCCGCTTCGAGGGCTCTGTTACAACCAAATTCGCCTTCCTCTTGTCTGCCCCTCTTCCTTTAGAAGGCTCCTGCTCTAAGTTAATAACCTTGAGAGGAGTACCTTGAGGCGAATTTTGCTCAATGAGCACCGTCGGAGTGGGGACTGCAGCTGTAACTCCCTCAGAAGCCTCCGGGACTAGCTCTGAGTCCCCGAGTATCAACTCGATGATATTCTTTTTGGCCTGGCCCTTGGCGGCCTTCTTTGCTGAAGCCTTGGCTGCGGCCGCCCTGGCCTCAATCATCTCTTTCATCTTGGCCACTAGGTTGGACATCTCTGGATCACTTGAGATGGAAATAAAAACAAAATTGATACGTAAAGGAATAGGGACCACAAGCAAACAAAGAAAACATATAAGTTTAAGTCCTCTGGGATAGAACCTTATCCATAGATCGGGCTTGACTTAACTACCCTAGTGATAATGCGTGAATCTGATCCCCCATGTCATCCGGGTCCAAAAAACTGTCGTACTAAAGAAACCAGGATGAATGCATTTAGGACAGCATGTCCACGACGGTGGGGCAAGGAAGCCCCACGTTGCTAACGGTCCCGATCAAATAATGACGGTACCATTGCCTATTCTTATCAAAGCCCTCAATATGGGGGCATAAGTGAAGATCGGAGGCATTTTACCTTGCCCTGAAATACTAGCCCCGAGAGCACTAGTGTTAGGTTTCCTCTCTTCGAGAAGGGCATCTAGTTCATCAGATTCGACCTTCTTCGCTTGACGAGCCTACCCCCTATTCACCTTCTTTGCGTCGACCTTGGCCGCGAGGTCCACTACCTCAATGTGGATAGGGACATCTCCTCCCTTAGGGCAGGATCCTTCTTGCATTGTAGCCCTTGGAAGCTAGGGGCATCTAATGTCTGGTTCGTGACAATCAACTTGGTCAGCTGAAGGTTCTCCGTAGTAACGAAGCCCCCCACATCCAGCTCCTCGACACTGAGAAGGGCATAGAACTTTTTTCGATCTAAGATCGATTTACAGAGCCGAGTCTCAGGATATGAACATGTTTTCCAGGATCGTGAGTGTCCAGTAAACAAAACTAAATGCTAGATAAAAAATGAAGAAGGACAACTTACCCACGCGCTGGAAGTCCAGAAAAAAGGTGGGGTTCTTCTCCAGGAGGAACTTGGATGTCATGAACTAGTAGTGCCTGATATTCGGCAGGTGCTACCACGTACTGAATAGAGCCAGACTAATGCCATGGGCCTTCAGTCTATAAAATCCATCCTGCGTCTTGTCCTTAGAGTTGAGCTGCAGCTCCAACTTGTAAAAGTACAACACCTCCGCGGGGGTGGGCACCGAGTGGGATCTCCTTCAACGTGCAGAATATGCGCCATCCCGCGAGCAATTTATATGCTTGGGGAAGAAGCTGAAAAGGCACGATCCCCACGAACTTGAGGAATCGCACAAAATAATTGTGGAATAGAAGAGTTTCTCCCGCACTGATGTGGCCGATGCTCCAAGCCATGAACATGCCTGCTCTGGTATGGGCCTTCTCCTCCTTTCGGGGCCAGTCAGTTATAAAAAGGCCTCAGAGTCAACTCTACTCCAAGGGCCTTTTCCAACTGATGCAACTTCCGGTACTTCCAGAACTCGTTCTTTTCCCCGTCCATTTTCCACGTGTTGCTAGTTAGAAGTTTGGTCCCCTCCAAGACTACGGGGCCCGCTTGGATAATGTCCTCCGTGTACAAAGTAATGACGCGACTCACGATCACGGACCTGGAAGCGACAAAGAAAATGAGAACCAAGCAATTAGCACCAAAACTGAATAAAATTGGTTGAGGTATGGGGATTCTCCTAAAACTGCTTGGAGAGGTCCCCTCCAAACCCAGATCCGGGACAAATAGAGATCCTAGGATCTTAAGTCGGGAACTAAAGGCTAAATGATTTTCTAACTCACCCCAAATTGTCTTGAGGCGTCCGAATTGATCTGGGATAACTAGGCTAGTATGAGTTGTCACCTTGAAACTCTACGGTTCATGTCTACCTCTATCCTGCCTAGAATTGCCCTACACTGTGGTCACAGACCTAACTATTTTATGGTCGCAAAAATAGGGTGCCAATAAAAGCAACCAAAAAGGAAAAAAGACGAGAAACTGACCAGAAAACTTACTAGGGGGTATTGGATTTGAGATTCGTAGAGTCTCAGGCGACAACTTCGGCAGAATCTCAGTCTTGAACCTGAGAAGATGATGCAGCAGTTCGTCGGCACTCCCAGGCATGTGTCGGCACTCCCAAGCATGTGAATCAAGACAGAAATGTCTGCTCGTTGAATGGAAAGAGGTCTCATCGAAAATAAGTGAACACGAAGGTGTATCAATCGCTGGAGAATCTCGTCGACAATTTTGGACATACGAAGCTTTCTCCCCAACACTGCTAGTTTGAATATGTGGGATGAGTAAAATGTGTAAATGAGCATGTTGAGGTATTTATAGGAAGACAAGTTACTGTTTGCTTCAAGGCTCTGTAATGAAGATCCCTAGACTAACCTCAACCGACTGTCCCGGATTAAGCAGAGGCATTAATTGGCCCAATGGAGTACTAAACTGTGGATTCATCAATCCACGATAAACACCTACCTCATCCAACGATCCACATTGAAAATATTGAAACTATCCCAATCCAACTGCTCTGGATGATGCATAGGCATTAAACAACCCAATCGAGTACTCAAAGAGCCTTTTTCGTACAGATGGGACGTCTCGAGAATTGCGTTGACGCCCATCGGTCGTCTGGGTAATCAAAAGATTCCTTTAAGTTTTTTAGGATGCGAGTGGCACAAACGCACCATCAACCTGGAGACGAGTGTCTGAGACGTTGAGAATTTGAAAGGACGGGGATCGCCCAAATGGCCCCCAAGTAAATGAACCCGACTTCTCGTAAACTAACCGGGATATTTGAGATTGATCCGAGAGAGTGACGCAAGTCTCAACCATGCAAACACGGATGAAGAATTGGGGGAGGGGGTAAATGTTATCCCTATTTTCCACCCATGACACGTGGCATGACCAAATGGATCCGTGGGCCCTCTTAAGAGGTCCATGCCAATCTTGAGCCCAATGAACGGGGAAGGAGGAAACCCTGACAACCCTAACACTATCAAGCCCAACAACATTCAATGGGCGCGAGCATAATGAAGGAAACGGGACTGAGATGCAGGCCCAACTCATCTCCCCAACCACGACCAACCTGCATCATCCGGGATGTTAATTAAGGTGGCAGACTAACTGTTCACTAGAGACGGACCTTGTCAAGGATCCAGGGGAGATCTTCAGTGTTACGGTGTCCACCTTGGCAAATGAACCCGGGTCCTGGTGAACGAACCAGGACTCTGGTAAATGAACTCGTACATTAGTAAACGAACCCGGACCAGATGTCCAGATAGGGCAGGCCTATTTTTCCTCGATGCTGACATGTCCCCACAAAACCCGGCAGTTGGTCTCCTCAAATAACCTCTAGAAGAGAGTATGCACGGAACGTACACTGTTCCTAGAAAACAGTACTGCCACTACTCTGACAGATCATGTCCCCAGGATCCCCTTATAAGCCCACGCGGACCAGTCCGTGCTAACGTACAATGGGCAGTAGTAGGGCTTGGCCACGCCTAAGCCAGCCTAATGGGCCCAGATTAACGACATCTAATTATGTTACATTCTTTGTATTATGGATCCATTAGCGAGCAAACTGTAATTACATCCCTATTGGGCTCGAATTAGTCTGGCCCAAGGTGCTTGACTGCCTATAAATATGGTTAGTTGTGCACTGTAGCAGGGATCCCAAAATTTCTCTTGTAAGCAAAAAATATGCTAAAACTTGTAGTAAAACTTCATTGTCAAAACTCTCCAAAGCCTAATACTAGTGACTCGTGGACTAATGCTCATTAATGCCCCAACCACGTAAAAATTGTGATTGTTCATTCTTAATCATTTCTTTCTAGCTCTTATTTCATAATATATTTCCAGTTTCCGAAAAACTTGGTAAACATGTACCTAAATTGTCAAGAAAGTGTGGCAGAATGTATTTATACCGTAAAAAAGACTTAGGTATTAAACTGCTAATTTTGAAAAACTTGAGTATTTTCGCCGTGAGTTACTTTTTTTTTTTAATAAGTGATAGCAAATCTTATTAAGAGGCTAAATCAGTCACCAAAATATCTTTATAAATAGCAGGGAAATGCCCCCCGCTATAGCTACGACCTGAGGATAAACAAGCAACACGAGCCAAATAATGTTCAAACTATTAAGAAGAAGCCTATACAATAAGATACAAGTAAACCAAATAAGGAACACATTTGAAGATTACTCATGACTGCTTGTAGCAGAACCTGGCAGTCGGATTCCACCACTACACCAATAAATGGGTCTCTATGGAATTCATGAACCCATTCCGGCAAAGAATGGACAGAAACACTAATTAATGGTGGGAGCGCTCCTTCTGCCAATTTCTCGCCCCATTACCATCCTTAGTTATATTAGTATAAAACTAGGTATTATTATACAATGAAGGAGCAAGAAAAACTAATAATCAATATAAAATTTTGTGAAGAGGCACACTAACGTTTTAAAGTTAAATTAATATCAAAATTAAATGATTCTTCGCATTATTTATACATATACGCATGTTCAGTTGTTTTTTTATTTTGTTAATTTGTGCATATTAATTAATATGGTTTATAGTTGGCTAGATAGAATTAAGATATTAATTAATGCATATACGGATATGCACATCCATCCATACATATCTAATATTTAACTCTCAACCTCTTGCATGCATTTATATATGGCTGAAGTTGACTTAGCATGTGAAAGGATAAGTTTATTTTTTTATTATTTATTTATGGGTAGGTAATTATTTGGTACAATGTTTTTGTGTAAAGTATCGTTTTGGTATTTTGTATTTACAATAATGCTTATTTAGTATTATATATTTTGAAATCGTATATATTTGGTTCTTTAAACTCAAATTTAATTAATAAAATTTTACTAATTTAATAAAATAACTCTAAATTATATGAATTCTAAATTTAAATTTAATTATTTAATTATATAACTCATGATAGGTTGATCATATTGATTAAATTATATTTTTCAAATCTGAAACTAGGTACTAAATATATATGATTTTAAAATACAGAATATCATATAAGCATTATTGAAAAAAGATAATATTAAAATAATACTTTGCAAAAATACAATATTTCAAATTACTAAATTACCACTATTTATTAGTTAATTGCTAAAACAAATTTATTGGAAAAAAATATAAACTATATTATTAAAAAAACATACAAAACGCGAAAAAATATCATATTTCGCAATATATTAGGGAATAAAAAAAGATGTGCTTGTGGAAGTGTCATGTATGTGTTGCTATAATTGGATTTTTTTTAAAGAAATTGTTATCCAAAAATCAGGCACGGGTGATGTGGCAGACGTTTTTAAACACGTGGCTGACACCTGGCAGAAGTTCTGTTCGACCATCGACCAGTAAGATTCTCCTAGCGTAACATTTGAAGTTTCTTTACGACCAGCATGGTCGTACACTCCGCATATTTCAAGATGATCTTGGGTAAATCATAATCAATTCCGAGATTATCTCCGATGATTCCTGATTATCCGATTAATTAGGAGAGAATATCTGTAACAAATTCATGTAATCCTCCTTGAGCCTATAAATAGAGAGAAATAGCTCAAGGGAGGGACTTTTGGCTTTTGGTTGATTAAAGCTATACACTTACAAGAGAATTAGAACTATTGTATTATGATTGTATTGTTTATCTCTCTCAGGCTTGTGAAACTCAGAGAACCCTAGTTCTTTAATCACTCATTTGAGAACTCATATCAATAATAACTTCAGTGGACGTAGGCCATTACCAGTTCTTGGGGTCGAACCACTATAATTTACTGTGTTCTTTACCGTTTTTGTCATTATATCTATTCCAACACATCTATCCACTTCAAGCGTTTGACTCCGTGTCAGTTGACCAAAACGAGGGTCAACAGAAATATTGGATATTTTATGTTTATATTATTTTGTTGATCACATTTTTTGTTATCAAAATTTTATTTTTGGATCCCATATTTTGCTAAATAGTTTAAGATAGTCCACTGAATTTTATTTTGGTCAAAATATTTTTTTAATATGACCATAATACGTCTACTTTTGTAAATTAGTTAATTAAATAATATAAATAAATTAATATTAAACAAGATTAATAAAAATTTGATATAAATTTTAAAACTAATAAAAAAATTAAATTTTAATTAAATAAAATAATTTTATTAAAGAAACTAAAATATTTTTTTAAGTAAATCACAATTTTAAAACTAATATGAACTATTTTGAAAAAAAAAAAACTAAATTTGAAAAACCCTAATTATATTCTCCTCTTTTTCTTTTTCTTCTTTAATTTGTTGCGGCTCGAGAAGTGAGGCTTATCTCATAGCTTGAGGGAGCGAGCTTGGCTTAGACTTAAATAAGGCATTGAATGATTCAGGACAACTAAGTTTTCTGGATTTGCAAGTGACAACGACTAGGTTACAGATGATGGAGTTTGTGGTTGGAGGTGCAGATGCTAGATTTTGCTGGTTGGTCTACAAGGAATATGTGATGGGTCCCTACTTGGATCGTGATGGCGTCGACAACGGTGGGTATAACCTTGGCAGCGACATGGTTGATGTCATGACTTTTTGGGTTTCCTTTGATTTCAGGAATGACTTGCTAGGTTTGAGGGATTAGGTTTGTGGGATTTCAATGAGAAGAGGCAACGAATGTTTGAATATAGGTTTTAGGATTTTGATTTTCTAATTTTGAACGAGGGATTGGGTTTGTAGGATTTCAAAATCAAAAGCTTGAATGAGGCATTGGCTTCTTGGGTTTGAATTTAATTTGGTTATTGATTTTTTAATTTATTGGGATTTAGGATTCATTTTGGTTGGTTCAGATAATGTTTTAAGTTTTGGTTTAAATTTAGGTTTTAAGTTTAATTATTGAGTTAATATTTAAATAATTAAAAATATTGATTTTTATTTTTATTAGAGTTTAATATCTTTTTTTAATTAACTAATTTATAAAAACAGGGGTATTTTAGTTATATTGAAAAATATTTTGATCGAAATTGAGTTCATGTAACTATTTTGAACTACTTCACAAAATATAGGGTCAAAAAGTATTTTAAAAAAAATATAGGGTCCAAATGGATATTCAGACAAACATAGGGTCAAAATAGTTTAAACTCAGATATTTATATTTACTACATTTTACAACCTAATTGGGTTTACACCACTTTATACTTTTGAATTGTTAAACACAATATGAATATATACCCTGTATTTTTTTAAAATTCTACAACTAACCTTTGTGATTATCAAATCGAACCATAAATACCTTGGACCTACTCTAGTCAATTTTTTTTTAAAGACTATTTTAAAAACTACAATATATCCTTTAATTGAATTATAACTAAATAATATTATTTCCCCTTGAATTTTTAATTTTAGTTTATGATTTATATATTTTTAATGCATTTTGTCATTTTTATTTTATTTATTTCTAAATAAATATTTATTGTAATTTAAATAAGAGTATTTTGAAAATTCCATTAAAATATTATCAATAAGTTAACTAGAATAAAGTCTAAGGTTCTCCTTCTTTCACTTTAGCAATTATAGGGTGTTTTGTGTAAGTTTAAAAAACTTAAGGTTATATCTTATCATCAAAAGTTATTTTTTAATAAAAAGTTTTAATTCATTTTTTGGTCACTAATGTAATTTATATGTAAATAATAGTGTTTCTTTTATTAATCAAACAAAAAAAGAAACTTAGAAGTTAATTTCGTATTATAATAAAAAAATACATATATTTTGGTTTTTTATTATGAATTTTTATTTAACCAAATTAGAAATCAACAACATAGTTATTTTTTAAACATAACAAAGTAGAAAAGAAATTTTTTGGTTAACCAAATATAAAAGAAACTAAAATGTAACTTTTAATTCCGGTCATCTTCTCTTACGACGGCAAAAAAACATATGCTTCCCACAAATTAAAATGACTATATTAAAGAGTAGATCGCAATGGTACCACCCGTGAGCCCAAACGACTAGCAGTGTGGCCATATTTGTTTTTTTAACTTTTGGAGAAGAGAGAAAAATGAGAAATAAATAGATTTTAAGAAAGAAACAAAAAGTAAATGTGTTTTAAGGTATAGATGACAGTATATGTGTAAATAATTATTTATATTTGATTTTTGTAAATAAAATTCAAATCCATGTAGTTAATCCAAAAAAATTATATTGACATTTAATTATCTAAATTTTAATTACTAGTTTTTTATAAAATAATTATAATTACGGACAATATCATTATATATATATACTTTAAATAGGACTTTTGTAAAGAGGTAATTATTAAAAGAGTTTATACCATTTTGATCCATGTATTTCGCTTGATCACTATTTTGGACCCAATGATTTAATAATTTACTTTTAAATCCCAAGTTTATAAAAATATTTAAAATTGTCCCCTCAACCTAATTTTGATCAAAATAATTTCACATACGACCAGAATACCTCTACTTTAATAAATTAGTTAGTAAAAAAAAATAAAACTCCAATAAAATTAAAATTAAAAATATTATTTAACTATTGAAATTAATTTAAACCTAAAAAAAAATTAGTAAACAAAAGTTAAAATTCAACTAAACCCTAAGCTCAGAACCTAAATTTAAATCCTATATTTAAAACATTAACCAAAACTAACCAAAATTAATCATAAACATAATTAGAAAAACAAAATTAAATTTATCCAAAACCAAAAACTCAAAATTTGAACCATTTTTTCATTTTCCTTTTCTTCCTCCTCTTATCTTCTCTTGCAGCAAAATGGATCTAGTCACGGTGTCGACAAAGATCACAAAGGTCGTCTAGTCTAATGTCATTGAAGCATGGCAAGGCCAAATGGATCTGACCTGAAAACTCATTTTCCTGTAGGTACTCTACCCTTATGGGTAGAGTCTTACCCGATAAATTAGGGTTCAGGATAGAATGAGGGTATGAAAACATGTGCCTGATGGCGGGTATAGGGTACGAGTCTAGGTATACCCAACTCTATTATCATACCTTACCCTACATGAATATATATATATTTGTTCTTAATTACATGTATATTTATATAAATTTATTTGAGTATATTTAAAATTTAATATATTTTTAAAAATTTTATATTATAAGTTAAGACATATATACATATATTAGTATATCTTTATAAATTTAAACACATGTCATATAATATATACTAAAATAATTAATATATATTTTGAATTATAATTTATATACTAAAAATTAAATATTTCTAAATTAATATATGCTTCGTACATATAATAGATGGTATAGTATAATATTTAAGATTTTTAATACATTATATATTATATATATTTTAATTAAATAAACTAAGTATAGATATAACATATCAAATTAATATTTAGAATCTCTAATACATTATATTATATTATACTCTTATTAATTGTATAAGTATAAATAAGATATGTTATGTTATTAATGTTTACTATTGTAATAACGCCCTATACTACTATTCTTTCAAATGATTACTACTTGGTAATTATTAAGAAAAATATCATATTATGAAAAGGTTCAGTGGGGTCATAATAAAACATGCTATATGGGCTAATTTATTTAAAAATAAAAGTATAATGTCTTTTATGCAAATTTAAAATAAAATTTTAAATTCACACTCTAAACGTAAGAAAAACATAGATAAACTCCATAAAATGTTCTTGGTGTTAACTAGATCGTTTCCCGTTCATCAGAGCCCCACGACATACATACTCAAACCGAGGAACGCCCCACATCACTATGCGTGCCAATGAGAAACCCTATTGCCTACCTAAAACGGGGTGAGCAAAAAGCCCAGTAAGGTAGAACGAAATAAATCAACAATTCACATAAGAGTACAATACAATATTATTCTCATCGCACATAAGCTAAAAAATAGCATATCATGGACATATCATAATCTCATACACTTTATCTGAATATTTCATCATAACAAATAAAGCAAACAATTCTATGAGGTAACCAGTAAAGCATAAACCAGTACATCCTCCTCTGTGAGGTATTCAGGAGCTCTGGTCCTAGAATAACACCGGCGCGTCCGCCCTATGAGTTACGTCATACATTAGCAACTCCTTTCTTGTGTCGAGTTCATTGTGCTAAAAGCACTCTGCATTTCATACAGTCAAACATCACATACATACACAACAATTTATCTCATACAATTTAACATAATAACATAAGAATTCGAGCTAACTTCCTTACTTGAAGTTCAAGCTATTAAAATAGCGAGATAACTTCACAATGAGCCTAGAATATTCACTCAAACACTCGTCTTATTATTAAGTAAAACTAAGCATATCATACAAGCATACCCAACACGTGGCACAATTGCACTATTACTTTAAATCATACAACAACTTCACATAAAATAATAAAAGAATAACACCAATTCTACTAAGTAATTATCAATGATTACTAAACAAAAACCATATATTTGATTAATTAGCCTATATTTGAACGTAAAAATAAACTTGCATATAACATGCATACATAGAAGGGCTCTTAAAACTCACTTTGAAGTTGGTGAATTCTATTCATATCTCATTGTTACTTTTCATAAAAATTTAGCAAGTAATTGAATGATTTACCAACTATTATTAATATTACCTTATTACCTCCTTAAGTCATAATTTCTATTCTAAATTTTATTTCACAAATATTATTTTATTAAATAAGTTCTTTAGCTATACTTGTACCAAATAATAATAATAATCTCATTTTTAATAAAACGTGACAACACTTATTTTTTTCTCATAAAATAATTAATTTTGACAAAATTAATTAATTTCATAAAAAGTACTTTATTTAATTTGGAAAAAATAATAATTAAACAATACAAAAACGTAATTTGATTTAAACCATTGTTAAAATAAGATTTCTAGGTCACAAAATTCATAGTAGTTTATAATTATCTAACAATTGGTACAAACTAATTATACTCACATATTATTAAATCAATTTTGTAGACATCTCTAAAAATTAATTTTCTTAATTATTTCAACAGTAAAATCTGCATATATATATATATCTATATATATTAACGAAAATACATTATTAAATCATGAAAAATCACATTTTAGGTATATTAGTTTTAAAGAAAATGAATTTTTAAGACATGGTTTGTTCTCTTTTAATTTAATTGTAAATCATGATGAAGATATGCAAAAATCAGCCAACAAAATATACTCATAAATCTGAATTTTCTTTTTAACCATTTAAAATTTTTTACCTAGCATGCGTATACACCTTTATGCATTTTAATATGACAATTAATATGCAAATAAATAATTAAACCATATTTAGGAACATGAACCCCAATATTATGCTTTGGCCAAGACACACAGTAAACAAGTAACACAAAAAAATACAAACCAAATTAAGACATTACTACCATGCTTCCTAACTCAAACATACATCATCAATATATCAAAACCAAAACATCACCAAATAAATAAATAAAATTACATCATTATAAGTCATACAATCCCCTAGCTGAAATTTATGTATGTGTCTAATTGAATTTGCATTTTGATTACCCAAGACGTCATGATTTAAAGAATAACAATATTCAATTATAAATCCTTATTATCATGAAATAAAATTCTAACACACACACACACACACACACACACACACACACACACACACACACACACACACACACACACACACACACACACACACACACACACACACACACACACACACACACACACACACACACACACACACACACACACACACACACACACACACACACACACACACACACACACACACACACACACACACACACACACACACACACACACACGTATATATAGCAACCCATATCCATACTCTCTTACATACTTTACTCACATTTACATGTTTATTTCTTTAATTCTTCATGCTTGCCCAAACACACATACGCCTAGGCCATATACATTAATACACATACTTATAGTAATTCATTTATAGAAAACTACTCATACATAAACCACATGTGTACCCTTTTCATGTTTCTATGAATTTACCTAATGGAGAACAATCAACAAAACACATGAAGGGATAAACCCATTCAATTAATAAGCAATACAACCAAAGAAATCATAACAATAATAGGGCTAGAGATTCCATTACCTCATTTTATAGTGATCAAAGACTCAAAAAAACTATAGCCACTCTCTTGGACACACCTAGGGTTTTCGAAACTCAAGAAAAAGAAAAGAAGAAAAATATTCTTAGCATCAATAAGATGAGAAATAGATTAGAGGATTCAAACCACTTTAAGATCAAGAACATAAAACTAGTTTTTGAAATCCCTCTTTCTCTTCTCTTCCTTCTTCTTCTTCTTCTTCTTCTTCTTCCTCTACTTCCTTCTTTCTCATCTTTCTTCCTCTCTTTTTCATGCCCTCTCTCTTTCACTTTCTAGATGGGCGGCTAGGGTTTCAAAGCTGATAGTAAAAGACTTAAGGACCTATTTATAGGTGATGGCTAAGTTAAAGGAAAAAGAAAAATGGAAATTCGAAGTGGATCTTTCGTAACCCAAACATCATGTAACTTGAGACCCATTTTTGACCCGGTTACACCATGATTTTGGAAAATACCATTTCTAAAAAGTTTAGAAAATTGAATTAGCTCTCTAAAGTACCAATATTTCTTAAATCGAACTTCTAAAGGTCCAGTTTTGCCGATTTTACTATAGTTGGGTCCAAAGCTACGAGATTTCTTATCAATGCACCAAGCATTGACTATCCTTTTTTTTTCTCACTCTCTCCCCTTTCCTTTGTTCAAATTCTGAAAATACACAAAGAAAGAGAAAAAAAAATATATTTTGCATAATTATACCAAGTTCAAATTTTCATATAAGGTAATTACTCCATTCATTTTCCTCACGTACCCTAATCTTTATTTTTCTCTAATTTTAATTAAAGAAAAGAAGACCAAAATAAATAAGGAAAGATTTTCTTTCCTTTGCTCTACCAATAGCCTCACGCCACTCTCCTCTCTATCATACAAATCTATTTTCTTTTCACACTTTGTGAATCACAACTTCTAGAAAGCTTTCAAATTCATAATTTTCTAAAATAAGGAAAACTTACACTTCCACTATGTAGTCTAGGTGCATGACATTCACTTGCATGCTCACCATGCATGCCATGGACTTGCACACACAATTAAGATAGTCTTTCACTACTAATCATGGATATACATGCACACAATCAAAGCTCATGTACAACAATTTAATAAATTAATTGAATAAATAAAACAAATAAAATCAATTCACACAATTAACACTTAAATAATTAAATTAAAAACACTAAACACTTAAACAAATAATAATAAATTGAATAAAAAAATTGGTGCGCTACAATATACCTTCCTTGAAAGGAATTTTGTCTCAAAATTCTTTCTTACCAAATAACTCGATGTATCTTTCTCTCATGTCTTCCTCCAGTTCCCATGATGCCTATCTCTCCGTACTATTATTCCACAAGACCTTAACTAATGGAATCTTATGGAACCTCAGTTCCTTGACTCCCACTTTAATGATACGCTCAGGTTGTTCATTGTAACTTAGGTGCTGCTTCAACTGTAAAGGTTCATAACTCAAAACATGGGAGAGATCCGACATGTATTTACGCAACATCGAAATGTGAAAGACGTTATGCGCTTCAGCGAGTGCTGGGGGCAATGGTAATCTATATGAAACAAGCCCAACTCTGTCGAAAATCTCAAATAGACCTATATATCTCTGGCTCAATATCCCTTTCTTACCAAAATGCATAACTCCTTTCATTTGTGAGACTCTAAAAAACACAAACTTGCTTACTTGTGCCATAATGCATTTCATAGGGAGCCATCCTAATAGTGGACTGATAACTATTATTATAGGAGAACTCCATCAGGGGTAAGTATCGGCTCCAAGATTCCAAAAAGTCCAAAGCACAACATCTCAACATATCCTCTGAAATCTGAATAGTCCTCTCGACAGTCCATCAGTCTGAGGGTGAAAAGTGTTACTGAATTTTAATCTTGTACCCATCGCTTTCTGCAATCCTTTCCAAAACTTTGGTGTAAATACTAACTCTTTATCATAGATAATCGACTTTGGTGCCCCATGAATTCTCACGATCTCACTAACCTATAACTATGCACGTTGGTCCCATGAATAGGTGGTCTTAACTTGAAAGAAATGGACGAAATTAGTGACTCTATCTACTATTATCAAGGCAGAGTCATGTTGTTTTGTGGTCCTAGGGAACCCTACCACAAAATCCATTGATATGTTTTCCCACTTCCATTCAGGAATGTAGAGTGGTTGTAGTAACCCTGCTAATTTCTGATGCTCTGCCTTCACTTGCTGACAAGTTAAGCATCTGGTGACAAACTCAGCGATGTCTTTCTTCATTCTTGGCCACCAGTATAGTGCCTTAAGGTATTTTTACATCTTGGTTGATCCCGGATGCAAATAATAGGGTGTTGTATGTGCCACCTTCATGATACTTGTCTTAGTCTCTTCGTCGTTAGGCATACGACTCCCATCCTTGTATCACAGCAACACTCCTTTGGACATAGAGAAGTCTTCGTTACCATTCTTTTGTACCAGAGTTCCTTGTTTCATTAAGGCTTCATCCATTTTCTGCCCTTCTCTAATCTGATCTAGTAGGGTGGAATGTAAAGTGAGGTTTGCTAGGCCTCATGTTACCAACTCAATTCTAGCACTAATGATCTCCTTCTGCAAGGGTGCCTCTATTGTGCTCAAGGCTGAGAAACTTCCATGTCCCTGCTTACTCAATGCATCAGCCACTACATTGGCCTTACCTAGGTGGTATATAATTCGTAATCATATTCCTTTACTAGTTCCAACCATTTCTGTTGCCTTATATTCAATTCTTTCTGAGTGAAGAAGTATTTCAGACTCTTATGTTCGGTGTAAATCTCCCACTTATCTTCGTATGAGTGTTGTCTTCATATCTTGAATGCAAAAGCTACTGCTGCCAGCTCTAGATCATGGGTAGGATACCTCTGTTCATAATCCTTGAGCTATCTCGAGGCATAAGCTACTACTTTCCCATTTTGCATCAACATGCATCCTAAGTCGTTCTTAGACACATCACAATACACCATGAACTTTTCCCCTTCAGTGGGAACACAAAGGGTCAATGCAGAGATTAACTTATCCTTCATAGTCTGAAAAATCTCTTCACACTTCTCAGTTCGTGTGAACTTTTGGTGTTTGGGGGTCAAGTTGGTAAAGGTGTGGCAATCTTGGAGAATCCCTTGACAAATTTTTGATAGTACCCCGCTAGTCCTAAGAAACTTCGTACCTTAGAGGCATTCTTGGGTTGGGGCTAGTCCCATATGGCCTTAATCTTAGCTGGGTCCATTGCTATTCCATTTTTGGATACTATATGCCCTAGGAAAGTTACTTGTTCTAACAATAATTCACACTAGGAAAACTTAGCATAGAGCTGATGTTATCGAAGTCTGTTGAGCGTTAGTCTCAAATTCTCCTCATGCTCTTCCTTAGTTTTGGAGTAGATTAGGATGTCATCAATGAACACCACTACAAACTTGTCCAAAAAGTCAACGAATACTATGTTCATTATATCCATAAATGTCGCTGGGGCATTAGTGAGTCCAAAAGGCATCACTAAGAACCCATAGTGCCCATAGTGAGCTTTGAATTCCATCTTGGGAATATCTCCCTCCTTCACCTTCAACTGATAGTGCTTGGATCGTAGATCAATCTTGGAGAGCATTGCTGCCCCTTGTAGTTGGTCAAAAAGGTCGTCTATCCTAGGCACAAGATACCTGTTCTTGTTTTTAACCTTATTGAGTTCTTGGTAATCGATGTACATTCTCATACTTCCATCTTTCTTCATCAAAAATAGTATTGATGCCCCCCATGGCGAATGACTTGGTCAAATGAAACCCTTGTCCAAAAACTCCCATAGTTGGGTCGTAAGTTCTTTCAACTCTGCAGGTGTCATTCAGTGGGGTGCCTTAGCTATTGGTATTTTTTTTGGTGCAAGTTCAATTAAAAATTCAATTTCTTTGTCTGAGATAATCCTCGTAGATCCTTGGGAAACACTTTTGGAAACTCACAAACTATGTCAACATTTTCTGGTTTCATTTCGGTCTCTCTGGATTTATCTACAACACTTGCCAAGTATGTTGAACAACCATGCTGCATCATGTTATGAGCTTCCAATGCTGATACGGTGGGTGTGCAGAATCCCGTAAACTCTCCCTTAAAAAAAAGTAATCTTTGTCATCTTGTTTGAATTGTAATGTTTCATTCGACAGTCAATAGTTGCCCGAACTTAGTAAACCAGTCCATGCCAAGAATTACATCATAATCTGACATATCTAATTCTATGAGGTTGACTGGGCATTCTCTGCCCTCAACTACTATAGAAACTGATTATAACAACCTAGATGACAACATAACCTCACCTGATGGCAACACTTTACTAAGACTACTCCCAAAGAGTTTAGAAGGTAATCCTAATTTATCAATTACATTTAAGGAAACATAAGAATGATTCTCTCCATAATCAATGAGGACTCTATAGATAACACCAGAAATAGAAAGCTGACTTGTGACAACCGTGTTATTGTTGGCTGCCTCTCCCTAGGTCAAAGCAAAGACTCTAGCTGGAACTAGATTTCCATTGTTTCCTTGTCCAGCTCCTGCCTTGCACTATGGGAAATCCTTTGTCAAATGGCATGCTTGACCGCACTTGTAGCATCTGTTTGAGCCTGTCTGACATTCTCCTAAATGTTTGCGTGAACACTTAGGGGAATTGGGGAACTTGGTCCTACGATTCTGGTGATTTCAACGATTGTGATTATTGTTGTGGTTGTTGTGCTATTGGGAGCTGTGACCTTGGGCCCTTTGTCAGTGCCACTATTATTTTACCCTTTTGGGCCTTCCTCTTGTTACTTTCTTGTAAGGCCTTATTCTTGCTGGTCTTTCTCCTTACAGTACTATCCTTCCATATGTGGTTTTCCATATACTCAGCATCTAAAGCTTTGTCCAGAATCTCAGCATTGCTAACCGATTCTATACTGGTCATCTTGACATCTTTGCAATCATAGGCTTTAGTCCCATTATGAATCTATGAACTATGATGGTCTCTATTTGGACTATCTCATGTACAAAAATTGCCAGTTTGTCAAACTTCTGGGCATACTCTGTGAATAAAAGACTACCGTATGTCAGCATCACAAACTCATCAACTCGGCTTGCTAGCACTACAACGCTGTAGTACTTTTTGCAAAAGACTTGTACAAAGTTAGCCCAGGTCATGGTGTCAAAAGTTCGCATCTGCTTAACCACGTCCCACCAAATTCTAGCATCCATCTTTAGGATTGCGAATTATCTTGTTGTCCCTGGTAATCCTTAGCTTGTATCAGTAGCCTTTGTCTTGTTTTGTCATGTCACAACTCATTACGTGTCCTCGTTGTTGCATATCAGATCATAGCTTGTCATTGTCCTCTATGTTGAACTCCGTTGTCAAGGATTTACTCGCCTCACCGCATCCTTAGTCTCCATCGACCCCATCGAGGTTTAGTTGTTGTTCACTACCAAATTTTGTGGCATGTCCAGTTTGCATGCTCCTCTGCTGAAGTCTCCTAATGTAAATGTAAGAAAAATATAGATAAACTCCATAAAATGTTCTTGGCGTTAACTAGATCATTTTCCAATCATCAAAACCCCATGCCATACATACTAAGACCCAAGAACGCCCCACATCACCATGTGTATCAATGAGAAACCCTATTACCTACATAAAAAGGGAAAACTAAGGGGGTGAGCTAAAAGCCCAGTAATAAAGTACAAACAAAACAAATCAACAATTCAAATAAGAGTACAATGCAAAACTATCATCATCATACATAAGCTCAAAAATAGAATATCATAGACATATCATAATCTCATACACTATATCTGAATATTTCATCATAACAAATAAAGCAAACAATTCTATGAGGTAACCAATAAAGCATAAACCATTAAATCCTCATCTGTGAGGTATTCAGGAGCTCTGGTCCTAGAATAAGCTCATCGTGTCCGTCCTATGAGTTACGTCATACCTTAGTAACTCCTTTGTTGGGTCGCGTTCAACACACTAAAAACACTCTACTTTTCATACAGTCAAACATCACATACATACATACATACATACATACATACACACACATACATACATACATACATACATACATACATACACACATACACACACACACACGCATACATACATACATACATACATACATACATACATACATACATACATACATACATACATACATACATACATACATACATACATACATACATACATACATACATACATACATACATACATACATACATACATACATACATACATACATACATACATACATACATACATACATACATACATACATTCATACATACATAACAATTTATCTCATACAATTCAACATAATAACATAAGAATTCAAGCTAACTTCTTTTCCTCATGTCAAAGCTATTAAAATGGCGAGATAACTTCACAACGAGCCTAGAATAATCAATCAAACACTCGTCTTAATATCATGTAAAACTAAACATATCATACAAGCATACCCCACGTGTGCATGGGCCATGCATACGTGGCACAACTTGTACTGCAACTTTAAATCATTCAACAACTTCACATAAAATCATAAAAGAATAACACTAATTCTACTAAGTAATTATCAATGGTTACTAAACAAGAACCATATATTTGATTAATTAGCGTATATTTGAACGTAAAAATATACTTGCATGTAACATGCATACATGAGAGGGTTCATAAAACTCGCTTTGAAGTTGGTAAATTCTATTCCTTTAATTCATTGTTACTTTTCATAATATTCAGCAAGTAATTGAATAATTTACCAATTTTCGTTAATATTACCCTATTACCTCCTTAAGTCATAATATCTATTCTAAATTTTATTTCACAAAAGTTATTTTATTAAATTAGTTCTTTAGCTATACTTGTACCAAATAATAATAATCCCACTTATTATTTAATAAAACATGACAATACTTATTATTTCTCCTAAAATAATTAATTTGACAATATTAATTAATTTCATAAAAAGTACTCTACTTAATTTGGAAAAAAAATTAATTACATAATACAAAAAACGTAACTTAGTTTAACCCTTGTTAAAAATAAGATCTTAGTAACTCCTTTGTTGGGTCGCGTTCAACACACTAAAAACACTCTACTTTTCATACAGTCAGACATCACATACACACATACATACACACATACACACATACACACATACACACACACACACACACATACATACATACATACATACATACATACATACATACATACTGTTGACCCTCGTTTTGGTCAACGACACGGAGTCTAGAAAACGGCAGAAAAATAATATAGAGCTTGAGAAAACGATCTAATGGAAAATAAAGAACACGGAGAATTATAGTGGTTCGGCCGAGTGATTGGTAATAACCTACGTCCACTTGATACTATTATTGGTATTAGCTCCAAAGGTGTGATCAAAGAACTAGGGTTCCTGCGTTTCACTGACCTTAGAAGAAGAAAACAATACAAACGATGGATAATAGCAACATAATTCGAAAAAAGAGAAAAAGATCCCTTCCTTGAGCTATTTCTTGTGTATTTATAGGCTCAAGAAGGGTTACATGAATCAAGTAATAATATCTTCCCTTAATAAATTGATCTTCAGGTCATAATGAAGAGATATTGTCGGATATCATTACAACTGTACAGATCTTTTCATAAATGAATGGAGTATACGACCAGTTTGGTCGTATATAAAACTTGATCTCCGCATGTAAAAATATTTCTGGTCGATAGGCGAGCAGTATCTCTGTTACGTGTCAGCCACGTGTCGAAAATTCTTGCCACGTCATCAACATCTGTTTTTTGGATAAACATTTGCCCCCCAAGTTTATTTATTGCGACCAGCAATAAGTAAACTTAGAAAACTAACTTTTCATATGCCCCACGAAATCTGTCAGAGCCTCTCGTGCGTTCTTGAAAACTGTGACCCAATCACGTCTAATCATGCCTTTTTGGTTTCCAAGTAACCTTTCCGACGACTGTTACACTCCCCCATCCCTTGAAAAATGTAACTCATGATTACCCATTTTCAACACATCTCAGCTTCTATAAATAATCCTTTCATTTACCTTTTAACCTTTTACTCGCCATTTTCGTACCAAGAACTCTCAAGAACTCCATCTCAGAGCTCAAAACTTCGAAGGTCTTTCGTCGCTTTGCTAAAGGTCCTTTGTTTGCACGCCCAAAGTCATTCCATTTCAGAACCTCCAACCTTCATCCAGGTAAATCTCTTCGACTTTTAAACCCTTTGAGATGCCATGCATATTGCTTTTGAGTACTAAAACTTTTCATGTTCTTGGGTAAAAATTCGTGAGGATTTTGTGTATACTGTTTGATGCTTGATAGGGTAGTGTAGTTTGCTCTGTAGAAGTTAGGAATCAGTTTGATAGTCAAGATCATAGGCTAGCTAAAAAACTGGGTTTTTCCCGCCCCTTTGGAGTTGAAAAAGCTTTTTCCAGAAAAACTTTTTACTTTCACTTTTTGATCTATTTTTTAAACTGTTCGCATAAGACTTAGTGTTTCAGTTAGAATGCTGCTGGTCGTAGATGCTAGCAACGTTATTCCAACTTTCAACATAAGCTCCCAGGCTGTGCGTCTTATCTCCTCCTTTCTCTGTTTGCAGATTACATGCAAGACCCGTGGGGAGGAGAAAGACCCATCGATGACGACCTGCTAGCTCAACTGCTCGAGGACGATGAACAACCCTCGTCACTGATACCCGAAATCCCATTTTCTCGTACCAATCCAAACACATCCCCTGTCTTGACTCAAAATATGGCTCTTACCAAAACCAAAGCCTAGAAAAGGAGAACCTCCAATCTTTCTCATTAGCCTGCTCCTTTGGCTAATGCTCCCTTGACTAGTGGTCGAGATGAAAATGCTCCCAAACCCAACATCCAAAGACATGCCCGACCCAAACATGCCATTCAGCCAAATGTTGAGTGGCACTTAGTCCCTGAGAGCAGAGTGACGATCAGAATGATCGCCAATTATATAAGAAAATACAATCTCACAGGGGTGACCCTAGTCAGACCTAACCAAGACCAAAGGGCGAATCTGCTTGGAGGCGTCTTCAGGGCCTGGTCAAGGTTTCATATCGAGGCAGGGGCTACCTTGCCTCTTCACTCATTTTTTCAGGGGGTGACCAACTATTTTGGAGTTGTCCCCTTTCAAATAATCTCAAATGGATATAGGATGCTCGCTGCACTCTATATCTTGTATAGCCAAAAGAAATGGCTCGTGCCGACGCCTCATGAGGTCAACTACCTGTTCGACCTCAAATCCAACCCCAACCCCAACCAAGAAGGCACGGGGATTTTTCACTTTTGTCATCAGGAAACTGGGCGCACCTTCCTGACTGACACAACCCACATCTCAAATGTGGGGAGGTACTATCAGGAGTACTTCCTCACAAGTGACATGATCGCAAACAACCTGGCCTTCGCACAAGGAGGTAAAACTTTTGCATCACTGGCTATTACTTCTTTACTAAGTGTTCCTCTCCACATTTTCTTAAACTGTTAATTTCTTCCAGGCCCATGGCGGCGACCAGACCCAACTCCAGGCATGGAGTTGAGATCGGTGCTCCTAGCCAGCATGACTAACATAGAAAAGATCGTCTAGCATCTGGTTACGGAGGCTAACCTTAGGTTGGCTGGCCTCTTGGCCCCTCAACCGAATACGAGGGCGCCCTCAGCAGGGAGTGCCTTTGCCGAGGAGGAACCTGAGCAGCAACCTCCAGCGTCACCTCCATGAAGGTGACTGACTGGGGTCACGATCAGGGAACCTGCTGGCACTCCCTCAGCAGTGAGGCCCTCGGCCCCCATGGGGAAAGGAAAAAAGAAGGCCACCGAGCCTGTCGAACTCTCTGACGATTCGTCAGATGATAATGGTACAATTATTTTGCTTTTAGACAATTTGCCAATTCCCTGTCATCTATTCGACGGGGACGACAATTTTAAATATGCTCCACATTTAGGTCCAGACTTCTTCATGTCAAAGAGTGAGTATAAGACTAGTAGAGTCTATAGGATAGCGACCAGTAATAATAGCTCGGGTATTTGACTTTGCAATCCTTTTTTGCTTCTTTTTCTGATGTAATATACTTGGCCATTCATGCTATCTCACTGTTCAACTTTGTTCTTCTTTTTCATACATGGAATCTGTCAACGTGTTCGACATCTACAGCACTCCAGAGGCTGTCGCGGCTCCCCCGAGCAAGAAGAAAACCAGCAAGAGACACCATGGGGAGAGCAGCAAAGCGCCTCAGGTGAAGAAGGCTCGGAACACAGGCCCTTTGGAGGATAGGCCCTCTGCCACCACGACTCCAGCTTCTCCCCACGAGCAGCAGACTCCTTCTGCTCCTGCCGGATCGACTTCTCCTCCTGCGACCCCGACCGACCAATCTCAATAGGTTGATCCAGCTTCAACCGGGGGCGAGATGGTTGGTCACGCCTTCAAACTGATTAAGGAGAGGGTCACCAAGATTGCGAAGCACAACCGCTGCTAAGAGGCAATGGCTCCTACGGAGACGATGGGAGTTGACCCAATCCTGAACCGTGCTCTGAACGAGTTCACCTGTGTAAGTCATCTCTTTTTGTGGAAACAGGTCTTCTTTAGTTTACTGTTTTCTAACTTCTGTTATGACTGTAGGCCATGCTGACCCTCACTGCCGGCCGAATTCGCTTGGGTGCCATCACCGAGCAGGCCAGAACTTCAGAGCAACGACACGAGGATGAACTCAGAGCTGCTAAGGCCAAACATGCTGATTAGCTGGCAGTGGTGGTTGAGGAAAAGGCCCAACTGGCTAAGGAGTTGGAGGAGAAGCAGAGGTCTCTGGAGAAATTTCGCAAGCAGAGGGACCAATTCAAGGATTCCAGCCGCTTTAACTACCGCATGGCCCAACAACTCGAGGTGGATTTGGCCGCGAGCAGGCAGGAGACCACAACTCTGGAGGGCCGGGTTGAAGAGTTGGAGAAGGCCAACGCCAAAAACTTGGAAAGGTACAAGAATGCCACTCTTCGATGCCTCTATGATTTCTGGAAGGACAATCAGGGTGCCAACTTCGACTACCTTCTCGAGAATGCGAGAGATGCTGAGCTTGCTCGTTGCGCTGCTCAGTTGGCTGAGGAAGAAAGATCAAGGGTCCCTGCTTCCCCTGAAATCTCACTGGCCACTGGAATGGATGGGGCAGACAATGAGTCTACGGGTGCTGTCGACCAGAACCTTCCCCAAGATCCTCCGGCTCCTCAAAATCCTTGAGCTTCTTAGTCTTTTATTTTTATGTTTTATCTTTTTTAACTACACGACCTATGGGTCGTGATGTAAAAACAATATAATTTTTTGGTTTGCTGCATGGCCAGCTTTTACTTTTATTTGAACAATTTCATCCAAGCAGTTACTGCTTGTGGTGTAAAAGGATTCGTTTTGATATTATAATATATTTGCATATTATTATAATATTTGTTCGCATGACCGAACTTAGCATAGCACTTTGGTTTGATTTAACAAAATAACAAAATTTTGAAAAATATTCTAAGTGCCCTAGCATGCTTTCACTTATTTTGCTCATGTGTTTACATACCTTTTAACAATATGCTTTGCTTACTTGTACCTTGTATGCCCCCCAAGTGATCGGGGAGCTTTAGGTCCTTGGTCACTTGCCTTGACTAGAACCTGCTCGAACATTACTGCTCGGAGCAAGATTATTAGCATTATAATACAGCAAAACAACACACGTAATGAGCAAATACTTGTAATAAATACAATAGTTGGCAAGAAATGACTGGCTGAGCACAGTCCCTTTTATTTCTCGTAATAAGTGGACTAAACATGTCTTTACGAGTGATCAATAAAATCTTACATTTTGTTGAAACTTGCAAAAAGTAAAAACTGCACAAGCCAATTCTTTAAGAAGAATTGTTCATTGGTAATAATTACGCAGGTGTTCTCCATTCCAATAGCGGGGAACGAGATCTCCGTTTAAGCGGGCAAGTTTATAAGTGCTTGGGTGAAGGACTTCATCAATCTTGTAAGGCCCTTCCCAATTTGGCCTGAGTACTCCAGTAGCTTGGTCGCAGGTGTTAAGGAAAACTCTTCGGAGCACAAGGTCTTCAACATTGAATTTTATCTCTCGCACTTTAGAGTTGAAATATATGGCGACCTTCTACTGGTACGCAGCTACTCGGAGCTGGGCTTGTTCACGCCTTTCATCAATCGAGTCCAAGGATTCCATCAGGAGCTGGCTGTTAGAATGTTGGTCGTATGTTATTCTGCGGTGTGAGGGTAGATTCAACTCGACAGACAACATGGCATCATACCCGTATGCTAAGGAAAACGGGATATGACCTGTTACAGTTCGGTGGGAAGTTCTGTACGACCAAAGGACTTCACGCAACTGTTCTGGCTATGCTCCCTTAGCTTCTTCAAGTCTTTTCTTTAGGGTATCCTTCAACATTTTGTTAACTACTTAGACTTTCCCATTTGCCTGGGGATGAGGGACTGAAGAAAAGCTTTTGATAATATCATGATGTTTGCAGAAGTCCGTGAATAGATCACTGTCAAACTGGGTGCCGTTATCTGAGACTATCTTCTTTGGTAATCCATAACGATAGATGATGTTTTTTACTACGAAGTCAAGTACTTTCTTGGTCGTTATGGTCGTGAGTGGCTCAGCTTCAATAGATTTGGTGAAGTAGTCGATGGCAACCACAGCATACTTTACACCACCTTTTCCTGTAGGCAAAGATCCGATTAGATCTATTCCCCAAACTACGAAGGGCCATGGACTCTACATCTGTTTTAACTTGTTGGGAGCTTGTAACGACCCAAATTTGCTAATAAGGCTTAAGGGCCTTGATTAGCGTGCCGAGAGGGCATAATGGGAATTATGTGTGATTTTTATGACTAAGATGCATGATTATGAATTTAAGCATGTTATATGACTATGTGAATTATGATATGTGAATCATACCACGTGGGTGCGGTGATACCAATGTGATGCACGTGCCGAGACGGTCTTAGAAAACTAGATATTGGTAACTGGTGATTTGGTAACTTGTGTGACTGTTAGTAACCATAGAGAGTAACAAGTTTTGTTGGAGAGGTGGTAGAATTGTAAGCTAGTGAAAGGACAAGTAAGCCCTTGAGGTCTAGTTAGAAAGGGATATTATTAGAGGGATAAAATGGTCTTTTGGTAGTAAATGGATGAGTATGAGCTGAAGGAAATACAATACGTATAACACTTTGAGAGATGGGTTTTATGCTGAATAATGGAGACCTAGAGGAAGAGAAAAATTAAGAAGGTAGAGGGAAGTTGAATTTAGCTCTTGGGAGGAGAATTAAGGGGTGATTGAAGTTGTCAAGCAAACCTAGACCAAGAATTCTCAGAGGTAAGATTTTAGCTATGGAATATTTAAGTTTCAAGTCTGGTTTTTGGTTGATAAGTGTGAATTGAAACAAGTTGGTGGCTGGTTTTGTATGAACTCAGAATTTGGTAATCAAAGGGGAAGGAGGTTTGAAGCTAGAGGTTGGACTCACCACTCAAGGTAAGAATTCTGTGTAGTTGTGAAACTTATCTCTGTCTTGGATTAGGGAATTTAGAGTAAGGTTTGGGTTTGGGTTCAAGTTGTTTTTAACTTTCTGGTTTGGGTTACTAAAGCATGGAATTCAAGAGTGAATTTTGGAAATAATTGTGTGAATGAGCTTGAGCATGTTGTTTCTAGGTTGTTGTGTGGTCTATTAGGGATTTAGAGTTGGTTTTGGGACTTAGGAAGGAGTTTGGGGTGTTTTGGAGTGAGTTGGGTTCGGGAAAAACGCGAAAGAAAACCCAGAATTCTAGGCTCGCGAAGGAGCGCCGCGGTGCTGTTCTAGTGCGCCGCGGCACGAGGCTGATTTCTGGGCAGGGCGAGGCCCCTGACTTGCTGAGCGCCGCGGCGCTAGGCCAATTTCTGGATGTTAGAATTTTCAATTTTGAGCCTTTGCTCCGGGGGTTCGGGGGATGTCCTCGGGGTACTGTTTTAGGGTTTTGGGGTTTCCAAGAGTGTGGGATTGGCTCCGGGGAGGTAGCTATGGATTGGTTAGTGACAAAGGATGTTTCATTTGTGTTGTAATTAGGTCTTTGGAGAGGCTCGGGGTAGAGGACCGTGCTCGCAGCTTCGTGGCATCGGAAACCAGTGAATTCAAAGGTAAGAGAACTGCACCCGATTGTATGACTGAGATGGGACTAAGTGCTCCCGAGGATTTTATCATGTCAACGTTGGTATCATGCTATGGGACATGTAAAAGCGGCCTAAGAGTGCCGTACCTGAAATTAGCGTGCAGAGCGCAGATTGGCCACTGGTAGCCAAAGATAACTGGATAACAGAGGGAGCAGCCTGTGAGCGCTAGCCCTGGTTATCGATAGTGAACTGCGTATTATGAACTGAAATGCCTAGTATGTGAAATACTTGTTCATACCGACTGATGATATATCTGAGTTTATGAGATGCAATATGAGTTATTGATTTGTTTGTTAATTGTTCATGCTCTGTTGTTGTTGTGTTTTCTTGCTGGGCCCTGGCTCACGGGTGCTACGTGGTGCAGGTAAAGGCAAGGGCAAGCTGGACCAAGCCTGAGGTGGAGAGCTCCGAGGTGAAATGTACATAGCCAGCTGTTCGATCACCATGGTCAAGGAGTGAGTCAGGACAGGGATTACCAAACTGCTCGTTTTTCCTTAGTATGGCTGGTTAATGTATTTGAACCTTGTAACTTTTGTAAATGGCCTTTAAACTGATATTTTGGGATCCCGTGTAAATAAACAATGTTTTCCTTTAATGTAAATGTGGCTTTTGAGACCAAAACTCTTTTAACCCTAGTTCCTCAATAGTTTCAATAACACGATTTTGTTAAAATGACTTGATTAGCAAGTCTGGCACTTTACAAACACATAGTGTAACGGTCTTGGCTATCCAGGGCGTTACAACTTGGTATCAGAGCGTCCTAGGTTTATGGGTCCTGAAGACTGGCTGGGTATGTACATTCTCCGCGGGAGACAAGCTCAACTCAGGGTTTGGTAATTGTATATGCATGATTATGTGCTTAAGTGATTTGAGTGAGATATGATTGTTGATATCTGTTGGATGAATAGGGAGCATGAGATTCTGATTGGGCCTGGCCCTTGATTATTGCATGATGCTATTGAGGCGTGCTTATGAGCATTACCGTGCATGTGAATGCATATTTGGATAAATTGCTATACTTTGATTGCTTGTGAATGAGTGGAGATTCAGTGATGGATTATGGAAAGATTATTACCCTGTCATCTTAGCCTAATTGCCGAGTCATTGATTACAGATTGACTTGAATAGTTATGCGTTCAAGGAAATCCACACGACAAGCCGGTAGGTCTGGGGCTAGAGAGGATGACCAGGGCCCAACCCCTCCGCCAGTCCCTGAGAACTGGCATCAGTTGATGGCAGAAATGCAAGCTAGGCTTCAGAGCCAAGATGAACAAATCAGAATTCTGCGGCAGGCTCCATCTGGGAGTGTTGCCCCTGTTGTGCCACCGACAATAGTACCTGTGGTACAGCCAGTTGATGTTGGGAACAAAGTAGAACCGTTGTATGAGCGGTTCAGGAAGCAACAACCCCCGATCTTTGAGGGTGGACCTGATCCACTAAAGGCTGAGCAGTGGATGACTTTGATTACTACCATTCTAGATTTTATGAGAGTGGAAGGTCATGATAGGGTGGGCTGTGCCACCTACACGTTGAGAGAGGATGCCTTAATCTGGTGGGAGGTGGCATCACAGACTTGAAATGTTGCCGCGTTGACTTGGGAAAAGTTTAAGGATTTTTTCAATCAGAAGTATTATAACATTTCCATTAGGGCAGCGAAGGTAAACGAGTTTGTGGGGTTGGTTCAAGACAGTATGACAGTCACAGAGTATGCCTTGAAGTTTGACAGACTTGC
The DNA here is from genome assembly GCF_963169125.1 of Humulus lupulus. Taxonomy (NCBI): domain Eukaryota; kingdom Viridiplantae; phylum Streptophyta; class Magnoliopsida; order Rosales; family Cannabaceae; genus Humulus; species Humulus lupulus. The sequence continues at coordinate 208,648,932 of NC_084796.1, forward strand.
AAAGTTTGCACCAGATCTTGTGCCTACTGATGCAGCCAGGTTAGATAGATTTGTTAGGGGGCTGAATGTTATGATAGCCCGAGATGTAAGAATTACCACAGTTCCTGGAGTGACTACGTATGCTCAGGCTGTGGAGAGGGCTTTGACCGCTGAGGAAACGGAGAATAGGATATGGAGAGATAGTGCAGCAAGAAGGGAGGGCCGTAGGCCGGTGCCTCCATACTCTGGTTCTGGTAGGGGCGGAGGCTCCAGTGATTTGAAGAGAAAGACTCTTGATGCTCCAATCGCTCCTAGGTTTGATAGGGGAGGTCGGGGTACTCAGGGTGGCCGTCAAGGAGGCGGTGATTCGTGGAGGACTTATCCAGAGAGCACGAGGTGCAGGAGACGCCATCCGGGCGAGTGTCGGGCTAAGGCCTGCTACGTGTGCGGGGTGGTGGGACACCTCAGGAAAGATTGCCCGACACTGAAGAAGGGAGAGACAGGAAAGGTGGACAGCTTGACTCCAGCTCGAGTGTTCACTTTGACGCAGGCGGAGGCCGAGGCTAGTCCCTCGGTAGTGACAGGTCAGCTTTCTAGTGCTGGCACTCCCTTTACTGTTTTGATTGATTCTGGTGCTACGCATTCATTTGTATCTGATAGGGTGATTGATAGATTATGTAGGCCTAGTGAGTATAGTGCTTCAGGGTTTGGGACTATATTGCCTACAGGAGAGTTAGTAGTATCTAGGAGGTGGATTAGGGCGTTGCCAGTGTTAGTTGATGGTAAGGAGTTGTCAGTGGACTTAATTGAGTTGAGTATGGGAGACTTTGATATGATTCTAGGTATGGATTGGCTGGTTAGATATGGAGCTGCCATTGACTGTAGGAAGAAGATGGTAACCTTTGAACCGGAGGGCGAGGATCCCTTTGTTTTTGTGGGAGCGGTGCATGGACCCCACGTACCCAGGATATCTTCATTGAGGGCCAGAGATTTGTTACAGGGTGGATGCATAGGCTTTCTGGCTAGTGTGGTGGATACCACCAAAGTTTCACCAGTTGGACTAGAGGAGACTAGATTGGTTTGTGAGTTCTTAGATGTGTTCCCTGAGGATTTTCCTGGGTTGCCGCCGCGTAGGGAGATTGAGTTTGTTATTGAGTTGGCACCAGGGACAGAGCCAGTGTCGAGGGCACCATATAGGATGGCATCGGTGGAACTGAAAGAGTTGAAGATACAGCTGCAGGAACTTCTGGATATAGGGTTCATCAGACCTAGCTACTCGCCATGGGGTGCACCAGTTTTGTTTGTTAGGAAGAAGGACGGGACTTTGAGGATGTGTATTGATTATCGAGAATTGAACAAGTTAACTATTAAGAACAGGTATCCCTTGCCAAGGATTGATGACTTGTTCGATCAGCTACAGGGTAAGACGATGTTCTCAAAGATTGATCTTCGATCTGGTTATCACCAGCTGAGGATCAAGGATGAGGACATACCTAAGACAGCCTTCCGGACACGGTATGGGTTATGAGTTCTTGGTCATGTCTTTTGGTTTGACCAATGCCCCAGCAGCCTTTATGGATTTAATGAACAGGGTGTTCAAAGATTTTCTAGATCAGTTTGTTATAGTCTTCATTGATGACATTCTGGTGTATTCTAGTTCAGAGATAGAGCACGAGTTTCATCTTCGGCAGGTTCTTCAGAGGTTGAGAGAACATCAGTTGTATGCTAAGTTTAAGAAGTGCGAGTTCTGGTTACCTGAAGTGACATTCCTTGGACACATTGTGGGTGCGGATGGGATTAAGGTGGATCCGTCTAAGATAGAGGCAGTTAGGGATTGGCCGAGGCCAAGGAATGCCTCGGAGGTGCGGAGTTTTCTGGGATTAGCAGGGTACTACAGGCGGTTTGTAGAGGGCTTCTCAAAGATAGCAACACCTATGACAGAATTGACAAGAAAGAATTTGAAATTTATCTGGTTAGACAAGTGTGAAGACAGTTTCCAAGAGTTGAAGTGACGGCTTATTACAGCGCCAGTGTTGAGTTTGCCTTTAGGGGAAGGGAAGTTCGTTGTTTATTGCGATGCATCGAGGTTGGGTTTAGGCTGTGTGCTGATGCATAATGAGAAGGTTATAGCTTATGCATCACGACAGCTGAAGGAATATGAGCAGCGGTATCCTACTCATGACCTAGAGCTGGCAGCAGTGGTTTTTGCCTTGAAGATTTGGCGGCATTATCTTTATGGGGAAAAGTGCGACGTGTACATTGATCATAAAAGCTTGAAGTATTTCTTTACACAGAAGGACCTGAATATGAGACAGAGGCGTTGGCTGGATCTGGTAAAGGATTATGATTGTGATATTCTTTACCATCCAGGGAAAGCCAATGTGGTGGCTGACGCATTGAGCCGCAGAGGTCCAGGTCAGTTATATAGCGCTGTTCAGATCTCGAGGGAGTTGGCTGATGAGATGATTAGAGCAGGGATAGAGTTGGTGGTGGGCCGGTTGGCTAACATTACTCTACGGTCGACCCTGCTAGAGCGGATCAGAGAGGGGCAGTTGGCAGATGCTCAGTTACAGAGGGTTAGAGAGGATGTCTTAGCAGGATTAGCTAAGGACTATTCTGTTTCTGAGGTTGGTTTACTTCGGTATCAGGGACGGATTTGTGTTCCAGATGATGAGGGGATCAGACGAGAGATACTGGATGAGTCTCATATGACGCCGTACTCGCTTCATCCGGGTACCACAAAGATGTATCAGGATTTACGGACTTTGTATTGGTGGTTCGGGATGAAGAAGGATGTGGTAGAGTACGTTGCTAGATGGTTGACCTGTCAGCAGGTGAAGGCTGAGCATCAGCGACCAGCGGGGTTGCTTCAGCCATTGGGTATTCCTGAGTGGAAATGGGAGGACATTACCATGGACTTTGTGGGAGGTTTACCCAGGACGGTGGGACTTCATGACTCAGTATGGGTGATAGTGGATAGATACACCAAGTCAGCTCATTTTCTTCCAGTGAGGTCGACGTATACTGTGGATCAGTATGCAGAACTGTATGTGAGGGAGATCGTACGTCTCCATGGGGTTCCTAAGTCTATAGTGTTAGACCGAGATCCTTTTTTCACATCCAAGTTTTGGGGTGGTTTGCAGAAAGCTCTGGGGACTCAGTTGAAGTTCAGTACAGCCTTTCATCCTCAGACTGACGGACAGTCTGAGAGGACGATCCAGGTGTTGGAGGATATGCTCAGAGCTTGTGTGATTGATTTTGAGGGTTCATGGAGTAAGTACCTTTCGTTGATTGAATTCTCGTACAACAATAGTTATCAGTCAATGATTGGAGTGGCTCCCTATGAGATGCTTTATGGAAGGAAGTGTAGATCACCCATTCATTGGGATGAGATGGGCGAGAGGAGATACTTGGGACCAGATATGGTTCAGAAGACAAGTGAGGCCATAGAGAAGATCCGGGCTAGGATGCTCGCATCTCAGAGTAGGCAGAAGAGCTACGCTGATCCTAAGCGTAGAGACGTGGAATTTCAGGTTGGTGACCACGTCTTTCTTCGAGTTTCACCTCTGAGAGGGGTGAGGAGGTTTGGTAAGAAGGGCAAGCTAAGCCCTAGATTCATTGGACCATTTGAGATCCTGGAAAGGATTGGTCAGGTGGTGTACAGGTTAGCTTTGCCGCCATCGTTGTCTGGAGTTCATGACGTGTTCCATGTCTCCATGCTTTGGAAGTATGTCTCAGATGTGACTCATGTGTTGAGGCATGAAGATCTAGAGTTGCAGGCAGATTTGGCTTATGAAGAGCAACCAATTCAGATCTTGGACCGAGAAGATAAGGTGTTGCGGAATAAGACGATTCCTTTGGTTAAAGTGTTGTGGAGAAACAGTAAGGTCGAGGAGGCGACCTGGGAGCTTGAGACAGCTATGCGAGATCAATATCCGGAGTTGTTCAGGTAAATTTCGAGGACGAAATTCTCATTAGGAGGGGATAGTTGTAACGACCCAAATTCGCTAATAAGGCTTAAGGGCCTTGATTAGCGTGCCGGGAGGGCATAATGGGAATTATGTGTGATTTTTATGACTAAGATGCATGATTATGATTTTAAGCATGTTATATGACTATGTGAATTATGATATGTGAATCATACCACGTGGGTGCGGTGATACCAATGTGATGCACGTGCCGAGACGGTCTTAGAAAACTAGATATTGGTAACTGGTGATTTGGTAACTTGTGTGACTGTTAGTAACCATAGAGAGTAACAAGTTTTGTTGGAGAGGTGGTAGAATTGCAAGCTAGTGAAAGGACAAGTAAGCCCTTGAGGTCTAGTTAGAAAGGGATATTATTAGAGGGATAAAATGGTCTTTTGGTAGTAAATGGATGAGTATGAGCTGAAGGAAATACAATACGTATAACACTTTGAGAGATGGGTTTTATGCTGAATATTGGAGACCTAGAGGAAGAGAAAAATTAAGAAGGTAGAGGGAAGTTGAATTTAGCTCTTGGGAGGAGAATTAAGGGGTGATTGAAGTTGTCAAGCAAACCTAGACCAAGAATTCTCAGAGGTAAGATTTTAGCTATGGAATATTTAAGTTTCAAGTCTGGTTTTTGGTTGATAAGTGTGAATTGAAACAAGTTGGTGGCTGGTTTTGTATGAACTCAGAATTTGGTAATCAAAGGGGAAGGAGGTTTGAAGCTAGAGGTTGGACTCACCACTCAAGGTAAGAATTCTGTGTAGTTGTGAAACTTATCTCTGTCTTGGATTAGGGAATTTAGAGTAAGGTTTGGGTTTGGGTTCAAGTTGTTTTTAACTTTCTGGTTTGGGTTACTAAAGCATGGAATTCAAGAGTGAATTTTGGAAATAATTGTGTGAATGAGCTTGAGCATGTTGTTTCTAGGTTGCTGTGTGGTCTATTAGGGATTTAGAGTTGGTTTTGGGACTTAGGAAGGAGTTTGGGGTGTTTTGGAGTGAGTTGGGTTCGGGAAAAATGCGAAAGAAAACCCAGAATTCTAGGCTCACGAAGGAGCGCCGCGGCGCGAGGCTGATTTCTGGGCAGGGCGAGGCCCCTGACTTGCTGAGCGCCGAGGCCCTATAGGGCAGCGCCGCGGCGCTAGGCCAATTTCCGGATGTTAGAATTTTCAATTTTGAGCCTTTGCTCCGGGGGTTCGGGGGATGTCCTCGGGGTACTGTTTTAGGGTTTTGGGGGTTCCAAGAGTGTGGGATTGGCTCCGGGGAGGTAGCTATGGATTGGGTAGTGACAAAGGATGTTTCATTTGTGTTGTAATTAGGTCTTTGGAGAGGCTCGGGGTAGAGGACCGTGCTCGCGGCTTCGTGGCATCGGAAACCAGTGAATTCAAAGGTAAGAGAACTGCACCCGATTGTATGACTGAGATGGGACTAAGTGCTCCCGAGGATTTTATCATGTCAACGTTGGTATCATGCTATGGGACATGTAAAAGCGGCCTAAGAGTGCCGTACCTGAAATTAGCGTGCAGAGCGCAGATTGGCCACTGGTAGCCAAAGATAACTGGATAACAGAGGGAGCAGCCTGTGAGCGCTAGCCCTGGTTATCGATAGTGAACTGCGTATTATGAACTGAAATGCCTAGTATGTGAAATACTTGTTCATACCGACTGATGATATATCTGAGTTTATGAGATGCAATATGAGTTATTGATTTATTTGTTAATTGTTCATGCTCTGTTGTTGTTGTGTTTTCTTGCTGGGCCCTGGCTCACGGGTGCTACGTGGTGCAGGTAAAGGCAAGGGCAAGCTGGACCAAGCCTGAGGTGGAGAGCTCCGAGGTGAAATGTACATAGCCAGCTGTTCGATCACCATGGTCGAGGAGTGAGTCAGGACAGGGATTACCAAACTGCTCGTTTTGCCTTAGTATGGCTGGTTAATGTATTTGAACCTTGTAACTTTTGTAAATGACCTTTAAACTGATATTTCGGGATCCCGTGTAAATAAACAATGTTTTCCTTTAATGTAAATGTGGCTTTTGAGACCAAAACTCTTTTAACCCTAGTTCCACAATAGTTTCAATAACACGATTTAGCTAAAATGACTTGATTAGCAAGTCTGGCACTTTACAAACACATAGTGTAACGGTCTTGGCTATCAGGGCGTTACAGAGCTGCTCATGGGATTTTAGAAAATCTCTGACACTTGTCACATCTTCGTACGAACTCTATTGAGTCTTCATTCATGGTTGGCCAGAAATATCCCTGCCTTAAGATCTTTTTTGACAGGCTTTGCCCCCCAGCATGGTCCCCACAAAAACCTTCATGCACCTCTTTCATTAACCCTTTGGATTTCTCCTTTGTAACACATTTGAGAAGTGGCAGTGAGTATCCCCTTCGGTACAGGATTTCGTCGACCAGGATATACCTAGCAGCTTACCGCTGAAGGGTCCTAGCTTTGTTCCTGTCCGCTGGTAGCACACTGCGGGATAAATACTCTACATATGGTGCCATCCATGTATCCGCCATCTAGATGACCAGAGTGGTTTCTGCTGCTTGGATGCTTGGCTCTGATAGTCACTTGACTGGCACTATGTTCAGAGTATTAACATCTTTTGCACTTGCCAACTTCGCCAAAGCATCCGCATTAGAATTCTGATCGCGAGGTACTTGTTGGAGACTGTATCTATCCAACTGGGCCTAACATATCAATTGCTTTGTTCAGATAGGCGACCATCTTCAAACCTCGCGCCTGATACTCTCCCAAGACTTGGTTCACCACCAGCTGAGAATCACCATAGACGTGAAGCACTTTTATGTTCATATCCTTGGCTAATCGCAGTCCAGGGAGTAATGCTTCATATTCAGCGTCATTGTTAGAAGCAGTGAAGTCAAATCTAATTGCATAGGGAAATCGATGCCCTTCCGGCGTTATCAATATCACTCCTGCTCCTGCGTGGGATTTGTTAGATGAACCGTCTGTGAACAATTTCCACGAGGGCGCTTGGATTTGACATTCAGGCTCGCTGGGCTCCTCAATCTTCTCGCCACCCGTGGGCTTTGTGAATTCGGCAATGAAGTTGGCTAAGGCTTGTCCTTTTATCACTGCTCGCGGTAGGTAAGATATGTCGAACTGCCCGAGCTCGACTGCCCACTTTAGTAATCTTCCGGCAACCTCTGGCTTTTGTAGGACTTGCCGAAGAGGATGGTCGGTCAATACCGTAATCGGATGAGCTTGGAAGTAAGGCCGCAGCTTCCTAGAGGCCAAAACTAAGCTATAGGCTACCTTTTCGATGGGGGGATACCTCAATTCTGCTCCAATCAGCCTTTTTCTTAGGTAATAGACAACCTTCTGGACACCTTCTTATTCTCTTACCAGAACAGCACTAGCAGCGTAATCTGTGATCGCTAGGTAGATGAACAAAGTCTCTTTATCGACCGACTTTGACAGGATGGGTGGCTGCGCCATATGCGTTTTTAGTGCTTGAAAGGCCTGCTCGCACTCATTTTTCCATTCAAATTTCTTATTGCCTCTGAGTAGATTGAAAAATGGGATGCACTTGTCTGTTGATTTTGAAATAAATCTACTTAGAGCGGCAATCCTCCCGGTCTGGCTTTCGACATCCTTAATCTTCACTGGTGACCTCATCTCGATCGGGGCTTTTATTTTCTCGGGATTAGCTTCAATTCCTCTTGAGTTAACTATAAATCTCAAGAACTTCCCTGATCCTACTCCGAAGGAGCATTTAAAGGGATTTAGCTTCATCCTATATTTATTCAGGATGTTGAAGCATTCCTGTAAATCCCTTACACGCTCTTCTGCTTTCTTTGACTTAACCAGCATGTCGTCAACGTAAACTTCCATGATTGTACCGATCAGCTCCTTAAACATGTGGTTGACGAGTCTCTAGTAAGTCGCACCAGCATTTTTCAAACCAAAGGGCATCTCCTTGTAACAGTAGAGCCCTGTATCAGTTCGAAAGCTAGTGTGATCCTCATCAGGGGGATGCATACTGATTTGATTATACCCAGAGTATGCATCCATGAATGAAAGGATCTCGTGTCCTACAGTGGCATCGACCAGCTGGTCGATCCTTGGGAGTCGGAAACAGACTTTGGGACAGGCTTTATTTAGGTTTGTAAAATCCACGCACAAATGCCACTTTCCATTCGGCTTGGGCATGAGTACGGGATTAGAGACACATGATGGATAAAACGCCACCCTGATGAACTCATTCTCCTTCAGCTTCTCGACTTCCTCTTTCAAGGCCTTTGATCTGTCTTTGTCGAGTAGCCTTCTTTTTTGTTGCACTGGTGGAAAGCTTTTGTCAATGTTCAGGATATGGATGATGATTGCAGGATCTATCCCGACCATGTCCTTATGCGACCAGGGAAAGACATCCTGGTTCCTCCTTAAGAACTCCACCAGTGCTTATTTTGTTGTTGTCTCTAATGTTTTACCGACTTTCACAACTCTGGTCGGATTTTCCTCATCGAGTTGGGCCTCTTCAAGGTCCTCGATGGGTCTCACTTCTTCTTCAAAATCCCCAAGGCGAGGATCTAAGTCTTTATCCTCACTTTGGGCAACGCCCTACTTGGTGAGATTATCACCTGAGTGGGTTTGAACATCAGTTGCCATTTGCAACTCCTTCCCGGTGGCATCTCTCGATACACCCTTCTTTGCCTTGGTGATCGAGGCATTGTAGCACTCCCTTGCTTCCTTTTGGTTTCCCAATACGCATCCTACCGCGGCGTCCGTTGGGAATTTCATGGTGAGGTGCCATATAGAAGTGACGGCTTGAAGGTCGACTAGAATTGGCCTCCCTATCACAACATTGTATGCTGAAGGACAATCAACTACTATAAAAGTAGTGAGTAATGTCCTGTTAGTAGGTGCAGTGCCAGCTGTGACTGGGAGTCTAGTTGATCCTATTGGGGCGAGCCCTTCTCCGGAAAAACCATAAATGGTTTGGTTGCAAGGCTCTAGGTCCTTTACGGACAATTTCATCCTTTCCAACGAGGACTTATATAGGATGTTGACCGAACTTCCTGTATCGACCAACACCCTTTCACCATCATATTCGTGATTTGCACATTCACGACCAGCGGATCGAAGTATGGGAATTGCACATGCTGGGCATCGTCGTCAGAGAAGGTGATCTGTTCCTCCTTTGTTCGAGCCTTTTTTGGTGCACGATCCTCGACACTCATCATCTCCATGCCTTGGTCATGGCGTAGGGTTCGAGGATATCGTTCCCTCTCTTTCCCACAATCTCCTGCAAGATGTGGGCCTCCACAGATGGTGAGTAGGGTACCTGCCACGGGAGCTGGCTATAAAGGTGGCGAGTGTTGGCGTGCAGGAGCTGACTCATTGCCACCTTGAGCCTCTCGCTGAGAACCTCCCGCGGCTCGTACATATCTTCTTAAATGTCCCTGTCTTATCAAGAACTCAATTTCGTCCTTCAGCTGGTTACACTCATTGGTGTCGTGCTCGTAGTCGTTATGGTAACGACAGAACTTTGTTGAATCTCTCTTGGAGATATCTTTCCTTATTGGTGCGGGTCGTTTGTAGGGCACGCTCGAGCTGGTCGCCTGGTAAACCTCAGCTTGGCTTTCAACAAGGGTAGTGTAATTGGTGAATGTCGGTTCGTACCGATTACCTTTGGGGTGCTTATTCTCGGAGGTTGAGGGCTCGTTGCTTGCCCACTTTCCACCAATCATACAATTGCCATTCCCGTTGCCATTGGGCTTAGACCCGTTGGCGGCTTTGGCGGGTTCTTCCTTGGGCCCCTTGTCCTTTCCTAGCGATTTCCCTTCGTTGGCAATCGCGTCCTCGAGCTTGATGTACCGATCAGCTCTATCTAAAAACTCCTGGGTACTTTTAACCCCATGCTTCCTGAGGCTACTCTAGAGGGGAGAATGGCGCCTAACCCCAGCGGTTAAGGCCATCATCTTGCCTTCATCGCCCATAGTTTTGGCTCCTGCTTCGGCTCGTATGAAGCGCTGAACGCAATCCTTCAAAGGCTCCCCCTCTTTCTAGCATATCTCGACCAGTTGGTTTGCCTCGCTGGGGTGCACACGACCCGCATAGAACTGTCCGTAAAACTCTTTCACAAACATCTCCCAAGATACTATACTTGCAGGAGGGAACTTAAAGAAACACTCCTGGGCGGCATCAGAAAGTGTCGCTGGGAAGATCCTGCAGCGAGCATCTTCAGAGACTTTCTAAATGTCCATCTGTATCTCAAACTTATTAACATGAGATATTGGGTCCCCATACCTGTCGAAATTTGGCAGAGTCAGCATCTTGAACTTGCTGGGGGTTTCTGCCACAACAATCCTTTGTACGAAAGGGGTGCCTCTCCTCCGATCATACTCGATGTGCGATGTCCGCCCCTCGACCAGCTACTGCACAACCTGGTTCAGGGCATCGATTTGAACCTGAACGGCTTCCAGAATTGCTGGGGCCTCTGGTGCCGGGGGGATGTTCTCATCGTGCCTTTCTCGGCGGTCGTTGAGTACATCCCTCAAGTCATCGTCTCTTCACTGCTGCTCGCTGGCTCCGAGCCAGCTAAAGACGTTATTTTGTCTGGGCTTCCCCCCAGCGTTATGTCCCGCTTGTCGGTCTTCTCTAGGTGGGGGGCTCCTGCCTCCACCTCTTTCTTCGTTCCTCCGACCATTATTTCCTATGCCTGAGTCGGCCTCATTGTAGCCGTGGCCATCTCTGAACCGTGACTGGCTATGATGCGACCGACTATTTCCTCTGTTGCCTCCTTGGGCTGGCATTTCCCGAGTGCTAGGGGGAGGCCTGCATTGGTCGGTGGGCCCCCGTGCATTGTCATGTTGTTGGGGGCCCTTGATTGTAGAGCCTGTCTCTGAGTTCCTTTTGTTAACAGAAGGACGCTGCCCCCTTCTCGGTGGATTCGGCTCATCACCCCCTGGGCATCTAGGGCTGTGGGGCTGTTCCCAGCCCTATTTTGCCTCGGGCGCAGGGGATTGCCTCGACCAGCCTGAGACGGAGGTTGCATCTCAGGATCCCTAGGTGGGATATCATCTTGAGGCATAGGTGGCTGCTCCCGCCTCTAAGGGCTTATTGGCTGGAGCGGAGGGCTAGGATTGGGACTCCTTTGAGGTGGCCCACTTGGGGATCGATCAGCTGCGAGGCTGGCGCAGCCTGATTCCTAGCCACCTGGATGGCTGCTTCAAGGGCTGCCATGGCATCCCACTGCCGATGGTCCATCTCTGCCTACCGATCGCTCAGCTCCTGGCACTGTCGCTCTATCTCCCTTTGCTGTGACGCCATTATCTTGGTAGCATTCTCCTGATTGGCCCTCCGATTGGCGAACTCATCTTGCAACACCGCCAGTGTTGTCTTCAGGGTCTCAGAGTCCAACTCCTCCTCATGAAACTCCAAATGAGGTTCGTCCTCAGCCACATTTTGGTGAGGAGGCTGGGATGGTGCAGCGGCAGCATGTCCAGTCTTCTTGGTAGTTTTTGCCATTAGATCTTCTTGAGTTCAAATCTCAATGAAAGCACCAAAATGTTGACCCTTGTTTTGGTCAACGATACGGAGTCTAGAAAACGACAGAAAAATAATATAGAGCTTGAGAAAATGATCTAATGGTAAATAAAGAACACAGAGAATTATAGTGGTTCGGCCCCAGTGATAGGTAATAACCTACACCCACTTGATACTATTATTGGTATTGAGCTCCAAAGGTGTGATCAAAGAACTAGGGTTCCTGAGTTTTACAGACCTTAGAAGAAGAAAACAATACAAACAATGGATAATAGAAATATAATTTGGAAAAAGAGAAAAGATCCCTTCCTTGAGCTATTTCTTGTATTTATAGGCTCAAGAAGGGTTACATGAATCAAGTAATAATATCTTCCCTTAATAAACGGATCTTTCAGGTCATAATGAAGAGATATTCTCGGATATCATTACAACTGTACAGATCTTTTAATAAATGAACGAAGTATACGACCAGTCTCGTCGTATATAATCTCCGCATGTAGAAATATTTATGCTGGATAGGCGAGCAGTGTCTCTGTTACGTCTCGGCCACGTGTCAAAAATTCTTGCCACATCATCAACAGCTGTTTTTTGGATAAACACATACATACATACATACATAACAATTTATCTCATACAATTCAACATAATAACATAAGTATTCAAGCTAACTTCTTTCCCTCATGTCAAAGCTATTAAAATGGTGAGATAACTTCACAATGAGCTTAGAATAATCAATCAAACACTTGTCTTAATATCAAGTAAAACTAAACATATCATACAAGCATACCCCACGTGTGCATGGGCCATGCACACATGGCACAACTTGCACTAGAACTTCACATAAAATCATAAAAGAATAACACTAATTCTACTAAGTAATTCTCAATGGTTACTAAACAAGAACCATATATTTGATTAATTAGCGTATATTTGAACATAAAAATATACTTGCAAGTAACATGCATACATGAGAGGGTTCATAAAACTCGCTTTGAAGTTGGTAAATTCTATTCCTTTAATTCATTGTTACTTTTCATAATATTCAGCAAGTAATTGAATAATTTACCAATTTTCGTTAATATTACCATATTACCTCCTTAAGTCATAATATCTATTCTAAATTTTATTTCACAAAAGTTATTTTGTCAAATTAGTTCTTTAGCTATACTTGTACCAAATAATAAGAATCCCACTTATTATTTAATAAAACGTGACGATACTTATTATTTCTCCTAAAATAATTAATTTGACAATATTAGTTAATTTCATAAAAAGTACTCTACTTAATTTGGAAAAAAAATTAATTAAATAATACAAAAAACGTAACTTAGTTTAACCCTTGTTAAAAATAAGATTTCTAAGTCACAAAATTTACATTAGTTTATAATTATCTAACAATCGGTACAAGGATTAAGTATACTCACATTATATTAAATCAATTTTCTAGACACCTTTAAAAAATAATTTTCTTAAATATTTCAACAATACAATATGTATGTATATATATATATATTACAGAAAATACATTATTAAAGCATGGAAAATCACATTTTACTTATATTAGTTTTAAAGAAAATGATTTTTTTAAGACATGGCTTGTTCTCTTTTAATTTGATAGTAAATCACCATGAAAGTAAGCAAAAATCAGCAAGCAAAATATACTCATAAATCATAATTTTCTTTTAAACGAATTTAACATATTTACCTAGCATGTTTATATACCTTTATGCATTTTAATATGACAATTAGTATGCAAATAAACAAGTAATACAAAAAAAATACAAACTAAATTAAGACATTACTACCATGCTTCCTAACTCAAACATACATCCTCAATGTATTCAAAACCCAAACATTACCAAATAAATCAATAAAATTACATCTTTCTAAGTGATAAAATCCCTTAGCCGAAACATGCGTATGTGTCTAATGGAATTTGCATTTTGATTACCCAAGACAGCATGATTTAAAGAACAACAGTATTCCATTATAAATTTTTATTATTAAGACATCAAATTCACACACACACACACACACACACACAGCAACCCATATCCATATTTTCTTACATACTTTACTCACATATACATGTTATTTCTTTAATTCTTCATGCTTGCCCAAACACACACACACACGCCTAGGCCATATACATGAATACACATACTTATAGTAATTTATATATAGAAAACTACTCATACATAAACCACATGTGTACCCTTTTCATGTTTCTATGGATTTACCCAATGGAGAACAATCAACAAAACACACGAAGAGACAAACCCATTCAACCAATAAGCAATACACCAACATAAAAAACAAAGAAACACTAACAACATTAGGGCTAGAGATTCCATTACCTCCCTTGATAGAGATCAAAGACTCAAAAAAAAAAAAAAAAACTATAGCCACTCTCTTGGACACACCTAGGGTTTTCTGTTAGTGATAATAATATTGCCTCAATGGAAAATAGTAAGACTATTAAAACTCTAAGAAAAATAATACAAATGACAAGGTGATTGATTAAATAAGATTACAACTCAATAACAAAAATTACAAGTAAATGTAGAAATATGTAGATGAAGAGAATAATAGAAAATACCACTCTAGACAATATATACAAATAAACTGGAAGTAGTAGAAGAAAGATGTAGAAGGGATTAAAACTCTACACATAAAAGGTACAAGAAAATATGTAAAGAGAAAATAAAGAGAAGAAACAATGTAAGAACAAGAACAAAAAGGAAATCACTCTACCACTCACATAACCAAAGTTAAGAGCATTTGGGATCACCAACTTGAACAAAGTTTACAACCTTTATCCAAAAGCTTATTTCCCCATATCTCAAGCACTAAGGGATTCTCACAAAATTGAAAAATCTCTCTTGAATAATCAAACCTTTTGGTGTATTTCTAACTAAGTGCTCTAGTGGATAAAAAATCACGTGTCTTACAATTGAGCAGTAGGCTCCTATTTATAGAGTTTTGAGACACCATTTGAATTTCAAATTTCATTAACCCCCATGGCTATTACCATTGATTAATTGGATGTGTATGGAATTAAAAAAACATTTTTGGGAGTTACATGAGTTGTTAGAATCGTTAAAGATGGAAAAAAGAAATTGGAATTAGCTGCTAGCATCGTTGGTCGCGGGCGTGAGTCTTGGTTCTCCAGAACGCGTGTAACGTCCCAAATTTTATAATAAGGTTCGATGCCTTGATTAGAGTGATGGGAGGGCAATAATTGATTTAATTGTATTACTACGTGATTAATTGTGATATGCGTGTATCTTTATGTGATTGCTTGTATTATATTATTATATGACTAGATACGTGTTACACCCAAATTTTGAGAATGAATAAATAAGCCTTGAAATGTAGGTTCAGAAAGAGTAAGCTCGAAAACTACAAGTGTTGTCTGTACACTTGTTCAATTTGATATGATTCCAGGCCTATTCAATTATTAACACCTGAGCATGAGTTACAATGTTCGAGCTTAGTGTGTAGGCTCGAACGTATTGATCTTCTCCGAAGGAGTTCGATGAAAACACTAGATGAGGAGGAGGTTGACTGGAATGATGAGTTCGAAGTCTGGACCAGTCTCGAAAGCACACCAACCTTACGATCAAGCTCAGGAATGTGTTTTCTGCGTGACAACTATTAAGAAATCCCTATTTCTTAGGGAATTTTTGCTATCAGATATTAAATCCCAACTATCATGGGATATTATGTAATTAATGTGTTTATTTGCATTTATTTCATAATTTGAATGAGTGATTGTAACTTCCCGAAAGAATGGGAAGATATTATGTCATCTAGGCCTATAAATTGCCTGGGGAATTTTATTTGTAGACAGGCACAGATTTGTACTGAGAAATCTCTGCCAAATTTCTTTATGAAAAAGCTTTGAGAGAATATCAAGATCAATAATATTGACTCGTGGACTATGCATATTTTAACTGCTGAACCACGTAAAAAGCTCTTGTGTTCCTCTATTCTTTATAAAATATTGTTTAGTGCTCTTCATAATTAAGTTGATGAAATAACGGCATCAACAATATGCATGTTTCGGTGAATTAAATATGTATGTGGGTTCATTTGTGTTGTTAAGGGAATTGTTGTAATTTTTGACCTGTTGATGGTATATTTATATATGTGTGTTATGTTGTGATATGTCTGAGACCATAGTATTATGGAGATATATTTGAGATGTGTGATCCGAGGTGGTCCTAGGGAGTGGATATGCAGAATAGTCACAACGGGGTCAAATACCCGGCTCGGGGTGAGCCTAGGGGTACTTTTGGGAGTTAGTGTGTGTTCCGGATTTACTGCATAATAGGTAGCGATTTAGCAGTTATTTGGGTATGCCAGGGGTAATTGGGGATTTGTAGGAATACTCGGGAATTAGTAGGAATAGTGCGAATGACAGAATCGCCCTTGGTGGTATTAAAGGGCTAGGAGTTAATTTAGGGGTAATTTGGTCATTATGGTGCAAGAGTTAGACATAGATCCTTAGGGCTCTAGACTCAATTAGAAGAAAAAAAAAACAACACTTAGGCACACTCTCTCTCTTTAGTTCACTCTCTCCCTTGCTATACTTGGGAGTTTTGGTGAGATTCTTGGGGAATTGGCTGAGGTTTTGAAGAATCCTAAAGCTTGAAGTGCTTGGGGTTTAGTTGGGGGCCGAATTCCCTGATTAAGGTAAGGTTCTATTATGATTTTTGTTAAGTTTTCAGTTTTAAGTTAAAGGTTTTTGTTTAGGTTTAAACCATGGTTTGATTTTGAGTTTTGTTGAGTCTTTGCAGTAGTATTTGGGGTAATTATGTTGGTTATGTGGGATTGATATGGATTCTAGATGCAATTTTTGGTTTAGGTTTTGATTTGGGTGGATTTTTGTGGATTTGGCTCGAGAAAAATGCAGGGGAATTCTAGGTTTGGGGCTCGACCCGTGACCCTATTCTTCAGGCACCATGGCTCGTGTGCGTTAGAAGGTTGGAGGGTCTCTGAAGTTGCCCAGGAGCCGCAACGCAGATAGGGCGCTTCGCGGCCCACGTCCCCCATGAGAGAGCCTTGGGGTTCTCTGACTTATAGTGCGCCGCGACCCTAGGGGGGCTGGGTCGTGACTCAAATTCGGGTAAATGGACAAAACATGGTTTTAAGCTTGAGAACTCAAATTTAAGGGCTCGGGAAGGATTTTACTTACACAGTTTAGAAGAATTCGAGGTCCCGGAGGCTAGAATATTATTCAAAGTCTTTAATTGGTTTGGGGTTTGATGTATATTTATTATTATTGCGTTGTGATTAGGTTTTATAGATAAGTCTCGGGATTAGGGAATCGTGCTCGGGATCGTACTATACGGTTAGCTCAGGACACAGGTAAGAAAATTGTTTGTGCCCGTAGAGAAGGTAATGGCCGGATTATCTGTGTTTGATGCTATTTATGAATATTTATAGTTATTATGCCATGTTTGTGTGATTATGATTGATCAGCGAAGGCTGGGAATGAAAATAAGAATGTTGAATGGAGGTCGAATGGCAACAAGCATGCTGAATGCAGGTCACCATGGCATGACCATCTAGGGTGTTGTACTCACCCATTTGGTGAAGACCATGAACCCGGTGCCTGGTAATGCACCTTGGTCGACATAGGGTGCTATGTGAATAGTCTGTTGATACTGTTTAAAGTTATGCATTTACTGGAATGAATTGTTATATGCTATGTGTGTGGAGTTTTCTTGCTGGGCATTGGCTCATGGGTGCTCTATGGTGCAGGTAAGGGCAAGGGAAAGGCCGACCAAGCATGAGTTGGAGGGCATGGAGCGGTGCGTACATGTTTGGCCTACCTAGTCGCCACGGCTGGGGTAGTTTTGAGGAACAATGTGTAAACGTTTGATTTTTTCACTTAGGTCGATTGTACCCTAACTTTTGAGTTGTAAATATATTTTGAAACAATGTTTTGGGATCCCAATGTAACACTTGTATAATTTTAATGAATTTCAAAACCTTTTATACTTAATTTTTATTAAATGAGTCTTTATTTTAATTTAATCACACTTTTTAGTCTAATACCTCGATCAGCGAGCTAATGACACATTTTAAAATCACATAGTAACGGCTCGAGGGAAGAAGGGCGTTACACTGCGACATGGAACATTCGTGGTCGCGGCCACAAGTCCAATTTCAGCAAAACCCAATTTTTCTATTTCCAAATGACTCTATCCTCTTCCCACATGACTTTGTAACATCCAAACACATTATGGGCGTAAAAATCATGTCTCCAAGAGCAATATCACTTATCACTTTTATTAATTCAAATCAAAATGCGTAATATCAAATCTACACATTATTGGGTAATATTTGGGGGTTACAAATTTGTAACTAAATTTGCAACTCCAAATATGTTACATATTTGAATATTAACATTATCCAAAAATGTAACTCTCATTTTGTATTTTACAATATGTGACACACATTGTCACATTATTTAATTTAAATATCATATTATATAAATAATATAACATTCCCCCACTAAATTAAGTAGTTCACTATTGTAACACTTATTTAATCAATTAACATTATATTTAACATTTCCCCCACTTGATTAAATAATGACTCTCTCTTATAGAAGTCATTGCATTGGTGTATAAAGTAAATTGTTTTTCAACTTGAACTTTACTATAGTGTGATTATTATAGAGTTTGTTGAACATTTGGTTGCTCTAGGCATTGAACCAACTTTCCATAATAACAAACAGGTGATAACACACACACCTTTGCTTTGTTCACTTGAGAACTCTATGTCTCGCTTTGCACCGTTAATGGCCATGTTCACATTCCATTCATGGACTTCTCTTGAAAATGACTCCCAATTCTCATGAGAGGCGACACCACCCCTAGGTATTTATCGTAGAACTCTCAGTATTTTGCTACCCTAAAATACTTGTCTTTTCAAGACTGAATTCTATTTAAAACTCTTTCGTTTTTAACCGTAATTTTGGTAACACACTAGTACTCATATCTAAGATGGGATATAATTTTGAGTACTACTAATATTCACTTGTTTGACTTGTTATTACCTATTGAACCTAATAATAGTTTGGTTACTAGTATTAGTATAGGTTACCATCAACCGTGAATCTCTTTAGGGAGTCGAAGTCTCATCCCTTGAGATGTAGAAGTGATTCTATTTTAGTCATTTATTTTTTCATGTATGCATACTTTAATCATTCTCTCATTATTTTTAATCAAACTGTTGCTAGCTATAGTTTGATTAAAATAGTTACACCATTAAAATATTGAGTTTGACCATAGTCAACACCCTCACTTCAATACCATACTCATACCATATCCGCTGCCATTCGTGGAGCTGAACAAGGTGTGTGTAACAACCTGGATTTTCAAGACTCGATAATGCGGAAATATAAATGTTTTCATTTAACAAAATGTCTCAAAAACCCGTATAAAAAAATTCATATGACCATATTACAAACATATTTTATAAAGAGTAGAGTGAGCCTAGTTTAGGAAAATTACACAACATTTCCAAAAATAAAATGGCTTCCCAAAAGGTCGGTCCACATGTACTTTGAAAGGTAGACTCTAGCGCTCACTGCTCTGCCTTGCCCTTGTTCTTACCTACAACAGGAAACAACTAGGTAAGTGAAAACACTTAGTAAGTTCAACTTTAAAACAAAAGCATGCAGAGAATTAGGGTTCCAGATCCATCCGGACCCTACACAATCAATTTCAAGAACGCAAAAGCGTCATGTAAAACTTATGGTCATGCCTCAGAACCAATGACAAATTATTTCATATAAACAGATAAATTCCCGCACTCAGAAAATCCCAAAAGAAGCAGATATATTATATCACAACTATATCTTATCAACAAATATATCCCTGCACTCAGAAAATCCCAGAGCAAGTAGATATAATATATCACAATATAATTCGAGACCAACGCTCAAAAATTTCCAACAATTCGGGCGTAACACGCCCTCCAGCATAAATGCCAATCTGTAAGAGAGAATAGAGTTTCAACACTAAGATCTAGCCAATAAATATCCCCATCAAGGGTAACCATCGTTTTATCTAGGGCATCAATACTTATCTAAGAGTAAATCCCTCACAAGGGTAACCATCAAGTTACCTAAGGAATCACTACATATCCAAGAGTGTAATCGAATTTACACGGTTTTACAGAGACTTCTATGTTAATCAGAGGTGTTGGTGAGCAGTTCTCCCTAGGGTGTTCAGCCTCACTCAAACTTGGCAACCCCTAGTATCCCTAGGCATTCTCACTGAATGGCCAATATTCACGGCTGCTATTTGGGAATAACTTATCAGAGCACTTGCTTGGGTTCTAACCATTTACTGATTAAGTAAGCATGAGGGACCCTTGGTCCCATTCATTTTGGTGCCCCTAGGTTTAACCAGCAATCCTCACCTCTTGGCCACTCATCGCGGTAATGAACCGGACATAATAAAATCAAGCAGTGTGACGGGGATCAGCCATCTAGGATATGACGGATATCTACCATTCATATTTTCTAAATCAGCACTCACTAGACTAACGTCTCTACAAAACTTCATACGACAGTGTATATATGTGCATGTGTCCCTATACTAACATACAATACAATAGTCATTTCGTGTTGCAGCCACACAATATAAGTTGACTTATTTGGAGTCCTTAGCACTTAGCAGGTTTTCACCCTCCAACATTCAGTCCAGTTACGCTTAGTCAATAATGTAGTTATCCATACAGTATACTCAGATTAATTATGACACTCATAATTCATTATTATTATTTTAGGTAGTTTGGTCATTTTCAAAATCATTAGAAAGGATTAAAGATCCTTATTTGGGGTTTAAACTCATTAAGGAAATTCATACAAAAATATTTGAGACTAAACCCTAAGTCTCGGGGAAACCTACCTTATGGTCTCGATTCCTAGGCTCGAGTATCACAATTGTATTTTCCCACAATCCGCTAAAAATCTTTTTCTTTAAAAGTTCTGCTATTAACCCGTACTTTCAACAGTCGGTAGAATATATGAAATATTTTAGCCGGTATTATATCTCGAAAATACTAATTAAATTCCTTAATTATTTTCAACGATAATAAACTCTTAATTTTCCTTTTATTTTTCTTAAGGTTTTAATCTCTAAAAACAGTTTTAAGAAAATTGCCTAATTTGTCTTAATTAGGAAAACTGTTAAAAATTTCCCATCTTGACTAGTTAATTTTCCGAAGTCAATTAATCAAGTTTACTTACTAGAAAAATACTTCACTTTATTATTTTCTCAAAATATAGGATTTTTAATCCTCTTTTATTTTATTAACTTATTCATAAATGAATACTTTTATTTTTAGAAAGAATAAAATTCTTTAATACAAATAATTCCCACTAAACTCAAAGTGGTATTTTGGGTCAAAATATGTTTTCAAGACTTGCCAAGTTTTTATCTTGCAGTAAGCAAAATTTTACTTTTTACCTTAAGTTCCAAAATCTCATTTTTGCACTAAGCGTGAAAACCATATTTTTCACATTTTTAACTACATACTTTGTTAGTTCATAACTTGAAATTTACTTACCCAATTGTTACCAAAATATCCCAATTCCATTTTTGGTATGCCTTTTAGGTCTTTGTAAAATCTTAGATCAAAAGGAGCATTTTTTATTGGTGAAATTATTTTCCAACAATGAGGTAAAAATGACCTTATTTTCAAGTCCTTATTTTTTCCAAATTTTGACACTTAATAACTATCAAATCGTTCAGTATTTTCTTACCAAATTTTACAGTGGAAAACTAGTTTATTCCAATAATATGTCCACCAAATTTTAGAAAAAAATGGGTTAAGTTTCCCAATATAGTGGCTGTCCAAACTTGGTTCCAAAATTAAGATTACGAAAAAAAATAGTTTTTTTATCTAAACTTTGAAATAGCATAACTCACTCATTTTTAAATATTTTTGAGTGTTTCAAAAGATAAATTTTATGTACTCAATCTCAAAAACATCACAGTACAATTAAAATTTAAAAAATCAATACACAGTGGATGCTTGACCCCTTGGAAGTCACAGCTCAAAACATGTATTTTGTTTTAAGGTTTTTAACAAAACCCTTGGGGGTTTTGGTCCCTATTTTAAAAAATCAACACACAAGCATCATAAAAATTGTAAAAAAACTATCATAACCTTATTACATAACCAATAAGAAACTTTAAACATTAAATATACAAAATAATGCTTAAAATTAAAAACCATACAATAATAACCATAGCAAGTAAACTTTTTACCTCTTTGTTGTTCTTGCTTAAGGTTTGGATCTTCCTATTGGCTTTGGCTCCTTCAAAACCCTTTCAAAACCTTAAGCAACTCCCCCCAACAACATAGATAATTAGATAATGAAAAATCCATGGTTAAAACTTTGCAAAAGTCTAGTTTGTGGAAACTTTACTTTAGGGAAAACCCTTCCTAGACCAAGGCTTAAATGCTTCCAAGCACACTTAGTGTTCTTGAGGTTGAAGATGGAGAGAAAACTTGAGAGAGTTTTAAAAAAGATTATAGTGAAAGAGAGAGACAAAGAGTGGTTGGATTTTTTTTTTTTTTTTTGGGGGGGGGGGGGTAGAATAGTTTATACAACTCTAAAATTATCCTAAAAACACTCAAGTGTTTTACTACCCACTTGGCTTAACCTTTATCTTTAAATTGGGATTAAACTAAAAAAATAATTTGTCCACCCTAATAAACCATATCACATGGCCGGCCACCCATTTTTTTTATTTGTAATCTTATTAGTTTTTTTATATAAAGATTAATAAATAAGTCCTAAGAAGAAAAATTCAATTTGACTTCCTATAACCTTTTTCACTCTTATTAACTTTTAAACACAAAACTTAATACATAATAATTAAATTAAATGTCTCTCACATTTAATTTAATTAATCACACAATAAAATTTAACCTAAGGTCCATTCATGGAATAAAACTCCCTATTTCGGTAAAATTAAGAATTTAACACAAAATGCCCTAAAATTTTCATTTTCCCTTAGGTTTATTATTTTTGACCAAAATTTAATTTTTATGAATGTATTTTATGCCCAAAATATATTTTCCATAGTTTTTCATTTTATTTTATGAGATTTTTACCCGATTAGGGTTTTTGTGTCCATCCAAGACCAAAAGTCTTTTCTTGACTTTTAAATCACAAAATTCATATTTTGGCTAGCAGTAACTCATAGAATAATTTCCAAAAAATATATTTCTATTTAAAATAATATTCTTAAATCGGAGAAAAATCCTGACCCGAGTCGGTTAAAGGTACCCGAAAACGCAGGACGTTACAATGCGCACAACCAGATCCGCAAAAGGGTCCCCAAACATAGACAAGGGGCTCAATGGTCTAGGGCATGGGGGCACGTGCTATTTGTATTAATCATATAAATTAGAGTGTGCAACGGAAGGTGTAAACAAAAAATTTCTCTTAATACCAAGCAAGAATCAATATATATACATTTGTTACACCCAGATTTCGAGATAAGAAATTTTGACCTCGAAGGCTGGACTCGTCGAGTGTGAGCTCGAGATATATAAAAACACATGTGTTGTGGTCCAGTTGTAAAACCCCCGAAGCAAGATGGCAATCTCGAAGATGTAACCTCGAGATTCTTTCTAAGCTCAAAAGAGCATAGCATCGGGATACATCCGTTAGTGAGTGCCTTTAGACTGAGTAGTCCTAGCTTAAAGAGCACAAGCTCAAAATGTGACAGCCTCGATGATATTTATCTGCTCCGAGCAGGTCTTGGGACTGCCAGTTCGTAACCTGTCCATAAACCTTGACTGACGCGTTGCTGGTTGCTGACCTCGGAGATTTGTTGAGTCATCTGATGTAACGTGTTCTGTACATTTAAAGATATTTATTGTTGTAACATCCCAACATTAAAGGGATATTAACAAGTCTGTTATCCATTTCCTGGTCTTCAGGGGACGTTTCCTTGTATATAGGAGTTACAACATTTAATATCATTATTTCAATTAATATGCAGAAGTATCTTCCCGAAATATGTGGGAATGAACTCTGAAAACTCTCTATAAATAGAGAGGTCATGAAATTTGATATCTTGAGAGAGAACTCTAGGGAATTCATCTCTGAAGGATTTCCAGAAAACTCCAGGTCCTAATAAAATAGACTCGTGGACTAGCCAGATTTAACTGGTGAACCACGTAAAACCCTTGTTGTTCCACCACACTATTCATCTGCACCATAGCTCATATTGTTTAATTGCTCTATGTTTTAAGTTGACGAAAAACGACATCAACAACATGAAATCATAAACATAAAAGATAAATTAAGAGCTAATACCTCTTGTAGCCTTTCATGTGCCATTTCTATCTTTTAGTATAAAGAAAAGAACTTCAAATCCAAGAGAATGCTATGAGACCCACCTCACGATCTTCCAAGTCAATCCTCAACACACTAGGACGTGTGTGGGCACGTAGGACGAACAAATTTTTGTCTCTAGATGTACTCAACACATGAGATCTACATATTTGAGGAAAAGAAAAGGCTAAAAGAATGAAAGAAGAAGAGATAAAAGTATCAATATATTTTTTAGGCTCCTTTAAAACTTGTCATTAGATAACCAAGAAAATATCTATATACAGTCTACGTCTATTCTAATTAGGGTTAGGATTTATTTATTTAATATTGTAATCAGATAAAAATACCGATTAAATAATTAATTAATAAAATAAAATATTCAAATTGTAACTGACACAGTTGAACGATTCAAAAATTACGTTAAGCCCTAGGCTTGCACCAATCACTGTTCAACACCATATGGTGCCCCCAATTTTTTCTCATTTATTTACTTAACTAATTAAAATAAAATATTATGTATTTAATATAACATAAATATCAGTTAATTCAAAATTAAATTTACCTTATAAAACTTTATTAAATTATTATCGTATAATAAATTAATATCATTATCTCTTAATATTAATTCAAGAATAATTAATATTATTTTAACCTAATATATAGTTTTCAAATAAAACATATTAGTAAAATTAATTAATTACATATAATTATATCTTTGCCTTGGAAAATTAATTCTTTTGCGATTTAGTCCTTTCTCAATTTATCATGTCCATAACATCCACACCCTAGAAAGTGTTGTATAGAGGTGACTTGGGGACCGTGGACCTATAATACTAGGCTCCAATAAGCCAGATTATTAATTAAACTCTTAATTAAATAATCTTATTTATTAATTTCATTATTACATCACTATTAATATGGAATTGCACTCTTAGTAATTATAGAATTATATTTACAAAATTATCTCGTGTAGTCTATTGATATCATCACTTGAAGTAGTTTTGTCCTCCAATTATTATTTCGTAAATTAGAGATGGTCAAAATTATATTTTACCTTTCTAATTACTTCTTGTTCCTTAAGTACCATTAATTCACTAGTGAATAGTTAATTTATAATCATATTATAAGTTTTAACTCAATAACTATTCAGTTCCATAATTAACCTATGAGGGAACCAATATTCGATATATTTGGAAAGCTTGGATTCCAAATCTTGTAGGATCATGTTCCCAACCATTCATGTTATTGAATCTCCAAAACAAAAGTCACTAGCCTCATTATATTAAGAGACCTTAATGAGTGAATAAGAAGACCTAGTAGACACGAACAAGATTTCATGACTACTCAAGATTTAGACTGATATATACATATGATCATCATATTGATATGAATTAAATCTTTATGACAAACGATAAGTTTATACAGAAATTAATTCACATTGGTCCTGTCATATATAATTTAATTATATAAAGTACATTTACTAAAATGTCTATCAACATCAACAATCTATATCTAGATCACATGTATTTAAAAAGTACTTAGAGAACCATACTTGTAACGCCCTACTTCCTTAGAGCCGTTACTAAGTGAGTTTTAAGACAGAACAATGCAAAAGACTCGCTAATCGAGGTTTTCTTACGAAAGTGTGACTAATAAAAGTTAAGGCTGTAATCTTTGAAAATGCGTTGACTCAATAAAAACTTCTAGTATTAAACAATTGGGATCCCAAAACAAGGTTTGAAAACTAATTACATCTTAAAAAGGTTTACAGTTGATCAGTTATAAAATCCTAGATTATTACAGCCATTTTCCGAATAAACCCCCAGCCAAAGCAGCCGGGCAGGCCAAACATGTACGCGTCGCTTCACGCTCTCCGTACTCATGGTTGGTTGACTCAAGCTTTGCCCTTACCTGCAACACAGAGCACCCGTGAGCCGAAGCCCAGCAAGAAAACTCATGCAGAACATAACATATGCAATTTATACAGTTTATCATAATAGATAATCCACATGCAAACAAGTCAACCATTAGACTAAGCAAATACGGCCATGCCGCCCCAGAAGCCCTACCGAAGCCTTGGGGTATCGGTTCTCACCGCAGGGATATCACACGTATCCCCTGGGTCCAGGGCCCTGCCCTGACCATAAGCATCCCATGTGCTTAGTGTTACTTCCGGCTCCGCTGCCGTACCCGGCCTACGCCGCACTCGGCCCTTGCCGTTCATTTCATTATGATCATACATAGCATAAATCAAACAGCATTCAAACAATTATCAATACATGTAAGTCTACACCCTAACATGTAATGCAATATAGGGCCATGCCCGCCAATCATCTCATCATGCAATATAGGGCCGTGCCCCGCAATCACACTATGGGCCCACGCCCTATCCTACGGGTGTTATAGTTTTCTTACCTGCATTCCGAGCCTCCTGATGCACTAAAGCCGCGAGCACGGTCCTCTAGCACGAGCCTCTCAAAGAACCTAGTCACAACACACAAGAAACATCCCTCATTACTAATCAACCCAAAACCACTTTCCGGGACCAATCCCGCACTCTCGGGATCCCTAAAACCTTAGAACAACACCCCGAAGGCATCCCCCGAACCCCCGGAGCAAAGGCCTAAAATTGCCTAAAAATGATGCCCTGAAATTAGCCTTGTGCCGCGGCACCACATCCTTGTGCCGCGGCACCCATCAGTCAGAGGCTCCCTTGCCGCGGCACGAAAAACCTGTGTCGCGGCACGCCTTCGCAGACCCAGAATTCTGGGTTTTCCTCCTGCATTTTCTCCGAGCTAAACCTTACCAAATCAACCCAAACTCACACCCAAGCCCCAAAACCAACTCAAGACTCCAAATAAACCATCCAACAACCCATAAACATCACCAAAACATCTAAACACCCAATCAAATCCCCAGAATCCACATCCTTGATTTCAATTTCAGAAAAAATAAAAACTCAAACATCAAACTTAACCCATGCTCAAATTCTTAACCCATAACATAATCAAGCCTTAAATGTGTATAAAATTCCTTACCTCATATGGAGAATCCATCCCTAAGCTTCCTTCATCTCCTAGGTCTCCAACTTCTCCTTCTCTTCTTCTTCTTCTTCTTCTTCATGCCCTAGCTTTTCCCTCTCTTTTCTCTTCTCTTCAAACACTATCAAGACCAAAATGGTTAAGCCCCAAACCGTGTACCCCATAAAACCAGCTGCCATTTATCTAATTCCCAACCAAATGACCATTTTGCCCCTCCTTGCCTATCCTTTCCCACCTAAACCTCAAGGGTACTTACGTCTTTTCATTTCTACCATTTTCTTTCTAAAACTTGTTACTCTCAGTAGTAACTAATGGTTACCCAGGTTACTAAATCTCCAATAACCATTACCCGCTAAATCTCAACTTAACCATAAAATTCCCGAGGTACCCCTAGGCTCCTCCCAAGCCGGGTATAGAAATCCCGTTGTGACTCTTGAGTTAACTAGCTCTCTAGAACCGTCTCGGCACGTGCATCACAATAATACAACCACACCCACGTGGTACAATTCACATATTACAGTTATCACATATCAATACAGTTATGCCCAACATGGCCAAAATTACAATTATGCCCTTCTAACACGATCCGGGCCTACATGCATACTAGTAAACATAGCCATGCATCTCAGTTAAACAAATAGCCAAATAACATGCTTTAAATCATAATCATGCATTTAATTCATAAAATCACACATAAATCCCAACCTGCCCTCCTGGCACACTAATCAAGGCCCTTAAGCCTTATTAGCGAATTTGGGTCGTTACAATACTAGCAACCATTGATAAAAGATTCCATACTTTAATATGTTATTGACTATTTTATACATTATTTATAATCTTAATCCTCTCATACTCATACAATTTCATACTCTCATTATTGAATATGAAATTTTACGATATTTATAGTAATTATTCAAGCAATAATTCAAACATTCATTTATATGAAAAATGTAATTCTATTAACTTCTAGTAAATAAAATGTATTTACACACACTTTTAGGGCATTAACCCTGACAATCTCTCACTTACCCTTAAAGCAATTGCGGTATCTCTCTTAATCCCATATTTTGCACATGACCCCCAAACAAATTAGCAGGAAGTGTCTTGGTAAACGGGTCAACCGGGTAGTGTTTTGACACTATCTTCATAACTATCACATCACCTCAATGTACGATCTTTCTAAAAAGATGGTATTGTTGGTAACTGATTTACCATGTGCGCAGTGGAATGCACAGGGTGGTGGGCCCAGGAATTTCAATTTTGTTTATTTAAAAGATAAGGAACTTTAGTAGTTGTAGAACTATCAAGATTCCTTGCTATCTTTTCGTATCTCCTATGAACATCTAATCCTTAGCAGTCTCCAAAATACTCAGACCAAGATCTTCCAAGATGTATCTCTACATCTCAAGACGCGAGTGACCACATAGAGTAATGGTGGGAATTTTAGTGATTCACAAGATATTCTCAACACATGAGATCATGGAATTTTTCAGGTCTGAGATAATTTTCAAGGATAGAGAAAATAATATGATATATTTTTCTCTCTCCGTGAAAAATTAAAACTTAGAAGAAGACTCTAGAAACTATTCTCTATCAGATAGTTTTATAAAATGAATAATAAATTCAAATTTTAAAATTCAAATTATTAAATAATAAATTAAATAAATGAAAAATATCCAAGACCAAGTCTTGGAAGTTGTTACCTGCCAGTCACAGTGTGTGTAACACATACTTTTTTGGGGCATGTAATTTAACAAATTTTATTGATTTATTATTCAATAATTATTTATTTAAAAAATTATAAAAATATCTAAAATCTAATAAATAATCTTATCATATACATATTTTAATTATTAAATAAATATTAAACTAATTCAAACCAAATGTGAATTATCTTAATTATATTTTCATGTTATTTAAAGAAATAAAACTTATTAATTATTCTAATTATTTAAATGTCAATTTTGAAAAATTAGATTAATTTATCTCAATTACATATTTGACCGTGAAGAACAAATTTTTTTCAAATATGTTATTTCCCTTATTTTTTCCTGATTTCAACTCTTACGTTGAATAGTGTTGATAGAGCCTTCTCGGGGACCTATAGACCTATAATTTTAAGCACCAATAAATATAGATTATTAATTTAATATCTTTAATATAAAAACCTTAATTTATTAATCTTAATATTATTCCACGACAAATATGAGATTGTACTCTTGCAATTATAGACATTTTATTTATTGAGTACTTTTTAAAGACAAAAAGCGTTCATCGATTTAATCGTTACATACAATTAAATCCTCTACTAGTGGTTCATAATTAAAGTAGGGATAAGATCACCATTTTACCTCTTTAATTATTTCTTGTTTCCTTAAGTACCATTAACTTTACTAGTGAAGGTTAATTCATAAATTGATTTATGAATTTGAGCTCAATAACCCTTCAGTTCCAAAAGCTAACCCTTAAGAGAACCATTATTCAATTCTTCTAGAAAAGGTATAGATTCCATATATGTATATTATGTCCCCAGCCATTCACAACTAGTGACTTAAATGACATAAACAAAAGTTCATAATAACTTAAGGATTAAGATCAATTTGTATATGATCGTCTTATTGATATGTTTAATTAATACTTATAAAACAAAACAGTATTTAGTTAATTATTAATAACATGTCTGGTCCAGTTCTTATATAACCACATTATACAAAGTACCTCCACTAAGAAGTTGTACTACTTCCGTAGTCCGAATTTAGATTACATGTATTTGTAATCCAAAGAATCCATATACATTTTTCTTGATTGTGAACTATTTAAATTCGTTCCATACAATATTATTCCTCTCGTACCATTATAAGATTGTATTCACAATAACGAATTTGCGAATTTTTAATATTCACATAAAATTATTCAAATAATAATAATAATAAATAATCAATATATGCAAAAATTCATTTTAATTATTTATTTCATATAACATTGTCCAACACATATGCTTTCATGGGCGCAATTCCTAACAATCTCCCACTTGACCTAAAGAAAATGAGGCATCTCTCTCAAACCCATGTTTTTAACATGATGCTTAAAAGACTTAGTGGCTAAAGTCTTATTAGAAAGATTTGTATGGTTATGTTCTGAAGTTATCTTCAAAACTGTTACATCTCCTCTATGAACTATATGGCTGATCAAGTGGTATTTCTTCTCGATGTGCTTTCCCTTCCTTTACCCAAAAAATGGCTCCTGTTGACGTGGCAGGATCGACCTACACGTGGCGCGCACGTGGCAAATTTAAGGGAAAGAATCTTGTTCGACCATCGACCAGAGAATTATTGATTTATCAAGCCTCATGCTTCGGTGCGACCAGTCTGGTCGCATACTTTCATTTACTTCCTTTTGGATATGCAGTCTTGTAATATTTGCACTAATTATATTTTCTTTTATTACCTTGATACGCAAGTCTTAATTGTAATTTAGACCTATCAGCCCATGTAACCTTCTTGAGCCTATAAATAAGACTCAAAGGGCTCAAGGGAGGGGATATTTTTGAACCTTTGATCTTTGTATCCCGAGAGAAGAATATAGTGTGATTTTCACCAAAATTATAATCTTCCCAAGGCTTGTGAAACTCGTGAACCCTAGTTCATTGATCACAGTGTTTGGATTCAATATCAATAAGAACACTAGGTGGACGTAGGTCATTACCATCCAATTGGGGCCGAAGCACTATAAATCGTTTGTGTCGTTTGCTTTCCATTTGATTTTTCTTATTGTTTTCATCTCATTTTTTATCGTTTATCTAATTCTGTGTCATTGACCAATTTGAGGATCAACATTTTGGTGCTTTAATTGAGAGTTGAACTCAAGACTTCAAGAAGGTAAAATGGCTAAGACATCCAAGAAGACGGGGCAGGATACGGGCGCTGCATCCACCTAGCCTCCTCCACCAAATGTGGTTCAAGATGAGCCACAATTGGACTTTGAAGAGGAAGAAATGGATTCTGAAACCATGAGGACAACATTAAGTGTGTTGCAAGAGCAGTTGCCCAATCTAAGGGCCAATCAAGAGAATGCGGCTGAGACGTTGGCATTGCAATAGAGGGAGATCAAAAGCCAACGCCAATAACTGAATGAGCGACAGGCAAATATGGACCGCCGATAAAGAGATGTCACTACCGCCTTAGAAGCAACCATTCAGTTGGCTCGAGGGCAAGCTGCACCAGCTTCTCAACCGGATCAGCCACCAAGCGCACCACCACAACGAGCCCCAAACCCGAGTCCTCTGCTTCAGCCGGCAAGCTCTCAAAGGCCTAAGAAACACTTGTTTCTCAACAGGATATCCCAATTCAAGATCCTGAGTAGCAGCCACCTTCTTGCACTGGTCGGGATAATCCCCAGCGTCAAAGGCAAAATAGGGTCGGGTAGCCTCCCCGAAGCCCTAGACGCCTAATGGCTGATGAGAAAAATCCATCGAGCAGGGAGCAACATCCTTCTGCTAACAAAAGGTACGCCAAGTCAGGCTCTACGGTCAAGGGACCATGGCATGAAAATGCCCGGGGACCTACCCACCAATGCAGGCCTCCCCCTAACGCTCGGGAGGTTCTAGCTAGAGGGGGGGAATAGCGCGACTAACTAGTCGTGCCATAGTCGGTCACAGTTAAGGGACGTCCATGACTATAATGAAGTTGACTCCAACAGAAGGAATGCTGGTCGAGGGCAAGAAGAAAGAGGTGGAGAAAGGAACCCCCCACCAAGAGAAAATAGGCCTGCGAGCCAGAATGCTGGGGGGCAGCCTAGGCGGCCTAACATCTTTGATTGGTTGGGTGCTAGCGAGCAAAGATGAAGAGATGATGACCTGAGGGATGTGCTCAGCGACAGGTGTGAAAGACATGATGAGTACGCTCCTCCGGCACCCAGACGTTGTACAGGCCCAGATCGATGCATTAAACCAGACTGTCCTGTAGATGGACATCCCACATCGAATATGATCGGAGAAGAGGCACTTCGTTCATGCAAAGAATAGCTGTGGCAGAAACCCCTAGCAAATTCAATATGTCGGTATTGCCAAACTTTGACAGGTACGAGGACCCAGTATCTCACGTAAATAAGTTCGAAATACAAATGGACATCCAGAAGGTGTCAGATGATGCTCGTTGTAGAATCTTTCCAGCCACTCTATCTGATACTGCTCTGGAGTGGTTTTTTAAATTCCCTCCTGCTAGCATAGTATCATGGGAAATGTTCGTGAGGGAATTCTATGGGAAATTCTACGCTGGTCGTGTGCACTCAACTGAAGCCAACCAGCTGGTCGAGATACGTCAGAAGGAGGGAGAATCCTTAGAGGAATATGTCCAGCATTTCATACGAGCAGCTACTGGGGCTAAAATGGTTGGTGATGAAGGGAAAATGATGGCCCTTACTGCTGGAGTAAGACACCATTCTCCCCTCTTGAACAGCTTAAGAAAGAATGGGGTGAAGAGTACCCAGGAGTTTCTTGATCGGGCAAATCGATACATTAAGCTCGAAGATGCGATTGCCAACGAGGGGAAATCGCCTGCGAAAGACAAGGGACCAAAAGACGATCCCGCCAAAGCCACCAATGGGATAGATAAACCCAATGGCAACGACAAAGGCAACGGGAACGGTAAAAACAGTGGAAAAATGACAAACATTGAACCATCGACGTCCGAAAATAAGCGCCCTATGGGAAACAAGTACGAGCCAAGGTTCACCAACTACATGACCCTTGTCAAAAGTAGAGCAGAGGTGTACCAGTCAACCAGCTCCAATGTTCCTTACAAGCGACCAACGCCAATAAGGAAGGATATCTCCAAGAGAGATACAACGAAGTTTTTTCGTTTCCACAACGACTATGGTCATGACACTAATGAGTGTAACCAGCTGAAAGACGAGATTGAGTTCCTTATTAGACATGGACACCTGAGGAGATACATAGGAACCACTGAAGGTTCTTAGTGAGAAGCTCAAGGAGGCAACAAGTAGGCGCCTGTACGCCAGTGCTCGCCACCTTTACAGCCAAATCTTGTGGCAGGTACGTTGCTAACCATCTGTGGCGGCCCACACCTTGCAGGAGATAGTGGGAAGGCAAGAGAGCGATACGCTTAGACCTTAGGCCATGACCAGAACATCGAGATGCTAAATGTGGAGGAGAGAACTCCCAAGAAGGCTCGAACAGAGGAAGAACTAATAACTTTCTCTCAGATTGATGCTTAGCATGTCCGATTTCCTCACTCAGACCCCCTGGTCGTGGACGTCCAGATAACCAACATGATGGTTAAGATGGTGTTAGTTGACACAAGGAGCTCATTAAATATCTTATACAAGTCTTCCCTAGAGAGAATGAAGTAATCCGTGAAGAACCTAGAGCCATGCAACAAAACCATTTATGGTTTTTCTGGCGAAGGTCTCGCGCGAACAAGATTGATTAGGCTTCCGGTTACAGTAGGAACTGCGCCCGCGAACAGGACATTACTCCCTACTTTTATAGTAGTTGATTATCCTTCCACGTACAATGCTGTAATTGGAAGACCTATTATGGTCAATCTGCGAGCTGTGACCTCGGTTTGGCACCTTGCCATGAAATTCCCAAATGACGCAGGGGTAGGATTTGTATTGGGAAACCAACGAGAAGCGAGAGAATGCTATAATTCCTTGATATCTAAGGTAAGGAGAGGTGGATCAAGGGAGGATTCCAGGAAAGAGTTGCAGTTGGCCAATGAGACATAAGCCCAATCAGGTGAGCATGTCACCAAATAGGGTGTTGCCCCAAGTGAGAATGGGATTTGGATCCTCGCTTTGAGGATTTTGATGAGGAAGTAAGATCGATGGAGGATCTCAAAGAGGTCCAACTCGATGAGGAAAATCCAACCAGGGTTGTGAAAGTCGGTAAAAACTTAGAGACAACAATAAAGCAAAAGTTGGTGGAATTTTTGAAGAAAAACCAGGAAGGCTTTGATTGGTCGCATAAAGACATCGTTGGGATTGACCCACGAGTTATCAACCATGTCCTGAATATAGATAAAAGCTTTCCATCAGTGCAACAGAAAAGAAGGCTGCTCGACAAAGACAGATCGAAGGCTCAAAAGGAAGAAGTCGAGAAGCTAAAGGAGAACGGATTCATCAGGGTAGTGTTTTATCCATTGTGGGTCTCTAATCCCGTACTAGTACCCAAGCCGAATGGCAAGTGGAGAACATGTGTGGATTTTACAGATCTTAATAAATCATGCCTGAAAGATTGTTTCCCTCTCCCGAGGATCGACCAGCTGGTTGATGCCACTTTAGGGTACAAGATCCTATCATTTATGGATGCATACTCTAGGTACAATCAGATCTGTATGCACCCACCTGACAAAGATCACACTAGCTTTCGGACCGATACAGGGCTTTACTATTACAAACTAATGCCCTTCAGTTTGAAAAATGCTGGTGCAACTTACCAGCGACGACTAGTCAACATAGAAGTATATGTTGATGACATTCTGGTTTAGTCAAAAAAGGTAGAAGAACATGTAGGGGACTTGCAAGAGTGCTTCAATGTCTTGAATAAATATTAGATGCAGCTGAATCCCCTCAAGTGTTCTTTCGGAGTTGGATCAGGGAAATTTTTGGGATTTATAGTGAACTCTTGAGGAATTGAGGCTATTCCCGAAAATAAGCAAGTCCCTGATCAAAATGAAATTTCCAACCAAGATAAGAGATGTTCAAAGTTCTACCGGGAGAATCGTTGCTCTAACTAGATTTATGTCCAAATTGAGAAAAAAATTTGTACCATTTTTCAATCTACTTAGGGGCAATAAGAAATTCAAGTGGACGGAGGAGTGCAAGCAGGCTTTCTAGGCCCTGAAGTTGCATATGTCGTAGCCACTGATTCTATCTAAGCCGGTTGAAAAAGAAACTTTGTTCATCTAGTTAGCGGTCACAGAATATGATGCTAGTGCTGTCTTAGTAAGGGAAGAGGAAAATGTGAAAAAAGTCTTATATTATGTAAGCAAAAGGCTAATAGGAGTAGAGCAGCGGTATCCGCCCATTGAAAAATTATCCTAGTGCTTGATCTTAGCCTCCAGAAAACTGCGGCCGTACTTCCAAGCTCACCCCATCACCGTACTAACCGACCATCCCCTACTGCAAGTTCTACAAAAGCCCGAAGCCGTTGGTAGATTAGTGAAATGGGCATTTGAACTTGGGCAATTTGAAATTTCTTACTTGTCATGAACAACAATAAAGGGGCAAGCTCTGGCCGACTTTGTCGCAGAGCTCACTGGGCTTCTAGATGGTGAACAGACAGAAGAGCATGAGCCCCAAAGCCAAACTCCTGCTTGGAAGTTGGTCGCAGAAAGTTCTTCTAATGAACATCATGCTGGAGCCAGAGTGATTTTGGTAATGCCTGAAGGGCATCGATTCCACTGCGCGATCAAATTCGACTTCACAACATTCAACAATGAGGCTGAGTACGAAGCGTTGCTCGAAGGTTTACGATTAGCCAGGGACATGAACATAAAGTCACTTGAAATCTATTGTGACTCCCCTTTGGTGGTTAATCAGATTACTGGAGAATATCAAGCCCAGGGTCTGAAGATGGTTGCTTACTTGAACAAAGGAAAGGATTTGTTGGCACAGTTTGAAAGATATACTGTTTAGCATGTACCTCGCGACCAAAAGTCAAACGCTAATGCCTTGGCCAAATTAGCGAGTGCAAGGATGCCGACACGCTGAATATAGTGCCTGTTGAATGGCTGTTTGCACCAAGCATCAAAACAAAAGAAACTTCTCTGGCAATTCAGCAGATACATGGATGGCACCTTTCACTGAGTACTTGGTACATGGAGTGTCACCGACGGACAGAAACAAAGCAAGGACCCTCCAGAGGCAAGCTGCTCAGTTTATCCTGGTCAATGGAATTCTATACAGAATGGGGTACTCAATGCCACTCCTAAGGTGTGTCTCAAAGGAAATGGCCACATAATTGATGCGAGAGGTCCATGAAGGTTTCTGCAGCAATCACGTTGAGGGGGAGAGTTTATCGAAAAAGATCCTAAGGCAAGGGTATTTCTGGCCAACAATGAATGAAGACTTGGTGGAATTTGTTCGAAAATGAGCTAAAGAAGATGCAAAGTTCGTGGCCATTAACAGTATGGGGAATAAACCTAATCGGGTCTTTGCCCACAAGAAAGGGTGGCGTCAAATTCGTTGTGGTGGCTGTTGATTACTTCAAGAAGTGGGCCGAAGACGAGCCACTTGCAACCGTAATGACCAAGAAAGTGTTGGATTTTGTGATCAAGAACATAGTGTATCGCTATGGATTACCAAGAAAATTTGTCTCAGACAACGATACTCAGTTTGATAGTGATATGTTCTCGAATTTTTGCGAATGACATGGAATTATAAAAAGCTTTTCTTCAGTAGCTCATCCGCAGGCAAACGAACAAGTCGAGGCTATCAATAAAACACTAATAGATACTCCGAAGAAGAGGCTTGAAGAAGCAAAAGGGGCATGGCTAGAGCAGTCGCCTGAAGTCCTCTGGGCGTATAGAACATCCCATCGAACAGGAACGGGCCATACTCCATTTTCCATGGCCTATGGATATGAAGCTATGTTACTTGTTGAATTAGATTCACCATCGCATCGGAGGATAACATATGATCAAGCCACCAATAACCAGTTATTAATGGAATCTTTGGATTTGGCCGAGGAAAGGCACGAGCAAGCCTAACTTCGAGTAGTAGCTCACCAGCAAAAGGTCGCTTGGTATTTCAACTCTGAAGTACGTGAAAGAAAATTTAATGTGGGAGATCTGCTACTTAGAAGGGTTTTCCTTAACACACGCGATCAAGCTGCTGGAGTACTTGGACCTAATTGGGAAGGACCATACTAAATCGAGGAAGTCCTCCATCCAGGCACTTATATACTTGCTCGCTTAAACGGAGATCTCATTCCTCGCTATTTGAATGGAGAACACCTGCGCAAGTACTATCAATAAACAATTCTTCTTAAAGAATTGGCTTGTATTAATTTTACTTTTTACAAGTTTATGAACAAGGGTTAGTCAATCTTGTGACTCATCGCTTATAAGTGTAAGATCATATTTTTGATCACTCGTACAGACATGATTGTCCATTTATTACGAGAAATAAAAGGGGATGTGCACAGCCAGTCAATCTTGCCAACTATTGTATTTATTACAAGTATTTGCTCATTACATGTGTTGTTTTGCTATAATAATCAATTTTTATATATCTCTATTACGAGCAGAAATGTTCGAACAGGTCTTGGTCAAGGCAAGTGACCGAGGACCTAAAGCTCCTCAATCACTTGGGGGCATATAAGGTACCTAGTATGCAAAGCATATCAACAGGTATGTAAACACACGAGCAAAATAAGTGAAAGCATGCTACAATACTTAGGGTATTTTTTAAAGTTTTGTTAAAATTTTGTTAAATCAAACCAAAGTGCTATGCTAAGTTCGGTCATACGAACAGATGTTATAATAAAAATATTATAATGTCAAAAGAAAAATCCTTTACACCGCGAGCAGTTACTGCTCAGATGTAATTGTCTATTAAAAGGAAAGCTACCCGTGCAACAATAAAAATATAAATTATTTCGACATCACAAACCATAGTTCGTGTGTCTTAAACTACAAGTTAAGATTAAAGAAAAACAAGTAAAATTATGAAGCAACAGGAGGGTCTTGAGGAGTTTGCTGGTCGAAAGAGCCCCAACTTCCTCTTCCATGCCATCAATGCCTGTGGCCAAGGAGATTTCGGGGGAGGCTGGGATTTTCGCTCTCTCCTTTTCCTCCAAGCGAGCAAGGCACCAGTTTATTTCAGTTTGCCTCATGCGCTCGGTGAGATAGCTGAAGTTTGCCTCACGGTTATGCTTCCAGAACTCGTAGATGCAGTTATAGGTGGCTCCCTTATACCTCTCCAAGTTGCTGGCATTGGTCTCCTCGAGCTCCTTGATGCACCCCTCCATCCCCTCAGTTTCCTTTCTGCTAACGACCAAGTCATCTGGAAGCTTAGTGGCTTCCTTGAAGTTGAGTAAGGAAGCCTCCTTATACTTCTCTTTTTCTCCAATGGCTTTGGTCAAGGCAGCCTGGAACTACTTCAGCTTTTCGGCCAGCTTGGTGTTCAGCTCGAGCAGTTCTACATTTTTTTTCCTAGTCATCTTGGACTCCTCAGCATGCTTGGCCTCGAACTCTTTGAATAGAGTAATCAAAGCCCCCGAGTGGTGCCAACTGGTAGTCATAGTTAGCATTCCCTGCGATCAGAAAAAAAAGATAAGGTGATGGCAGAAAATAAATAAATAAATATGCCCAACAATAGATAGCAGCTTACACTGGCTATTTTGTTCAGTGCACGATTAATTATCTGGTTGACCTCCATGGAGTCGGTGCTGATGATGGCCTCTCAACTGCGTCGATGCCTTAAAAGTTTGGTCATTCTCTCCTTAGCCGAGCTGAGCACGACATTCTTCAGGGCATCTCCAGTTTGATTAGGAGGTGTCTGGTCGGCAGGTGCTGAGGAAGGAGGGTTCCGGTCCATGGGCGCTGGGGGAGATGTATGGTCAAGGGGAGACGGAGGAGGTGTTGTTTCCATTTAAGGAACTGTTGCTGGAGGGTCCCCGGTCCGAGCCTTTTTCATCGGAGGGTTCTTGCTGCTCTCTCCGCGGTGTGGTCTGCTCCCCGTTTTCTTGCTCGAAGGAGCAGCGGGTACGCTATAAAGCTCGAACATATCTTCAGATGACATATCTACAAGTAAGAAAACATACGAATAGTCAGACAATATGAATAGATGTACTTACTACATCAAGGAAATACGAGCAAAGAAATGGTAAGTAAAATACCCGAGCTACAACTACTGGTCGCTACATTATTTACTGTACTACTGCTACACTCACTCACTGCCTTGAAGAAGTCTGCATTTAAATTAGGTGTGTTTTTAAAGTTGTCGTCCCCATCAAATAAATGACAAGGAGTGGGCAAACTATCTAAGAGTGAGAAGACAGTACCGTTCTCATCTGAAGATTTTAGAGTAGGTGCAGGGTGTTCAGAAACCTTCTTTTTTCCCTTTCCTGAAGGAGCAGGGGCAGAAGCTGCTCGTGGGGTGTTGGAGGGTTCCCTGATAGTCACTCCCGTTGTCCTCCTTGGAGGTTGGGGACAGGTCTTGGTGCTACTCGGGATCTTCTCCGCTATTAGCACTCCCCGTAGTCGTTTCCCTCACATCCTAGTGAGGAGCAAAAGGCCAACCATCCTTAGATTATTTTCTGTGACCAGCTCTTTGACGTTTTTTTCTATATCTGTCATGCTAGCCAGGGAAGCTGCTCAATTCTCCATTTCTGGAGTAGGAGCTGGTCAGCGCCACGAACCTGAATGGCACTAAAATTCTAAGGAATGCTGAAAAGCTAAAAGAAAGTAAGAGACCAGAGAATTAAGAAATTACCTCCTTCTGTAAAGGCCAGTTTGTTGGCGACCATGTATATTGTTAGAAAGTACTCCTGGAAGTACTTTTCCACGTTGGACTTATAGGTGGTCTCACTTAGGAAGGTGCGAGTAGATTCCTGGTGGTGAAAATGGAAGAACCCCGTGTTGTTGTGATTGGGGTTAGACTTGAGATCAAATAAGTAATTGATCTCGTGCGGCGTAGGCACATACCACTTCTTATGGTTGTACAGGATATAGAGAGCAGAGAGCACTCTATATCCATTTGGGGTGATTTGGAAGGGAGCGACCTCGAAATAGTGGGCCATCCCCTGGAAGAATGGATGAAGATGCAAGGTTGCCCCTGCCTCAATTCGGTTTCTCGACCAGGCACTGTAGACGCCCCCAGGCAGGTTTGCCGCTAGTCAATGGAAGGTTTGATTAGGTTTATCCCAGAAAGTCCATACTTTTTGAGATAATTCCCTACCATTATAGTTGTAACATTGCTAGGAGGTACCACGTACCATTCGACCTCTAGTCGAATGACATCCTGAGGTTGGGCTTTCGTTTGGAATCCTAGCAGAGGGGTGTTTTCCGGATGTGGGCTAGTCGAGGGATTTTCAGCCTGAGGAGCAGGCTGTTTGGTAGGAGGAGAGGCTGTTTTCCTTTTCTTTTGAGCAGTGGATTTTACTAGACCCATGTCTATTGGACTGGTCGAGGGTTTATCTGAAGGGTTATGAGAAAAAGGAATTTCTAGGATTAGCAGTGAAGGTTGTTCTTGATCTTCGAGTAACTGCGCAAGCAAGTCATCGTCAATTGGCCTCTCATCTCCCCACGGGTCGTGCATGAAAATCTGGGAACAGAAAATGGGAGATGAGAATCTATGACCAAAAGACCAAGAAGTGTAAAAGTTGGAGTAACGTTGCTCGTGTATAAAGGCTAAGCTTTTATACGATCAGAAGCATTCTAACAAAAACACTAAATTCTAGGTGAACAGTTTGGGAAACAGAGTGAAAAGCAGAAGTGAAATGTGTTTCTTGAAAAACTTTTCGACTCTGAGTTGGGGCAAGAAAAACTCAGTTTTTTCTACGCACCTAAAAATGGAATTTTTACTTCGATTTTACACCCTTAATCACTAATCCTAACGCTCAAAC
Source organism: Humulus lupulus (assembly GCF_963169125.1). Classification (NCBI taxonomy): domain Eukaryota; kingdom Viridiplantae; phylum Streptophyta; class Magnoliopsida; order Rosales; family Cannabaceae; genus Humulus; species Humulus lupulus. Next base: position 208,689,404 of record NC_084796.1, read on the forward strand.
AGATTCCTAAGCCTCATGTAGTGTTATTTTCTTATCCTATCATGCTCAAACCTATGTACCCATTTACCCCAAAAAAGTTTTTTTTCAAGAACATTCAAAAAACTCAAAGTCTGAAACAGGAATAAAAAAGATACTACATGGCATCTCAACGACTGAAAAGTTTGAAAAACTTACTTGGATGAAGATTGGAGTAAATCTCTGAGATGCTAAGTCAGGTTGCTGGGCAGAAACTTCGTGGATCCTCAAGGTCGTCTAGGTTTCTGAGTTTTCTACGCCTTGTTCCTCAGTGTTCTTAAGGAGAAAGTGAAAAGTAAAAAGTGAAAAATGATTTTGAGGGGTTATTTATATTGATCGAGGAGCAGTTACCTAGGTAATAATAATGAGTAACTTTCCAAGGCATAGGTAAGTGTAATAGTCGTCAGACCGCTTATGGGAAACTACAAAGATATGATTGGATGCCTTTTTCAAGAAAGCATAGGTGGCTCTAACATATTTGACAAGGCATATGAAAGGTCGGTTGTCTAACATATTTGACAAGATATGATTGGTTTCCTTTTTCACAAAATTTTAATCTTCCCAAGGCTTGTGAAACTTGTGAACCATAGTTCATAGATCACAGTGTTGGGATTCAATATCAATAAGAACACTAAGTGGGCGTAGGTTATTACCATCCAATTGGGGCCAAACCACTATAAATCGTTTGTGTCGTTTGCTTTCCATTTGATTTTTCTTCCTATTTGCATCTCATTTTTTATCATTTATCTGAGTCTATGTCGTTGACCAATTTTGGGGTCAACACCCCTCTTGTGACTCCTTGGTTCCTTTGAGTTAGCTACTGCCCCACTCTTGTCACAGTATAGGATCAGTAATTATCCATGTCTGGTACAACTTCCAGATCAATATAGAACTTTTTGAGCAACAGCCTCTTTAGCTGCTTCACAACCCACTGTGTATTCGGCTTCCATAGTAGAATCTGCAATATTTGTTTGTTTGATACTACGTCAGACTACAACTCCACTAAATGTGAACACTAATCTAGAAGTCAATTTATGACTTTCTCTGTCTGATTGAAAATTAGAATCAGTGTAACTAGTGGGGTTCAGGTCACCACATGAATATACAAGCATATATTATCTAGTTTTCCTACGATACTTGAGAATATTCAATACTGCAACCAAATGAATCAATCCTGGATTGGATTGATAACGACTGACTATCCCTACAACATAACAAATGTCAGGTCTTGTACACAACATTACGTACACAAGACTACCTACTGCAAAGACGTAGTGATACTATAGTGTCCCAAAAATCCTAATAAGGTTTGATACCTTAATTGGCATGTCAGGAGGGCATGAGTTGAATTATTTGGATTATATTATTATATAATCGAGTATGCATGTTTATGTGTATTAAATGAGATTGGTTCTACAGAGACTGAGGGAACACAGATTGTTTGCCAAATTCAAGAAATGTGAGTTCTGGTTATCTCAGGTACTTTCCTTGGGCACATTGTCAGTAAGGAGGGGATTAAGGTAGATCCAGCCAAGATTGAGGCGGTCAGAGATTGGCCAAGGCCAAAGAATGCTTCAGAGGTGAGAAGTTTCCTTGGATTGGCAGGTTATTACAAACGTTTCGTGGAAGGGTTCTCAAAGATTGGTACTTCATTGACTGAGATGACACGCAAGAATCAGAAGTTTGTGTGGTCAGACAGGTGTGAGAACAGCTTCCAGGAATTGAAGTAGAGGTTGATTACAGCTCCAGTTTTGATTCTCCCAACAGATCAGGAGAAGTATGTGATTTACTATGATGTCTCACATCAAGGTTTGGGTTGTGTTTTAATGCAGGAAGGAAAGGTGATTGCTTATGCCTCACATCAGCGGAAGGAGTATGAACAGAGATATCCCACTCATGATTTAGAGTTGGCAGCTGTGGTCTTTGCTTTGAACATATGGAGACATTACCTTTATGGGGATAAGTGTGAGATTTATACTTGTTATCCAGTAAATTAGCATTTGTGACGTGGCGGATAATCACTTGACACGTGGCTGATACTTGGACGGCGTTTGCTAGAGTATCGACCAAGAGAAACAGCAGAAGCAGGACAAGCCTGTTTTTCCCACGACCAGTCTGGTCGGTGGTTCCGCTGGCAAGGCAACATTTATGGGAAGATCTTTGTGAATCCCGAATTTATCTCACGCAATCTTCTGGATATCCCATTATTCAGGGGATAATATCTGTAACAATATTTTGTAACCCTCCATGAGCCTATAAATAGCAAGATATAGCTCAAGGGAAGGGACTTTGGGGGCAGCTGAATCATAGAGATATAAAATTTCTTCTAGGAAATTTGTATTGTTTTGTGAGAAGTGTTGAAACTCATTGAACCCAAGTTCTCTGATCACATTTCTGATTTCATATAAATATAATTCTGAGTGGACGTAGGTCATTACCAGATCCTTGGGCCGAACCACTATAAATTACTGTGTTTTCTTTACTTTCGTCATTACATTATTCTCTTTACATTTTTCCATATCGTTCATATTTTGACTCTGTGTCAGTTGGCTAAATCGTGGGTCAACATTCTGGTGCTTTCATTGAGAGGACGATTCAATGTTGTTAAGAAAACTAATGGCGAAAGCAGGAAGGAAAGCTGGCCAGACTACCGTCGTTGCACCGTCTAATCCGCCACCTCCTCCTCCACCCGCAAGCATGGCGGAAGATGAGCCGCAACTAGATTTTGAAGAGGAGGAAATGGACGATGCAACATTGAAGAGCACCCTGGGCGCGTTGCAAGAAGAATTGGCTACTCTGAGGGCCAATCAAGAGACTGCCGCAGAAGTTATGGGGCGACAGCAGCAGGAGCTTGACCGTCAGCAGGCGGAGTTGAGCGAGAGACAAGCGGAGGTGGACCGCCGCCAGACTGAGGCCATGGCAGCCCTCGAAGCAGCCTTGCTATTGGCTAGAAATCAAGCCACACCGGCTTCGCAGCCTAACCAACCTGGAAATGGGCCACCTCAGACGGGTCCCAATCCTAGCCCACCAATCCATCCTTCAAGTCCGCAAAGGCCCGAGCAGCCTCAGATGCCCCATGACGAAGTCCCACTGGACCCCGAGGCAAATCCACCATCCCAGGCTGCTCGGGGTAATCCCCCGCAGCAAAGGCAGAATAGGGCCGAGCGTCAGCCTCGTAGTCCTAGACGCCATGAAAACGATGGGACAAACTAAGCGAACAGAGGTCACCACCCTCCTGGTAACAGGAGAGACTCGGAATTAGGCTCTGCGGTCCGTGGACCCCCACGGTATAACGATGCACGGGGATACCGCGACCAGCGCAGGCCACCCTTTAACGCTCGGGGTGTTTCTGCCAGAGACGGTCACAGGGGGAACAGTCAGTCTCACCACAGCCAGTCAAGGTTCAGAGATGGTCATGGGTACAATGAGGCTGACTTAGGCAAGGGTAATGCTGAGGGGAGAAACGGAAATAGAGGTAGAAGCAGGAGCCAAGTACCTCAAGGTGACCAACCGAATAGACAAGAAGCTGGGGGGCAACCTAAAAAAAATAATGTCTTCAACTGGCTCGGAGGTAGCGAGCAACGGAGAAGAGAGGAGGACCTGAGAGATGTACTCAACGATCGTCGAGAAAGGCACGGCGAGAACATCCCCCCAGCCACAGAGGCCACCGCAATTCCTGCCGCAGTGCAAGCCCAGATAGACGCACTCAATCAGGCTGTGCAGCAGCTGGTCGAAGGAAGGACTTCTTATATCGATCACGACAGGAGGAAAGGTACCCCTTTCGTCCAGAGGATAGCTATTGCCGAGACTCCCAACAAGTTCAAAATGCCTACGCTCCCGAACTTTGATGGATATGGGGACCCAGTCTCGCATGTGAATAAATTTGAGATTCAGATGGACATTCAGAAAGTGTCCGAAGACGCTCGGTGCAGGATCTTCCCTGCAACACTTTCTGAAGCAGCACAGGAGTGGTTCTTTAAGTTCCCCCCTGCAAGCATAGTTTCCTGGGAAATGTTCGTGAGGGAGTTCTACGGGCAATTCTATGCGGGGCGTGTGCACCCAACCGAGGCAAATCAGCTGGTTGAAATCCGCCAGCAGGATGGAGAATCCTTGAAGGACTACATCCAGTGCTTTATGCGAGCAGCAGCTGGAGCAAAGACTGTCGGAGACGAAGGAAAAATGATGGCTATAACCGCAGGAGTGAGGCGCCGTTCTCCTCTATGGAAGAGTCTCCGTAAAGACGGGGTTAGAACTACCCAGGAGTTCTTGGACCGAGCTGATCGATATATCAAGCTCGAAGAGGCCATTGCTGATGATGGAAAACCCTCGAACAAGGGTAAGAAGGCCGCCAAACCCGCCAAAACCTCCAACGATTCCAAACCTGATGGCAACGGAAAAGGCGACAAGCACAACAATGGTAATGGCAAGAACGGTGGAAAACGTCCGCACAATGAGCCTTCCACCTCTGACAATAAACGAGCCAAGGGTAATCGTTATGAACCTAGGTTCACTAACTACACTGCCCTCATCGAGTCCCAGGGAGAGGTTTACCAGGCCACAAGCTCTAGTGTGCCTTACAAGAAACCTGGGCCCATTCAAAATGACATTTCGAAAAGAGACACTACCAAGTTCTGTCGTTACCATAACGACTACGGACATGACACCAATGAATGCAACCAGTTAAAAGACGAAATCGAGTTCCTTATTAGACAAGGACACTTGAGAAGGTATGTACGGGCCTCGGGAACTACCCAACGAGAAGCTCCAGGTGGCAACGAGCAGACGTCCACACGCCAACGCTCGCCACCATTACAGCTTGCCCCCGTAGCTGGAACACTCTTAACCATCTGTGGAGGCCCGCACCTCGCGGGAAATAGCGGAAAGGCTAGAGAACGATATGCTCGGACTCTGCGCCACGAACAGGACATTGAGATGATGACTGTGGAGGACCGTGCGCCGAAAAAGGCTCGCTCAGAGGAGTTCGGGATAACCTTCTCTGAAGGTGATGCCCAACACGTCCGGTTCCCACATTCCAATCCGCTGGTCGTAGATATCCAGATGGCCAATATGATGGTAAAAAGAGTACTGGTCGATACAGGAAGTTCAGTGAACATCTTGTATAAGTCAACACTGGAACGCATGAAGTTGTTCGTAAAGGACTTGGAGCCCTGCAATCAAACCATATACGGCTTCTCTGGAGAAGGACTCGCCCCGGCCGGAATGATCAAACTCCCAGTAACCACGGGTACAGCGCCTGCCTCAAGGACATTACTCACCACTTTTGTAGTGGTCGATTGTCCTTCAGCATATAATGCCGTTATTGGAAGACCCGTACTGGTCGATCTAAGGGCCGTCATCTCCATGTGGCACCTAGCCATGAAGTTTCCAACAGACGAAGGAGTAGGATACGTCTTAGGAAACCAAAGGGAAGCCCGGGAGTGCTATAACGCTTCGATCACAAAGGCAAGGAGTGGAGCGTCGAGGAGCGCTACCCCAGACCGATTGCAGATGGCAGAAGACAGACTAGCCCAACCAGGTGGTAACGTCACCAAATAGGGCGTTGCCCAAAGTGAGGATATAGATTTGGATCCTCGCTTTGGGGACTTTGAAGAAAACGTTGGACCCATCGAGGACCTGGAAGAGGTCCAACTCGATGAAAAAGACCCGGCCAGAGTTGTGAGGGTTGGGAAGAGCTTAGAGCCTACCACAAAGCAGGCACTGGTGAAATTCTTGCAAGAGAACCAGGAAGTCTTCGCCCGGTCTCATAAAGACATGGTTGGTATAGACCCAGCAGTAATCAACCATGTCCTGAACATAAACAAAGCCTTTCCACCGGTGCAACAAAAAAGAAGGTTGCTCGATAAAGACAGATCAAAAGCCTTAAAAGAAGAAGTCGAAAGACTTAAAGAAAATGGGTTCATCAGGGTAGCGTTTTATCCGTCGTGGGTCTCGAATCCGGTGCTGGTCCCCAAGCTTAACGGCAAGTGGCAGACCTGTGTGGATTTTACAGACCTCAATAGAGCCTGCCCAAAAGATGCTTCCCACTCCCGAGGATCGACCAGCTAGTCGATGCAACTGCAGGACATGAGATCCTCTTGTTAATGGGCGCATATTCAGGATACAACCAGATTAGCATGCATCCCCCTGACGAGGATCACACCAGCTTTCAGACCGATACGGGCTTATATTGTTACAAAGTGATGCCCTTCGGACTGAAAAACGCAGGTGCGACCTACCAGTGACTGGTCAACCACATGTTCAAGGAGCTAATTGGGGTAAGCATGGAGGTATATGTGGATGACATGCTTGTAAAATCCAAGAAGGCAGAAGGACATGTGAGGCATTTGAAGGGATGCTTTGATGTGTTGAACAAGTATCAGATGAAATTGAACCCCCTCAAATGCTCCTTTGGAGTCGGGTCAGGGAAGTTTTTGGGGTTTATAGTAGATTCAAGAGGAATCGAAGCCAACCCTGACTAGATAAAAGCCCTGATCGACATGAAGTCGCCGAAGAAAATCAAAGATGTACAAAGCCTGACCGGGAGGATCGCTGCCCTAAGTAGATTTATCTCAAAGTCAACTGACAAGTGTGTTCCATTCTTCAATCTACTCAGAGGGAATAAGAAGTTTGAATGGATGGAAGACTGCGAGCAGGCATTCCAGGCCTTAAAAGCTCATATGTCGCAACCTCCCATCCTATCAAAACCAATCGAAGGAGAGACTTTGTATATTTACCTGGCAATTACCGAAGTTGCTGCTAGTGCAGTATTAATACGGGAGGAAGAAGGCGTACAGAAGGGTGTTTACTATGTCAGCAAAAGGCTTATCGAAGCAGAATTGAAATATCCACCAATCGAGAGGTTAGCATATTGCTTAATTCTAGCCTCCAGAAAGTTGCGTCCATACTTCCAAGCCCATCCTATCACAATTCTGACCGACCAGCCCCTTCGGCAGGTCCTCCAAAAACCTGAGGCGGCTGGACGACTGTTAAAATGGACGGTCGAATTAGGACAGTTCGATGTAACTTATTCACCGCGAGTAGCAATAAAAAGGAAAGTCTTGGCCGATTTCATTGCGGAGTTCACCGAACTCCCCAACAGTGAGCTATGCAAACAGCCTGAAGCGCCCATGCCTCAAGACGAGGCTCCTTCGTGGAAACTATTCACGGATGGTTCATCCAATGAATCCCACGCTGGAGCAGGAATGATATTGATGACGCCCAAAGGGCATCGATTTCACTGTGCAATCAGGTTTGACTTCGCAGCATCAAACAATGAAGCAGAATACGAAGCACTCCTCGCTGGACTGAGAATGGCCAGAGACATGAGCATCAAAACGATCGATATTTACAGTGACTCCGAGCTGGTCGTGAATCAAGTCCTGGGAGAATATCAAGCGCGAGGGTTAAAGATGATGGCCTACCTTAATAAAATGAAAGATGCGCTAGCCCAGTTCACAAAGTACACCCTCAAGCAAATCCCGCGAGACCAAAACTCCAATCCAGACGCCTTAGCTAAACTCGTAAGTGCGAAGGATGCTGACACCTTGAACATAGTCCCGGTAGAAAGGTTGAGTAAGCCAAGCATTGAAGTGGCCAATGCCAATATGGAGATTCGCGTAGAAGATACGTGGATGACGCCTTAAATGGAGTATCTGACAAATGGAACATTGCCAACAGATAGAAACAAGGCCAGAACTCTGCAAAGACGGGCGGCTAGGTACATACTGCTCGACGATATTATGTACCGAAGAGGATATTCAATGCCACTACTCAGATGCATTACATCAGAAAAAGCTAAGGAACTCATGAAAGAGGTGCATGAAGGCTTCTGCGGGGATCACGCTGGGGGGCAGAGTTTGGCGAAAAAAGTTCTAAGACAAGGCTACTTCTGGCCAACAATGAACGAGGATTCAATGGAGTACGTACGAAAATGCGATAAATGTCAAAGGTTCTCCAAGATCCCACGAGCAGCTCCAAACGAGCTAAAGCAGATGCAGAGCCCGTGGCCTTTCGCGATATGGGGAATAGACTTGATTGGATCACTGCCAACCGGAAAAGGAGGAGTAAAGTACGCAGTCATGGCAGTCGATTATTTCACAAAATGGGCCGAAGCTGAACCACTCGCAACCATCACAACCAAAAAAGTTCTTGACTTCGTTATCAAGAACATTGTATGCCGGTATGGATTGCCCAGGAAGATAGTTTCAGATAACGGGACCCAATTTGATAGCGACCTGTTCAACGATTTCTGCGCGAGGCATGGAGTTATTAAGAGCTTTTCTTCATTCGCACACCCCCAAGCAAATGGGCAAGTCGAAGCTGTAAACAAAACTCTCAAGGACACCCTGAAAAAACGACTTGAAGAAGCTAAAGGAGCGTGGCCAGAACAGCTGCCTGAAGTCCTCTGGTCGTATAGAACATCTCATCGAACAGCGACAGGGCACACCCCATTTTCTCTAGCCTACGGATATGAGGCAATGTTACCTGTCGAATTAGATCCCCCCTCACATCGGCGTTTGACTTACGACCAGGACGCGAACAGCCAGTTGATGATGGAGTCCTTAGAGTCGATCGATGAGATAAGAGAAAAATCTCAACTCCGGGTTGCTGCTTACTAGCAAAAAGTCGCCCGGTACTTTAACTCCAAAGTTAAAGAAAGAAAATTCAACGTCGGAGATTTGGTGCTACGACGAGTTTTCTTAAATACCCGCGACCCCACTGCTGGCGTGCTCGGACCTAACTGGGAAGGGCCTTACCAGATTGAAGAAGTCCTTCACCCAGGCACCTACAAACTTTCACACTTAAACGGAGATCTCGTTCCGCGTTATTGGAATGGAGAACACCTGCGCAAGTATTATCAATGAACAGCCCTTCTTAAAGGACTGGCTTGTTTAAATTTCTCTTTTAATTTTTACAAGTTTTGCAAAGAGGGTTAGCCACAATGTATGGATAACTGCTCGTATATGTAAGATTCTATTTCAGAATCACTCGTAAAGACATGTTTAGTCCATTTTTAATACGAGATTATAAGGGACCGTGCTCAGCCAGTCATTCTTTCCAACCTTTGTGAATTTATATTTACAAGTATTTGTTCATTACGTGTGTTGTTTTGCTGTATTACAAGTATAAGTTTGATTACGAACAGGAGCGTTCGAACAGGTTATGGTCAAGGCAAGTGACCAAGGACCCAAAGCTCCTCGATCACTTGGGGGGCATATAAGGCACATCGATAGCAAAGCATACTCGCAAGGTATGTAAACACATGAACAAAATAAGTGAAAGCATACTACAGTACTTAGAGTATTTTTCAAAATTTACGTTTTGTTAAAACTATGCCAAAGTACTATGCTAAGTTCGGTCATACGGACAAATGTTATAATAAGTAAAAATATTATAGCACCAGGAGTGAAGCTTTTACACCTCAAGCATTGCTGCTTGGATGTAACTGTTCAAAAAAAAAAGATTTACTGCCTGTGCAGCAAAGTTTAAAAAGAAAACTATTGTCTTTACATCACGACCCGTGGGTCGTGTGTTCAAAAAGAAAGGAAAATAGTTAATAAAGATTAAGAAGCATGAGGGGCAGGAGGATCCTGGGAAGCATTCGGGTCGGTCGCTTCCTCGATAGTTTCCTCTTCCAAACCAACGACGCTTGGAGTTGCAGGAGACGCAGCTCTTGCCTCCTCTTCGGCCAGTTGGGCAGCGCACCGGGCCAACTCCGCAGCTCTGACTTCCTCTGAAAGGTAGCTAAAGTCAGCACCCTGATTGTGTTTCCAGAAATTATAGAAACATCGGAGTGTCGTCCTTTTGTACTTTTCCAGATTCTTGGAGTTGTCGAGCTCCAACTGCTGCACCTTGCTCTCGAGAGTGGCAATAGTCTTGTCCTTGGTCTTGACTACCCCTTCCAGATGCTTGATTTCGTGGAGATGAGTTTTGTTGTACGACCGATACTCTTCCCTCAGCTTAACCGCTGCATCTTTTACAGCTTCAACCGCGGACAGTTTGGTCACCGCTGCATCCCTCTCTCGGACCATTGCTTCCAACTCCGTAGCATGCCTGGCCTCAGCAGCCGAAAGCTCCTCGGCCGCCTTCACCTGATATTTCTCGATAGCTTTTGCCTCGACTTGCTCGACAAGAACCTGAGCTCGGGTACGAGCAGTAGTGGTAGAAAGCAAGGCCTGTGCACAAAGAAAAAGGAGTTAGGACTTATCACAAGGTTTAAAAAACTACAAGACTTGAAGAATAAAGAGACACTTACGCTGGAGATTTCGTTCAGAGCCCTGTTCAGGATCTGGTCGACCGGTAACTCTTCAGCTTGGATCATGGCGGTCCCAATATGCTCGCCTTTGCCTATGCGGTCAAGACAGTCCTTGGCAGATCTGATGGCACGGCTCACGAGTCTAGCCCCATGGGCCTCTTCACGAGAAAGATGCTCCCTAGCAGGCGCAGCTGGAGGATTGGGCCGAACAGGAGTATTTTGCTGTTCAGAAGGAGCATGAGGAGGAGTAGGAGTTCGCCCAGTTGGCGCAGGATTTTGCCCAGTTGGTGTGCCCTGAGGAGGGTCTTCTGGTCGACTCTTTTTGGCCGAAGGGCCCCGACTGGATTCACCAGCCCTCTTTTTCGATCTCCGTGAGAGTTGGGGGACTTCTTCTTCTTCCTCGGCCTGGTACATGTCGAAGATGTTGGGAGTCGAGATATCTGCATGAAGGTAAACGCAAGGGGCTAATAAGGAAAGAGAAAGGTGAAAGTAAGTAATACAACAGAAAGAAGATAGCAAAGTAAATACCCGAGCTACAACTACTGGTCGTTACATTATTGACTCTATTAATCATAAACTCATTTTCTGGCATGAAGAAGTCTGGCCCTAAATTTGGGGCATATGTAAAGTTACCGTCCCCATCAAACATATGACAGGGAATTGGCAAACCATTTAAAAGAAAAATAACGTTACCATTGTCATCAGAGGACTCTCCCAAGTCAACAACAGGCTCTGTGGCCTTTTCTTTCCCCTTGCCTTGGGGAGCAGAAGGCCTTTCGGCAGAAGGGCTACCCGTGGGTTCCCTGATCGTAACTCCTGTTGGCCTCCTCTTGGGAGAAGGCACAGAAGGTTGCTGCTCGGGAACCCCCTCGGCAGTGGCTTCGTCCACCACGGACCCTCTATTTTCATGGCGAGGAGCCAGGAGGCCAGACGACCTTAAGTTCTTTTCAATGATCAGGGCCTTGACGCTTTTCGCTGCGTCAGACATCCTGGCCAGAGCATTGGACCTCAACACCATGTCTGGTGTTGGAGTCGGACGTAACCAAGGGCCTAAAAAACGGGTCAAGTTTGAGAAAAAATGAAAGAGTATACTCTGGGGAAAAGTATCGACCAGCGAAAGATAAGCTCTTACCTCCTCTCGCGAAGGCCAAGTTGTTACTGGCTATGTCCGGAGTAAAGAAGTACTCCTTATTGTAATGACCCACGTTCGAGATATGGGTAGTGCCACTCAAGAACGTCCGGCCGGTTTCCTGGTGACAGAAGTGAAAAAAGCCAGTCCCGTTGTGCTGAGGATTGGACATGAGATCAAAGAGGTAGTTGACCTCATGAGGTGAAGGTTCTCGCCATTTTTTGAGTTTGTAGAGGATATAGAGCGCGGCCAGCATCCTATATCCCTTGGGAGTTATTTGAAAAGGGGCGACACCAAAGTAGTTGGCCACCCCCTCAAAAAACAGATGAAAAGGAAGATAAGCTCCCGCCTCAATGTGGTATCGGGACCAGGCGCTGTTTGCCCCTCCTGGGCGGTTAGCTCTCTGGTCCGCAGAAGGACGTGTAATGGTTACCCCCGTGAGGGGGAATTTTCTGAAGTAGTTGGCAACCATTCGAAGGGTCACCGAACTAGCTGGGGAGGTGTACCACTCGACATCAGGCGGGTTCCGATGACGAGGACGAGACCTAGTTTGGATATTAGGGTCAGGAATAAGACTTTCTCGACCACTGGTCGAGGGAACCCCAGCCTGCGAGCCAGGCTGGGCAGGAGAAGTAGGGTTACTTTCAGACTCAGGCCTTTTCTTGCCGGAAGACTTTGAACGGGCCATGGGAGGAGAAGGATGTAGTCTGGAAGAGACTCGCGAGAAAGGTATCTGGTGAATACGATCGGTTGGTTGTTCTTCTCCCTCGAGCAGCTGGGCGAGGAGGTTGTCGTCGATGGGTCTCTCACCTCCCCACAAATCTGGCATTAAAGTCTGCAAACAGAAGAATGGGAAGGTGAGGTTAAAGGATTCTAGAAGGCTTTTAGAATATCGCTGGTCGAGTATAAAAGACAAGCCTTTATACAACAGCATTCTAACAAAGAAACTAAATCTTTCTACGCGAACAGTTTGAAAAATGGATCAAAGGGAGAACGTGAAAAGTTTTCCTGAAAAGTTTTTTTTTTAACTCCCCTTAGGGCGGGAAAAATTATTTTTCAACCGGCTTAAAAATCGAAATGTTACTTCGGTTTTACGTCCTAAAAAGCATGATCCTGAGTTTTAAACTAAAACGTAAGCCTACTCTGCCTACAAAAACATTCTATCTACAGGCGCCTAAGAACCAGAAGCCAAGGGACTTAGACAGTACACCATTAAAGAGCATGCAACACAAGAAATTAGAAGCATGGGGTTTCAGTAGCTTACCAAGGAAAATGGTCGTGAAGGTGGAAGAAAGGACTTCGGAAATCAAGGAGCCCACCGTCTGAGTCTTGAAAGCATAAGAGAACGTTCGCCGGAGAAGGTAAAGCTCTGGTTTTTAGGGTTTTTTGGCAGAATAATGGCGTGCGTGAAAAGAAAAGAAATGAATCTGGTGGTCTTATCTAAGTTTGTCTCTGATATTAAAAAGGCGTAATCATTAGTTTTCCTTTTTCGAAGTATGGGGGAACGTGATGGCCGTCGAAATTGTTTCTGGGGAATTGAAAAGTCATGATTAGACAGGAGTGGGTTACTTTTTTCAAGAACACACGAAGGGTTCTGACACGTCAGGAGGGGTTACCGAAGAGTCGCTCGTTCAAAGTTTATTTACTGTTCGTAGTAAATAAACTTTGGGGGGCAAATGTTATCCAATAAATTAGCATTTGTGACGTGGCGGATAATCACTTGACACGTGGCTGATACCTGGACGGCGTTTGCTAGAGTATCGACCAAGAGAAACAGCAGAAGCAGGACAAGCCTGTTTTTCCCACGACCAGTCTGGTCGGTGGTTCCGCTGGCAAGGCAACATTTATGGGAAGATCTTTGTGAATCCCGAATTTATCTCACGCAATCTTCTGGATATCCCATTATTCAGGGGATAATATCTGTAACAATATTTTGTAACCCTCCATGAGCCTATAAATAGTAAGATATAGCTCAAGGGAAGGGACTTTGGGGGCAGCTGAATCATAGAGATATAAAATTTCTTCTAGGAAATTTGTATTGTTTTGTGAGAAGTGTTGAAACTCATTGAACCCAAGTTCTCTGATCACATTTCTGATTTCATATAAATATAATTCTGAGTGGACGTAGGTCATTACCAGATCCTGGGGCCGAACCACTATAAATTACTGTGTTTTCTTTACTTTCGTCATTACATTATTCTCTTTACATTTTTCCATATCGTTCATATTTTGACTCTGTGTCAGTTGGCTAAATCGTGGGTCAACAATACTGACCACAAGAGCCTGAAGTACTTCTTCACACAGAAAGACCTGAATATGAGACAAAGGCGTTGGCTGGAGATAGTAAAAGATTATGATTGTGAGATTTTGTACCATCCAGGAAAGACCAATGTGGTAACTGATGCTTTAAGCTGGAAGAGTCCGGGACATATTTATAGTGTAAGGCTGATAGCTAGAGAATTAGCAGATGATATGACCAGAGCTGGTATAGAGTTGCTAGTGGGCCAGTTGGCCAATATTACGCTGCAGTCTACACTGTTGGAGAGAATCAAGGAGGGTCAGTTGGGTGATCCACAACTGATCAAGATCAGAGAAGATTTTTCGGCTGGAGTATCCAGAGTTTATACAGTGTCTGATTTGGGCTTGCTGAGATACAAGGATCGGATATGTGTTCCGTTAGACACTGCTTTGGGGCGACAGATTTTGGATGAATCTCATACTACACCTTACTCTTTGCATCCAGACACCACGAATATGTATCATGATGTGAGATTGTTGTATTGGTGGCCTGGGATGAAGAGGGATGTAGTAGAATATGTGGCTAAGTGCTTGACATGTCAATAGGTCAAGGCTGAGCATCAGAGGCCAGCAGGGTTATTGCAGCCTTTGGATATCCCAGAGTTGAAATGGGAGGTCATCACGATGGATTTCGTGGTGGGGTTACCCAGGACTGTTGGTCAACATGATTCAGTATGGGTTATTATGGATCACTACACCAAGTCAGCTCACTTCTTACCGGTGAGGACTACATATATAGGTGATCAGTACGCATATCTCTATGTGAGAGAGATCGTGTGCCTCCATGGAGCAATGAGGTCAATCGTGTCAGATCGAGACCCCACTTTTACTTCCAAGTTCTGGGGGAGTTTACAAAAAGGCATGGGAACACAGCTGAAGTTCAGTACTGCTTATCATCCTCAAACGCCAAGATATTAGAAGACATGTTGCGAGCACATGTGCTGGACTTTGGTGGATCCTGGAGTAAGTATCTACTTTTGATAGAGTTTTTCTACAACAACAGTTATCAGTCTACCATTGGGATGGCACCTTATGAGATGTTGCATGGTAGGAAGTGCAAATCTCCCATTCATTGGGGTGAGACAGGATAAAGGAGATACTTGGGCCCTGAAGCTGTTCACAGGAGTAGTGAGGCTATTGAGAAGATTAGAGCTCAGATGCTTGCTTCTCAGAGTAGACAGAATAGTTATACAGATCCCAAGTGCAGGAACGTGGAATTCCAAGTGGGTGACTATGTTTTCCTTAGAGTTTCGCCATGGAAAGGGGTGAGGAAATATGGGGAGAAGGGCAAGCTGAGCCCTAGATTTGTAAGTCCATTTAAGATCCTGGAGAGGATTGGTCAGGTGGATTACAGGTTGGCCTTACCACCGACATTGTTAGTCGGGCATAACGTGTTTCATGTGTTCAGCTCTTCGAAGATATGTATCCGATATGACCTATGTTTTGAGTTATGAAGATCTGGAGCTTGAGGCATATCTCTCCTATGAGGAACAACGAGTCTAGATACTTGAAAGAAAGGACAAGGTCCTCAGAAATAAGACGATAGCTTTGGTTAAGGTATTATGGAGGAACAACAAGGTCGATGAAGTGACCTTGGAGCTGGAGTTAGATATGCAGAATAAGTATCCCGAGTTGTTCAGGTAAATTTCGAGGACAAAATTTCTATAAGCAGGGGATAGTTGTAATGAGCATTCAAGCTCTAATCTTCTCAACTGCCTCATTGGTCCTCTAAACCATCTTAGGACCTAAATACCTCCTCTCACCTGTCTCATCCCAATGGATAGGTGATCTGCACTTCCTCCCATAGAGCATCTCATATGGAGCAACTCCGATAGTTGCCTGATAACTGTTGTTGTACGAGAACTCGATCAAAGGAAGATACTTACTCAAAGATCCCCCGAAATCTCGCACACAAGCTCGTAGCATGTATTCTAGTATCTGAATCATCCTCTCAATCTATCCATCTGTCTGAGGATGATAAGCGGTGCTAAACCGTAACTATGTGTCCATAGCCTTCTGTAGACTTTCCCAGAACTTGGAAGTGAAGGTGGGGTCGCTGTCGGATACTATCGACCTTGGTGCCCCATGCAATCGAACAATATCCTTCACATATAGCTCAGCATACTATTCCACAATATAAGTCGTCTTGATTGGTAAAAGGTGGGCGGACTTGGTATATCTATCTACAATCACCCACACCGAATCATGCTGTCCTACAGTCTTTGGCAACCCAACCACGAAGTCCATAGCAACATCTTCCCATTTCCACTCTGGAATCCCTAGAGGTTGAAGCAACTCTGCTGGCCTCTGATGTTCAGCCTTGACCTGCTCACAAGTTAAGCACTTAGCCACATAATCCACCACATCCCTCTTTATGCCTGACCACCAGTACAAAGCTCTCAGGTCTTGGTACATCTTTGTCGTATCCGGATGCAAGGAATAGGGAGTGGTATGCAGTTCATCTAGAATCTCTTGCCAGATATCTGCATCCATCGGAACACAGATCCGACCCTTATATCTTAGTAACCCCATCTCTTAATAGAAAAGTCCTTGGCCGCTCCGACCAAGACGTTCTCTCTATAACTCTTCAACTGGGAATCTTTCCCCTGAGCCTCCCTAATCCTCTCAAGGAGTGTAGACTGAAGAGTGAAGTTGGCTGGCCGACCAACCACCAACTCTATACCCGCTCTAGTCATCTCCTCAGCTAGCTTATCAAGTATCTGTCTCGAATTGAACAGTTGTCCTGGGCCCTTTCGGCTCAATGAATCTGCTACTACATTAGCCTTTCCAAGATGGTATAGGATATCACAGTCGTAATCCTTGACCAACTCAACCCACCATTCTAGCACATATTCAGATCCTTCTGAGTAAAGAAGTACTTCAAACACTTATGGTTAGTGTATATCTAACACTTCTCACCAAATAAATAATATCTCCAAATCTTAAGTGGAAATACCACTGCTGCCAATTCCAGATCATGCGTGGGATATCTCTGCTCATACTCCTTTAACTACCTCGATGCGTAGGCTATCACCTTCCCAGCTTGCATCAACACACACACCAAACCCTGTCTGAAAGCATCACAATAAATCACAAATTTCTCATTATCTATTGGCAAACTCAACACTGGCACTGTAATCAACCGCCGCTTTAACTCTTTAAAACTGTTCTCACATCGGTCTGTCAAAACATACTTTGTCTTCTTCTTCTTCAATTTTGTCAACGGCGTAGCAATTCTGGAGAACCCCTCAACAAACCGCCAGTAGTACCCTGCCAACCCCAGAAAACTCCTCACTTTAGAAACATTGCTCGGTCTAGGCCAATCTCTTACTGCCTCAATCTTACTTGGGTCAACCAGAATCCCTTCCATACTGACGATATGGCCCAGAAATGTAATTTGCGATAACCAGAACTTGCACTTGCTGAACTTAGCATATAACTTATGCTCCCTTAACCGCTGTAAAACCAACCACAGATGCTGCTCGTGCTCTATCTCTGACTGCGAATACACTAGAATATCGTCGATGAACACAATCACGAACTTGTCTAAATAATCCGTGAAAACCCTATTCATCATGTCCATAAAAGCTAATAGGGCATTGGTTAATCCAAAGGACATAACCAGGAATTCATAGTGTCCATACCTCGTGCGGAAAATGGTCTTTGTAATGTCCTCCTCTTTGATCCTTAGCTGATGGTAACCTGACCGAAGATCTATCTTAGAGAACAATGTTTTTCCCTGCAGCTGGTTAAACAAATCATCAATCCTAGGTAGTGGGTACTTATTCTTAATGGTCAACTTGTTTAGTTCCCTGTAGTCAATACACATCCTAAGAGATCCATCCTTCTTCTTGACAAACAACACTAGAGCACCCCATGGCGAGAAGCTCGGTCTGATGAACCCCAAATCCAATAACTCTTGCAACTGAATCTTCAACTCCTTCAATTCTGCCAGAGCCATTCAATAAGGTGTCCTAGAAACTAGCTCCACTCCTGGTACCAACTCAATAAAAAAATCAATCTCCCGCTGCGGTGGGAGCCCTGACAGATCTGCTGGAAATAAATCTAGGAACTCGCATATCATTGTGGTCTCCCCCGGTATAATCGACACAACCCTAGGGGTTTCAACAACACTCGCTAGGAATCCTATGCAACCTCCTTGCAACAGGTCCCTAGCCTTTAATGCCGAAATCATAGGTACCCGTGGTCCACCAGCTGTTCCCACAAATACAAAGGGTACCTCCCCTTCTGGTTCAAAAGTCACCATCCTACGCTTACAATCAATTGTCGCCCCATACTTTGATAACCAATCCATCCCTAGGATCATATCAAAGTCATCCATCGCAAGCTCAATTAGATCAGCAAACAATTCCTTACCATCTACCTCTACTGGTAAGCTCTAATCCACCTCCTATTCACTACCGGTTCCCCAGTCGGCAACAAAGTTTGAAAA
This sequence comes from Humulus lupulus, assembly GCF_963169125.1. Taxonomy (NCBI): domain Eukaryota; kingdom Viridiplantae; phylum Streptophyta; class Magnoliopsida; order Rosales; family Cannabaceae; genus Humulus; species Humulus lupulus. The sequence goes on from NC_084796.1 coordinate 208,707,554, forward strand.
CCCCTAGGATACAGAACACTAGATCTACATAGCTGATCTATCACTCTAGTAAACACAAATGAGTGGGTAGCTCCCGAATCAAACAATGCAATATAAGAAGAACCAGCACTAGAGATCTGACCTATCACAACTGAGGGGCTAGCCTCCGCCTCAGTCTGGGTCAAAGTAAACACCCTGGCGAGAGCGAGACTATTGCCCTGTTTTGGCTCCTCCTTCCTGGCTTGTGGGCAGTCCTTCTTCAGATGGTTGGCACTCCCATAGACAAAGGAGGCCCTAATCCTGCACTCACCCTAATGTCGTCATCTGCACCGAGGACACACTGAAAAACTCCTCCAGTTGTCACTTCCGCCCTGACAACCACTAAAACCACCCCATGCCCTCCTATTAGAACTGCGAGGAACAAGGGTATCTGGGGCCTTCCTCTTCCATTCACTGGAGCCACTACCCTGGATGGATCCAATAAAAGGAGGCACTGTCCTCCTGGCATCGCGCCTAACAGCGCTCTCTCTCCAAATCTGGTCCTCGGCCCCCTCAGCTGTAAGGGCCTTGTCTACCGCCTGAGCATAAGTAGTAGTCTTGGGATCCAAAGTAATCTTTACATCACGGGCGATCATAACATTCAGTCCCCGTACAAACCTATCCCTTCTTGCCGCATCTGTTGGCACTAGATCTGGTGAAAATTTCGCCAAATGATCAAACTTTAGAGCATACTTTGTCACGGTCATCCGGTTCTGAGATAGGTTGATAAACTCATCAACCTTCGCAGCTTGGACTGCCACACTGTAATACTTCTAATTTAAAATGTTCCTAAACTCTTCCCAGGTCATAACGGTCACATTCCTCCTCTGGACCACTACATCCCACCAGATGCGGGCATCCTCTCTGAACATGTATCTTGCACAAGCTACCCTCTTGTTTCCCTCAACGCCCATGAAATCAAGAATGGAGGAAATGATATTCATCCACTGCTCTGCCCACAGTGGGTCTGGTCCACCCTCAAAGGGGGGAGGATGGTGTTTTCTGAACCACTCATATAAGGGTTCCCACTTATTCTCCACTACAGGTTGAGCTAGCGCTGGCGCCATAAGCTGTTGAATCGGCATCTCTGTAACCTGTGGAGGGACCTTCTGCCTCAGCTGGCGAAGTTCTTCCTCTGTTAGTTGCAGCCTTGCTTCCATTTAAGCAAACATCTGCTGCTGATTCTGTGGGGGCAGGTGGAGGGTCCTGACCCTGGTTATCATCCTTGGCCCGACTGCCGCGGAGTCTAGAAGATTGACGAGGCATCTCAGCAAATATGCCTGCAACCAATGACGCCGCTCATCAGGCATGATAACAACATCCAAAACCACCTCCCAATCACATCAGCCAACCATAAGCAACAATCCACATAACACTCAAATAACATATCACACACACAACGGGCCATGCCCTGACATCATGCGTAGATTAAATCAATCATCATGCTCTATATCAAATAAGCAGGCAAATAGGGCATTTACGCACATTTTTAACATAATAATCAATCACACCAACCAACCCTGAGTTGAGCTTGCAACTGAAAGTGAGCGTACATGTTCGGTCATTCTCTAGAAACAATAAACCTTGGCTCAATTAACTCGTAGGCAGTAGGGCGTAGGGCGTTACAACTCTGATACCAAGTTGTAACGCCCTACTGCCTTAAACCTCTAAGGCAGTAGGGCGTTACAACTCTGATACCAAGTTGTAACGCCCTACTGTCTTAGAGGCATTACTAAGTGAGTTTAAATGTGCAATTAACTCGCTAATCGAGGTTTTAAGTCAAATATGTAATTAAACCATAATCAGAGTCATAAACTTGAGAATAAACAGTTCATTGAAAAATTATAAGGCTTATAACATTTGGGATCCCAAAAACATTGTTTAAAAATATTTACAACTTAAGACCTAGTTAGAGTCGACTAAACGACAAAATTCAAGTTTTGTACAAACATCTCCCAAAAACATCCCTGGCCATGGCAGCCAGAGAGACCGTACATGAACGCGCCGCTCGCCCCGCTTGCCATACTCAAGGTTGATCAACCCTCCCTTTGCCTTTACCTGCACCACAGAGCACCCGTGAGTCAATGCCCAACAAGAAAACCCTCACAAACAGATGATAAATGCATATCAAGCACTTAATATAAAATCAAACCAACACCAAGTCATACAAGTACGGCCATGCCATCTCAGGTGCTTTACCAGGCCCTGGGCTTGCGGTCTAAACTGTAAGGATATCCCAGGTATCCCTTGGGATCTCACCCTGGTAACTTGCACCCTGCATGCTAAACGCTGCACCCAGCCCCTTGCCGTTCTCTGCCTTCACCATTCTCGGCCTTCGCCGTTCCCGGCTTTCGCCGTTCCCGGCCATCGCCGTTCCATCGTTAACACATACACATTATATACTAAACAGATATTAATACACACATAAATCCAATCAAAGGGCCATGCCCTGCAACTCAATCAAATAGGGCCGAGCCCTGCAACACAAGCTTTATGGGAACAGTAGTTTTCTTACCTGTGTCCCGAGCTTTCTAAGCACCGATATCCCGAGCATAGTTCCCTAGTCCGAGCCTCGCCGAAGCCCTAATCACAACACATTAACAATATCCACTCATCAAACTCTAATCCAATAAATAACTTCAAGACACAATTCTAATCTCCGGGACTTTGAATTCCATCAATCCGGGTGTCAAAATCCATCCCGAGCCTTTGCGCAATTAAGTTCCCAAGTCAAAACCCACAAAACTCCCTGCACCTTGAACTAGGGCCGCGGCCCACCCCACAAGTGTTGCGGCTAGCCTCAAAACAGAGGCTAGACACCTCCCTGAAGGACACACAGGCCACAGCATGCTTGGCCAAGCGCAGCGGCGCGCCTCGAATTCCATGGCCTCCCAAGGCCTCGCGTGCACACGGGCCGCGACATGCCCCTCCTAGGGCCGTGGCCTTCTTCTCCAAACCCAGAAATTACCATTTTCCTTGCTTTCCCCTTCGAGCCAAACCCCACATATCTGAACCAAAATCACCCCCAACCGCAGAATTAAGCCCAGAATTCATACTCATGCAACCTAGACATACCAATAAACTGAAAAACCAATTCCCACACCCATCAAGCAGTCAAAACCAGTCCTAAAATCCAAACCTTGCATGTCTTAGTCCTAACACCCAATATCAACAAAATTCAGCTGCAAACAAAATAACCCAACATATTAGAAAGCTTACCTTATACAGAATTGAAACCCTAACTCAATTCCCTAAGCTCCAAGCCCTGGTTTTCTGGTTAGAGTCTCCCAAGCTCAGCTCCAATTCCTTAGTTCTTGACTGGTTTTCCTCCAAATTATTTCTAAGCCTTCAAGTGAAGAACACTTAACAGAGCAAGGGAGAGGAACTGGGTTGGTTTGGATAAAGTCTGGGGGTTTCCACTATTTTGTTTTATTTAACTTAAATCCATGTAGTTACCTCAAGGCTCGGGGTACCAAAAACGTCCCTGAGGGAAAAATGGTAAATTTCCCCAATACTCCCTCCTAGACATTCTAACCTCAAATATATCTCCGAATATTTATTTCCATAACTCGATAACCCCATAGAGCATCTAATACCCGAAATACCCCTCGACTCGCCCCGAGTCGGATTCTCAACCCCATTGTGACTTTCGACTACCGGCTCTCTAGGGTTGTCTCGGATCGTGCTACACAAATATATCACAAACATTACATATTTATCACAAACATGCCCCTAATATTCCAAACAGGGCCCACATTCGTATTTAATTCAGCTAAACATGCATCACCATCACATATTCACATATTATAACAATAATTCACTTATTTCCCTCCAGGCACACTAATCAAGGCTCTCAGCCTTATTAGCAAATTTGGGTCGTTACATCCCCCCTCCAACACTTGCATCAAAGTTGGAAAACTTGAAGTATATGAGCTTCAAGAACGTTCCCAAAGAGAGAGACAGATGAGTTACAGGACTAGCCAAAATCCCTCAGCCAAGGTTTCATTTCCTCTAGTCATGTGGTCAAAAGACCATAATACCCCTACAATAAACCATCTGCAAAATTGAGCCCAAGGGCAAAATAGTCATTTTGCCCTAATTTCCCATTAACCTCAAATTACACCAAAATCTTCCAATTAAACTCATAAAACCCAAATATTCACCAAATTAGTTATCGGTTTAATTCTCGTTACTCAATAAATCCTAACAATTTACCAAAATACCAAAATACCCCTAAACTCGCTAAATTGAGCCCGTTGTGACTTTTCAGCTAAATTGATCGCTAGGATCACCTTGTGTTGAATATCACAAATATATCCACAAAATAATGTGGTCTCAATCATAAAGCACATATAATTACAAATATACCCTTCGCGGGTCAAAATTATGAAAATGCAATTCTAATAAGAAATGGGTCCACAAGCATATTTTATACACTTAACACATGCATAAACTATCATATGATAATACAACTCATATAATTCACATAAACATATATGTGTAGTCACAAAAATACACATAATATCCATTTATGCCTTATTGGCCCACTAATTGAATCACTAAGCCTAATTAACAAACTTGGGACGACAACTTTCCCATCCTTACAGGAATTTCGTCCTCGAAATTTACTTGAATAGCTCGGGATACTAATCCCGCATATTTGACTCATATTCCTAGGTCGCCTCTTCGACCTTGTTATTACTCCATAATATCTTAACCAAAGGTATGGTCTTATTCCTCAAGACCTTGTCCTTCCTGTCTAATATCCGGACTGGTTGTTCTTTATAAGACAAGTCTGTCTGCAGCTCCAAATCTTCGTATCTCAGGACATGAGTCTCATCTGATACATACTTCCAGAGCATCGAGATATGAAACACATTGAGAACTCCCAAAAATGTCAGAGGTAAAGCCAACCTGCAGGCCACCTGACTAATCCTCTCAAGGATCTAAAAAGGTCCCATGAATCTAGGGCTCAACTTGCCCTTCTTCCCAAACCTTTTCACCCTTTTTCCATGGTGAAACTCTAAGGAAGACATAGTCTCCCACTTAGAACTCTGCATTCTTGTGCTTCGGATCTGAATAACTTTTCTGTATACTCTGTGATGCGAGCATCCGAGCTCTAATCTTTTTAATGGACTCATTGGTTCTCTGAACTGCTTTAGGACCTAAGTATTTTCTCTCACCCATTTCATCCCAATTAATGGCTGATTTGGACTTCCTACCATACAAAATCTCATATGGAGCCACTCCAATGGTCACCTGATAGCTGTTGTTGCAGGTAAACTCTATCAAAGACAAATACTTACTCCAGGACCCTTCAAAGTCCAAAACGCATGTAGGAAGCATGTCTTATAGTATCTGAATCGTCATCTCAGACTAACCATCTGTCTGAGAATGATAAGATGTACTAAATTTCAACTGTGTATCCATAGCTTTTAAAAACTCAGAGGAAAAAATCTAATGATTATTTTGATAGAATAAGAGCCTTTAAATAGGGAAATACAGGGTATATGACATCTATCAATATTCTACAAAATATTCTAGACTATTCTAATCCCTAAGAATGAGGAATAAGATTGGCAAACTAGAACCAGTAGAAGTTAAAGCAACATTTGACAATTCATTATCACTACTATCTGAATCATCATCACTCCAAGTCACATTCAAACCTTTTTTATTCTTTTTCAGAGTATTAGCACATTTAGAGTGAATATGTCCAAAACCCTCACATTCCCTACATTGAATACATTTTTTAGAAACAAATGGTTTTGAAGAAGTATTCCATCTAGGAAATTTTGAAAAAATCTTTTTATTTTTATTGCTCACCTTTTTCATGAATTTTTGACAATTCCTAGTTAAGAAAATCGTTTTGTCTTCTTCTTCACTTTCAGAACATTCTTTTTCCAAATTCTTGAAAGCAAAACCTTTATTTTTATCCGTTGGTGGTTTTGGCTTGTCCTTTTGTTTGATTTGTTGATTCAATTCAAAAGTTCTCCAAGAATCCATCAATTCTTTAACCTTCATCTTGCAAAGTCTTTTGATTCTTCCATCGCCAAGAGCTTTGTATCAAACCTATCAGGAAGGACACACATAATTTTCCTAACCAACAAAGACTCATTAAATTTCTCTCCCAATGAAAAAAATTCATTGGTAATGTCATATAGTATTTCATAAAATCCAGAGAGAGTTTCTGATTCTAACATCCTAAGTTCATCAAATTTAGTTTGAAGCATTGTAAACTGAGTTCGCTTTACATCAGTAGATCCTTCAAACTGAGTTTGAAGAATTAGCCAAGCTTTTCTTTTACTGAATCACATGAAGAAATTAGTGTGATAAAACTTTCACCAATACCATTAAAAATAACATGTAAGGCCTTATTATTATATCCAGGAAACATCTCGTCCTCAGTGGACCATTCAAGTTCAGATGTTTCCTTGGTATTACCTTCATTATCTTTTTCGACCACTGGAGACAAACCTGATAAAATAGATCTCCACGCTCTTTCATCTTGAGACTTGATGAAATACCTCATCCTCACTTTCCAACAAGGATAGTTAGAGTCATTGAGTAGGGGTGGTCGGGTTATAGAACTTTCTTCCGCGAAAAACGACACATCACACGAACCAGATTAAATGAAAAAATTATCACAAGATCTCACTAAACGTTTAGTGACCCAGTCTGATACTAATGAAATTTTATAATTTATGATTACCAACTTTTTATTTAACTAACCAAATTAATTCAATGTGGAACAACACAAGTTGGTACAACAAACTAGTATTCTGTAGCTACAGATCAAGTTCATGTCACTACATAATATCAAACCAATGTGATAAAATAGAAATGGCTGAATAATAAAATGACACACAATTTTTTTTTTACATGGTGTCAATATCCTTTTAGATATTACTGGTCCATGGGGCCACTCCTAGAGAAAAGATTCATTAGTCAAATTTCATAAGTACAAAGTAATTGACTTAAACAAAACTAAGACTCCCTCTAATGGTTTTGCCGCAAGCTTGATGTCTCTTTGCTGAATGAATCTCCTTAAGACACCAAGGTTTGAACTCCCTTCAAATTGCTTGATGAATGCTTGCTTCCTCCCAATGCAAAACTTTGATGAACCCTCTCTCGAAGGTTGTTCTTCACGTTTTTCTCTTTGAGATTTTCCTTAAAACATAAGCAATCACAAAGACACACAAAATAACAAAGGAATAGTAGAACAACTATCCTTTACAAAAGAAAAACACTCTTCTAAAAGTATAAGAAATTAAGTCGAAGAAGAGGTGTCCTAGGGATGGTGCTTTGGTTCATATTTATACACAAAATACTTACCCAAAGTCAGCTTTACACATTTCTAGACGTACAACACACACAAGGAAAGTTTCCAAAATAAACTTTCAATCACAATTAATGCAGCAAAAATCGTAGGAAAAGACAGAGATTTTGTAGATGCAAAATTGTACGAATCTGGACTTGTTCATGGTCAAGTTCATCCTTTGACTAACTTTGAGTAGTTACCCATTCTTGGCTGTTTGCGAGCTATCTAAAGATATTGAGAAGTTACCCGGTCTTGGCTATCTAAAGATACAATCGGGTAACAAGAGAATTAGTTAATTTTGGAAAGAAAAAAAATCCTAAAAAGATATGAGAAAAAGGATACTTTATTCGTACCAAAAATACAAACCTAATAAAGAAGAAATATCATAAATTAAACGCAATAAAATCAAGGATATTTTTCTTTATATAAACGAAAATAAACACAATAAATCAAATATATTTGTCAAATCTTAAATTGCAAAATATGGATTTTACAGAGATTACCAATTTCCCCCAGCAGGCAATAAAATCCCATGCCCTATGGCATGATAATCACATATTCTGTATAATATATCTATGTCTTTACAAGATACGAAGAAATACGTAGTACCAGAACCAATCAACATAGTATAAAAGATCGAGAACTAGAAAGTTGACCTATCACTTTTGAGGTACTAGCCTCAACCTCTGACTGCATCAAGGCGGACACTTGAGCTAGAGTCAGGCTATCCGCCTTCTTTGGTTCTTCCCTCTTTGACCTCGGGCAATCCTTCTTGAAGTGCCAAACTATTCAACACAGAAATCATGCCTTTGCTCGATATTTTCCCAGATGGCGTCTCCTGCATCTGGCACATTCTAGATAAGTTCTCCAAATCTCATTGTTGCCCTGGTGGCCCATCTGAACACCTTGAGCCCTCCTGTCTAGGCCTGAAACTATAATAGTATCTAGGGTCTTTCTTTTCTGGTCACTTGGGTCTCTGCCCCTACCTGAACCTGCAAATGGAGGTACCATTGTCTGAGTTTCGTGCCCTACGACTCTCTCCCTCCATATCTCATGTCCTGCGCCCTCAATAGCAAGGCCCCTTCCTACCACCTAGGCATAGGTAGAGATCTCATGTACTAGGGTGATCTTGACGCCGCAGGCTATCTCAAAATTTCGTCCTTGAACAAATCGCTCCTTCCGACCTGCATCTGTTGGTACCCATTCAAAAGAGAATTTGGCCAACCCATAAAATTTATTGACCTACTATGTCCTTGTCATACTACCCTAAACCATGTTCATAAACTCATTTGTCTTCACAGTCCTAACTGCGTCACATTAATACCTTTCATTGACCAATTGTCTGAATTCTTTACAGCCCATAATAACAGGATTTCAGGTCTGGGATACCACTTCCCACCATGTTCGGGCATCTTCCCATAACATATACATGGCACAGACCACTCTATCATTGCTTACCACCCTGATGAAGTCAAGGATGGAGCTAGTCATGCCCATCCACTGCTCTGCTCTGAATGGATCTAGGCCTCCCTTAAAAGATGGAGGATAATGCTGAAATTTTTTCTCATATAGTAGTTCCCATTTGTTCTCAACCCCAGGTTGAGCCAAAACTGGTGCCACTACTAGAAAAAAAAACGTACCAACGCTCCTTGGCAGAACATGTTGTCTCAACCACTTGATTTCTTCCTCTTGCCTCTACAATCTTGCTTGCATGTCAGTTGACATCTTCTGCCAATTCCAAGGGGCAGGCGAAGGGTTCTGGACTTGATTATCATTTCCGGCCTCGATATAAACATCGCTTGGTCCAACTGACTGCCTTGGGTACATAACCTCCGAGTTCATCTTCAATCAATGACTTGACCTATTAGGCATGACAATCATATATCCAGAAGCCACCACGGGCAAATCCAAACAACACAACATCCACATACAACAATAATGCCAAAACACATCTCTATAACATTCATGCATCAATTAATAGGCCCTACTCCTAATATATATATATCATGCTCTCTATTCTAGCATGCAAATAAGGCATATATATTTCAGTTAATCACTTAAGCACATACCAACAAAATTGGTTACTGAATGTTGAGTCGAGCTTATATTTAGCGACGAGTGTACACGCTCAGCAGTCTTTAGGAATCCTTAAACTTAGTCCGCTCTGTTACCAAGTTGTAACGCCCTACTAATCCAGGATCGTAACACTGTGTGTTTTAAAATAGTGCTTAACTCGCTAAATGAGTAATTTGAACTTAAAATGTGTAATTAAAGCTAACTGTAACCATTTCATTAAAAAGGAATAACTATGTACACGGGATCGCAAAAAGAGTTTATAAACTAATACATATACAAAATAAATACAGAAGGCCGACCTAGGCAGCAAAATTAGGGTTCAACAATAGTTCCAGCAAGTAATCTCGGCCGTGGTGGTCGAGCAGGCTGCATATGTACACAACACCCCCGAAGCCCTCCAACTCATGGCTGGTCAAGCTTTTCTTTGCCCTAACCTGCACCATAGAGCACTCGTGAGCCTAGGCCCAGCAAGAAAAATGTAATGACCCAACTATTTCTAAGACCTTGGACCATTAAAACTACTAAACATAGCTACTATTTTTGAGAAAACATACATAAGAAAATAATCATAACTTTATTAAAACCCCAAAATAAATATTGTGCAAGTTACAAAATAAAATGTAAAATATGGTATGGATACCCATTGTTTAATAAAACATAAAACATAACTTTAATTACTAATAGCGAAATTACATCAAAACATAATTCAAAAGACATAAAATAAATAACATCGTCCTCGATCAACACGCAGTCCATTGAATCCATTCATCCTTAACACACAAGCCAAGTTGCCAAGAATCCTTCTACCTTCCACATTTATTTTCCTACATCATACTAAAATAAAGGAGTGAGCCTAATGCCCAGCAAGGAAAATCTATTATAACAGAAATCATAAGCATAAGATTATATCATAAACATATACTATAAAATATATGACTATAAAAACATATATCATATAGGACTACAATGGCCATCATAACTTCATGGGGCTTGTTAGCTAAGCAAGTCATATGCCCATAAATTTATGGGGCTTGCTAGCTAAGCAAGTCATATGCCCATAAATTCTTGGGGCTTGCTAGCTAGACAAGTCATATGCCCAAGGATGATAAAACATATTCTTGGGGCTTGTTATCTAAACAAGTCATATGCCCAAGGAATATACAACATATAACATAACATATATCACATCATAGCATAAAACATATCATAACATAAACATATAAACACATATATCTAGCCTATTTTCCTTACCAAAAGTCAGGATATTTGGGAACAAGAACGGGATTAGAACACTCCAATAAACCAACAGTAAAATGGTGAGAATCTAAAGAAAAAGAGATCTAAAGAACACTAAACCATCCAAGAAGAAACTTACCAAGAAGAACCTTAAGTTTCAAGAATTGTAATGACCCAAATTCACTAATAAGGCTTAAGGGCCTTGATTAGCGTGCCTGGAGGGCATAATGGGAAGTATGCGTGAATTCAATGATTAAGATGCATGACTATGTGTATTATGATATGTGATAATTTTAGCCCGTTGAGGGCATAAGTGTGATAATTATGTGATGTAATTTGTACCACGTGGGTGTGGTGATATCAATGCGATGCACGTGCCGAGACGGTCCTAGAGAGCTAGATAACTCAGAAGTCACAAAAGGGATTTTATACCCGGCTCGGGAGGAGTCTAGGGGTATTTTGGGGATTTTGTAAGTTAGCTCTTGTGAGATAATGGTAACTGGTAATTTGGTAACTTGTGTAACTGCTAGTAACCATAGAGAGTAACAAGATTGGTTAAAAGAAGTGGTAGAATTGTAAGGAAGTAGGAATGACAAGAAGGGCCTTGAGGTTTAGTTGGAATGGGAGTCAGATGGAAGGGTAAAATGGTCATTAGACAAGGATTAGGATTACTTCAGCTGTAGGAAAAGGGAATACATATTATACTTTGTTATATTTTGGTTTATGCTAAATTTGAAAGAAAGGGCTAGAAAGAAAAGGGAAATGAAGAAGGGGCTGAACTTGGGACCTAGGAGGAGACTCAAAGGGAGTTTGAGGCAATCAAAAACCAGGTTTAAGCTAGGATTTCTCAAAGGTAAGAATTGTGCTCTGTTTAAGTTGAATTTAAGTCTGAATTTTCAGAGATTAAGTGAGAAAACTTAAAGGGAATATGGCTGGTTTTACTTTGAAATTCAATTAGGGTAATCAAGAGCAAAGAGGTTGGGAGCTGGAATTGGGAGGATTTCAAGCTGAGTTTGATTGAGGTAAGAATCTTTAGCATGTTTAATTTCGTAATTGGTGTGGCTTAAGACTTTTGAAGCATGATTTGTAGTTTTGGAAGCCATGGTTAAAGTTTTAGGAATTTGAAACTCAAGATAGGATTTTGGGGTGTGTTTGTGTGATTGGGGTTGTTTGTGATGTTTATAGGTTGTTAAAAGGGGTTCATTTGGGGTTCTGAATTGATTTTGAGGCTTAGGTATAAGTTTGGGGTGATTTGGAGTGTTATGGGTTCGGGAAAACGCAGGGGAAAAACCCAGAATTCTGGGCTCGCGAAGGAGCGCCGCGGCGCAAGTCTGTTTCTGGGCGGTGCGTGTGCTCTCTGTCTTGCTGGGCGCCGCGGCCCTATAGGGCAGCGCCGCGGCGCTAGGCCATTTTCAGAATGTGATATTTTGCAATTTTTTGCCTTCGCTCCGGGGATTCGAGGGATGTCTTTGGTGCATTGTTTTATGGATTTGGGGCATTCAGAGAGTGTAGGATTGGTTCCGGGAAGTAGATTTGGATTGGTTAGTGATAAAGGATGTTTCGTTTGTGTTGTGACTAGGTCTTTGGTGAGGCTCGGGATAGAGGACCGGGCTCGCGACGTTGGGGCATCGGAAGCTCGGGATACAGGTAAGAAAGCTGCACCTGAGTATGTGGTTAGGTTGGGACTAAGTGTTCCCTATGTTTGTATGCATTGTTATGTGAATGTGATTAACCATGTGGACACGGTGGGACTAAGAGCTCCCTACATTTGTATATCATGTCGTGAGATGGTGTTATTATGCCATGGGACATGCGATTACCGGCCTAAGGGTGTCAGAATCAATATTTGCGCACTGGGGCGCGGCTCGGCCACTGGTAGCTGTGGCAGCTTATTTATCACTGAGCTCGGTTAAGCTGGCCGGAGTCAGTGAGTATTACACTGGGGGCGGCCCTAATGAGGCGAAGACAGTGTGTTAAATAGAGGGTGCGACTAAGGGCGCCAACCCTGAATGTTATTTGATGGATATGACAATCTATTGATTATGAATGTGAATATTGTGTTATGAATATAGTTGGTTGATTGTTTGGATGACAAACTGTTATTACTGATTGGATAAATGTTATGAAATATTGAATTCTGGGTTGAGCATTGTGAAATATTTGATTAGTGTTGCTGATCTTGCTATGTTATTATGCTTTCTTGCTGGGCCTTGGCTCACGGGTGCTACGTGGTGCAGGTAAAGGCAAGGGTAGGCTAAATCAACCATGAGTTAGAGAGCTCTGGGGGCGAGGTGTACATCGTCAGCTGCTCGGCCGCCACGGTCGAGAAATTAAACAGGAACGGAAACCTAAAATGTATATTTTTCCATTAGAGTGGCTTGAACTATTTGTAACTTCTAGAATTTGTTGTAACTAAGACATCTTAACCCTGTTTTGAGTCTCCATGTATTAAACCGTCATTTTTAATGAAAATAGCTTGTTTGTGACCAAAATCTTTTTATTCTTACTCTGATAATGGTATAGAGTTTACACTTTGTCTGAATGACTTGATTAGCAAGTTTTGCACTATTTTAAACACACAGTGTAACGGTCTTGGTTATCAAGGGCGTTACAAGAACTTACATACCTAATCAAGAATCATAAACAAGATTTAGGTTTTGAATAAAAGAAAACTAAAGAAAACTATAGAATCATATAGAACTGAACTTAGGAATAGGAATACCTTGAATGATCTTATGGATTGATCTAAACCTCAATATCGAAATCACAGTTTATCTCACTTCCCAAGTGTTTAGAAAAGCTTAGAATGAAAAAGCTTTTATCCCAAAACCCAAGTGTATCTCTATATAGTAACACTAGCACCATGGAGGCTCTGATCAAATGCTTGAAGAATGAAGAAAAAGGCTGAGTACTAACCCCTTTCAATTTGAATAAATAAATGAATATAAAATGAAAAAGATTTGAATTTTCGTTCAATTGATGCCCAGAACTCAGTCAAAATCGTTCAAAGGTAGGTCTAAGTGGTTAAGGCTATTTTTAAAATTCAAAAACCAAACTTAAAAAAATACACACTTGGAGAAAATATATCGACCCCCATAGGCGATATATCGCCTCCCCCTATATTTCTAAGCCCTGTTCGAATGTTCGTGCAAAGTCGACGTGTTTTCCGTATCTTCCGTAGGAGATATATCGGACCCTATGCTGCGTTATATCGGCATACGTTGATATATCAAACACGTATTTGCACGTTTTTAGCATAATATGAATTGGATAAATAGCTTTGACTGAGTCATAATTCGATCCTAACAATTTCTGGAAGATTCTAGAGCTTCTAGATCTTTCTTTTATTAAAACTATCAATCAAAAATACTTTATTCCTTAATAATCATGATTATGACAATTGTCATGCTCTTAATGGTTCTATCTAAACCTTAGGCTATAATAAAGAATATATCTGAGACCAGCAATATTAATCAAACCTTATGTTATAATTAATATTCTTAAACTATAGGTTAAACTTATAAGATCAATAACTGTTGCTATGAGCTCCCAACTACGTCCCGACTTGAACAAAAATCCACGGTAACTAACATACTACTAACTAATACTAACTACTACTACTACTACTACTACTACTACTACTACTACTACTACTACTACTACTACTACTACTACTATCTAGCAAGCTAAGTAGATATTCTGGGACACTAAAAAATATTCTGGGACACTACAAAAAGCTAAGTAATCCAAATATTCAAAAGCAACAAACACATGCTTCATAGATATCAGATACATTCATTCCAGACATATAACCTGTAAACACATTTCGCAGATAACGAGAACATGTATTCTAAATCATATAATCAGCTACACAATCAAGAAAATCAGTCCTGGCGAACAACCCAACCGAGGGAGGTGCATACTCAGGCACTTAACTCTCGGCTCATGTCGGGCAAGTAGAGACCACAGCCTCACATTGAACTTGCCCTTCAACCTGCGTTCCACACGCTTTGATGAGCGACCCAACCGAGTGACATGCTTAGTCAAGCATTCAGCTCGCAGTTCTTGTCATGTGAGTAGGGACAACACCCTCATACTGAACTCACCTTCACGACCTGTATTCCACATGCTTTTCCTACGACCCAACCGAGTGAGATGCGTACTGGGGCATTCAGCTCTGGTTCATGCCCGACGAGTAGGGACAACATCCTCATACTGGACTCGCCTTCACAGCTTGCGTTCCGTACACTTTGTCGAGTGGCCCAACGCTCAATGCGATAGCCAAAAATCAGTTAGACCATATATATTCACATATGATTCAAAGCTAATAAGCATACAAACCAATAGCTCTATGTGTGTATACCAATTTTCTTACTGTAGCTCTTCATAATTTTACTTAGTTAGATAGTAGTAGCTTATGCTGTAGTATTTTAGTTTTCGTGGTTATTGGTTCAAGCCGGGAATTATTTGGAAACTCATGGAGATAGTTATGGATTTAATATGTTTAACCTATAGTTTAGAAATATTGATTTTAACATAAGGTTTAATTATTGAAGCTGGTCCTAGAAATATTATTTATTATAACCTAAGGTTTAGATAGAATAATTCAGAATGTGACATTTTTCACATGTATGTTTATTAAGGATTTAATGATTTTAGATGAATAAAATAATCAAGGATAAACCTAGGAAGTTTAGAACCTTCCCTCAGATGTTAGGATCTCCTATTACTCAGTCAAAGTTGTTTTAACAACTTCAAGTGTGCTTTAAATGTGCAAAAACATGGGTTAATTTATCAGCGTAAGTTGATATATCTCAGCTATAAGGGTTGATATATCGCATATGTTGATACAGAAAACACGTTGACTTCGCATGAATGAAACCACAAAGCCTCTGGAAAATGGGGCAGGCAATATATCTTCTATAGGGAGCGATATATCGGCTCCATCAACCTATTTTGAAAATTTGTGGAATCCAAAGCTAGACACTGCCCTCAACAACTTGGACTTGCTCTTGAACGATTTTGACCGAGTTCTGGGCATATGTTGAGCAGAAAATTCTATTTTATTCATTTATTTATTCTTTTAATGGGAGTTAGTTTCACTCCTTGCATCTTCTTTCAAACACTTCTCAGAACCTCCAAGCTGCCAATATCATTCTACAGAGAAACACTAGGGTTTTGGGGTTAAAATATTTCAAATCTAAGCTTTTCTAAACACTTGGGAAGTAAGCTAGAGTGTGATTTCAATATTGAGGTATAGATCGAAGTTCTAAGCTACTAAGGTACCCTTTATCCTTAGGTTCATTGTTATTCCTCGTATTCTTTTCTTTTACTTAAAATCCTAACTTGTTATAATGGCTTTTGGTTAGGTGCTTGATTTTTTTGAAACTTAAGGTTTTCGGTAAGTTCTTATCTTGATGGTTTAGATCTTCTTTTAATCTTCTTTTCTTTAGGAAACGTATGGTTTTACTGTTTGGTTTTAGGAGTTTCCAATCACGCACTTGTCTCCAATACTCCGATTTTTTGTAAGGAAAACAAGTTAGATTTATGTGCTATGTGCTTTGTGTATGTATGTTGTTTTTATGTCTTTTAGTCGTTTGGGAAATATGGTTGCTTAGATAGAAAATCCCTACATTTTTATCATTATCATAGACTATAGTTGTGTCTAAACCTACCTCTAAATAGTAGTAAGAGGACTATAGCAGTTTCTATCACATACTACAGTAATGAGTTAATGGCCATTAATATTATAGTCCATTTTAATGTTTTATGTAATGGTTTAGTAGTTTTTCCTTACTCGGCATTAGGCTCATTCATTTTTATTTAGATTGTGCAGGTAAATGAACATGGAAGGCGGGACAGATCTTATGTAGCTTTGGCATGTGTATTGGGTGAGGACTAAAGGAGTGGACCGATATGATCGATTGAGGATGACGTTGACATTTGAGTCTTTTTATTATGTATTTATGATTTTCGCATTTAGTATTTGAACATTTAAAATAAATGTTAAATGTCCTTATGATTTTATGTATAAAGAATGAGATCCCGTATTTTTGGATTTTCTATATAATGTTTTATTATTTTATGTATGTATCCAAAGATAGTAGTTATTGTCTTAGTAGTTTTAAAGGTCCAAGGTCATTAAGTTAGTTGGGTCTTTACACTTACCTCAGGTCCTAAGCAAAGAGGCGAGGCGACACAGAGAATGATCCTTTCCCCCCGAGCCTAGCAATGAACCTAGTCACATTCATAAACGGTATCCCCGTTAAGATCCAAATCCAATTATTAAATTCAGGGCCAATCCCAAGCTCTCGAGACATCCAATTCCACCAAATGGGGTGATGGAATTGTCCCCTGAGCCCCTAAGTTCTTCCCATGCCCTAAATGTGAGTCATGCAGAAATGGGCATAGGGCAGCGGGTGCCCAAACCAAGGGTAGGGGCACCTCAACTGGGGAGAGCCCTCACAAGCCTTCCCCTGCATAGCACAAGGGCACCCAGTCCAAGGGCAGGGGTGCCTGAACTAGGCAGAGGCACCCTAAGCACTCCCCCGCAACCACAGCAATACATTTTAATCAGCATATAAATACCAAAAGTTTACCCAAAAACACATCAAAACCTAGAACCACCATTTGAGTTCCAAGAACTCAACTTCAAAAACTTAGGGTTCTAGACCCATTTTTTCTTTGCTCAATCTGAGGATTACACAGTCCTAGCATGAATTTCAGCTACAACAAGACTTCCTAAACAATAACTAAGAAGATTTTAACATCAAATCTCCCAAATAAACATCTTAGAACTTAGAAATCATAAAAGTCACTTCACCACTCAACCTTGATCAAGAACAAGAGATGAACATGAAGAAAAACTTACCCCTCCAATCAATTTTGAATCCCAGGTGTGTAGTGCAAATCTAGGTAGCTATAATCTCATTCTGAATACTTGTATCCTCTTTCCAATCCTCCACCTATTCAACACTTGAATCAAACTTGGAAAACTTCAAGCATATGAGCTTCAAGAAAGTTCCCAAAGAGAGAAAGAGAGAGAGATGAGTTACATGAATGAAACAAACCCTTCAACCAAGGTTTCATTCCCACTAGTCATGTGGTCAAAAGACCATAATACCCCTACCATAAACCATCTCTGAAATTAAGCCCAGGGGCAAAACAGTCTATTTGCCTTAATTTTCCATTAACCTCAAATTACAACAAAATCTTCTAACTAAACACATAAAACCTAAATAATCACCAAATTAGTTACCAGTTTAATTCCCGTTACTCAAAAAATCCCGGTAATTTACGAATTTACCAAAATACCCCTAAGCTCACCCCGACCTGGGTATTTGACTCCGTTGTCACTTTTCTGCTAAATTGCTTGCTAGATCACCTCGTGCCAAATATCACAAATATATCCACATGATAATGTGGTCTCAATCATAAAGCACATATAATTACAAAAATACCCTCCGTGGGTCAAAGTTATGAAAATACCATTCTAATAAGAAATGGGACCAAAAGCATATTTATATACACTTAAACATGCATCAACATTCATATGATAATATAACTCATATAATTCATATATTCATATATGTGTAACCACAAAATACACATAACATCCATTTATGCCTTCCTGGCTCACTAATCGAGGCAGTAAGCCTAATTAGCAAACTTGGGACGTTACCAGTGCATCCATGCATCAAGGCTCTCTAGCCAAGATATGCACATTGTTCGTAGGTTCTCATTATGACAAGGCAAATCCCGAAACCGATGCTCACACAGACATTCAAATGCCAAGGTAGCATGTGTGGCTGAGAGCCAACACTATGCTGACATGGCAACTCCTCTCGTCATACTCCATTCGACATTATCCGAATAGATCCCGTCACGTTCCAACGAATCCCATACATCCATGGTCCAATCCTTGAGGCACCATACCTTCACTCATGTTGGCAGGCCATCAAGACAAATTGCTAGACTAGTAACACACACTGGACCCCTGCTCTTCTCAAGCATAGTGCACCCTCCAATGCCTGTATTCTTAAAAGCCCCACTAATGACTTCCCATGAAATCTCATGTCAAGACTCATGTCCATGGTGCACCACAATATCTCTCAAAGGTTTGGGTAACGTTCCATGCAAGCTACATACCAGAAAACCAAGGGAACCGTACCGAAATATCTGGCAGCACACTTCAACGCACTACTGGGGCGACCCAGTAATGTACTCATGGAGACATTAACTCCCCTCGTGGTACTCATGTGCGTGCCCTAATAGCCATCCTAACTAGTAGTATCTCACTTAGCGCACCTACGCTAGGGGGTGGTGGAGAGCTGACACCAGGTGCTCCCCCTACAAAGAGCCTTCTGAGCTTTTAGCCTTCGACAAGGATCATATATGATTTTTTCTTAGGAGTCATATTTGTTGGGAATATATGTCTTTCAACTTTATAAATCAACAGTTTATGTGAGCCTTGAAAAATGGCAAGAGAAGCCATGCAAGAGACGAGTGTCTAAGAGGTGCTTAAAGATGGAAGGAGGAGCCTCAGGGCCAAGTCCACTCCCACCAGGACCCCTAGGGGAAAGCTCAAGGGGCGACTTTGGGGCGACCAGGGGGAAACCTGGGGTGGGGGGAAACTTGGGGGGTGAGCTGAAGGCCCCCCAGAAGCCCAATCACCACTTTGACCCTATTAAAAGCTTCCTAGAGGCTCAAAGGGTTATTCAGAGGACCTCAACAACCTTGGGGTACATGCTTAGGACCACCATTGATTTTGTGAGTAAATAAGCCCAATATGTCCAACACCCTGAAGGCATAGTCTCTCCTCAGATTCAAGCTATGAAATCCTTACACTCAATCTCTCAAGGGCTCATCAAGATATATACAAAGTAGGGGTACGAAAAAGGTCTGAGTAGTATGGAGTACGAACCAAACACGACCGTCAGAGGAGTGGCGACCATACTATGTACTATGAATAGGACTACATCTTCCCACTCCTCCGACCATAATGAGGCCTGACAGGCTTGAAGCCTGACACCTCCACCAAATATGATTCTCTAAAGTGCCTTGTAGTACTACTATTTCTTGGTCTCCATGAGATCGTTCTTGTACAAAGAGCCATTAGATCTCCCTATAAAGGGACCTCCTCTGATCTTTAAGGGGGATTGGAAAATAGTTGTAACACCAGACTATTCAAAAAGAAATATACAAGCTTTCTTCCATTGTTATCTCTAAGTTCATAAGTTTCTTGTTAAGTCTTTGAGTTTTCCATCCTTAATTCATTGATGAGTTCTTACCGTCAACAGTTTAGCGTTGTCTACGGGATGAACTCGTATCATGCCATTATTCTTCCATCAATTCCAACAAGGAAAAATGCCAAGGCATTCAAGGTGCCTACGTGAATCACAAGATGTTGAAATCCATCTGGATGGAGACCAACTAAGAGCCTTCAGGAAATACCCTCCACCGCCGAAGAATGGAAGCATGCTGGAGGAGCATCCAGCCCATGGAGAAGAGAAGGATGCATCATCTCCAGCTATCCAAAGTAACAGAGGCCATCAGGAACCATTAGTCCCCTCGTAGGTGGCATGGGTATGCACCCTCTCCTCGACCTCTGACTGCATCGTTCTTTGGCCACCGGGATCTAGGCCTCTCTACGCACATGTTGGGCAAGAGTCCCCGGATACGCTCTGTGAGTTCCAGCTCAAGATCTCGCTTCTATGAGGAAGGGATATGTGAGTTACACAAAAAGAACAAAAGGTTGGAGATCACACTGTAAAACATGAAGGAAGTGCTGAATGGCCTACTGCAAAGAAAATCGAGCAAGCCCTTTCCCAAGCACAAGGAGAAGGAGTGTGGGAGAGGAGAAATCACCGTCCCAGTAGATGACGGGAGGAATCAAATTTCCACTAGAAACACTCCCCGAAAGAAGCGCCATGAGAGCCCAGGGCCAACGAAGCCCCCCGAGAACAAAGGTAGAGGGACAATGCTGGTCATTGAAATGAAGCCGAGGTCACCATTAATGAGACTCCCCCAACCTAAGGAAGAAGCTCAATAGAAGGTCAAACGTAAGGACAACGACCCCTATGGCCCCTCCGGAGGACTAGGGGAAAGGAAAGGCCAAACCAGCGAATTTGAGGGAGTCTTTGAATAAAAGGAGATAAGAGCTAGACACTGAGATGGAGCCTTTGAAGCAAAATAGTCACCACTTCACCTTTCATAAGGGAGATTCAGGTTAAAAGACTCCCCACCAACTTCAAAGAGCCTCACATGACCTCTATGAGGGCATTACGGACCCCAAGTACCATCTTGATCCCTTCAATGACTTTATGATATTGAGGGGGATCAATAGCAGAGCAAGGTGTCATTGCTTTGCTGTCATGCTGAAAAGGGCAACATACAAATGGTTTAAGAGGATTAGGCCAGGAACCATCAGGTCATGGCAATAGTTTTCTGACGAATTTCTCCAATAACATCATGCAGTATGCGATTACACCATGCCAGACACCAGTCTTGCTAACGTAAAGCAGGGCGAAGGCGAAAGGTTCAAAAATTATATTCATAGATGCAACATGGAAGTGGATAAGGTGGAAAGCTTGACTCGAGGGGAACTAAAAATGGCTATCACCGCCGGAGTATGCCCCGACAGTAAGCTATGTGACAGTATTCTCAAAAGAGAGGTCACTGACTTAGACAACTTCTACGAAAGAGCACAAAAATACATCCGTGTCGAGGATGGCCACGAGAACCTTAGGGCTGGAAAAAGTGAACCTATTTCCAAGACCTCAGCCCATGAAGGCTCAAATGCTGCAAAAAAGAAGATAGTGTATGAAGGGCCAACAGATGACCACCAGGGAAAACACAAACGCGGAGGTGACCCCAGGCAAACAACATACACCTTATATACAGACCTAATAGACACCAGGGAGCATATCTTCCTCACAAATGAAAGACAGGTCCCCTTCAAGAGACCCTCGCCGATGAGAAAAGATCGAACCAAAAGGCACCCCAGTAAGTAATGTCAATACCACAAGGATATTGGCCAGAGTGTACCAATTTAAAAGTGGAAATCGAGGAACTCATACGCAAGGGGCACCTGGGAAGATATGTCAAAAGGGAAAACATAAGACCAGAGGATGGGCTGAACTCACCACGAGCTTGAGAAAGAGCCCTGAAAATACAACGAGAAGTAAGAACAATCTTCGGAAGTCTAGGATTTGGAGGAGAGTCAAGGAAGGGATGAGATAGGTATGCTAGGGAAGCTAAATAAAGTCCACCCCCATGAATCATGAGCCTGGAGCAGCGATCCCCGAAGAGTTTTACGGGGGAAAATGATTCGATCACTTTCACGAAGGAGGATACACGAGGGGTGCATTTCCCCCACAATGACCCTCTGGTGCTGACCCTCCAACTGGCCAATATGAGGGTACATCGAGTCCTCATGCACAATGGAAGCTACGTGGACATCTTGTATCACCTTGCCTTGGAGAAGATGGGCTTCGGCATCAGGAACTTGAAAACTTGCCATACCTCCTTATATGGATTCACTGGGGACTCAATAAAACCCTTTGGAATGATCAAATTGGCCCTCACCATGAGACAACAACCCAGACAAACCACTATCATGGAAAACTTCGTCGTAGTAGTAGATTGCGCTTCAGCTTTCAATGCGGTATTAGAAAGGCTATACTTAAGAGAATTTAAAGAGATAACCTGAATATATTACTTAGCTGTCAAATTCTCAACTCCAGGGGAGTAACAAGCATGAAAGGGGAACATAAAGAAGCGAGGGAGTGTTATAACACCTCCCTTTGCACGGTTGTAAAGCCACAAGAACCCATGATGATGGTAATACATGGAGGCACAAACCTACAGGAGCTAGACCCCCGAGTCATAGAGGAGCCTAGGGGCCATTGTATGGAGGAGTTGGAAGAGATTGTTGTGAGGGAGGAACCATTGAGAAAGTTGAAGGTGGGAAAAAACCTTCAAGGTGACATAAAAGAGAAGTTAGTAAAATATCTGAAGGAGAACCTTGATGTATTCGCTTGGAGTCATGAAGACATGGTTGGGAAAAACCCTTCCATCATGTGCCATCACCAAAATATAGACCCCAAGGCAAGACCTATGAGGAAGAAGAGGCGAGCCTCAACCCAAAGAGATATGCAGCCTTGAAGGAGGAAGTAGAAAAATTGAAGACAAATGGATTCATCGGTGAAGCGTTCTACCCTGTATGGGTATCAAACTTCGTGCTAGTCTCGAAGCCAAGTGGAAAGTGGAGGACTTGTGTGGACTTCACTAACCTCAATAATGCATGCCCCAAGGATAGCTTCCCGCTTCCAAGGATAGATCAATTGGTGGATGCAACAGCCGAGTAAGAGTTACTTAGCTTCATGGACACTTGTTCTATACACAACTAGATACCCATGAACCGAAATGACGAGGAGCATAATTAATTTATAATGGATAAATGGCTCTATTGCTATAGAGTTATGCCCTTTGGGCTGAAGAATGCAGGTGCCACCTACCAGAGATTGGTGAACAGGATGTTCGCTAATAAGATAGGAAGGAATATGGTGGTATACGTAGATGATATGTTGGTGAAGACCAAGAAGGCCGAAAAACTCAACTGGGACCTAAGTGAGATGTTCGACACACTCCAAAGATACAGAATGAAGTTAAACCCACTCAAATGCCCTTTCAAAGTCTCTTCAGGAAAGCTTTTGGGTTTTATGGTTAACTCCAGAGGCAATGAGGCCAACCCTGACAAAATTAAAGCCCTAGTAGAGATGAATCCATCCAAGAGAAAGAAGGAGGTGCAATGTCTAACGGAAAGGGTAGCATCTCTCAACATGTTCATTTTGAGGTCCACGGACAAGTGCCTGCTCTTCTTCAACATCCTAAAAGGGAGCAAAACGTTCGCTTGGGATGAAGAGTGCAAGGAGGCCTTTGTTAAGTTGAAGGAGCACCTCGGGAAGCCACCCTTGTTGGCTAAACCCAAAAAGGGGGAGAGGCTATACCTATACTTAGTAGTGTTCGAGCATGTCATAAGTGCTGCTTTGGTTAAAGGAGAGAAGAAGCACCAACAAACCGTATACTACATCAGCAAACACTTAGTAGACGCTGAAACCCGATACCCAGAAATAGTGATTGAGAAAGTTAAGGCCCTACTTCCTCACCCATGTGATTGAGGTACTCACTAATAACCCTTTGAGGTAGGTCTTGCACAAACCTAAAACCTCAGGAAGACTACTGAAATGGTCGATTGAGTTAAGTCAATTCGACATCACATATACCCGAAGGGCCTCCATCAATGGCCATGTACTTGCAAACTTCATAGTCAAGTTCACTTATCGACCAAATGAAGAAGGAGAGATAAAAGAAAGTGAATTAGTTCGTAAGGAAGAAGAAAAAAAGCTCAAGGAATGGAGCTTCCATGTAGATGGAGCATCCAACGAATGGGGCGCTGGGGCAGGTATCTTCATGGTTGGGATCGGGGGGCACAAGATGTCTTTTGTGTTAAGGTTTGGATTTGAGGCTTCAAAAAATGAGGCAGAGTACGAAGCACTTCTAGCTGGTTTGTGGTTGGCCAAGTAGCTAAAGGTAACACGTTTGTACATTTTTAACGACTCACAATTGGTAGGGTCTCAGGTGAAAGGTGAGTATCAGGCGAGGGGCCCCAAAATGGCTGCATACCTGGCAAGGGTAAAAGGCTATTTGGATCATTTGGAGGGGTCTACCATAGAGCAAATCCCAAGAGAGAAGAATACTAATGCCGATGCCCTAGCAAAGGTGGCCTCCACCAAGGATGGAGATACGCTTGAGTCTGTACCTTTGGAGTACTTATCCATGATGAGTATCGTTGAAGTAGAGGTTCACATGGTCAACACCTTCAGAGAGTCATTGGTCGACCCAATTATGAAATACCTGAAGGATGGCACATTACTGATAGACAAGAGAGAAGCTCGGAGGCTAGCATATAAAGTCGTTCGATACACCCAAGAAAAGTCTTGTACAGGAGAGGATTTTCTGTCCCACTCCTGTGATGTGTCAGTGAGGAGGATAAAATAAAAGTTATGTATGAAATACACGAAGGCGAGTACGGTAACCATGTGAGTGGGCAATCCATGACCAAGAAAGCCATGAGACAATGGTACTATTGGCCCTTTATGGAGAAGGATGCTAGTGACTTCGCAAGGAAGTGTGACAAATGCCAGAGACATGCAAACGACTCTTGACATTCCCCAAATGAGCTAATTAGCCTGACTAGCCCTTGGCCTTTTGGTATTTGGGGAATAGACCCGATTGGCGTCCTCCCTATAGGTAGTGGAGGAGCAGGGTACGTAGTTGTAGCGGTAGATTACTTCACCAAGTGGGTTGAAGCAGAACCTCTGGTCAAAATAACGGCCAAGCAGATCACCACCTTTGTCAACAAGCCCATCTTCTATAGATATGGAGTGCCCTACAAAATCATTTTTGACAACGGAACTTAGTTTGAGGGGGGAACGTTCGAGCAGTATTGTCAGGAGACAGGAATAAGGAGATGCTTCTCAGCTATGGTACATCTGCAAGCCAATGGTCAAGTGGAGGCCATTAACAAGGTTCTGAAGAAGAACCTAAAAAAAAAGTTAGAAAAACTGAAGGAAGCCTGGGTTGATGAGCTATCCAATGTGCTTTGGGCCTCGAGAACCATGCTGCGCTCGACTACAGGGGATACCCCTTTCGTCTTAGCATATGGATGCGAGGCTATCCTCTCGGTTGAGATGAAGATTAGTTATTTCAGGGTACAAGCATATAAGGACCAAGTCAACCATACAGTAATGGCTGAAAATTTATAACAGTTGGAAGAAAGAAGAGAAAGGGCACAACTGAGATTGGCAACATACCAACAACGAGCTGCGAGGTTCTGCAACTCTAGGGTGCGAGAAAGAGCATTCAGAGTAGGAGACTTAGAGTTAAGAAAAGTACTCCCCAACACGCAAGACCCAGGGGTAGGTGTGCTAGAGGTGAACTGGGAAGGACCCTACCAAGTCGCCTAGTTGAGATCGCCAAACAATTACAAACTAGCACACTTGGATGATACCGTAGTAGCCCGAGCTTGGACTACGAAACTTCTCAAGAAATACCACCAGCAAGACTTTCGCAACCAATGCAAAAATATCCATACTTAGTTTGTTTATGTTATGTTTATTTCAGTAGATAAAAATCAAAGAGGTTGCCCATATAACCTCATAGCAAATGCAATGTTGTTATACATACTTTTGTAATCTGCCTACTATAAATGAAAGTGTTTCCTATCTCGCATGCTATATTTCTTCTCTATGAAAGAATTTATATAATAACTAATGTCTTTGTTGAGCAAAATTATCAAAGTGATCAATGGAATGAATTTCACCAAGCACTTGGGGGGCAGGATAGGAGGCATATATCTATATATAAAAAGAGAAAGAAGAGAAATGTGGACAAGCTGTCTCTTTGATTCAAAAAGATTAGCTACCCTTATGAATACCAAGAGAATTAAGAAGCTTCACAAAGATAACCTCCTACAAAAGGATGACTCCCCCACAGAGGGTTAGGCTTTGGAAGGTATCCCCCCATAAGTATAGAACGACCACCAAGCCCTCTTGCCAAGAAGGGTCCTAAAAGAGAACCTTGCAAAAATAGTACTATACATAATGTCGAGAAGGAACCTTCTTGCAAAAAATAATAAGCGCACACAAAAAATTATATAAAAGGATGACAAATAAAAACCCCAAGAGGTTAACATGTCCTTATATAAACAGTGCACTTATGGGCACAATCCACATGCAACAAGAGGTCCTAAATGGAGTCTCAATAGAACAAAAAGGTGCTTCAAAGAAGCCCACATAAATAAAAAGACATAACAATGTTCAGTCACAAGATAAACATGAAACAAGGAAAGACTTGTCAAAGTTCCTCACAGAGAAAAAAAAAAAAAAAAAGGTGGCATTACAACTAAATTGAAGAAATAAAAGCATGTGGAATAAAATCTTGCAGAGATAATAAACCCGTTCTCGGACCGCCACGCCTAGGAGGAGACGAATTCCTGTGGGCAGCCCATTCAGCAACAAGCTGGACCATGTGTTCTCCAAATTGAGAGAAATCAAAGTTGGGATCAATATTCGATACTGTGAAAAGAAGATTCTCTATGGCCTCATCTTCAATCTTCATCTGAGCGGCCTCCAGTGAGCCAACCTTTGCTTCCAATGAAGCAATTATAGCCTTCAAGGAACTGACCTCCTTCTTTTGAGTTTGATAATTAACTTCATAAGAAGCTCTTTCTCCTCAACAATAGCAGAAAGCTTGGCTTCGGCATCGATTTTCTCACGAACTACCCCAACAAGTTCACCATCATGATCTCGAACTTGAAGTTCAAGCCTATCCATGTCTGCTTTGGCTCGAATGAGGTTACCCCTCGTAGCCTTGAGCTCCAACCTCAAACAAGATACTTCGGCCTCAGAAGGACCTAAGCGGTGAGCGGCAATGAAGCTCTTCATAGACAAAGAGGGTCAGTGGAAATAAAAAGAATCATATAAAGGAAAGGGGTAATCATAATACAAAAGGACAAGTATTAAAAGTCTCACCTGAGTAGCCGACCTCAAGAGAACCTCACTCAAGTCATCCTCTATCGAGTCCAACATGCCCCTCCACTCAGCCTCGGAAAATCCCTCTGCCTTGCGAGTAAATGTTTCCCCATGCTGAATAGCCAAAGAATGTATCCATGAGTGTGAATTGTTCCCTCAGCTGCCGACCTGGAGAAAGGCTCGGGACCACTAGCTGAGTTCGAAGGGAAGGGAGTAGATCTGAAATCCCTCTCCTCAATACAAAGGTGGACTCGGGAACGAAATTCGGCAGGGGGTGCCGGACTAGCTTCATCAGGTCGAGAAGGGCCAGGAAAGGGCCCTTGAGATGGGGAAAGAACAGAGAAGCACCTCTTTAATTGAGTAGGAGACAACGACTTCAGAAGTATAGCAGAAGACACGTTTCTATCAAAGGTTGATGCTGGAATACGAATAATACAAGATGATGAAGGACAAATGTTGTCCTTCGGGGTAACCTCATGGCTACCAATGTCGATCTCGCAGGTCTTCCCATTAGGAAGTGCTAGGCGAAAAGTAGGTTGGCTAGCTGGAAGTAGGGCATAATCATGAAGGTTATCCTTAGTAAAGAGAATCTTAGCCCGCTTGTCTGAGTCATGCAATTAAGCAATGTCCCTGATGCGTTTAATAGAATCCCCTCCAACTTTAAAGGAATTCCAAACACTTGAAACAAAAGAGAGGGAAGCAGGGTGAAGAATTGTACATAATAGGTTACCCAAGGGAGAAGAGAAATTCATAACCAATATAGTCACACAAAAAGAAATGTAGAAGTACCTAACATACAGAAACCTCTGTGGGTAGTAGAAATTCTCTCGGTGAAGAAGAAACTTTGCTTCCAACTACCTAGGTTGGAAATGGACCCAACCACGAAATCCTTCTCCTTGAAGGCTTTCCCAAGATAATAAAAACCAAGACTACTACGAACCTTCTTGAGATTGCACATGTAGTGTACCTCTTGAGGCAAGGGAACTCATGCAATTTGTTTTTAGTACAACATGAACATGGAGCATAAAGTGATCTAGGCGTTAAGAGCCAATTGAAAAGGAGCAATGCCAAAGTAGCTTAACACGTCAACGAAAAAAGCATGCAATGGAAGAGTTCCCCCAAACCTGAGGATATACTTGCTAAAAGCCACTGTCTCAAGAGGAGGGGTATGGGCATGACATCGTTCAGTACGGGGGACGCAGTGAATAGGTGGCTTGAGCTTATACTTTTGCACCATGTCAGCTAGACTCAGCTCATCCATCTCAGAGATGATGGAGGCATCAACACAGGCAGAAGCGGGCTGGTGGACAGAAGAGGCTGCTTTCTTCTACTTTTTAGACATACCTCAAATACAAGAAAAATGAGAAGTTAGTCTAATAGCAGACCTTTTCCAATGCCACTTCTTCCTGCCTGCCCGTGTCTTCTTTCGAACAGAATGGGGTGCAACATCAGTGGAACGCCCATCATAGAATATAGGGACATAGAGGGTAAACCCCCCCTTCAAGTAGGCATTCCCAACTTTACCAAACAATGTGACATCCAAGGACTTGACGACGGAGGTCTCAAAAGACGAAGGAGCAACCGACAACTCGCCATAAGGGGAAGGATCAAGCTTGCTCTCGAATTTCTAAACCTCGCTCCTAAAAGACGCTTACGATCCTAGAGTCCCATGACCTTGTATTATCTCCTACGTTATGCTCATAATCTGTGGAGGAAACGTCAGTAGGCACGACACTAGGATGGATCCTAGAAGACCCACTTGGGGCCATGACTAAAAGCTCGACAAATACATGTGTACATGTAAGTATGCTTATAAAGAGAGGGCAAAACAAAAACTATGTGCCTAAGAAAATGAACGATTTCCCAAGAAATAGAGCATAACCCATAAACATAGACATGATTTGGCATGGGTCAAACCAATAAGCCTCCAAAAGAGTATGGAACGACACTGGCATAGTTGAAATAAAGACATCGACCTATCTTACATGGACATGAAGGGAGGCAGAATAAAAAGCGTACGTGGAAGAAGAAGAACTTAGGGGGCGACCTGGGGGGGAGATCCAAAGTGCGACTTTGAGTGAGAAACAAACTCCAAGCTATGGCCTAGATGACATAATCAGCCACCTATAAGAAGAAAGAAAAAAGAAAAAAAAAACTAAATGAAAGTACAAAAGAAAAGAAATAAAATGTACATTAAAAATGTTCTCACCAAGTGTTGAACCTCCAACCTCTTGGAGAAAGGGAATGGCTACCAACCACTAAGCCAAGTAAGAATAAAGAGGAGGTGTGGGTAAAATGTAAAAAAAAAGAGGAGGAATTTATAGGAAAAGCCAATCGTTCCCAACTGTTGGATCAAGATACAATCCATGGGTGCAAAAAGAGAGGGAACATTAGTATGCTTCTTGAAAAAGTGCATAGGGATCTGCGCCTCCCAACAAAGAATTTTCATTGGATACTATTATATCAAGTGTGGGATTTCATGTTGGTTTTTATAGATCAAATCAGAGATTATACACAGCGGAACAACAATCAAAATTGTTAATTTAACCCCACAAGATTTCTAGATCTACTTCTTCACATACATATATATATTGAATCAAAGAGATGAATAGAAAATTACCTCAAGTCCTTCCTTGCTGCTATCTTTTTGTACGACAAAAATCCTTGAGATTCCACACTAGGATCTTCCAAAATGTTCTCAACACTCAAATAATGAGTGTGGGCTCACTATACAAAATAATAGGAAAAATCTATTTATCAGATGTTCTCAACACATGAGATCTGATAAAGTTTGGACCTAAGTTTTGAAGAACAGTGACCTATGCTAGTATCACTGTTCTTTTCTCTCAGGGAGATTTCACAATATATTTTCTATCACTTGAAAGTATCGTTCTGAAAAATTGATCTCCTATATTTAATATATCCAATATATTAAAAATAAAATAATGGTTATTTTAAACAATTTGAAAATAACTAATTAGTTATCAGATTTTGTTTAAATAATAATATTTTAATCATATTACAATATCTCATTATTTATTTAATATTTAAATAACTAAAATTGTGGAACAAAGAAGCTTTTAGAAGCTTCTTGTGTGTGTAGCACAATGACTGTGCACTATGCTACACGTGTACCACATGCCAAGGAAGGCATGTGATTGTTCCCAATTTTTCATATTATTTAAGTACCAAAAATCCCAAAAATAAATTAATTCAAAATTAATTATATTTTTGTTAAATAAAATAATTAATTAATTAATTACACATAATTATACAATAATTATGTTTAGTGCATAGAAAAATATTTTACTTATCAAATAAGTCCTTTTGCCTATTTTCTTTGTATTTATCTTTGTCAGTATTTGTTTGAGCCATTTCGGGGACCATGGACCTATAACATTAAGCTCCAATAAATTGAAACTAAATAATCAAACTTCTTAATTATAATAGTTAATTTATTAATTATGAAATTTCTCCACTATAAATTCAGAATTGAACTCTTTATGTTATAGATATACTTTTACAGAAATCTTATTCTAAGCTGTCCATTGATATAACCATCTTAAAATAGTTCAACCCTCTAATTAATTAGTTCATAAATTAGAATGGAAGAATTACCATTTTACCTTTATAATTTACTTCTTATTCCTTAAGTACCATTAATTCACTAGTGAATAATTAATCTATAATCTAATTATAGATTTGAGCTCAAAATCATTCAGTTCCAGAATTAACCCTTAAGGGAACTAATATACGATCCGTTAGGAAAGATTGGTTTCCGTATTGTTGATAAATGTTCCCAGCCATCCATGATATTAAATCTCCAAAACAAAAGTCATTAGCCTCATTATATGAAGAGACCTTAACGAATGAATCAAAATATTTAATAAACATGAACAGGAGTTGATGAACACTCAGGATTTAGGTTGATCTATAAATGATCATCAGTTATGATATGAATTACAAGTCTTTATTATTAAATGGTTTTTGGATAAAGACTTTTATTCATATCGGTCCATGTCATATATAATTATATTATATAAAGCACCTTTGCTGAGATGTCTTACCACATCAATAATCCGAATATAGATTATTTGTATCAACATGATACTTAGCAAACCGTACTTACAATCCCAATTAAAGAATTCCTTAACTTCAATTTTTTGTTGTTGACTATTTTTATTCATTCATGTGATCTTAATTCTCTCTTACTAATACAAGATCACATCCTCAATAATGAATATGGAATTTTTCTGATATTTAAAAAATTATTCAAACAATAATTTAATATTCTAAATAAAACAATAATAAACCATTGTATTTATTTATTCATCGAAATATTAAATGTCTTTTACATGCTTTTAGGACATACTCCTAACATTTCAATCTAAGGAGAAAGAAAAGGGGAGCCAAAGACAATATATGTCTTCAACTTATCTTGAACTCAAGTCCTACACCAAGAAGCGCAAAACACTGCCTCCACTGGGTACCATTTTTCTAGGATAAAGCATCACCAACAATCTCAAGAAGATGAGAGATAGTTCCTTATAGATTAGGGGACAAGTGTAAGCCTTAAAAAATTGCAAGAGAAGCCATTCAAGAGACGGGTGTCCAAGAGGTGCTTCAAGACGATAGGAGGAGCCTCAGGGCTAAGTCCACGCCCACCAGGACCCCCAAGGGCGAGCTCAGGGGGCAACCTCAAGGGGTGACCTGGGGGGCGAGCTCAGCGGGTGAGCTGAAGACCCTCCTGAAGCCCAAGCACCAGTTTGACCCTATTCAAAGCTTCCTAGGGGCTTAGAGGGTTATTCAGAGGACCTCAACAAACTTGGAGTACTGGCTTAAGAACACCATTGATGTTGAGAGTAAATAAGCTTGATAGGTCCATGCAGCCTAAAGGCATAGTCTCTGCTCAGATTCAAGCTATGAACACCTTACATTGAAGCTCCCAAGGGCTCTTCAAGATACAAACAAAGTAGAGGTACGAAAAAGGTCTGAGTAGTACGAAGTACTAACCAGACACAACCGTCAGAGGAGTGGGGCCATGCTAGGTCAGAAGATTGGTGACTGTACTAGGTACTAGGAGTAGGACTATATCCTCCCACACCTCCGAACACAATGAGGCCTGGCAGACCTAATTCCCAACACCACCACCACACGTGCCACGATTTTCTAAAGTACCCCATAGTACTATTGTTTCTTGGATTCCATGAGACAGTTCTTGTACTAAGAGCCATTAGTGCTCCCCTATAAATAGGGCCTCCTCTGATCTTTAAGGGGGGTTGGAAAATAGTTGTAACACCAGACTATTCTAAGAGAAATGTACAAGCTTTCTTCCATTGTTATCTATGCAATTTTTCTCTAAGTTTCTACAAGTTCTTCTAAGTTCACAAGTTTCTTGTTAAGTCATTGAGTTTTCCAATCTTAATTCTTTGATGAAGTCTTACTGTCAACAATTAATAATAGGAATAGTTCAATAATAGAAACCCAAGACACTAATCAAGAACCTTATTCAATGTATGAATGCAAATCTTGATAATCAAAGAAGCATGTTCATGGTATGAATGCAAATCTTGAAAAATAATAAACTAAGTGATTAAATGATGATAAGATGAACTTATAAATATTTAATCATCAATACTAACAATCAAAACACAATAGAATGAAAAAAAATACAAGATTGGGGTTATAGACAATAGGAATATTCTTATCCAAAATCTCTATTCCAAGCCTTCCATATTGCTTGAAGCTTCAACTTAGTAGAATGAGCTTTGGGATTGAACAAGCCTTAAAAATCATGCAAATCAAGCAATGCTTGATGTTTTTCTTGGAAAAAACTTTGGTCTTTGAGAGCCAGAGAGAGAGAGAGAGGTTAAAGAGAGATTGAAGAGAGTGATCTAGTCTTCCAAAATTGTATAAGAACCCTTTTATTGTTGGTATTAAATATGAAAATCAGAATACACAACAGAATAGGTTATTTTAAAAAATTTATTGATACCAGCCAGGATCATACATATATAGATATATTAAATAACACATAAAAGGAATAAAGATTACCTCTCATAGCCTATCAAGCGTCCTTGAATCTTTTCGTATAAATCAACGATCTTCCTATCTATTGACGCGGTTTTTTGCCACAATAGATTTATAAATCTAATAATAGTATTAGTGCATATTTGCAAACCGTAAGAACCCTTTCATACACACAATTTTACGTGGTTCAGCGGTTAAAATCCACCTAGTCCACGAGACAATATTATTGCTATTCTCTCAGAATTTCTGTAGAGTTTCAGTAATACAAAAATACTTCTCCCTTTTCCTGTCCATTATCCCTGATATTTGTAGTGGAATTTCCTGGATAGGTTTGGGTAATTGTGTGCATAAATATGGTATACATTTAATACAGATCATGCCCATTTACATTGGGATATGATTGCATAATAGAATATACTCCTGCTATCTCAGATAATAAATAATAAATGTGCAATACAACCTGGGCATTAATGAGCGTATAAAGAGCCCTTCAGTGTCTCGATATCCTTCAGTATGCATCATGACCAAGTTTCCATAGGATGAGCATCTTCATCGAGAATGTGATCGCAGAATATCTGAACCATAGTTCGGATTAACCTCAGAGCACCCTAAAGGGGGCTGGCCATTATATGTCTCAAACTGGACCGTCATCCTAAGAGGCGGTTCGATAATTACCTAAATGTCATATTGGTAAGTCCTAACTCGAGCTGCTCACATCATAATTTGCTAGATGTTCTACTTTTCTGCTTTTCCATATACTCATCTGCCAACTGTATCCCTAGCTGAGTGATTAAACTCATGCTAAATGTTAGGGTACAACACTATCCTTTCTGAAAGCTCACACCTTAGCCTTCCAAGCCAAACCTCAAACACACAAGGACGTGTGTGGGCACATTGGATTCAAAGGTTGATTTATACTTTCTAGATGTACTCAACACATGAGATCTAGGTATGATTGAGAAAAGAGAGGCTATAAAAATTTCTAGAATTTCAAATTTAGGAAATTCAATCGTTTATTTCTTGAGAGAGTCTAATAGTAAAAAATAAACTCATAGTAAACAATTCAAATTATCACTTCTTTCATGATTATAAAGTTAGTTAACTAATTTAATTAATCTTTGTTTTATTTCAATTACAACTTATTTAATTATTGAAATTAAATCATATATAAAAAATAATAAATATTGTTGTTTGTGTTTTTACCACCCGACACGTGGCAATAAGGAGTAATTAACGACAAGATATGGTATGATGTTCTTAGAGTGTGAACTCCTCCAGGTACCCTGAACCAGCCAGACGCGGATGTCTCCAAGGGAGGCCACCCCCCGAGGTCCGTCCTTGAGGTGTGGATGTCTCCAAGTGAGATCACGCCCCGAGGACCAATTTAGAGGTCCTCGCACCTTCTTCAGTCAAGTGTCCTCCAGGTCTGGGATTATATTATTGTGCCTGGTGTTAGTCATTGTGCATATGAGCCACTAGAAGATCGTATAACCTTAAACATATATCAGACTATTCAAATAAATAAACAACCTTAAACAGATATCAGACTATTCACATAACATCCTATACTGACCCAGGTGCTTTACCAGGCACTGGGTTCGCAGAATTCAGCGAATGACTGAGCACAATACCCTAGAAGACCATGCCATGGCGGCCTGCAATCAACATGCTTGTTGTCATTCCCAGCCTTCGCCGATCCCAACCTTCGATGTTCAGTCACAATCACACAAACATAGCATAACAATTTTAAATATTCATACACAACATTAAACACAAATAACCGGGCCATGCCCTGCTCCACGGGCACAAACAGTTTTCTTACTTGTGTCCCGAGTTGACTGTCTAGCATGATCCCCTAAACCTCTCGGTGGTAAAACCTAGTCACAATGCAATAATAATAATAATTCTTAAAGCCCTAAACCAAATAAGAACTTCGGAATATTATTTTAGCCTCCAGGACCTCGAATCCTACTAAACCGGGTAGTAGGATCGTTCCCGAGCCCTTAGAATTGGGTTCCCGAGCTTAAAACCCTATTTTACTCATTTCCTTTAATTTGAGCCTTGGCTCGCCCTCTAGGGTCGTTGCCCACACAAGTCAGAGAGCCTTGGGCTCTCTTCTATGGGATACGAGACGCAACATACCCTGCTTGTGCCATAGTGCTTAGATAAAATCAGAGGCTCCTTAGGCTTCTTCGCAAACACAGGCTGCGACACTTGAAGAACAAGGTTGTGACTCGATCACAAAAACTTACCCTTATCCCCACCAATATCCAAAATCAGACTTAAGGTTTGAAACTAAACAAAGCATTAAATCACAACAAAAAAATTAACAATTAAGCACCAAAGTCCTTACCTCCACCAGAGAATTTGACCCTGAGCAATTCCTAAGCACCCTAAGCACAAATTCTTCAATTCCTTAACCAAACTCCTCAAAATTCACCAAAACTCCCAAGCTTAGTGAGAGAGAGAGAGCATTGAGAGAGAGAGAGAGAGAGAGAGAGAGAGAGAGAGAGAGAGAGAGAGAGAGAGAGAGAGAGAGAGAGAGAGAGAGAGAGAGAGGTGTTTGAGGGATAGAGTTTTCTAATTATTTCTTTCCACAGAGTTCCCAACCTAAGTCTAAGTCTATCTTCAGCTACAAAAGTCCAAAATGTCCCTAGGTTCACCCTTAGGTTCCTAATGCGTCCAAGGGCAATCCCGTCATTTGCACCATTCCCGCTAATTCCTCAAGTGTTCCTATAAACCCCTAATTAATCCCAAGGTACTTAAATAATGGCTAAATAACTACCCATTATCCGGTGAATCTCGAACACATATTATGCTCCCAATTTACCCCTAAGCTCACCCAGAGTCAGGTATTCGACTCCGTTGAGACTATTATGTTTTTTCACTCCCTCGAATCGTCTCGGATCACACATCACAAATATATCTCCATAATCGTGTGGTGTCAAGCGCAATGCACAAAATTTACATTTATGCCCTCAACAGGCCAAAGTTACATGTATGCCCTTATTAACAAGAACGGACCCACATGCATATTTAATTCTCCTAAACATGCACGTCTAGTCATATAATAATTTATCCACGTAATCACATGCCAAAACACATATATCACAATTAATCACGTAATAATACGATTAAACCAATTATTGCCCTCTTGACACGCTAATCAAGGCACTAAGCCTTATTAGAAAATTTGGGATGTTACAACTATCCCCTCCATACCGAAATTTTGTCCTTGAAATTTACCTGAATAACTCAAGATATCGATCCCGGATATCAGACTCAAGATCCCAAGATGCCTCTTTCACTTTGTTGTTCCTCCACAACACTTTTACTAAGGCAATGATCTTATTCCACAAGACTTTATCTTTTCGGTATAGAATCTGAACTGACTTCTCCTCATAAGACAACTCTTGATCTAACTCTAGGTTTTCATAGCTCAGCACATGTGTAGAATCGGATACGTACTTCCAGAGCATGGACACATGAAATATGTTGTGAATCCCTGATAAAGCTGAAGGCATAGCCAGTCTGTAAGCTACCTCCACAACTCGTTCCAGAAACTCAAAGGGACCAACAAACCTAGGACATAACTTGCCTTTCACTGCAAATTGTTTTACTCCTATCAAAGGAGAAATCCTAGGAAACACATGATCACTGACTTGAAACTCTACTCTTCTGCGTTTCAAGTCTGAGTAACTCCTCTATCTACTCTAAGAGGCGAGAATCCGAGCTCTAATCTTCTCAATTTCATCGTTAGTCCCCTAAACGATGTCAGGGCCTAAATATCTCCTCTCACTCATTTCATCCCAATGAATGGGCGATCTATACTTCCTCCTATACAAATTTCATACCGAGCCATTCCGATAGTCTCTTGATAACAGTTATTAAAAGAAAACTCAATCAAAGGGAGATACTTACTCCAAGGTCCCCCAAAGTTCAACACACAGGCCAACAACATATCCTCCAGTATCTGAATCATCCTCTCAGACTGTCCATCTGTCTGAGGATGATAGGCGTACTAAACCAAACCTGCATGCCCATATCCTTTTGCAAGCTCTCCCAAAAATTAGAGGTGAAGGTGGGGTCCCTATCCGGTACTATCGACCTCGGAGACCCATGGAATCACACAATCTCCTTTACATACAACTCAGCGTACTGCTCCACCATGTAAGTTGTCTTAACAGGAAAAAATGGGCTGATTTGGTGTACCTATCCACAATCACTCACAAAGAATCATGTTGTCCCACTGTCTTCGGTAATCCAACTATGAAGTCCATGGTGACATCCTCCCACTTCCAATCTGGAATCCATAAAGGCTGTAGCAACCCTGCTGGATTTTGATGTTTAGCCTTCACCTGCTGACAGGTTAAACATTTGGCCACATAATCCATGACGTCCCTCTTCATCCCCGGGCACCAATACAGAGTACTCAAGTCTTGGTACATATTTGTTGTACCCGGATGTAAAGAATAGGGAGTGGTATGAGACTCATCCAGAATCTCTCGCCTAATACCAGAATCCATCGGGACACAAATTCGACCCTTATATCTCAATAAATCAATCTCAGAAATAGAAAATTTTCTATCCACTCTGGCTAAGATAGCCTCCCTATGCTTCCTCTACTGTGGATCTTCCTTCTATGCATCTCTGATTCTCTCAAGGAGCGTGGACTGAAGAGTGATATTCGTTAGCTGACCAACTACCAATTCAATTCCTGCTTTGGTCATCTCATCAGCTAACTTTTCTAATATCTGTCTCAAACTAAATAACTTCCCTGGGCTCTTTTGACTCAATGCATCGGCCACTACATTGGCCTTCCCTGTGTGGTACAAAATCTGACAATCATAGTCCTTCACCAACTCCAGCCAACGTCTCTGGCACATACTCAGATCCTTCTGAGTAACGAAATAATTAAACATTTATGGTGGGTGTATATGTCAAACTTATCTCCACATAGATAGTGCCTCCATACCTTAATTGCGAATACCAGCGATGTCAGTTCTAGAGCATGAGTGGGATATCACTGCTCATACTCCTTCAACTTCCTAGATGCATAGGCTATAACCTTCCCAGCTTGAATCAGTACATAACCCAAACCCTGCCTTGAAGCATCACAGTAGACCACAAACTTCTCCTTGTCTAATGGAAGACTCAGTACCAGAACGGTGATCAATTGCCGCTTCAAATCCTTGAAACTATTCTCACATCTATCTGTCCAGACATACTTGGTCTTCTTACGCATCAGCTCAGTCAACGGTGTAGCTATTCTTGAGAATCCCTCAACAAACTGCCGATAATACCCTACTAATCCCAAGAAGTTCCTAACCTCTGGTACACTGCTCGACCTGGTCCAATCTCTCACTACCTCAATCTTGGTTGGGTCAACCAGAATCCCCTCCTTACTCACAATATGGCCCAGAAATATTACTAGGGGCAACCAAAACTCACATTTCCTGAACTTAGCATACAACCTATGCTCACTCAACAGCTGTAGTAATAAACGAAGATGCTGCTCGTGCTCTGTGTTTGACTGAGAGTACACCAGTATATCATCAATGAATACGATCACAAGCTTATCCAAGAAATCCTTGAATACCCTATTCACAAAGTCCATAAAAGTTATTGGGGCATTGTTTAATTCAAAGGACATGACCAGAAATTCATAATGTCCATACCTCTTTAACCCGTAAGTGATTGTAGGAAGACCGAAGGTCAATTTTAGAGAATACCGTATACCCTTGTAGTTGGTTAAACAAGTCATGGATCCTAGGCAATGGATACTTATTCTTAATGGTCAACTTATTCAGCTCTATGTAGTCGATGCACATCTTTAAGGTCCCATCCTTGTTCTTGACAAACAACACTAGAGCACCCCATGGTGAAAGCTCGGTTTGATGTATCCTTTATCCAGTAACTCCTGCAAAAGGATCTTCATTTCTTTCAATTCTGCTGGAGCCATTCTATAAGGTGTCCTAGATAATGGCTCTGTCCATGGTGCCAACTCTATGATGAACTCGATCTCTCAGTGTGGTGGTAACTCTGACAGGTCTGCTGGGAATACATCAGGAAACTCGCACACCAGTCTGGTCTCATCTGGTCCAACTGAAACTGTAATGCCCTGGTTACTCCAAGACCATTACTGTGAACTTTAAACAGTGGTTAACTCGCTAAAGGAGTCATTAGGATATAAACGTGCGTCTAGGTGTTATTAATAGGCTAGGGTAAAAATATCAGTCAAAAGGAATTGATATATTTTATTTTAAACATTAAACAGTACATGGGTCCATAAAAATGTTTACAAGTTATTTACAATCTAAAATGGTCATTACAGTATAAAAAATTACAACTCCTCGACCTACACGACAAAAAAATAGGGTTAACCCCTAGTTCCCCTGAGAAACACCTTGGCCGTGGTGGTCAAGTGGCCGCAAATGTACACATTACCACCTAAGCTCTCCACTTAAGGCTGGTGAGCATTTCTTTCCCTTTACCAGCACCATATAGCACCTGTGAGCCAAGGCTCAGGAAGAAAACTTATTACTGCATGTATATAAGATAAATGATTATGGTAATCATTCTGGG
The DNA here is from genome assembly GCF_963169125.1 of Humulus lupulus. Taxonomy (NCBI): domain Eukaryota; kingdom Viridiplantae; phylum Streptophyta; class Magnoliopsida; order Rosales; family Cannabaceae; genus Humulus; species Humulus lupulus. The sequence continues at coordinate 208,747,415 of NC_084796.1, forward strand.
GCTTGCAGCCTAATCAGATAAGTGACTATCAATAATGATTCTTGTAATCATTCTAGGGCATGAAGCCCAATCAGATAAGTGACAATTGAGTCACACGCTGTGCAGGTGACTAATAAGTTAACCTTTAAGGATCTGTTCCCTGTATAGATGACTAATAAATACATCTCCAGGGTTCTGTTCCTTAAATAGATGAAGAGATGGCTACTAAGTCCATATATGGGGATCCGATCCCTAAACCATGTGATGTGTCAGTCACCTTAAGCTCTTGGCTCTTTCTCTAAGTAACTAGCCTTTAGACTAGACAAGCGCTTTTGTTTTCAACGAACTTAAGGTCGGTCAAGCATTTCATGCTTGGGTCGATTAGATCTAATCTTTTCGGCTTGCGTTGAACACGCTAATACCATTCATGACTCATAAGCCAATACCATACGACCAATGCTCAGTACTACTACCGAACTTGACTAATAAGCCAGAGCTTCACAATCAATACTGACACCATTGCCATTTTGGACTAATAAGTCAGTACCATTCACAGATAAGAAGGATTGCTAAGAATTTAATATGCAATCTAGATTTAAAAATAGAGCACTCAACATGCCTCATCAATAATCATGCATGTCACATACTGGGTGCTATTTTCTTACCTCTGGTTCGAGCGTGAAATAATAAAAGAATAACCCTTGAGAATGATCGACACTTAAGTCCCTTAGCGGTCACCTAGTCATAACTAAATATGAAATCCCATCAATAAAATGAGTCATAAAAGGTTCTCGGACCAAGAACTAGCCTCCAGGACGTCGAATTCTACTAAATCAGGTAGAAGGAACGATCTCGAGGCCTAAGGTTTGAGTTCCCGTCATTAAAACACTATTCTGGCCACAAATTCCCTTAAGCACAACAACCTTACCCTATTGAGCCGCGGCCCGCCTCCCAAATAGAGGCGCTAGCCACAAGCACTTGCACCTCATCCCGTGGCCCGCCTCCCAGGCGCTGCAGCCCCAAGGCCCTTCATCTTCACCTCTCTTCTTCACTAAGCTCGGGCCGCGGCACCCCAGAACAAGGTCGCGACCCCACCTGGAACCCAGCCAAAAACCTTCTTTTTTTCTCTTTTAAATCATTCCAAAAACCTACTCAAACATCTCTAAATCCAAAAATCAAAGTTCCCGAACATCCCAATGGCCTAAAACCATCAAATCCTGAAGTTCAAACAGATCAAAATTCATCAACACATAAAATCCAATTGAAAGCTTAGAAAATCGAAAACTAAAAACTTAAAGCTTGAATTACCTCAAATTGAGTCGTTTCTCACTAAATCCTCCAGTTAATAAGCTTCTAATCTTCCCTAGAATTGCTATAACTTGATCCTCATTTGAATCCAAGTCCTAAAACTCAAGTTTCCTTCGAAAATTCTACAAACAGTAAAAAGGGATAACGGGAGAAAGAGAAAAAGTGTTTGAACGTAATTTCCTTCTTATAGGTTACTTCAAGCTTAAGTAACCTCAAGTAAATCATAATGCTCAGGTTCCCAAAAACGCCCCCAGGGGTAAAATATTCAAAATTCCCAGAATTTCCTCCTGATTTCACTAACTCCCAATAAATCATCAAATAATCATTCTCATTTTCCAATATCCCAATAATTGACCCCGTTATGACAAAACCGCTAAATTACATCCTAGGATCGTCTCATGCCGAATGGCTCGAACATATCCACATAATAATGTGGCCTCATCCATAAATTCACAACATGCATGAAAATAAACAAATATGCTCTCAATGGGCCAAATTACCAAAATACCCTTATAATGAAAAACGGACCCGCATGCATGCATTTATCATCATATAATAATATAACTCACATAATCATGCATGTAATCATTTAATTGCATAATAAATCAATTATGGCCATCCTGGCCCCCTAATCCAGATATCAAGCCACATTAGGGAATTTGGGTCATTATAGAAACGATCTTAGAGGCAATCCTATGCAACCTTCTTGCATTAGGTCTCTAGCTTTCAGTGCGGAAATCATAGGTTCTCGTGGCCCACTCACTGTCCCCACAAACACAAAGGGTTCCACCCCTTTCGGTTCAAAGGTCACTATTCTTCGCTTGTGGTCTATCGTCGCCCCGTACTTTGATAACTAGTCCATCCCTAGAATCACATCAAAGTCATCCATCATTAGTTCAATCAGATCCATTGACAAATCTATACTGTCTATCTCCATTGGTAATGCTCTAACCCATCTCCTAGAGACTACCAGTTCCCGAGTTGGCAAAACAGTCCTAAATCATTTAGCATACAAATCACAAGGTCTACACAAACGCTCTATCACCCAACCAGATACAAACAAATGATTAGCTCTTGAATTAATCAATGCAGTAAATGAAGAACCGGCACTAGAATTCTGACCTGTCACAATCGAGGGACTAGCCTTCCTCAAGTAACTGACACTCCCACAGATGAAGCATGCTCTGACTCTGCACTCCCCTAGATGTCATTGCCTACACCGTGGACGCACTGGGAAGCTTCTCCAATTCTCCCCTGCCCTAATGGCCACTAACAGCACTCCTTTCCCTCCTATCTGGACCAGGAGGAACAAAAGAATCAAGGGCCTTTCTCTTATTGTCACTGAGGCTGCTATCCCGACTAGAACCATTAAAGGGAGTCACTGTTCTCTGAGCATCGCGCCTTGCAGCGCCCTCTCTCCATATCTAATCTTCAGTCCTCTCAGCAGTTAGGGATTTCTCCTCTATCTGAGTATAAGTGGTAGTCCTAAGATCTAATGTTATCTTAACATCGCAGGCTATCATCATGTTCAATCCCTATACAAATCGATCCCTCTGTGCCGTATCAATAGGCACCAATTCCGGCATGAACTTTGCCAACCGGTTAAACTTTAGGGCATATTCTGTAATACTCATACTGTTCTGAGTCAGATTGGTAAAATCATACACCTTTGCAGCTCGAACTGTCACACTGTAGTATTTCTCATTAAAAACATCTCTGAACTCATCAAAGGCCATAGTAGTCACATCCCTCCTCTGGGACACGACTTTGCACCAGATGTGGGCGTCATCCCTCAACATGTAGATGGCACAGGCCACCCTCTCATTTCCTTCCACCCTCATGAAATCCAATATGGAAGAAATCATATTCATCCACTGCTCTGCCCGTAGTGGGTCTGGACTACCCTCAAAGGATGGAGTGTGCTGCTTTCTGAACCTTTCATACAAAGGCTCCCACTTGTTGTCCATCACAAGCTGGGCTGGCACTGGTGCCACAGTCTGTGGCATCTGTAACCCCAAATCTTGAGGAGGGGTCTGCTGCCTCAGTTCTTGGAGTTCATGCTCAGATCATTGAAATCTGGCTTGCATTTTGGCAAACATCTGTTGCCAGTTCGGTGGGGAGGGTGGAGGGTCCTGGCCCTGGTTGTCATCTTTGACCATATTGCTGCGGAGTCTAATCGATCATCGAGGCATAACTTTAATATGCATGCAATCAATGACACCTCAGATTAAGCACTATAAAAACGTCCAAAAAACACCTCCCACTCTAATCTATCAACCACAAACAGCAGCTATGCACACATACCATAAACATATATCAATCAAAGGGGTCGTGCCCTAGCATTATATACACTCATCATGCTCTAATTATAATAATTAGGAAAACAAGGCAACTCAAACAAGAAATTAAACACATAATTCACTAAATATCGACCAACCCTGAGTCGAGCTTGTCTCTAGCACTAAGCATACATGTTCGGTCGATCTCCAGGAACCATAAACCTTGACATGCTTTAATACCAAGTTGTAATGCCCTACTACCTTAGAGTCGTTACCATGTGATTTTAAAATGTTCCATTAGCTCGCTAATCGAGGGTATAGATCGAAAAGTGTGACTAAATTGAAATAAAGATTCTTTTATTTAAAATTAAGAATAAAAGGTTGGACATCCATTAAAGTCATAAAAGTGATCCACTGGGATTCCTAAATAGTGTATCAAAATTTATTTACAATTTAAAAGTTAGGGTACAGTTGACCTAAGTGACAAAATCAAATGTCTATAAGGTGTCCCTCAAGCAACCCCGGCCGTGACGACCAGGTAGGCCGAACATGTACGTGCTGCTCCATGCCATCCAACTCATGATTGGTCGGCCATTCATTTGCCCTTACTTGCACCATAGAGCACCAGTGATCCAAGGCCAATAAGAAAACTCCACACATAGCATATGACAGTTCAATTAAATAAATACACAACCTGAAACAGATATCAGACTATTCACATAACGGCCTATGCTGACCCAGGTGCTTTACCAGGCACTGGGTTCGCAGTCTACACCGAACGGGTGAGGACAATACCCTAGATGGCCATGCCATGGCGGCCTACATTCAGCATGCTTGTTGCTGTTCTTGGCCTTTGCCGTTAACGACCTTCGCCATTCTTGGCGTTCGTTGTTTAGTCACAATCACACAAACATAGCCAAACAATTTTAAATATTCAAACATAGCATTAAACAAAAATAATTGGGCCATGCCCTGCTCTATGGGCATAAAAAGTTTTCTTACCTGTGTCTCGAGATGACTGTCTAGTGTGATCCCGAGCGCGAACCCCTAAACCCGAGCCTTGGCGGTAGAACCTAGTCACAGCGCAATAATAATCCATCAAGCCATAAGCCAAATTAGAATTTCAAAATATTATTCTAGCCTCCGGAACTTCGAATCCTACTAAACGGGGTAGTAGGATCCCTTCCGTGCCCTTAGATTTGGGTTCCGAGTTTAAAATCCTATTTTAGTCATTTCCCTTAATTTGAGTCGCGACCAGCCCTCTAGGGTCGCGGCCTGCTACAAGTCAGAGAGGCTTGGGCTCTCTTCTATGGGACATGGGCCATGGTGCGCCCTGCCTGCGCTGTGGCTCCTGGGAAAAATCAGAGGCTCCCCAGGCCTCTTTGCACACACGGGCCGCAGCGCTTGATGAAAAGGGCCTGACTCTTGCTGAAAACCCATAATTTTCCATGCATTTCTACGAGCTAAACCCTATAAAATCTACCTAAATCAAAGCTTAGTCCTAGAATTTAGTCTATAGTTCATATCCAAGCAACATAACTGGTATAAGCATCCAAAAAACTAACCCTTAGTCCCACCAATATCCAAAATCAGATTTAAGGTTTGAAACTAAACAAAGCTTTAAATCACAACATAAAACTTAACAATTCATCACCAAAGTCCTTACCTCCACTAGAGAATTCGACCCTGAGTAATTCCCAAGCACTCCAAGCCTCAAATTCTTCAATTCCGTAACAAAACTCCTCAAAATTCACGAAAATTTCCAAGCTTAGCGATAGAGAAAGAGAGGTGTTTGAGGGAGAGAGTTTTCTGATTAGTTCTTTCCACATAGTTCCTAACCCAAGTCTAAGTCTATCCTCAACTGCAAAAGTCCAACATGTCCTTAGGTTCACCCTTAGCCGCCTAATGCCTCCATGGGAAATCCCGTCATTTGCACCATTCATGCTAATTCCTCAAGTGTTCCTATAAATCCCCAATTAATCCCGAGGTACTTAAATATTCGCTAAATAACTACACGTTACCCAGTGAATCCCGAACACGTACTATGTTCCCAATTTACCCCTAGGCTCACCCCAAGGCGGGTATTCGACCCCGTCGTGACTATTTTGTTATTACACTCCTTAGAACCATTGTGGATCACACATCACAAATATATTTTTACAATCTTATGGTCTCAAGCACAATACACATATAATTTGCATTTATGCCCTCAATTGGCAAAAATTACAAGTATGCCCCTATTAACAAGAATATGCTAACATGCATATTTAATTCTCCTAAACATGCATATCTTGTCATATAATCATTTATCCACGTAATCACATGCTAATAGACATATATAACAATGAACCACATAATAATACAATTAAACCAATTATTGCCCTCCCGGCACACTAATTAAGACACTAAGCCTTATTAACAAATTTGGGACGTTACACTTGAGCTGAAGGCTTAGAGCCTCGAGATTTTCAATATTCTTGTTCCTCGGGGAGTACCAGGTCCAGGGGAAAAAATGACCTCTTACTTGGCAAGGACCCAAGAAATACTACATAACTTCAAAAAATTCTCAATTCGACAAGTGCCACAAGAACAAAACTCTAACGTTGATGCCCTGGCCAAGCTTGAAACCACCAAGGGTGCTGAACTCATCAATGTAGTCACCATTGACTACTTTGCTACTGCGAGTATCTTAGCATTCAAAGAAGTGGAAACAGTCCAACCCCAGGACGGTTGGATGGAGCCCATAGTGAAGTATCTTGTCTCCAGTGAGTTATCGCAGGACAAGAAAGCAACTTAGAAGATGCTTTCCCAGGCACCTCGGTATGTCATCATGGACAACAGACTGTACAGGCAAGGATATTCTTGCTCCCATGTGTGTCCAAGCAAGAAGTCGGTCTGATACTCCAAGAAGAGCATGAGGGCTTTTTCGGGGACCTCGCTTGGGGGCAGAGCCTTGCCAAGAAGATCTTGAGACAAGCATACTTTTGGCCCACCATGAATAGAGAAGCGATGGACTATGTCAAGAAATGTGACAAATGCCAACGCTTCGCCAATATACCTCGAGCTCCTTCAATTGAGCTAACCCAGATGACCAATCCTTGGCCCTTTGCGGTGTGGGGCATTAACCTTGTCGGGTCATTGCTCACGGGAAAAGAAGGAGTGAAGTATGCAATAGTGGCAGTGATTACTTCACAAACTAGGTCGAGGCTGAGCCACTTGCTACAATGACTTATAAGAAGGCACTGAACTTCATCATCAAGAACATCATTTGTCGCTATGGGCTCTCGAGGAAGATAGTCTCCGACAACAGCCTACAATTTGATACTGAGGTGTTCATGGACTTCTGTTGGCAACACAGAGCTATAAAGAGCTTTTACTTTGTGGCCACCCACAGAAAAATGCGCAGGTGAAAGCAGTCAACAAGAAGCTCAAAGCCACCTTGAAGAAAAGGCTTGAACATGAGAAAGGCACGTTGCTCGAGGAGCTTCCTAGGGCATTATGGAGTTAACGTACCACTGCCAGGACCTCCAGTTACCCCTCGCCATACTCTATGGCCTATGGGTATGAGGCCATACTCCCGGTTGAGGCAACAATCTCCACGTACCGACCAGATATGTATGATCCGACAACAAAATTTATTAATTTTTGTAATCTCTTTGTAGCCTCCTAGCACAGTTAATGGAAATCGTGTAGACAAAACACAGTAAATGTAACGTCCCAATTTCCCTAATAAGGCTTAATTCCTTGATTAGGGGGTCAGTAAGGCAATAATTGGATGAATTATGTAATTATATGCATGATTATACGAATTTTGTGAGTTATATTATAGTATGACTATGTTTGCATGTTTAGGTGTATGAAGCATGCATTATGGTTCGTTTCTTACTAGTAGGGTATTTTTGTAAATTTTGAACCATTGAGGGCATATTTGTGAATATATGCATTTTATGATTGAGACCCCATTATTATGTGGATATATTTGAGTTTTCGGCACGAGGCGATCTAGTGAGCAAGTTAGCGACTTAGTCACAACGGGGTTAAATACCCGACTGGGGGTGAGCTCAGGGGTATTTTGGTAATTTAGTACATTACCAGGATTTATTGGATAATGTGAATTTATTTGATGATAACTTGGGGAGTTTTGAGGTGTTAATAGGGATTAGCGGGAAATGTGGTAAAATACTAATTTTCCCTTGAGGGCATTAGAGAGCAAGGAAATAAGCAAGGACATTTTGGTTTATTCATTTCAAGGAGTGACATAGTCACTAAAGTACTTCAACAATAGGAAACCCAAAAAAACAGAAACACACACACTCTCTTGATACTCTCTCTCACTTGTTTTTATACTTTGGCTCCAAGATGAATTTGGGGTAACTTGATCATCTTGAGGCTAGGAGGGAGCTTGTAAGCAATTCGAACTTGCTTTGGGAGAACATAAAGGCTAGCAGGCTTAAAGAACATCTTGGAAACAAACTAATAGAGGTAAAATCGAGTTTAAGTTTTCAGATTTTTCTATGTTTTGAATTTCTAAAGCCATTGCTGAATTTTGAGTTTTAGTTTAGTTTTGGTGTATTTGTGTTGCATTAAGTGTACTATTGATGTTTTGGGACTAAATTATGGGATTGGTACAACTTTGGGGTGAATTCTGTGAGTTTTGGCTCGGAGCAAGGCTTTGAAACTCTGGTTTTGCAAGGTTACGCCGTGGTGCTATTTATGGAGCGACGCGACACGCATGAACTCAAAGTCTGGGAAGGTTCTCTGAATCATCTTGGCATCGCGATGCCTGGTGGGTTGTATTGTGGTGCATGTTCTAGGGATAATAGGCTGGGGACTCTCTGATTTGAGGTGCGCCGCGGTTCTTGTTGGGAAAAATAGCCAAAAGAGGTTTGTGCAAAGACTCAAACCTAAGAGGTCGAGAAGGGTTCTACTACCTGATTTAGTAGAATTTGTGGTCTCGGAGGCTAGGAATCGATCTAGAACCTTTATTTACTCGATATTGATGGATATCATTTATTATGGTTGTGACTAGGGTACTGCTAGGGCTCGGAAGGGGATCACGCTTGAGGGTCATATTTATTTAGCTAGCGCTTGGACCAGAGGTAAGAAAACTGCACCCAATACATGATATATGTGATTGGGGCATGGCATGGTTGCTGAACATGGTTATTATTAGGGCTTAGATCCCTATCAATGAGCATGATTATGATTATGTCTATGATTATTTAATTAAGCATGATTGAATGCTCTGTATCAGGATAATTGTTAAATGATGTATGCTTGTCTGCATTATCTGATTGGAAAGGCTTGACTTATAAGTCAAAGGCGAAAATAGCGTGCTGAGTGTCGGCTGAAAGGCTTGACTTATAAGTTAAGGGCAGCAATAGTGCGCTGAGCACTGGCCGATATGGTTAGGCCTAATCAAGAGCGTGGTATACACTTTACTATCCCTATGGTCCATAGAAAATAAAGCGCCAAGAAAGCTTGGCTAGCCCTAATGCAAGTTAAATAGAGGATAGGGCATTGGGCCCTAGGGTGACTCTATACTCACTTATCCTAGGGAAACGATCCCTGGTGTGACTCTACAATCGCCTATTCTAGGGCAACGGGCCCCCGTGTGACCCTGTAGTCACTTATTTGAATAGAATGCATGCACGAGTAGAGTTATTACTGATAGCATGATAATTACGATTAATATGTTGTTAATTGATTATGAGCCTGTTTAAGTTTTCTTGATGAGCCTTGGCTCACACGTGCTATGTTGTGCAGGTAATGGGAAAGGGAAGCTTGCTTGACCACCATGGCTGGGGATTCACAAAGAACTAGGGTTGAACCCTAATTTTTCCGCTTAGGTCAGCTTGTTTTGTAAATGCCCTTTTGAACTGTAAATGACTTTGTAAAGTTTATGTTTGGATCCCATGTACGCACTTAAACATTTTAATGAAATGATCATTCTTTTTGTCCAAATTTTTCATCCCTAATCCGTTAATCACTTTTAGTTACACATTTATGGCCAAAGGACTTGATTAGTGAGTCTTGCATTATTTAAAGAACACAGTGTAATGGTCTTGGCTATCCAGGGCGTTACAACTTGGTATAAAAGCATGTCAAGGATAAGAGTTATTGAAGTCTGGCTAGACATGTACACTCGCTACTAAAGACAAGCTCGACTCAAGGTTTGGTAACTATTTATGTGATTGTGTTAAACTGCTTAAATAAGATATAAATGCCTTATATGTCTGCCTTATTAGGATGCATTAGATATTTTGATAGGGCCTGGCCCTTTATTACTGTGTGTATGATAGAAATGTGATTCTTAGCGCTATTATTACTTGTGAATGCTAAGGAAGTGCTTATTATCGTTGTTATATACATGTGTATGCCAGAAAATGCTTATTTGCACTTTTAGTACTAGTAAATGTTAAAGAAATGCTTATTAGCATCGCTATATGCTTATAAATGCCAGAAAAGGCTTATCAACATCGTTATCTACTTATAAATGTCAGGAATTGCTTATTAGCACCATGTTTGAGTATTAGTATGAATCAACATGCTTATTAGCATGACTGTTGAATGTGAATGTTTGTTTATTTGGTCATGGACCGAAGGGTGACAAGAGATATTGTTATTACTACCAAACATGCTGAATTGATTACTGTAGAAAGATATAAGCTTTGAAGTATACTTCCAGGGTAGTCAGTTCCATGAGCCAGCCAGGAAATACTGGTCAAGAATGATAATTAAGGTCAGACCCCTCTGCTAGCTGTAGAGAACTGGTAGCAAGTGCTTGTTGTTATGGAAGCCAGATTATAGAGGCAGGAAGAAGACATCTGGCTGCTTAGACAGTTCTAGGCTCCATTAGGGAACATTCAGCTAGAGGTGCCACCTGTGTTGGTACCGGCAGTAGTACAACCATCAGAGGTTGGGAACAGATGGGAACCTCTTTATGAAAGGTTTAGAAAGTAGCTCCCTCCAATTTTTGAGGGTAGTGTTGAGCTAGCCAAGGTCGAGCAATGGATAAGCATGGTTACCCCTATTCGGGAGTTTATGAGGGTAGTTGGTGATGAGAGGGTGGCCTGTGCCACATATAGGTTTCGAGAGGATGCCCGAATTTGGTGGGAAGTGATATTCCAGACCAGGAACGTCAATACCCTGGATTGGGAAGAGTTGAGAACTTTGTTCAATGAAAATTATTACAATGATGCATTAGCACTGCAAAGGCACAGGAATTTAGTTGACAATTAAGAACAAGTATCCTCTGCCAATGAAAGATGACCTATTTGATCGGTTGCAGGGTAAGACAGTATTCTCGAAGATAGATCTTCGATCTGGTTATCACTAGTTGAGGATAAATAAGAAAGATATACTGAAGACTGCTTTTCGCACCAGATATGGCATTATGAGTTTCAGGTTATGTCATTTGGTTTGACTAATGCCCCCACAACTTTTATGGATTTGATGAACAAGGTGTTCAAGGATTATCTTGATCGGTTTGTGATCATCTTTATTGACGATGTTCTAGTTTATTCTCAGTCAGAGGAAGAACATGAGCAGCATGTTAGGTTGGTTTTACAGAGACTAAGGGAACACAATGTAACTTCCCATATTTTTAAGACTCGATAATGCTGAAATATAAACGTTTTCATATAACAAAATGTCTCAAAAACCTGTATAAAACAATTTTTAAAGTAGTATGGCCATACTTAATATTTAATACAAACATAGTTTATAAAAAGTAAATCGAGCCTTGTTTATGATAATAAAACAACATTTCCAAAAACAAAACAGCTTCCCAAAAGGTCGGTTCACATGTACATCCACAAAGTAGACTCCAGCGCTCACTACTCTGCTATGCCCTTGTTCTTACCTACAACATGGAACAAATAGGTACGTGAAAATACTTAGAAAGTTCAACTTTGAAACAAAAGAATGTAGAGAAGACAGGTGGTAATTGACTAAGCCACTGACCACTGATAACAATAGCTTAAAAAAATTAGGGTTCCAAATCAATCCAGACCCTAAGCAGTAAATTTCAAGAATGCAAAAGCATCCTAGAAAACTTATGGTTATGCCTGATATCCAATGTCACACTATTTCAGATAAACAGTTAAATCCATGCACTCAGAAAATCCTAGAACAAACAGATATAATATATCACAATATAAGTAAAGACCAACGCTCGACAGTTTCTAACAATTCGGGCGTACCACACCCTCCAACATATTTGATAATAAATAGGGTAGAACCGAGTCTCAACACTAAGATATAGCCAATAAATATCCCCATCAAGGGTAACTATCAAGTTACCTAGGGCATCACTACTTATCAAAAGTAAATCCCTCACAATGGTAACTATCAAGTTACCTAGGGCAATGCTACTATTCAAGAGTGTAATCGAAGTTACAGGGGTTTACAAAGACTCCTATGTTAATTAGTGGTGCTGGCGAGCAGTTGCCCCTAAGGTGTTCATCCTCACTCAAACTTGGCAACCCCTAGTATCTCTAGGCACTATCACTAAATGGAAAATATTCACGGTTGCTATCTAGGAATAACTAATCAGAGCAGATGCTCGGGTTCTAACCGTCCAATGATAAAGTAAGAATGAGGGCCTCTAGGTCCCATTCATTTTGGTGCCCCTAGGTTTAAACCAGCAATCCTCACCTCTTGGCCACTCGTCGCGGTAGTGAACAAGACATAATAAAATTAAACAAGCAGTGTGACCGGGATCAGCCGTCTAGGATACGACAAATATCTACCGGTTATATTTTTTGAATAAGGACCTACTAGACTAACATCTCTATCTAAACTTTCTACGATAGTGTATACATGTGCATGTGTCTCTATACTAACATACATTACATTAGTCGTTTCATGTTGTAGCCACACAATAGAAGTTGACTTACTTGGAGTCCTTAGCTCTTAGTAGGATTTCACCCTCCAACATATAGTCTAGTTATACTTAGACAATACTATAATTATCCATACAATATACTTGGATTAATTATAACACTCATAATTTATTATTATTATCATTTTGGGCAGTTTGGTCATTTTCAAAATCACTTGTAATGATTAAAGATCTTTATTTTGTTTTAAACCCATTCAAGAAATTCATATGCAAAAATTTGAGACTAAACCCTAAATCTTGGGGAGACCTATCCTATGGTCTCGATACCTTGGCTCAGGTAATACAATAGTATTTCCCATAATTCGCTAAAAATCTTATTCTTTAAAAGTTCCGCTATTAACTCGTATTTTCAACAAGTTGGTTAAATATATAAAATATTTTAGCCGGTATTATATCCAGAAAATACTAATTAAATTCCTCAATTATTTTTCAAAAAAATAATATCTTAATTTTCCTTTTATTTCTCTTAAGGTTTTAATCTTTGAAACCCATTTTAGGAAAATAGCCTAATTTTAACTTAATTAGGTAAAATCGTTAATAATTGCTTATCTTGACTAGTTAATTATCCAAAGTCAATTAATCAAGTTTACTTACTAAAAATAATTTACTTAATTATTTTATCAAAATATAGGGTTTTAAACCATCTTTTAATTTATTAAATTTACTAATAAATTAAATATTTTATTTTTAGAAAGAATAAAAATAATTCTCATTAATCTCAAAGTAGTATTTTAGGTGAAATTTTTTTTAAGACTTATCAAGTCTTTATCTTGCAATATGCACAAAAAAACCTCATTTTTCGCATTTTTAACTACATACTTTGTTAGGTCATAACTTGAAATTTACTTACCAATTGTTACTGAAATTTCCCAATTCAATCTTTGGTATGTCATTAAGGTCTCTGTAAAATCTTAGGTGAGAAGGAGCATTTTTTATTAGTGAAAACATTTAGGTAAAAATGACCTTATTTTCAAGTCCTTATTTTTTTTTCTTCCAAATTTTGGCACTTCATAACACTGAAACCATTCAGTATTTTGTTATCAAATTATACAGAGGCATACTAGGTTATGCTAAGAACATCTCAACCAAATTTTAGTAAAACTGAGTTCATTTTTCCTATACATTGGCTGTCCAAACTTGGTCCCAAAATTAAGAATACAAAAAAGTAGTTTTCTTACTTAAACTTTGAAATAGCATAACTCACTTATTTCTAAACGTTTTTTAATGTTTAAAAAGCTCAAATTCATGTAATCCATCTCAAAAACATCAAAAGAAAACTTATATAGTGGATGCTTGACCCCTTGAAAGTCAAGGCTCAAAACCAATCTTTTTTTTTTTTGGATTTAGGGTTTTTAGCAAAACGGTTAGGAATTTTGGGTCCCTATTTTCACAATCAACATTCAAGCATCATACAGAATATCAAGAAACTACCTAAACTTATTACATAATTAATAAGAAACTTTAAGCATTAAATACACAAAATAATGCTTAAAAATAAAAACCATACAAAAACAACCATAAAAAGTAAACATTTTACCTCTTGTTGTTCTTACTTTATGATTTGATGTTTCTACTAGCTTTAGAACCTTCAAAACTATTTCAAAACCTTAAACCAACTCCCCCAACAACATATATAGTTAGTTATTGAAAGATATATGGTTAAAATCTTTAGAAGAGTCAAGTTTTTGAAACTTTTGCCTTAGGGGAACTCTTCCAAGATAAAAGCTTAAGCTTCCAAGGGATCTTAGTGTTTTTGGTAGTTGAAAATGGTGAGAAAACTTGAGAGATTTTTTTGAACAAGATGAGAGTGAGGGAAGAGAAGGGGGTCGGTTGGGGAGGGTGGAAGAGCATAGAAAACACAAAAATATCTAAAACTCTTAAGTGTATTTACTTTATGTCACTTTGTGTCATTAACATTAATTAGAATAGATTTGGTTCACATAAGTTAAAGCCCTCACATGGCCAACCACCTCTTTATTATTTATTTATTTTATTATTATTTTTTAAATAAAGGTTAATAAACATTTTCTATGAAATTGATTTTTCCAAAAATCCAAAAATGATTTTCTATAACTTTTTTCACTCTTATAAAATAAAATAAAAAACAAAACTTAACACATAATAATTAAATTAAATGTGTCTCACATCTAATTTAATTAATCACGCAATAAAATTTAACCTAAGGTCCATTTATGGAATAAAATTCCACAATTAGGCAAAAAGTTAAGCATTTAACACAAAATGCCCTGAAATTTCTATTTATTCTTAGGTTTATTATTTTGGACCAAAATTTAATTTTTATGAATGTATTTTATGGCCAAAATATATTTGCAATAGTTTCTCTTTTTATTTTCTGAGATTTTTACCCGAGTAGGGTTTTTGTGTCGGTCCAAGATCGAAAGTCTTATCTTGACTTTTAATCACACAATTCATAATTTGGCTAGAAATAACTCATGGAAATAAATTCCAAAAAATTATAATATTATTTAAAGTAAATTTCTTAACTCGGGGTAAAGAATCCCGACTCAAGTCGTTTAAAGGTACCCGAAACGTAGGGCGTTACACAAACTATATGCAAAGTTCAAGAAATGTGACTTCTGGTTACCACATGTGACTTTCATTCATCACATTGTTAGTACAGAAGGAATCATGGTGGACCTAACTAAGATTGACCAAGGAATGCCTCAATGATTAGAAGTTTTCTTTGATTGGCAGGTTATTACAAGCATTTTGTGGAAGGGTTCTCAAGGATTACTACCTCACTGACACGAAAGAACCAAAAGTATGCGCGGTTTCATAGGTGTGAGACAAAATTCCAGAGTTGAAGCAGCGATTGATTACAACTCCAGTACTGAGTCTTCCAACATAGCAGGAGAAGTTTGTGGTTTAGTGCGATGCCTCAAGGTAAGAGTTAGGTTGTGTCCTTATGCAACGAGGAAGGTGGTTGCCTATGCATACGACAACTGAATGATTATCAACAAGGGTACCCTACACATGACTTGGAATTAGCTGTGGTGGTCTTTACACTAAAGGTATGGAGGCATTACCTGTATGGGGAGAAGTGTGAGATATACATTGACCACAAGTGTTTGAAGTATATCTTCACATAGATGGATTTCAACATGAGATAGAGGCGTTGGTTAGAGTTGGTGAAGGATTATGATTGTGAAATCTTGTATAACCCAGGAAAGGCCAATAAGGTGGCAAATGCCTTAAGCTGGAAAGGTCCAGGATAATAATGCAGTTTGAGGCAAATATCAAAGGAATTGGTAGAGGATATAACCAGAGTATGGATAGAGTTTGAGGTGGGCTAATTAGCCAACATCACCCTGCAGTATACTCTTCTAGAAAGGATAAAGGAAAGTCAGTTGAATGATCCATAGTTTATGAAGATTAGAGGGGAAGTCCTAGCTGGAGTGGCTAGGGACTATACAGTGTCACAGATGGGCTTTCTAAGATACAAGGGTCGGATTTGTGCTCCCATGAATGTTGTTATCAAATGGGAGAGTCTAGATGAATTCTATAATACCCCTTTCTCTTTGCATCCAGCACCACAAAGATGAATCAGGATCTGAAGACTTTATATTGGTGGCCTGGGATGAAGAGTGATGTAACTGGATATGTGGTTAAGTGCCTGACGTGTCAGCAGGTCAAGGGTGAACTTCAGAGACCAGCACGACTATTACAACCTTTGGATATTGCTGACGCTGTTTTTCTTCAACTTAAATATGAAGAGCACTAAATAAAAATATAGAAAAAATAGAAGGATTCATAGGATTTTTACGTGGTTCAGCAGTTAAAATCTGCCTAGTCCACGAGTCACTATTATTCTTACTACTTTCTCAAAGCTTTGAAGAAAAGCAATTTGGCAGAGTATTTTCTAGTACAATTTTGTGCATGTCTACAAATGAATTACTCCAGGCTATTTATAGACCTGATTATGAGAATATCTTCCTTTAATTCAGGGAAGTTACAATCAATCAAATAAATTTGAAATAAGTATAATAAATGCGTTAATTACATAATATTCTATAAAAGTATGGATTTAATATATGATAATAATGAATCCCTACGAAATAGGGATTTCCTAACAAAATTTCCACTTGCATAACACGTCATTGAGCTCGATTGTTGGGTTGACGCATGCTCGAGACTGTCCATTCTTCGAGCTCATCGTTCCATATATAACCTCCTCCCCATCTAGTGATTTTTTCCAACTCATCCCTTGGAGAAGATTGGTGTCTTCGAACCTGCAACTCAGGCTCGAACAATGTAGATCGTGCTTGAGTGCTAAAAATAGATCTAGAACCATTTGAAAATTCGTATAAGGGTACTGACAACATTTGTTATTTTCGATCTCACTCTTTTCGAGCCTACATTTTGAGGCTATTTATTTATTCTCGAAATTTAGGTGTAGTGACTCCCCCTTTTCCTGTTTGTAAGGATCATATAAGGTCGATTCCCCAAACCGCGAATGGCCATGAAGAGCTCATCAAGATGAGATCAGTAGGTGGAGCTCGCGAGATTGAAGTGAACCATTTACACTTGTCACAGAACTTGACGTATTCGAATGATTCTACTTTAAAAGTAGGCCAGAAGTATCCTTGGCTAATCACCTTTTTTTGATAGACTATGTCCCCAGTGTGGTCTCCACAAAATCCTTCATGGATTTCTTCTAAAAAATTTATGGCTTCGAGTGGAGTTACACACCTTAACAGTAACATAGAATACCCTATTCTGTAGATTTTCCCTTCCACGATAGTGTATCTTGGTATCTTGTACATAAGTTTCCTAGCCTCAACCCGGTCTGCTGGGAGGCTCCCGATTTAGAGGTAGTCAATTATGGGGTCATCCAAGTAGGTTGCGAGTCAATCATGTTGATGTCTTCTTCTTCAGACTCAGCTATGCTTGGGACCGGTAGGAACTTGACCGACACCACATCGAGTGCATCATCTTCTTTGGTTATGGCAAGCCTAGTTAGAGCATCTGCATTTGAGTTTTGCACCCGTGGAACTTGGTCAATGGCATAGAACTCAAATTACTTGAACGTTGCCTTGACTTTTTCCATGTAAGTTGCCATTTTCATGCTAGGAGCTTGATATTCTCCTATGACATGGTTAACAACCAATGAGGAATCACTATAGTAGTGAATGGCATTTGCTTTGAGCTTGAAAGCTATCCAAAGTCCTGCTAATAGTGCTTCGTATTCAACCTCGTTATTTGATGCCTCGAAGCCAAACCGTAAGGTTAAATGAAAAATATGCCCCTGATCCATTCTCATTTGAAGACCCATCGATATAAAGTCTCCACAACTCACGGGCTGGGGTTATGACTTCCTCGTTAGTGGTTCCCGTACACTCAACTATGAAATTTGCTAAGGCTTATCCTTTTATCGTTGTCCTTGGGTGATAAGTGATCATGAATTGTCCAACTTCGACCGCCCATTTTAGCAGTCTTTTGGATGCCTCATGTTTTGACAACACCTGTTTTATTGGTTGGTCAAACAACACAGGTACAGGATATGCCTAGAAGTAAGGTCGATGATTTCGAGATACATATATCAAGCACATGGCCATCTTCTCCATTAATGGATTTCTCGACTTTGCCCCCAGTAACCTTTTACTAACATAGTAAACAGGATTTTGTACTTTCTTATCCTCCTGAACAAGTATTGCGTTGATGGCATGCTTGGTTGTGACGAGATATTAGTACAATACTTCCCCTGTGATTGGTTTGGATAAGATTGGTGGTTCAGCGAGGTGCTTTTTAAGAGATTGAAACATGAGCTCACAGTTATCCGACCATTCAAATTTCTTGCCCCCTCTCAAAAGATTAAAGAATGGAAGTCATCTATCTATAGATTTCTATATGAACCTACTTAAGGTTGCCATTCGTCCAGTTAAACTCTGTACATCTTTATGTTTTTGAGGTGAGGGCATATCGATTAATTCCTTGATATTATCTGGGTTTTCCACTATGCCCCGAGCATTTACTATGAATCTGAGAAACTTTCCTGCGGATACTCCGAAAGTGCATTTCTCTGGGTTAAGTCGCATATTGTACTTTTAGAGTATAGCAAAGCATTCAACAAGATCATCAACGTGGTTACAATTATTGTTGGACTTAACCAGCATGTTGTCCACATAAACCTCCATGTTATTCCCTATTTTCTCAACAAACATCTTATTCACCAATCACTGGTATGTGGCCCCGATGTTCTTGAGCCTGAAAGGCATCACATTGTAGCAATACAAGCCTTTATCGGTCATAACGCTCGTATGTTCCTGGTTAGGAGCATGCATGACTATCTGGTAATATCCAAAATATGCATCCATGAATGACATGATACCATGACCTGCAATGGCATCTACGAGCTAATCAATTCAAGATAGGGGAAAATGATCCTTTGGACACGCCTTATTGAGGTCCGAATAATCAATGCAAATTCGTCACTTGCCATTAGGCTTCGGAACTAACACCGTATTGGATATCCAATCAGGATAGAAAGCATCTCGAATAAACTTATTTGCCTTCAATCTTTTGACCACTTCTTTTAAGTCTTTCTTCCTTTCATTGTCCAGGAGCCTTCTTTTCTGTTGCTTTGGAGGGAAGCTTTTTTCTATGTTGAGTGCATGGCTTATAATGTTTGGGTTGATCCCAACCATGTCTTAATGTGACCATGCATATACATCTTGATTTTCCTTCACGAAGAAAATTTATTGCATTCTCGCATACTTTGGGAGGTTCTTCCCTATTTTTATCACCCTAGTGGTATGATTTTCATCAAGCTCTACGTCTTCGAGCTCCTCGATTCGTCTGAGATCGGCCCTATCCTCTTCTATTATGGGGTCGATCTATTCTTCGACTTCGAAGACTGTCTTGCTTATTTCTTGTATGACAACAACTGCTTGCACACTTATTTGGCCATTTCCCCTCATGGAGATGCTATAGCACTCTCAGGCGGTCAGTTAATCTCCCCTCAATGTCCCAATGCCGATAGGTGTTGGGAACTTGATGGTCAAGTCTCTCACTGATGAAACTTTCCCCAGCCCAATCAGGGCTGGTCTCCTGAGCTGTACATTGTAGGCTGAGGGGGTGTACACCATTATGATCTCCAATATTTTGGTTACTAACACTAGATAGTCTCCCAAGGTCACCAGGAGCTCAATATATCTCGTGCTGGCTATTCCTTCACTTGAAAATCTATACAACGTTGTCGCATTGGCTTTCACGTCTCGAACTGAGAGTCCTATCCTTTCTAAGGTAGCCTTATAAAGGATGTTAACCGAGCTCCCGTTATCTATCAAGATTCGATGCATCCTTTTATTGTCGAGCAGGAATGTAATGACCAAAGGGTCCTTGTGGAGAAACTGGACATGAACGACGTCTTCTTCAGTGAAAGTAATGGGTTGAGTTTCAACCCTCTGTTGTTTTGGAGCTTGGAGTCCAAGTTCGTAGGGAGATCGATCACCCGTCTTGAGCTCGTTGACATATATTTCTTGTGCATTTCTGCCTAACCCAGCAGTATGTGGTCATCCAGCAATGGTTACCAGATCCTCCTAATTTATCGGGGGAGGTCGGTCATCCTCCCTTGCGCGTGGAGCCGTATTTTGTTGGGGAGGCTGTGTAGGAGCTGCCCTCTGTCAAACTAAAGCTTGGGTCGAATTCCTGTTTCTAACATACTGCCCAAAATATCCTCTCGAGAACAGACCTTCGATTTCATCCTTTAGTTTTCTGCATTCATCAGTTGTATGACCGATGTCCCTACGGAATCTGCAAAATTTATTGGTATCCCTTTTCGACTTTTGATTTTACATCAGATCAGGTCGCGTGAACAGGACCTGGTTCTCATTTGCGATAAAGATGTTCTCCTGAGTATCTGTAAGCTTGGTATAAACTGTATAAATGGACAAGTATTTGTCTCCTCTTTTCTTTTTCACCCTCGTCTGCCTTCGAGTAGTTCCCTTCATTTTCTTCCTTTTTGAAGGGTTATCTCTTCAGGGTCGCGACGTTGAGGGCATGTCCGAGGTCGAGGTTGAGTTTACATTCGTCGTTGTGGTTATAATAGGCTGAGGGGTCAGTTTTAATGCTGACCACCCTCTTGTACATTGACGAAAATCTGAGCCTTGTTATTGAATTCGGTTATTGCCCTCCCAGGTTCTCTTCGCATGTCATCCCAAAGGGGACTTGCTGGCAATACTCCAGCTCGTACTGCCATGAGATGACCACTATCATCGACATTTCGGGCATGTACCACCTCTATGTTAAATCTTTCCATGTAGCTTTTTAATGACTCTCCCGGCTTTTGTCTAACATTAATCAAGGTCGAGGCTTTGGGACTGACACCTACCATGGACTTGAATTGCTTCTTGAATTCCTTAGCTAGTTGTTCCCAAGATGAGATCAAGTGCCTTTGAAACTTGTCGAACCAATTTTTTGTTGGTCCCATCAGTGTGGTTGGAAATAGCATGCACCTAAGCTTGTATCCAACATTGCTAGCACGCATTATGGTGTTAAACGTACTCAGATGGATATATGGGTCTGAAGTCCCATTAAAGAGTGCCACATAGGGTATCTTGAATTGATAAGGAAACAAAGTATTTGATATGTACGAAGAAAAAGGCTCGAGCTCCTCATCAGAGTCATTAGCCTTGTCCTTATTTCTCTCTTCTTGAAGGAGCCTGAAGGCTCTTTCTTTTTGGTTGATTTTTTCTTTGACCAAGTCCACCAGTGGTTGAGCTTGCATTTAGGTTATTGTTTGTGAAAACTCTAGCTCCCTACCCCAGTACAAGGCTATATTGATTCCAGTGTGCTGGCTGCATAGGCTATTTTTGGCTATTTAAATGTATTCATATATCCTGGTTTGACGGGTTAGCCTGCCCCCAGTTTATTCAAGTGATCTCCAAGATCAGGGTAGTCATTATCATAATTCCTGGTGTACCTGGGCTCGGTGTTGTATACCCTCACCGATCTGCTAAGGTCCAGACTTCCACTGAGAAAGATGACATTCATCTCTAGTTGTTGTTGCGTGGCTCGATGGTTTCGAGGCATGTTTTCTACTAGCCCCCTTACCCCGATCATTTGTGACCTTGACATATGACTTCATGCTACTTGGAATGCCCTATGTTCTCGATGAGCTTCCCATTCACCCATTTGTCCAGGTCGAGCCCTATGATTTCTATCTCGGCTCCCACTCTGAGAGAGTCTCTGGGGTGCCCATTCTTCCATCTGGTTCCCATTGGGAGCTGTCTGGGGTGCCTCTAGAGCTGGGAAGGGGTACCTTATGGTGATGGAGGATGCCTTATTGGTGAAGGCGGGGGCCTTCCATTATTGGATCTGGAAGGTCCAGAATTAGCCCAAAAAAGCTCCGGGTTGTTCCTGATAAGCTCGAGGTTATGATTCAGATCTACAAGAGAAGTTCTGTTATTCCTTATTCCAGTAGTTACACTTACCGTAGGGTTTCCCCTAGCAGCATTTTTAACATTTCCCCCAGGATGACCATTGCCGGTATTTGTCCTGGGCCTTGATTGGGCCTGTTGGGCCCTTTATTCAGCCATTATGGCGATCGTACTCCCATGAGGCCATCCTCTGGTCCTCCGAGGTGATGCCTGTACTTAAGCCCCTTGCCTAGCCAATACTTCATTTTTTCGTGTAGCTTCAGCTAACCGTTCACGCAATTTGCGATTCTCCAATTCCATGATGGGCACGTACCTTTCAGGATTATTGTATAGATCCTCATCAAGCCTGGGGGTTGGAACAGGTTGCCCCTGGAGGCTGATGATTCACTTCCCTCGTTAGGGCTCTAATCTACCACAGGCTGCTTCCCAAACCTCCGCGGGTAGTTCTTAGTTTGAGGAGTTCACTCCTCTGGGAGTTGTGGAAATGGTTGCCCACCAGTTCCATGGTTGTTCATGGTGGCAATTGATGGTATGCATGAGGATTTTGATTAAATAATACACCAATTTTCTTAATGCTCTTAAAGAAAGCTCCAAACGGTTGATGTCGTTTTTAGTATACTTAAATATGAAGAGCACTAAACAAAAGTATGGAAAAAAATAGAAGGATTCAATGCTTTTTATGTGGTTCAGCAGTTAAAATATGCCTAGTTCACAAGTCACTAATATTCTTTCTACTCTCTCAAAGATTTGAAGGAAAGCTATTTGGTAGAGTATTCTCTAGCACAATTTTGTGCATGTCTACAAATGAATTACTCCAGGCTATTTGTAGACCTGATTATGAGAATATCTTCTTCTAATTCAGGGAAGAATAAATCAAATAAATTAGAAATAAATATAATAAATGCATTAATTACATTATATCCCATGAAAATAGGAATTTAATATATGATAATAATGAATAACTACAAAATAGGGATTTCCTAATAGTCTTTCCACATGCAAAACACATCACTGAGCTTGATCGTTGTGCTGACGCGCTATCGAGACTGGCCAGGGTTTGAGCTCATTGTTCTGGTTATACCCTCCTCATCATCCAGTGATTTGGGCGAACTTACCCCTCGAAGAATATTGGTGTCTTCGAGCCTGCAACTTAGACTCGAATAATGAGACTCGCGCTTGAGTGCCAATAGCAGATTTGGAACCACTTGAAAATTCGTATAAGGGTACTGACAACATTTTTAATTTTCGAGCTCATTCTTTTCGAGCCTACATTTTGAGGCTATTTATTTATTCTCAAAATTTGGGTGTAACATATATCCCAGAGTGGAAATGGGGGGACATCACAATGAATTTTGTGGTTGGGTTACCCATGACATTGGGTCAACATGATTCGGTGTGTGTTACCGTGGGTCGATACACCAAATCATATCAGTTTTTACAAGTGAGGATGACTTATACAGTTGACCACTACGCATATCTCTATGTGAGAGAGATTGTGCATCTTCATGAGGCTCTGGAGTCGATTGTGTCAGATCTGAACCCAACATTTACTTCCAAGTTCAGGGGAAGTTTGGAGAAAACTATTGGTACACAGCTGAAGTTTAGTACAACTTATCATCCATAGACGGATGGGCAGTTGGAGAGGCCAATTAAGATATTAGAGGATATGTTGCGAGCATGTGTGCTGGACTTTGAATGGTCATGGGGAAAAGTATTTTCCTTTGATACAATTTTCCTACAATAACAACTATTTGTTGACCATTGTAGTTTCTCCTTATGAGATGTTGTATGGTAGGAAGTGTAGATTGCCCATTCACTGGGATAAGATGGGTGAAAGGAAGTACTTGGATCCTGAAGCAGTTCAGAGGATTAATGAGCCTATTGAAAAGATCAGAGCTCGGATACTCGCGTCTCAGAGTAGAAAGAAAAGTCATTCAGATCAGAAGCGCATGAACATGGAGTTCCAAGTGGGAGACTGTGTCTTCCTTAGAGTTTCACCATTGAAAGGGGTGAAGAGGATTGGGAAGAAAGGAAAGTTGAGCCCTAGATTTGTAGGACCTTTTGAGATCCTAGAGGATTGGTCATGTGGCCTATAGGTTGGTCTTACCTCTGGCATTGTCTGCAGTGCACAATGTGTTTCATATTTCGATGCTTCAGAAGTATATATCTAATGAGGCTCATGTGTTGAGTTATGAAGATCTGGAGCTGTAGGCAGATTTATCCAAAGAGGTGCAGCCAGTCCGGATATTAGACAAGAAGGACAAGGTCCTGAGGAATAAAACCATACCTTTGGATAAGGTATAATGGAGGAACAACAATGTTGAGGAGGCGACTCGGTAATTGGTGTTAAATATGCGGGATAATTATCCTGAGTTGATCAGGCGAAATTTCGAGGACGAAATTCCCATAAGGAGGGGATAATTGTAACGTCACAATTTCCCTATTAAGGCTTAGTGCCTTAATTAGGGAGCCAGGAGGGCAATAATTGAATTAATTATGTAATTATATGCATGATTATGTGAATTATATTATAATATGACCATGTTTACATGTTTAGGTGTATTTAGCATGCATGTTGACCCTTTTCTTATTAGAAAAGCATTTTCGTAAATTTTGACCTGTTAAGGGCATATTTGTAAATATATGGGTTTTGTGATT
The DNA here is from genome assembly GCF_963169125.1 of Humulus lupulus. Lineage (NCBI taxonomy): Eukaryota > Viridiplantae > Streptophyta > Magnoliopsida > Rosales > Cannabaceae > Humulus > Humulus lupulus. Next base: position 208,771,942 of record NC_084796.1, read on the forward strand.
GAGACAACATTATTATGTTGATATATTTGAGTGTTTCGGCACGAGACAATCCTAGTGAGCAAGTTAGCGGTTTAGTCACAACGAGGTCAAATATCCGGGTCGGGGTGAGCCCAGGGGTATTTTTGTAATTTAGTACATTACCGGGATTTATCGGGTAATGGGAATTTATTTGATGATTACTTGGGGGAATTATGAGGTATTAATTGAGATTAGCAAGAAATGTGGTTGTTGACGGTAAAAACTCGTCAACTAAGTTAGATTAAGGGTTTTGTGCATTGTAGAAGAAGTGAACTTAAATAGATAGAACTTCAAACAAACTTTCTGATGGTTTCAAGAACTTAAAACGTAAATGCTAGAATTTTAGAACAGAAAATAGAGAGATGTAGAATATATGTGTGTATTCATTAGAAATGGATGATTACAAAACTCCCAAAATCTGACCCCCATCTCAGGAGAAGGGACGTCATATTTATAAGACAACACTATTAGCACACTGTACATGGTGGTCCCGGGGAGACATGGCCCTACATATGCAAACTACGGATGGTAGTTGTGTTGGAAGAGTAGTGGTCGGCTCCAACACACGCCAAAGGTCTACGAGAGCACCTTAATTTTAATACCTAGTTGTACCTCCACCATCTGCTTAGTACGAACGTCATAGGTTGGTTGGGAAGGACCACATCAGGTACCTTACTCATACGATCACTACTTGTCTGGCGTAGAGATTAGGGTTAGATACCTGGGGTCTTTAGGGTCGTATCCTCGTACATACTTCATACCTGTACAATCTCTTTGAGTCATGCATAGGTTTTATCCTCACAATGCCTCCTATTCTTTTAACCTTTAAATGTTGAAGTCTATATCGGTCATCATGGAAGACACGATCCCAAGGGGCATGGGAGGAAAGAGCCTCGCGATATGCTCGACTCGGGGGGAAGGAACATGTGCAAGGCTGAGCCTTGCGGGGCCTTGGCTTGAAGAAGGAGGTATGTGAGTGCGAGGCTGCACCTCGTTAGGCCTTGGAGGCATGTGGGCACGAGGCTACGCTTCGTGGGGACTTGGTGCGAGACAGAGGCATATGGGTTCAAGGCTGCACCTCTTGAGGCTTTGGCGTGATACAGAGGCATGTGGGCGCGAGGCACACCTACTCCTCGTGAGGCCTTGGTGCGAGACAGAGGCATGTGGGCACGAGGCTGTGCCTTGTGAGGCCTTGATGCGTGTGACAGTCAATATCCCGTGATCCGTAGGGGGAAAGACTAGGTAAAGATGTGCAATCCCACATCGCTTGGGGAAGGTAGTGTGATGATTTTAAGACTGTGTAGGTATGAGACTACACAGTTGAAGAGGGATTAAATGGATTGATGGGTACTACCTATGCCAATAAGATGCATCTTCTTTTCGGTAGCCCATCACTTGAGAACTCCAAAGTTAAGCGTGATTGACCTTGAGCAATCTTATGATGGGTGACCTCCTGGGAAGTTTTCCTAGGAAGCGTGCAAGTGTGGACAAAGCACGCTGGAAAGACTCGTGTTGGTTTATAGGGCTAGTCGTCATTCTAGGAAGCAGCCATAGTGATGTGGGGCATTACAATTAGTATCAGAGCCTTGACCCAGCTAGAAGTGTGGCCGATGGGAACGTCGGACCCCTAAGGGAGGTTGATTGCGAGAGTCAGTATCTCGTGATCCGTAGGGGGAAAGACCGGGTAAAGCTGTGATCCGTAGGGGGAAGGTAGTTTGATGATTCTAAGACTGTGTAGGTATAAGACTACACAGTTGAAGAGGGCTTAAATGGATTGACAGTATCTACCTATGCCAACAAGATGCATCTTCTTTTCGGTAGCCCATCACTTGAGAACTCCAAAGTTAAGCGTGCTTGACCTGGAGCAATCTTATGATGGGTGACTTCCTGGGAAGTTTTCCTAGGAAGCGTGCAAGTGAGGACAAAGCACGCTGGAAATACTCATGTTGGTTTACAGGGCTAGTCGTCATTCCAGGAAGCATCCATAGTGATGTGGGGTGTTACAATGCAAGATAGAGGCATGTTGGTGCGAGGCTGTACCTCGCGAGATGCTGGTGCCAAGCGAATGCGTGTGGGTGCGAGGTTGTGCCTCGCAAGATGCATGGTGCGAGGTGGTAAATTATTAGCAAGAAATGCACCCCCATGGGACCCTCAGTGCGAGATGCGTCGCTAGTTTTGAGGTGTGATCCTATGTGACCTTTGGCATGAAGAAAAACTCTGTAAGGGAGGCGTGTGACTTGCGAGGCCTTTAGCGCAGGGCGCAAGGTTAGGCATGGCTGTTTTTGTCCCGAGCCTATATTTTGAGGGTAACAAGGCGGGGGCCTTGTGCAACTTAAATTTGGCATCCAAAGTTTCCCCTTGTCTATGGGAGGGTTTTTAGGCACTCCGGTAGACTTTTCGGTATGGTGCATTCGAGCCTCTTGTGGTGTTAGTGTTTTTCTTCGCTTTGAGCCTATAATTTGACTTCGCAGATCCAAACGCGGGTGCTTGGGTTCATTCTCGTCCATGGATCAAATTTTTGATTAAATGGCTAGGATGAGTTTGATCCTCCTATAAATAGGTCTTCTTCTTAAATACAATTACTGCACTCATTTATCTTAGCTTGGTGGTGCTTTAGTCTTCAAAACTTCCAAGAGGTGGGTGGTTCTATCCCCCACAAGTGCAATTTGTCTTTCTTTTTTTTTCTTTTTTTTTCATAAAGATACTTATAAGTATACTTGGAGACAAAAAATTGTTTCTTTCTATCCCCTCTCTTTTTATAGGCGTGTACTTTTGACCTTAGGTACTTTTGCAACTTCACCTATTCAAGGTATGCCTTCAACCTTTCTCGTGTTTATTGGGTCCAAATTAGCATTATTTTGGAAAGGTTGCTTCGGCCTGAACATCTTGTGAACTGAATTATGCATTTGCACCCATTAGCATGTATACCCTCTATTGTACCATGTAGTTTGTCATTTTGAGCAATTGTGTCTAGGGGTTTTGAGTTTATTCCATTGTGTCTTGTAGTACAACTTCCACATACACTTGCACCTGTGTTCCCAATGAGGAGTGGCTTTACGACATTTGAGGGGTCATCTAGCATTCCTTTGGGGGTGGAGTTTGTAGACTTGTCCTCAGACTCGGGGTCCCCGGAAAATAGACCCTACCAAAGATATGACACCTTAAGCAGGGCCCGTCTTTGTCACTTAGAATGCATGGCTGAGCTTAGGCAAAATATTGGGGTTGTCGAAATCGAAATAGGCTCGATTCTGAGGGGTGATGGAGCCCCATTTTCCTTTGATTCTGATGCCTACCTTGTCAGCCTTAGAGTGAGTCTTCTTGACATACAAACGAAGCTGGAGTTCATGGAGGGAAACCTCCCTCCTAAACCCACACCTCTGCATCCTCCAAGTAATCCTGTTGTCACTCCTGGTTCCCCTCAGCCCGTGTCTTCAATCAACCCATGTGTGATGCTCCCACACTCAATGTCTCTATGGAAAACTCTCGATAGAAGAAGAAAATGGAGGGTAAAGTACTATTTTAACCTCACATTTTTCCTTTGGTTTTGCAGACATGTCGAAGAGAGTGAGGCTACAAGTTGTTCCGGGGAAGTTGGACACCAGTCCTCTATTGGCGTCCGCCATTTTTTCCAATGTGTGGGAGAGAAATACCATATTTGTAAGGGGTACAAACAATATGTACCATCCAATAAGTGTAAGGCTAATAACCCACCCAGGGCTATGTGGTCTTTAGCGAACATATTTTGAAGGCGGGTGGCACCATTCCTCTACACCCGTTCTTCGTCATGATCCTGAACCACTTTGACCTTGCTCCAATTCAGTTGGCACCAAACAGATGGTTGACCCTGAGCTACCTGTACATGGCATTCATGAAGCTCAATGGTCGCACTCCCATGGCCCAAGAAGTGCATTTCTTATACAACCTATTGCCCCGACTAATTCTAAGGACTCAGACCATTAGCAATACTAAGATTTAGCTACAATTTTGGAATACATATATGCTTAAAATAATAGAACTTTATTAAAAATCCAAAATATGGTAGGAAATACATAATTTTGTATGAGATCCCATTGTTATTTATATTAAAACATAAACAAAATCTTTAATTAATTGTTTAAAAACTAAGTGCGAAAATACATAAGAACATAAATTAAAAGACTTGAAATAACTTCATCCTCGATCTTCCAGTAGTCCATTCAATTAGTCCTCTCCCAATACACATGCCAAGCTGCCACGAATCCATCCCGCCTTCCAAACTCATTTTGTTGCACCATCTAAAATATAAGGAATGAGCCTAATGCCGAGCAAGGAAAATCTAATAAAAACATATATCATAAATCATAAGACTATATCATAAAACATATACTATAAAACATATGACGTAAAAATGTATATCATATAGGATTAAAATATTAATGGCCATTAACTCATTACCATACCATGTGATAAAAACTTCTGGGTCCTCAGTCTACTAATCGAGGTAGATTAGATCACAAGGTAGTATATGATAACCCATCTAGGTCCTTAGTCTACTAATCGAGGTAGGGTAAATCATAACTCAAAACCACGATAATGATAAAAATCTTGGAGTTTGCTATCTAAGTAATTATAATCCCCAAGTGACTAAAAACATATTCATACATATATACATAGCACATACATATCATAACACATATAATCTAACATATTTTCCTTACCAAAAACCGGGATAATGGAGACAAGAACGGGATTGGAAAAATCCTATAAAGCAATGGTAAGAATCATGAGTTTCCAAAGAAATGGAAATGAAAAAGGAGATCTAAACCATCAAGATAGAAACGTACTGAAGAACCTTAAGTTTCAAGAACTTAAACACCTAACCCAAAGCCATAATAATGAATTAGGATCTGAAAGAAAATGAAAGAACTAAGATGAACTAAATATGAGGATAAGAATACCTTGATAGACTAGAACTTCGATCTACACCTCAATAATGAAATATCACTCTATCTTACTTCCCAAGTGTTTATAAAGATTAGATTGAAAAACTTTTAAATCCCAAACCCTAGTATTTTTTCTCTAGAATAATCTTAGTAGCATGGAGCCTCTGGAAAATGCTTGAATGATGAATGAAATGGCTGAATACTAGGTCCTATTTATAGAGTTCAAGGATTCAAACTAACTCATTTTAAAAGAATAAAAAAATGAACAATAATTGAATATATTTGAATTTTCGGTTCAACAGATGCCCAGAACTCGGTAAAAAATGTTCAAGAATAAGTCCTAGTGGTTGAGGGTTGTTTCTAATTTAAATCCACAAAGTTTAAAAAATGGCTCCAAAAGTGGATATATCGCCTATACCTATGCTCCGAGCTTCCGTGGTTTCGTTCGTGCGAAGTCGAAGTTTTTTCGTATCTTCCGTAGGCGATGTATCGGCCCTATAACTACGATATATCGGCATACAATGATATTTTAAGCATGTTTTTGCACACTTTCGGCATATTTGAAGTTTGTTAAAACAACTTTGACTAAGTAAAATGTAATTCTAACAACTGCTGGAAGGTTCTAGAGCTTCTAGATTCATCAATTATTAATCTATTCATCTAAAATACTTAAATCCTTAATAAACATGCTTGTGACAAGTGTCACACTCTTAATTATTCTATCTAACCCTTAGTTTATAATAAATAATATTTCTAGGAGCAACTAGGTTAAACTTAAAAAATCTGTAATTATTTATATGAGTTTCCAAATAAATCCTAGCTTGAACCAATATCCATTAAAACTAAAATACTACGTTGTTGTTGCTGCTGCTGCTACTGCTACTGCTACTACTAAGTAAAATTTCGAGATTCTACAAACACGGCGAATAAATTTTCAAGCCTCGGTGGTCAATACGAGAAATTTTCTGGGCTTCCACCCATCGCGAAAGACTACTGCCAGGTCATGAATGATGTAATGATGCTGGCGTGTAAGTTTTTTGACGAAGGTCAAACGTTGGCATTAAGGACCCGGGCTACCCTTTCGGTGATCTACGAGCTCCCATCCTCTCAAGAGGAGGCCTTGCCAGCCACCGAAGGTGAGGAGGAAGAAGAGGACAAGGTGCCACTTGTGAGGAAATGACGGGCTCCCGAGGCTGCCCAGGAACCTGACTTAGAATGAGTTGCGTGAAGGGCAGTATCCAGCCCCTCCGGCCAAGGTAATTCATACCTCTATAGGGAATTCGATAGGGCTATTGACAATTTTAGGTTAGTTCAATTTAACCGAAATCAGCTCATCCATCGTCATCATCATAGCCCAGATCGTACTGTAACCCTGCTCCAATGTGTAGACCACCTAGTGGTACGCCATGACAGTAGTTACCCTAAGGGCACAGTAGTTATTGACAACACTTTAAACTTTAGATCTGCCATTTTTTAGGATTATGGAACCAACCGTAGGACCTAGTCTTCTCTGGTCCAGGGTGCATTTTCCCCTGTATTTAGACAATATGTAGATGAATTCAGCCCTAAGGAAGGACCTGAGCCTGAGCCCCTTAGGATCCCAAAAATATTAACCGTAGATTCTCCCTCTCCTCCATTAGTTCCAAGATCGGAGGTCGTGATAATAGACTCCTCCCCCATCCCGGAGGGTAGGATCTTTGTTTATTTTATTTCTTTATGTATAATTCTGATAACCTTATTTGCGAACTAATTCCTTTTTATTGTTTTCAGGGGAAGAGATGGAACAACCCAGAGCTCCTGACCTCCGAACCACCTTTCAGACAAAGAAAAATGGCTTGGGCCCTGCCGTAAAGAGGCTTAGGATCTCAAAGAAAACCCCCTGCTGCGGGCCACACCTCCAGATCCCCTGCTAAGGGGAAAGACGCGAGCTCAACCCAGGAATCAGTTCTGGTGAGTACTGTTACTTCTAGGGTTCCTCCTCCTCAGGCCCAAGTAATACAAGCTGATCCTCCAGCCCCTACCATTCCATCCCTGACCGTTCGAATTCCAGTAGATCTCCAGTATCTAAAAAAGATCCCGGAAGCTTTTTGGGGCATCATTTATGAGACGGCAAGCCATATGGTGGGGCACGTCTATAAGGCCATCTCGAGGGATCTAAGGACAATCGATGAACGCAGCCCGGATATTGTCTTGGAGTCAGCTATGGAGATGAACCACACAGTAAGTTATCTTTTGTTATTTTGCAGTCTCTCCTGGCCCAGTATCATAGCATTGCCCGGGCTAGGGCTAGAAATGATGAGCTCCAGGCAAAATTAAACACCGCCAACACTGCCCTGGCAGCTGCTCAAGAAGGCGAGCAGGTCGCGAAAGCTACCTTGGAGGCTGCTCAAAAGAGTGTGCATGATGCTAAGGCCGTTCTCACCTTGTCCCAGTAAAGCGAGCAGGCTGCAATGACTGCATTGTCTTCCCTCCAGGCTTAATCGACACAACTTCAGTCCGAGGTTGATGAAGCCAAATCCAAACTGCTCGAGGTTGAGGTCGTAGTTAAAGAAGAAAAGGTGGCCTCATTGTCTTCCATGGAAGAGATGCTATACCATTGATGGGCCTTCAAACCAGATGGGAACTTTTCTTTCATGGAAACTAGGTTGTGGGATTCGCTCCTTGCAAAATTCAAGGCTCGACTTTAGCAAGGACCGTTAGAGACTAGTGAGGTTTCCATGGCAGCTAAGGGAGATGGCGAGGAGGTCAACTTGGCTTGGCGAACTGGTGGAGCTCAATGATAACTTCTCTTTTTTTTTTTCTATAACTGTTTAACATTTTTTTATTAAACAATTGCCTTCGGGCTTGGTTTGTGGTTTTTCTCCTCAGGATAATGTCTACTTTGTTTCAATATATATCTAACTTTTTGATCCATTTATCTCTCCTTTACTATCTTTTATGTTTGTGAATCCTTAGACTTGTACATTCGAGATTTTAGGAATCGATTTTAGATCGGGATAGATATTTTGAGCTCGGTTATATCCAAGTTTTGTGTGTTTTATTTGTATCATACATGTTAAGAATCAAGCCTTGAACCCGGTTATATCTGGGGTTTTTTAATTTATTGAAACTTAGTTCATGCTAGGTTTACTGATAGCACTAGCTTTAAAAAGCCCTTGATATTATACAATTTTGCCAACTGTCGGACCTGGTTGCGTCCAGGGTTTTAAATGATTTTAAATTTAGTTCGCACTAGGTTTATTGAAAATTCGAGCTTTAAAAAGCCATTGAATAATCATTGTTTATATTTTGGACCTGGTTGTATCCAGGGATTTTTATGTTTTTTTTTTTATCACGGGGTTATATGCCCCCAAAGTAACCAGAATGTAGAAACTTTCTTGGTTGCTTTTACAAACATTAATACACGAGGAAATACAACTTTGACAAGAGATTATTTAATAATTCATCTATTATTTAATTAAATGCTTTTATAAATAAGCCTTACATGGATGATGGTACTACTGATAATACTTTTTCAAGTGTAAGGCATTCTAGGTCCGCAGGACTATCTCCCTATTCAACCGAGCTATTTTGAAAGTTCCTTCACACAAAACTTCAACGACCTGATATGGTCCTTCCCAGTTCAGATCTAAGACACCGTCCATGGGATCCTTATTTGCTAGAAAGACCCTTCGGAGAACCAGGTCGTCCAATCCAAATCTTCGCGTCTTAACTTTAGAATTAAAATAACGAGTGATTTTTTGTTGATAATGGGCGAGCTGTAATTGAGATTTCTCTCGTTTATCTCCAATCAGGTCTAGAGATGCATTAAGGAGTTCATCATTCTGTTCCTGGCTGAATGTCCATTTCTTGTGAGTGGCTACCATGGCTTCGACTGGAAGGACGACCTCGCTTCCAAAAGTTAGGGAAAAAGGGGTATGTCCTGTGCAGGTTCTGTGAAAAGTCCGGTATGCCCAAAGTACTTACGGAAGCTTTTCGGGCCATAATCCTTTGGCTTCATCTAACCTCTTCTTCAAGCTCTCCTTTAGGGTTTTGTTTATAGCCTTGAACTATCCATTGGCCTGTGGATACGCTACTGAGGAGAAAGTCTTAATAAAGCCATATTTTCTATAGAAGTCAGTGAAGAGATCATTGTCGAACTGTGTCCCATTGTTTGACACGATCTTTTTAGGAAGCCCAAACCGACATATAATAATTTTCACCACAAAGTCTAGGTCTCTCTTTGAAGTGATGGTTTCCAGAGGTTCGACTTCCACCGACTTCGTGAAATAGTCGATCGCCACCACCGCGTAACGAACTCCTCCCTTTCCCTTAGGTAAGGACCCTATTAGGTCGATTTCACATACTGCAAATGACCACGGGGATGAGATCATCATTAGCTCGGCTGGTCCAGCTCGGGAAACTATGGTGAAACACTGGCATTTGTCGCATTTCTGAACATACGAGATCGAGTCTTTTGTTAAAGTGGTACAAAAAATAGCCATGCCTCAGTATTTTCAGTGCTCAGTTTTGCCCCCCAGCATGATCTCCACAAATGCCTTCGTGCACTTCTTGCAATATGTATTTAGCAACCTCGGGCAGAACACACTGTAGGAGAGGCAATGAATGACCACGTTGGTACAATTTCCCATCCACTATCACATACCTCGGAGCTTGATATAGTATTTTTCTTGCATCCTTTCTGTCCATAGGTAGCTTCCCTATTGTGAGTTATTCCATTATGGGAGTCATCTAGGTTAGTCTTGTGTCAATCATCTCGACCTCTACCATTTCTTCTGTCACGCGTGGACTCTCCCAGAACTCCACTGGCACTACGTTCAAGGTCTCAACTTCTTCGGTGGTGGAAAACCTTGCCAAAGCATCAACATTAGAGTTCAACTCACGAGGTATCTGTTCAACAATACTGTACTCAAATTCAGACAACTCTCCCTTCACCTTAGCTAGGTAAGCTGCCATCTTGGTACCTCGAGCTTGATATTCTCCCAACACTTGATTAATCACTATAGCATTGGACAGATTTTGCCTTGAGCTCCCTTTCCACTCTCAGCCCAGCTAGTAAAGCCTCATATTCTGCTTCGTTTTTGGATGCTTCAAACCCGAATCTCAAAGTTGTATGGAATCTATGCCCTTCTAGGAAGATTAGTATGATCCCTGCTCCCGATCCATTTTCATTTGATGATCCATCTACGAAAATTTTCCATCGCTCCTTCAAAAGCTCCTCTTGAAATCCGGTGTATTCAGCCACAAACTCAGCAAGGGCCTGACTTTTGATTAAGGTCCGTGGCACGTACAGTATCTCGAACTAGCTAAGTTCAATAGCCTATTTTAACAGACATCGTGACATTTCATGATTTTGTAACACCTTCCTTTAAGGTTGGTCAGTCACAAAGTTGATTGAATGAGACTGAAAATATGGTCGGAGCTTCCTGTAAGCCAATATCAGATAGAATGCCAGCTTCTCTATCAGTGGATATCGTGATTCAGCTCATGCATAAGAACTAAGTGCGGAAATATATAAGAACATAAATTAAAAGACTTGAAATAACTTCATCCTCGGTCTTCTAGCAGTCCTCTCCCAATACACATGCCAAGCTGCCACGAATCCATCAAGCCTTCCAAGCTCATTTTCATGCACCATCTAAAATAAAAGGAATGAGCCTAATGCTCAGCAAGGAAAATCTAATAAAAACATATATCATAAAGCATATACTATAAAACATATGACGTAAAAACGTATATCATATAGGACTACAATATTAATGGCCATTAACTCATTACCGTAGCATGTGATAAAACCATCTAGGCCCTCAGTCTACTAATCGAGGTAGGCTAGAAGACAAGGTAGTATATGATAACCCATCTAGGTCCTCAGTCTACTAATCGAGGTAGGGTAAATCATAACTCTAAACCACGATAATGATATCATAACACATATAATCTAACCTATTTTCCATACCAAAAACCGAAATAATGGAGATAAGAACGAGATTGGAAAACTTCAAAAAACCAACAGTAAGAATCATGAGTTTCCAATGAAATGGAAGTGGAAAAGGAGATCTAAACCGTCAAGATAGAAACTTACCGAAGAATCTTAAGTTTCAAGAACTTAAACACCTAACCAAAAGCCATAATAATGAGTTAGGATCTAAAAGAAATTGACAGAAAATAAAAGAACTATGATGAACTAAATCTGAGGATAAGAATACCTTCATAGAATAAAACTTCGATGTACACCTCAATACTGAAATATCACTCTATCTTACTTCCAAAGTGTTTATAAAGATTATATTAAAAAGCTTTTCAATCCCAAACCCTATTGTTTTCTCGCTAGAATAATCTTAGCAGCTTGGAGCCTCTGAAAAATGCTTGAATGATGAATCAAATGGCTGAGTACTAGGTCCTATTTATAGAGTTCATGGAGTGAAACTATCCCCTTTTAAAAAGAATAAATAAATGAATAATAATTGAATATATTTGAATTTTCGGTTTAAAAAATTCCCAGAACTCGGTAAAAAACGTTCAAGACCAAGGCCAAGTGGTTGAGGGTTGATTCTAATATAAATCCACAAAGTTTCAAAAATGGCTCCAAAAGCCAATATATCGCCTACCCTAGGCGATATATTGCCTATACCTATGCCCTGTGCTTTCGTGGTTTCGTTTGTGCGAAGTCAATGTGTTTTCCATGTCTTTCGTAGAAGATGTATCGACTTTATAGTTGCGATATATCAGCATAAAATGATATTTTAAACACGTTTTTGCCCAGTTTCAGCATATTTGAAGTTTCTTAAAACAACTTTGACTAAGTAAAATGTAATCCTAATAACTGCTAGAAGTTTCTAGAGCTTCTAGATTCATCCATTATTAATTTATTCATCTAAAATACTTAAATCCTTAATAAACATGCTTCTGACAACTATCACACTCTTAATTATTCTATCTAAACCTTAGGTTATAATAAATAATATTTCTAGGACCAACTATATTAATCAAACCTTATGTTATAATTAATATTTCTAAACTATAGGTTAAACTTATAAAATTCATAACTATGTCTATGATTTTCCAAATAAATCCAGGCTTGAACAAATCTCCACTAAAACTAAAATACTACAGGTTACTACTACTACTACTACTACTACTACTACTACTACTACTACAGGCTACTACTATAGGCTACTACTACTACAGGCTACTACTACTACTACTACTACTACTACTACTACTACTGCTGCTGCTGCTGCTGCTATTGCTACTGCTACTACTACTGCTACTGCTACTGCTACTACTACTACTACTACTACTACCGCTACCACTACTACTACTACTTCTACTACTACTTCTACTACTACAGGCTACTACTACTACTACTACAAAAACTACTACTACTACTACTACTACTACTACTACTACTACTACTACTACTACTACTACTACTACTACTACTACTACTACTACTTCTGCTACTGCTACTGCTACTGCTACTGCTACTGCTACTGCTACTGCTACTGCTGCTACTGCTGCTACTGCTACTGCTACTACTACTACTACTAGTACTACTACTACTACTACTACTACTACTACTACTGCTACTACTACTACTACTACTCCTACTAGTACTAGTACTACTACTACTACTACTACTACTACTACTACTACTACTACTACTACTACTACTACCAATACGTCTTTACATTGGTCTTTTTTGTGGTGGAGCTTGGGGATACCCTCATGCACTCCACTACTTGGGTGAGTTTATGCGTCTTTACATTGGTCTTTTTTGTGTTTGGGTTCCCTATTTTCTCATGGGCCATAGGATTTCATGCCATGGTATTGAGGTAGACAGGGCCATGAAATCTACAATAGAAAATTTACCTCCATCGGTGTCTGTTAAGGGGGTTTGTAGTTTTTTGGGCCACACTGGATAAATAGGAGGTTTATAAAGGACTTTTAGAAGATTTCAAAGCCCTCATCCACTCTACTTATGAATGGTGTGGTTTTTGACTTTGATGCTGAATGTGTAAAGGCATTTAACATGCTAAAGGAGCAATTAGTTTATGCTCCTATTGTTGTGTCGTCGGATTGGGATCAACCTTTTGAATTGATGTGTGGTGCAAGTGATTATGCAGTAGGAGCGATTCTGGGACAGTGAGTTGACAAGGTATTTCGAATAATTTATTATGCTAGTCGAACCTTGAATGATGTTCAATTAAATTATGCAACTACTGAGAAGGAATTACTTGCCATTTTCTTTGTGTTTGATAAATTTAGGCCATAATTAATTGGTAATAAGGTGATTGTTTAAACATATCATTTTGCTATTAAGTACCTTATGACTAAGAACGATGCCAAACCCCACTAGATTCGATGGGTCCTATTATTGAAAGAGTTTGATATGGAAATTTGTGACAAAAAAGGGACAGAAAATCTAGTTGCAGATGATTTATCTAGATTGGAAAAAGAAGAAGAGTCTAATGAGAAAGAGGAACAAATTGATGACAACTTCTCGGATGAACAATTATTTTCTATTAAAAGTGAAGAAAAGCTACCATGGTTTGCTGATTATGTCAATTATTTGGTAGCTAAAGTTGTGCCTCCGGACATGTCAAGGCAACAACTTAAAAAGTTCTATTCAAAAGTCAAGCATTATTATTGGGATGAGCCCATTCTCTTTCATCATTGTGCAGATCAAGTCATTAGAAGATGTGTCCCAGAAAAGGAGATGATTTCCATTCTTACTCATTGCCATACTTTACATCGTGGAAGTCACTTTGGAGAAACAAGGACAACAACAAAAGTTCTGCAATGTGGGTTTTATTGGCCCACGTTATTTAAAGATGATAGTGCCTTTGTCAAGAGTTGTGATTGTTACCAAATGCCAATGACTGGATTTCTTGAAGTTTAGTTGTTCGATGTGTGGGGAATAGATTTTATGGGGCCTTTTCCGTCATCTTATAATAATTACATTTTCTTGCAGTGGACTATGTCTCTAAATGGGTGGATGCTGCAACAACTCCTACTTGTGATGGTAAAGAGGTACTTAAATTCCTTCTTAAAAATATTTTTACCCGATTTGGTACTCCAAGAGCAATTACTAGTGACAGAGGAAGTCATTTCTGCAACAAGTCATTCACAACTCTATGCGCTTGTTCTGGAGTTCATCATCGTAAGGCTTGGTTCTATGATCCACTTGCCACTAGGCAAGCAGAAGTGTCAAATTGGGAGATAAAAAGCATCTTGGAGAAGACTGTAAATACATCAAGGGAGGATTGGTAAAAAAATCTTAATGATTCACTATGGGCATATCGCACAGCCTTCAAGACTCTGATCGATATGTCATCGAATCAATTGGTGTTTGGAAAGGCATGTCATTTATCGGTGTAAATTGATCACAGAGCTTACTGGGCAGTAAAAAAGCGAAATGTTGATCTCTTCATGGCGGGATAGAATAGGCTTCTAGAGTTGAACGAGCTCGATGAATTTCAGAATGAAGCCTATGAGAATGCAGAGATTTATAAATAAAAGTGTAAGGCATTTCATGATAATAGGATACTTAGGAAGGATTTCTAACTGGGAGGAGACAAGGTGCTATTATTGAATTCTCGATTGATGCTTTTTCCAGGAAAATTAAAGTCAAGATGGTCGGGACCGTACATAGTTGTTGTCTAATTGCCTTATGGAGTGATGCAAATTCGGAGGGAGAAGATGGGATACTTTAAGGTGAATGATTAGAAATTGAAGCACTATTTGAAGGAGCAGTGGGAAAATGCAAGACTGTGTTGCTTTTGGAACCCCTTTGAATTGGGTGTTCAGCGTCCGACTAAATGACGTTAACATCAGCGCGGTAGGACGCATTCCTATACTTTTTTTTGTTTTAATTCTTAATTATATGACAATTATTATTTAATTTTGTTTTTAAATTGTAAAGATTCATTATTTTTTATGATTTATTTAGATTTTGAGTAAAATGTATGTAGAAACCATGCAATTCGTGAAAAGGTAGTTTTCAAATTCTTCTAGAGGTCAAGTCGCGACTTACTCTTATAAGTTGCGACCCTAAAAAATGTTTGAGTGCTTAGCAAATAAAGGAGGAGGCGAGCCACGATTTGATCTGATAAGTCGCGGCCCTAAATGAAGTCAGAGAGCATGCTAGTTCTAGTTGAAGAGGCGGGCCGCGACTTGCTACAGCTGAGTCATGGCGCCTGCACAATAGAAATTTGGGAAAAAACAAGGCGGGCCACAACTTGCTATTGCTGGGTCGCGACGCGTCTCCATCAGAAAGGGAAAATTCATTATAAACTCATTTTTTCTCAAGCCATAACCCACATTTTGATTTTTTCCTCCCTTAAACCCATTTTTTTTCTTCATAATTTCTCTCATTCTCCCATCTTCATCCTTCTTAAAACTACAATAATTCCAAA
The DNA here is from genome assembly GCF_963169125.1 of Humulus lupulus. Lineage (NCBI taxonomy): Eukaryota > Viridiplantae > Streptophyta > Magnoliopsida > Rosales > Cannabaceae > Humulus > Humulus lupulus. The sequence continues at coordinate 208,787,300 of NC_084796.1, forward strand.
CCCACAACTTCATAGATTCATATTTCCTTCTTTTAATCAAAACCCTAAATAGTTTTATTTGTGGCATTGAAGACACGAGGAGTATTTGAATAGTGGGCAATCTAAACAACTCAAAGACAAGAAAGACTCTAATTTTCTATGTTCTTAAAATTCTGGGTTTAAGTAATTTTGTGCTAGATAGACAAGAGATTTCGTTAGAATTTTGGGACAAATTGTTAGTATATGTTGTTTTCTTTGAGTTGGTATTATTGGGGTCTTATTCTGTTGAGGGAAGTAAGAAAATTTAGCGGAAGTGCTGCAGAATTTTTTATAGTAGTATCTGGGCATTGTGTTTTATGGGACCAAGAAAACATCCCGCTAGGGCTACTTCATCTAAAAATTCAAATCGCCCCTCCACATCCTCCACCCAACCACCATAGCCACAGGCAGCCAAACAACCACCACCACCTCCTCCTTAAGAGTTTGACCCTGCTCGATTCATTAGTAAAGATGCCTTTGACCATTATCAAAGGTTGTCTTAGCGACAAGATATTCAAGATCGAGGGATGGAATATCAAGACCAATTGTATCCTTAGGAAACATATGAAATAATTCTAGCTGAAATTAAAAGTCACAATTGGAAATTTTTTGTGGACATCGAATGACCAAGGCCAATTTCTCCATAGTTTGTGAATTTTATGCTAATTTTCCAGGAATGGTAAATAGGAAGGTCTTTGTGAGAGGTTTATGGGTGGAGTGTCATATTGATAATATTGATGCATTATATGGATTACCGATGTTGTCCCTAGAGGAGGATGAATATTATCAGATGGCCTGTTATAGTGAGATCGATTGGACTGATGTGGCTGAAACATTGGGGCTAGTTTTGTAATGAAAGATGGAAAACCAAACAATTTCAGACGGTTTCAAATGAAAAGAGTGGCTAAGGCTTGGACTCTCTTAGTGAGTGCGAGGCTTATGCCAAATACTCACCTATTTGAAGTGGGGAATGATCAGTATCTTCTTGTCAATGCTATTATTAAGAGACTCTCTGTGGAAATTGGACGAGTTATACGCACTAGTATCTGCGACTTATACCGAATAACTATGACTTCTGGATTGGGGCATGGTTCAATGATTACCAATTTATGTGAGGTGTGGGAGGTGCCTAAATATACCAATGATATTTATAGGAAATAATGGGGCCCATTTCTCAATCTTCTTTGTTTAAATTCATTGCACCATCTTTGGAGCTTCTTGCACCACAACCCCGCCAAGCGAGAGTTGAAGAAGAGGGAGATCCTGCTAATGAACTCGCCCATGCAAACGTAACACAAGAACCAAGGTAAGTAGAGGAGGAGTGAAGAAGAGCTTCTCCTGAATTTCTGGCAATTGAGACACCACCGAATCTGCACTTGGCCAAACTGGATTACATTATCCGACAAAACCACCATACCCATAATTATTTGGGGGAACTTCACGGTTATCATCAAGCCCAAGCGGACCGGAAAAATGAATTGGTTTATCGGTGGTCTAACTAGGAGGAGGACAAGCATCATTTTCCTTATCCACCACCATGCATCCTTTCCAAGACCCACCACCTTTTTGAGATGATTCGTAATAGGTAAGTTTTCTTCCCATAGCTTTTATAAAACATTGGGGACAATGTTTAGTTTATGTTTGGGGGAGGGAATTAAAAATTTGTGATTGTTGTTTGTGTCTGTTTTTAGAATATTTGTTGTTAACCAAGATTTTCGGCAACTATATTAAAATCTATTATCTATATGATAAGTATAATGAAAGCAGAGGATTAACACGGGATTTTTACGTGGTTGGGGCGTTAACTAGCCTTAGTCCACGAGTCTGTATTATTAGAGCTTGAAGAACCTTTTACAATGGAGTTTCCCTCTATCTTTTGACAGAGTTACTGTATATATTTTTTTTTATGAAGAGAGAGAGAGCTTTCACAGTGTTCTGTAGCTTATATTTATAGGCTTATGGGAACACCGGGTCTGGGCCGAGTACGACCCGGGCCCGTCGGAGATAGGGATATTCCTGGCCTTTCTAGTGGAGGCCCAATACAAAAGCTACAAAATACATGAATTCCAAACCAGCTAAGGCCCAACAAGTTGACCTTAGAGCAATATCTCGCCCGACAAAATGATGCTTTTGGTCTGGACACTTTGAGTTATGAGGCAGATTCAGGAGACAAGATCAGTTAGAGTACTTGACAGCGCAGACCTGAAACAACGGCGTGCAATCCCGAGGTATCCTTTTCTACAGGTGAAATGTGGGGACATTGCCCACGCGGAGTGAGGCGGCTTCAGGGTCCTGGACGCTTGACCCCTTCAACCGGGGGTGAGGTGATCCGGGTCCTTTTACCTTTGTCCCGTTTCATTTACCACAGGCCCGGACCGTATCAGGGTTCGGGACCTGGACCCGTAGGCCGCGGGGGTCCGAACGCTCTATACATCGCCCGGACTATCATCCCGGAGGACAGACCCGGAGGGACATGCCGGGCCCCTCTAATGGGCCCAGACATGCATCCCCGGTCCATATCCCTCCCCTTGGACGTTCTCCGTACCAATAGGCCTTGGGCCGGGCCCGCATGCTTACATGGCCCCTGACAATGGGCCTGGACGAAGGCCCCGAGCCCATGTAGGAAATAGGGATAACATTTACCCCCCAAGCCTTCTCCTAGGTCTGCCAGGAGGAGGGTTGCATCGTCCCCAGGACGCTCGCGTGGTTGCCTCCCCAGTTCCTGCCCGAGATCGTGGGTCCGTGACAGCGGGTTGTGGCACTGGTTTGGATGTTTGGCCCAGATCGTTTACCTTTGTCCCGCTTTATGGCAAGGATACACGTGTCACCAGGTGATTGCTGCACGGGTCTTGAAAGGTCACCTAGCCCTCCCAAGGGTCGCTAGGCCTAGGCTAGGGTGTCAGCGCACGTCTCGAAGCAACTCATCTGCACGGGGGCCATCATTAATGTCCCTGGGACGAGGTGGACCGTAGGATGGGGCGACCTTTGGCATCCGTCACTCCTGGGCCGTCGGATCTGAGATGGCGAGGATCCAACCTAAAAGGACTCATAAATGTCCATGCGCGATTCCTGACCGTCCGATGAAGAAATACCTTGCCGTTGGATCGTGGGCCAGGACTTAGGGCCATTATAAATACCCCACGAAAACCACATTTGGCAATTTTACCTCGTCGAACCAGCTTAAGAACCGATAAACACTACTCGAGTCTTCCATGTCCGACATCGTCGACGACATACATCGCCACCTGCTAACTCTGCGCCGCCGCCTGTTCCTCAAAACCCCAACTTTCGCTCTTCTACCTGAAGATGCATCTTGGGTTGGTCCTGTTGACGAACTACTACACCGGCTACACCACTTCAAGAACAAGGTTCTGCCGTCCTTACAGTCGGACAACCATCATCTTCTACGGCCGACACCTTACAGTAAGTCCTCCTGACTCTCTTGACAACTTTATGAACTTATGATGTTCTTTTGATGCGTGCGTTTAGGCTCTATGCTTAGAAATTGTTAGGAAGGCCGCCTGGTTCGCGTTGCTCTGTGTCTGGATGCTTCCTGGACAGAGGGCGGGTCTTAGTAGTCTCCTCTCCCGATCAGGGTCCCGGGGCTCTTCAGAGTCCTGGACCTGATCCGACGGGGCTCCAAGTAGTCCTTAGGAGACTCCCCGTACCTTGACTGACTTTCTTGGGTTTAGGTACTGACTTCTTGGTTTTCTTTCTTTGTTCTCAGATCATCAACTATGGCAACGGGCATTACGCTCCATTCTGAAGAAGAGGTCAACAGGGCCGCAGTCGTCGTTCCTGGATCCCAGACGCCTAAGGGCAACAGGTGGGAAATGGACGTGACGCCTAAATCGTTTCGGAATTACTGGATGATGCTGTTCCTGGAGCAGCGTCTGGGCATCGAATCAACTCCGGGCCTCTTTCACAACCGCCTGGCCAAGATCGAGGAGCGGGCGTATACGTCCGTGAAAGGATTCGGGGCCTGGAGTGCTGGCCATATCAGCGCGGGAGCTACGCTCACGCTTCATGACTATTTCATACGGTTCTTGACGTACGTGGGAATCGCACCGTTCCAGCTTCTACCCCAAGCATACCGTCTACTCGCTGGATGGCGGGTATTTTGCGCCGCGAAGGAGATCGCGGAGCCCACCTCTGCAGAGGTCCTGTACTTCTATAAGTTGGAGCCGCAGGTTTACGTCAAGGACAAGACCCTGGATGGATTTTACAGGCTGAAGCCGTGGAGTAGCTATCCCTCTTCTACTAGCTGCTAGAGGCATCCCCCGGACGTCAGGCATTACTGGTTCATGACGTCCGGGTTCCTCGTGGACAAGAACCCCACACTGTTGCTGGACTTCCAGCGAGTGGGTAAGTAACTTCCTGGACCTCTCTTTTATTCCTCATCTTTTCTACTCGTCTCTTATCATATCTTCCGGGTGGCAGGGCCCTTCGCTCAAACTCCCCTTACCGAGTTCATTCTGGAAAGGAGGAGATTTTATTCCAAGTTGAGCGCGGAGGATCTGGACGTAGGTGGCTACGTCACGGACGACAATCTCCGACTGGTAGGGATGCTTGCGGCCACCCAGACCATTGTTATCCTGAACCTTCGAGGAATCCCCTGCGAGAAAAACGTTGACGGCCGGGAGCGGATGGCCCTGGATCACATTGCCACTGTGGTAAGAGCGGTGCGAGCCGATGCAGCCCAGCACAAGAAGGACCAGGTCCCGGCAGAAGCGGCCACCTCAGAAGAGCTGGAGGAGCTCTTCGAAGATGCCGTACCAAACGTCGGGACTCCCAGGTCTAGCGTATTGGGGCGAGGTAACTCCCCTTTAATCTTAACTTATGCTCCCCGAGTCGGGGACTTAGCTAAGGATAGGCTAGTACCCCCGGGCCCCGCGCTTGGGGCCGACGGGGAGATGAGACCTTCAATTCCCATCCCCATAGGCTCAGAGGTCGTCATGTTCTTATCCGGGTTCCTCCAGTACGGGGGCTTCCTGAACCCGGACGACATAGGGGATCAGGTCCATTCATTTACTTTAGAGGAATTGAGTCATGCCTGGGGCATAGACAAGGGTTCGTCCCGGGTCATTCCTAACTTTGATTTGTGTGTTTTTAGCTTGTGGGTTTATCGTCCTGACTCCTTTTTTTCTGTACTTTTGCAGGGGACTCCGATATGTCAACACCTGCCAGCGAAATGAGGCGGCTCATCAAGGACAGGGCGGCCAAGAAGAACAACGAGGCGACGGGGTCGAAGCTGCCCCTCGCCAAGGAACCGTCAGTGACGGAGCTTCGCCCCGGCGAAGGTGCCCTGGCCGTGGTCCCATTCCGGGCCGTGGAGCTTGCTGCAAATTCCGCCTCCGCCCTGCCTCCCGTGATTGACTTGGAGGCGGAAGCGGCTGTCAGCCGGTGCTCCGGGAAAAGGGGCCCAGATGCTGGCACCGAAGAGGGCACACCGGGAAGAGGCCCCGGACGAGGCGAGCCGGCTCGACTGAAGAGTCACATGGGGAGAGTCGGCTGGCCGCGAAGGAAATCCCTGCACCGCCAGTTCTCCCCCTATGCCCAACTCTTCTCGAGGAGGGGGAGTCAGCCCTGCGGGATGAGCAGTCCCGGCTGATCAACCGGACTTGGGAAAACGGCCGGTGCTGGAGGGAAGAAACTTACAAGGCCCTGACAATCCGTCTTCAGGTTGAATTTACGGAGCGTCCTACCGAGTTCAGCGCTCCTCAGCCGATCGTTGATCGGCCAGCTGCCGAAGCGGGCTTCCGCCCTAAACTCGGCCAGGACACGACCCCTCTGGCGGCTGACCTGTTAGACCATGTTGGGAGCACCATGTCCAACCTCCTGCTAAAGAGGTACGCCACGATAGCCAACCCGGACGTACTATTCATCTCCCAGGCTCTCCGTCACCAGGCCACTGCGTTAACTTTCACTTCTCTTACACTCCTTCCCTTACTTGTCGATGAGGGTTTATTTTCTAACTTTTCTTTGCTCCAGGTTGACCTGTTGTCCCAAAGGAGTGCCAATCTGGTGGCCGAGCTGGCCATAAAGATGGAGACAGCCAAGCTGGAGTTGGAGGTGGCCGTGAACCAGAGGGAGGCCGCCAAGGAGGCTCTTGGCTGGGAGGAGGCCCGTCTCCAGGCAGAGGTGGCCCGCGCAAAGACAGGGCGCGATGAGCTCGATCGTGCCAAGGTCGGGTTTGAGGAGGAGTTGTCTTGGAAAACAAAGGAGGCCGATGAATGGACGATGTTTTTGGAGATGGCCGTGGCCCAGTCCGTCCTGGATAAAGAGGAGATCCTGGCCTTAAAGGCCTGTGTCTGCGAACTGGGTGATTCTCTACTTCAGGCGAAAGCGGCGCATGATACAACCCGTCGCGAAAAGGAGGAGGCCGAGGGCCTGCTGGATGTCACCTTTGATGAGGCCATCTACATGGCCTGGTGCAAGGACAAGAGTATGAACCTCCTAGTCTTCCCTAATCCGGAATCGAAGTGGGCCGAGTTCGAGGCCAAGGATAGGGAGGATGCGGACCTCCGGGCGAATGAGATGTAATTTTATTAGTGTTTTTGGCTTTTAATTAAATTTAGAACATTGCTACCTTCTTTGGTTTTAATGCTGGCTTCCTTTTGTTATTCCACGTAGGAATTTCATTTTGTTGCCGCGAATAACTGATTGTGAGGGTTCAGTTCCGGTTCCAACGGCCTGGACTGGACCCAACGACTTAACCCTCCAGGTTTTTAATCATGGCACCAAGTCCAGGGCCCTCGGGCTTGGTTTAACTTGGAGCTATGATTCTCCTTTTATCAGTTTTAGGCCATGGCTTTGCCCTGGGGCAAACCGGATGCTTTTATCTCCCGGACATCCAATTGTCCAACTGTCCCGGGCAAACTGGATGAGCCTTGGGCTCGGTCCTTCATTTTTCATCTCCGGACACCGTTCGTCTGGGGTGGGACCGGCCCTGGGTCGATCCTCTTATATTTTATACCCCCGGACATCGCTCGTCCGGGGTGGGACCGGCCTTGGTACTCGGTCCTCTTATATTTCCCCGGACATCGATCATTCGGGATGGGACCGGCCTTGGCTCGGTCCTCCTATATTATATAAACCCGGACATCGCTCTTCTGGGGTGGGACCGGCCTTGGTGCTCGGTCCTCTTATTTTTCCCCGAACATCGATTGTCCAGGATGGGACCGGCCTTGGGCTCGGTCCTCCTATATTTTATACCCCCAGACATCGCTCGTCCGGGGTGGGACCGGCCTTGGTGCTCTGTCCTCTTATATTTCCCCGTACATCGATCGTCCGGGATGGGACCGGCCTTAGCTCGGTCCTCCTATATATTATACCCCCGGACATCGCTCGTCCGGGGTGGGACCGACCTTGGTGCTCGGTCCTCTTATTTTTCCCTGGACATCGATCGTCCGGGATGGGACCGGCCTTGGGCTTGGTCCTCCTATATTTTATACCCCCCGGACATCGCTCGTCCGGGGTGGGACCGGCCTTGGTGCTCGGTCCTCTTATATTTCATATCCCCAGACATCGCTCGTCCGGGGTGGGACCGGCGTTGGGCTCGGCCCTCTTATATTTTATACCCCCGGACATCGCTCGTCTGGGGTGGGACCGGCCTTGGTGCTCGGTCCTCTTACATTTTATACCCTCGAACATCGCTCGTCCGGGGTGGGACCGGCCTTGGTGCTCGGTCCTCTTATTTTTCTCCGAACATTGATCGTCCGGGATGGGATCGGCCTTGGGCTTGGTCGTCTCATATTTTATACCCCCGGACATCGCTCGTCCGAGGTGGCACCGACCTTGGTGCTCGGTCCTCTTACATTTTATACCCCCAGACATCGCTCGTCCGGGGTGGGACCGGCCTTGGTGCTCGGTCCTCTTATATTTCATATCCCCAGACATCGCTCGTCCGGGGTGGGACCGGCGTTGGGCTCGGCCCTCTTATATTTTATACCCCCGGACATCGCTCGTCTTGGGTGGGACCGGCCTTGGTGCTCGGCCCTCTTACATTTTATACCCTCGAACATCGCTCGTCCGGGGTGGGACCGGCCTTGGTGCTCGGTCCTCTTATTTTTCTCCGAACATTGATCGTCCGGGATGGGACCGGCCTTGGGCTTGGTCGTCTCATATTTTATACCCCCGGACATCGCTCGTCCGAGGTGGCACCGACCTTGGTGCTCGGTCCTCTTACATTTTATACCCCCAGACATCGCTCGTCCGGGGTGGGACCGGCCTTGGTGCTCGGTCCTCTTATTTTTCCCCGAACATCGATCGTCCGGGATCGGACCGACCATGGGCTCGGTCCTCTCATATTTTATACCCTCGGACATCGCTCGTCCGGGGTGGGACCGGCCTTGGTGCTCGGTCCTCTCATATTTTATACCCCCGGACATCGCTCGTCCGGGGTGGGACCGGCCTTGGTGCTCGGTCCTCTTACATTTTATACCCCCGAACATCGCTCGTCCGGGGTGGGACCGGCCTTGGTGCTCGGTCCTCTTATTTTTCCCCGGACATCGATCGTCCGGGATGGGACTGGCCTTGGGCTCGGTCCTCCTATATTTTATACCCCCGAACATCGCTCATCCGAGGTGGGACCGGCCTTGGTGCTCGGTCCTCTTATTTTTCCCTGAACATCGATCGTCCGGGATGGGACCGGCCTTGGGCTTGGTCCTCTCATATTTTATACCCCCGGACATCGCTCGTCCGGGGTGGCACCAGCCTTGGTGCTCGGTCCTCTTACATTTTATACCCCCGGACATCGCTCGTTCAGGGTGGGACCGGCCTTGGTGCTCAATCCTTTTATTTTTCCCCGGACATCGATCGTCCTGGATGGGACCGACCTTGGGCTCGGTCCACTCATATTTTATACCCCCGGACATCGCTCGTCCGGGGTGGGACCGGCCTTGGTGCTCGGTCCTCTCATATTTTATACCCCCGGACATCGCTCGTCCGGGGTGGGACCAGCCTTGGTGCTCGGTCCTCTTACATTTTAAACCCCCGAACATCGCTCATCCGGGGTGGGATCGGTCTTGGTGCTCGGTCCTCTTATTTTTCCCCGGACATCGATCGTTCGGGATGGGACCGGCCTTGGGCTCGGTCCTCCTATATTTTATACCCCCGGACATCGCCTGACCGAGGTGGGACCGGCCTTGGTGGTCGGTCCTCTTATTTTTCCCCGGACATCGATCGTCCGGGATGGAACTAGCCTTGGGCTTGGTCCTTCTATATTTTATACCCCCGGACATCGCTTGTCCGGGGTGGGACCGGCCTTGGTGCTCGGTCTTCTTATTTTTCCCCGGACATCGATCGTCCGGGATGGGACCGGCCTTGGGCTTGGTCCTTTCATATTTTATACCCCCGGACATCGCTCGTTCGGGGTGGGACTGGCCTTGGTGCTCGGTCCTCTTACATTTTATAACCCTAGACATTGCTCGTCCAGGGTGGGACCGGCCTTGGTGCTCGGTCCTCTTATTTTTCCCAGGACATCGATCGTCCGGGATGGGACCGGCCTTGGGCTTGGTCCTCTCATATTTTATACCCCTGGACATCGCTTGTCCGGGGTGGGACCGGCCTTGGGCTCGGTCCTCTTATATTTTATACGCCTGGACATCGCTCGTCCGGGGTGGGACCGCTCAAAACGCTGGCTTCCCCGGAGGACGTTGAAAAACGGGACGCAGTTGTTCGTGGCTTTAGAAACGAAACGTTTCAGGGCGGCTACTCGCCCCGTCAGGCTTTGCACGTCCTTGTGCTTCCGGGGAGAGGCCATGTCGATCAGTGCCTTGATCTTATCCGGATTGGCCTCTATTCCCCAAAAACTCATTATGAAGCCCACGAACTTCCCGGAAGCCATGCCGAAAGTGCACTTTTTAGGATTCAGCTTCATCTCGTACTTCCGGATAACCGCGAAAGCCTCCGCCAAGTCGTCCGAATGGTTTCGGGATGTCTTAGTCTTGACCAGCATATCATTGATGTATACCTCCATGTTTCGCCCTAAATGGACCCGAAACATCCGATTGTCGAGCCTTTGGTAAGTTACGCCGGCATTCTTGAGTCCGAAAGGCATGAATATGTAGCAATAGATTCCCTCGTCAGTTTGGAAACTGGTGTGTTCCTGATCAGCCACGTGCATAGAGATCTGATTGTAGCCGGAGTAAGCGTCCATGAAGCTCAAGATCTCGTATCCAGATGTAGTATCCACCATTTGGTCGATCCGGGGGAGCGGGAAACAGTCCTTCGGACAGGCTTTGTTGAGGTCCGTGAAGTCAATTCACGTTCTCCAGGTCGCACCAAGACGGGATTGGCCAGCCACACGGGGTACACAGCTTCTCAACCTCCAGTTTAAGGGCCTCGGCCCTCTCTGTCCCCAAAGGCCTACATTTCTGGCGGACAGGGGTCGCGTTTGGGTCAATACTTAACGCGTGGCAAATGATATTACGGTCGATCCCGGTCATGTCGGAGTGGGACCAGGCCAGAAGGTCCTGGTTCCCCTTGACTTGGGCGATGATGGCGGCCCGAATGTCTGCCGGCAGTTTTTTTTCGACTTGGATGATCTGGGTTGGGTCGGTTTCGCTGATGCACACCTCTTCTATTTCGTCCATTGGCTCCAGGACGCGATCGTCCCCTATCCGTAGGTCCAGGTCATCCTCTTTCTGGACCACCCTTTCAGCAGGAGGGAGGGGAACTGGTTCGACGGGCTCCTCCCGGACCATGTATACGGGCCGGGCAGAGACATGGCAGCACTTCCGGGCGCTCTTTTGGTCTCCCCGGACGGTCCCTACCCCTCCGTTGTAGCATGGGAACTTCATGCAAAGATGGCGGATGGAGGTGATGGCCCCGAACTCGAACAGTGCAGGCCGGCCAAAGATGACGTTGTAAGCGGTGGGGCAGTCCACCACTACGAAGGTGTAGAACTTGAACGAGTGCTGCAATTCACCCCCCAGCGCAACTGGCAGCTGGATCTTTCCCATGGGGAGAAGCGCATCTCCGTTGAAGCCGTAAATTTGGGTCGGGTAGGATGCCAGATCTGCTTCCGTCAAGCCAATGGCAGTGAAGGCGGGCTTGAACAACAAGTTGACGGAACTTCCGTCATCCACCAACACACGGGACACCAACTTGTTGGCGATTTGGGCATCTATGACCAGCGGGTCGTGGTGGGGAAAGTGGACGTTATGGGCGTCGTCCTCTGTGAAGGTGATGGGGAGTTTTATCAACTTAGGGCGCCGAGCCGGAGCCTGGACAAGGGCGCAAACTTCTTGGTTGTGGTCCAGCTCGCTTAGGTAGCGCTTTGGTCATTCCTTGATGCCCCTCCCAGGTGAGGTCCGCCCGAGATGGTTGCCACATGTCCGTCAACTCGAGGGGGTGCTGCCCCAGAGGGATAAGGCATTCCGGGGCCGGGAACTTGCGCTGCGGGGGCCCCCTGAGGTGCCTGCGCCAGGGGTCCCTGGGCATACCCTCCCTTGGGGGATATGCCCGAGTCGTTCCCGGGGCCGCGGGTTGTCTGGGGCTTGCTGATAGGCCCGGGACTCCCAAGGGCATCCTTACCCACTGGTGGAGGTTTCCCAGCTTGATGAGATTTTCAATCTCATCTTTGAGCTGCCGGCATTCATCGGTGGTGTGGCCCACATCCTTGTGATAGGCGCACCTTTTGCTGGTATCTCTTGGATTTCTCCCTCCTTTAAACATGGGGACAGGCTTCCGGTAGTGAACCGCCAGATAGATGTTTTCCCTGGTGTCCACCAGGTTGGTGTATTTTGAATATTGGGGCTCATAGCCCCTCTTCCCCTTTTTGACCGGCTCGGACCGGTTCTGGCCTTTGCCGGACCGCTTCCCCCGGGAAGGATTCACGCTTGCCTCAGTTATTCCTATCTGGGACTGCTGAGCATCGATAGGGGCCATGCTGTGTCCTGCCAGCGCGACGCCATAACCGGAGAAGTGAGTGGATTGGGCCGGGGCGTATCCCAAAGTGGCAGGGTCGTACATCGTAAGGGTGTAACTGACTCCGAGCGCGACGGTCGGTCCTGGGGAAACAGGGGGTGCAATGTAGGACTGCGACGGGAATTGTCCCGCATATCCCGAAAACGTCTGGGCGATGGGATGCGGAGCCGGGGGCCACCCGAAGGCCTGGATCTGGGCTTCCTCCCAGTTGATGAATCCTTGGGCCCTCCTGATGAGCTCTTCCAAGGTGGCGGCCTTGTTCCGCTGCATGTCGTCCCAAAGAGGGTACCCAGCCCGGATCCCGGACTGCAGTGCCACCAGGCGCTGTCCGTCGTCTACTTTCGTCTTGGAGGCTTCTTCAATGAAGCGCTGGATGTAGGCCCTCAGTGTCTCTGCGGGGAGTTGCTTCATATTTGCGAGAGCGCTGATTTGCATATCCATCCTCATGGCGGCCAAGAACTGCTTTCGAAACGCTGACTGCAACCCGGACCAGGATTGGATGGACCCCGGTTTCAGTCTCTTCCACCACTCTTCGGCGGGACCGCCCAAAGTTATCGAGAAGCAGAGGCATTTTCCGTCGTCGCTGACATGGACCACTGTCATGAGTCGGTTGTATCGGGACAGATGGTCCCTGGGGTCGGTGTTTCCAGTATAGGCTGTGAGGCTTGGCATCTTGAACCCCTTGGGGAGTACGGAGTCCAGGATGTGCCTTGCGCAGGGCTCTTTATCCTCTTCGTCGGAGTCGATGTCCGCACCCTCTTGCTTGCGGACCAGGCGATCTGTGACCTTTTTCAATGCGGCCATCTGCTCCATGAGCTGCCTAGCCGTGCCATCCTCCAGGGGGATTCTCTCCTTCCTCCTGTTGTTGATGTTGTTCCTGAGGTTTCCATCTCGGGGGAGGATCTTTTCCTTGCGGGCCCTCTCCTTCCGAGCGTTCAGTCCATCGCGTAAGTCTATCTGGGAAGTATCGTCCCCTGAACTGAGGTCATGACGTTCCTCGCGGCGAGGCCATTCCCGACGGTTCTTGTTAACCGAGGTACTTGGGTGGAAAGATCCTTCCCGCCTGTCTCGCCCTGGGGCGTGTCGGTGTTGTGCATTCCGCGGCCGCGTCCCTTGCGGATCGATCGGGTGGCCTCGTCCTGGGACGGGGCACACCTTCTTTTTCCTAGGTAGCGGCCGGGAACGGGCCCTGGCTCTTTCGACGGGGGTGGTCTTCTCCCGGGTCTTCCGCCGCTCCCTATCCGGGGCTCCTGGAGCTGGCTCGGGAAAAGGCTCCGGGGGAGGAACCGAACTGGCACCTCTGGGGACCCCGGCTTGCTCTCGTGGGGCAGGTTGCTGCATTTCTGGAAGTGGGCTAGTTGCAGGGTTGGCTGTCGGACCCTGCGCGGCCATGAGTGCCTGCAGGGCTTGGAGAGACTCTTGCATCCGTCGATGGTCCTCCGCTTGCTCAGCGATCCTGGCTTCCTGATCCAGGACTTGCTGCCTTAGTCTGGTCACCTCCAAGTCTTGCTGATCGGGCTCTCTCTCGGGGGTCTTGGGATCTGCAACTTCGTCGTGGTACTCCCCCTCAGTTTCCTCTTCATAATACTCCTCCTCATTTTCCTCTTCGTATTTTGTCCCACCCTCGTAGTCTTGTGACTCGTCTTAGTGAGATGTTTGAGGAGGCGCGTTTTCGGGCAGATCCTGAGGGAGATGTTGTGAAGGCATCAGGTCTCCGTTGCCCTGCTCTGGATTGGTAGGGTCGAAGGTGGTGTGTCGTGTGTTCACCGTCATAGTAAAGGCCTGACTTTAGCACTAGCTTCCTTCAGCTCTCAATGAAAGCACCAAACTGTTAACCGAGATTTTCGGCAACTATATTAATATCTATTATCTATATGATAAGTATAATGAAAGCAGAGGATTAACAGGGGATTTTTACGTGGTTGGGGCGTTAACTAGCCTTAGTCCACGAGTCTGTATTATTAGAGCTTGAAGAACCTTTTACAATGGAGTTTCCCTCTATCTTTTGACAGAGTTACTGTATATATTTTTTTTTATGAAGAGAGAGAGCTTTCCCAGTGTTCTATAGCTTATATTTATAGGCTTATGGGAACACCGGGTCGGGGCCGGGTACGACCCGGGCCCGTCGGAGATAGGGATATTCCTGGCCTTTCTAGTGGAGGCCCAATACAAAATACATGAATTCCAAACCAGCTAAGGCCCAACAGGTTGACCTTAGAGCTATATCTCGCCCGACAAAACAGTTCTTTTGGTCTGGACACTTCGAGTTACGAGGCAGATTCAGGAGACAAGATCAGTCAGAGTACTTGACAGCTCAGACCTGAAACAACGGCGTGCAATCCCGAGGTATCCTTTTCTGCAGGTGAAATGTGGGGACAACGCCCACGCGGAGTGAGGCGGCTTCAGGGTCCTGGACGCTTGACCCCTTCAACCGGGGGTGAGGTGATCCGGGTCCTTTTACCTTTGTCCCGTTTCGTTTACCACAGGCCCGGACCGTATCAGGGTTCGGGACCTGGACCCGTAGGCCGCGGGGGTCCGAACGCTCTGTACATCGCCCGGACTATCATCCCGGAGGACGGACCCGGAGGGACATGCCGGACCCCTCTAATGGGCCCAGACATGCATCCCAGGTCCATATCCCTCCCCTTGGACGTTCTCCGTACCAAGAGGCCTTGGGCCAGGCCCGCACGCTTACATGGCCCCTGACAATGGGCCTGGACGAAGGCCCTGAGCCCATGCAGGAAATGGGGATAACATTTGTCTATGTATATTTTGAGTTTTAAGTTTTATGTTTGAGTCTAACGTGATTTTTTTTTTGTGAACCATGATTGCCAATGAAGATAAAGTGAATGATAGATAGTATAATTCAAAGAAAATGAATTCATGAAAACTTGTGTAATTGATTAACTGCTTTTGTATTTCACTTTACTGTGTCAACGTACTTGGAAAATCTTTTCATGCTCTATGAGTTGTACAGTTGAATTTTTTGATGCTTATTGAATGGATTTGTGGATTGTATAGTGGGAATTTGTAAATTCTAGAACTTTCTTATTTGTTATTTGAGGTGAAATAATACATCATGCTTGTTTGCAAAAATGATTTAGGCAATTTTTGGATCATTTGATCCTTTCTTTCCAACCCTGAAATTTATTTTCTATTGATAACCCTTGTTGAGCTTAATTTTCTACCTATTTGTTCTGAGCCACTAATAAATTCTAAGAATTGAAAACTTGATATAAATTTTTGCCTAAATATATTATGATGCACATGATGACAATATGGTGGGGAATTGTATTGGGGTCACTTGAGGAAAGCCAGTGGGATTCGAAAGAGAAAAAAAAAATTGAGAGAGTATATGTGAAAAAAAGAAAATTGAAAAAGAAATTTTCTTGTTTAGAGTTACATGTATAAAAAGAAATAAGTTTGGGGAGTGTAGTTAGTATCTAAAGAAAAAAACTAGAGAATAAAAACATATATCTATCTCTAGGTCATGAAAAAAAAAAAGAATTATTGGGGGTTTTATTAGGAAGAAAAAGGTCGTGTGTTTGTGGTAACTTTGAACTTAAAAAGTCTTTCTTATCTACCTTTACCTAAGCCAGTTAATTACAAGCTTATAAATTCCTATCGATTTCTAAGCATGTTTTGGTGTATATTAGTGGAGAATGGCAAATAAGTAAGCATATGGAATGTATAATTGGTTAGCAGTATGTTCGGCTGAAAGTCGATATGTACTGATAAATTAACTATGTTATTTGTTGAGCATGATTAGGTTGTCTTAGATGTTGAGATGTTAAAATGTTTTAGAGTAGCAGTTAACTAAAAATCTGGGTTAAGAACAATGCCTAGTAATTTTATGAGAATTATACGATTTATATTCATGATTTGGGGGCATTAAAAATTATGGTTCATATTAAAAGTTGTGTTGTGTTTTGTTTAGAGTAGTTTTTGTGAGTTGAGTCCTTTGTTCGAGGGCGAGCAAAGAGTAAGTTTGGGGGATTTTGATAACTCCATTTTAGTGTTGTTTTAGGATGTGTTTTTGTGGTAATCTTAAGTCTTTGTGTTTGTTTTGTACAAGATTACGCTTTTGTTTGTCTTTGTGTTATGTAGGTGTTATGAATCATAAGCTAAACGTGAAAAGAAGAGGAAATGGTGGGAAAATGGAGCTTTTGGAGGTTGTTAGACTCAAATTGGCCTTAAGGATGAGTTACAAGAGGTTTTTGATGAAGGAAGGATTTCAAAAGGTCAAAATCTTAAAAAAAAAAAATAGAATTAGAATCGTATCATGAGCTTAAGGGTCGTGACTCTAGCAAGGTCAAAGATTGCATAACCTGCTGAGAGGGATTAGGGTCGCGACTCTAGCAAAGTCAAAGGCTGCATAACCTGCTGAGAGGGATTAGGGTCGCGACTTGGTCAAAAGAGTCGCAACGCTAGAAGAAACAGAGTCAAATCTAAGAGGCACATCAAGATGCTGGCCGTGACCTGGGTGAAGAGGCTTATGGCGCCTGAAGATCTAACCAGATTCTAAAATGCCTTACAAAAGACACGGGTCGCGACCTAAGAATGGCCAAGTCACGGCCCACCTTGCCAACAAAGAAGAATTCAGTTTTATATATGTATATATATATCAATTAAGACTTTAGGTTTTAATTAGAATTAGGTCATATTTTTTTATTATGAATTTAGAGAGAAATTATGAGTCTGAGACCTCTTTTTCTAAAATTTAATATTTTTATTTCTTCTTCATGTTTTTGGATTTCATGTTTCTAAATAATTATTTTGTTGTTTTATTCAGTCTGATATGAACTAAGTCCTATATCTAGGGTTATTGTAGTCTCTTGGATTTCTATTTAATTTTATTATGATGTTCTATTGATACTTCTTTTTTCTAATCTATATGATGTTTACTTAATGCTAGTAAATACTTGATCACTATTTGCTTGATTTATGATTTTGATTCAGAATTCGAAAGATGCGAATTCAATATGCTATCGTTATATAGACATAGGTTACAGATTGGGTGGAAGTACCTATATGACTTGTGTAGCAATTAGGTTACCAATCTTAATGCCTACTATGTGTTTAAGTTTATCACAGAGATGTAGAAAACTTGCATATAGGTTGAGATCTTATATCTTGACAAAGAAAAGGAATCGATTTTTGTTAACCTGCTATTAGAATAGGTAGAAGAGATTTAGAACTAATTAGTAAAATTAATAGAATGAAAAGTTGATGAAGTTAATACCCTAGGATTTTAATTATTAAATCAATCTTTATTATTGCAAAGTTTATTTCAATTTTAAGTCTTAGTTTAAAAATCACTCTATTTTGACAGCCAAATAGAAATTTAAAAGCAATTATGGGTAATTGGTCGACAGTCCTTGTGGGAACGATACTTTACTTACTATTTTATTACTTGAATCAATTATGTATACTTGCACATCATAGTTTCGCATCAATGACCTCCCGGAGATGGCCCAAGAAGACTACGATGAAAATGTTGAATATGACGGCAATGATGACAGGTTCCATGAGGAGGATTACCCTTAACTTGTGGATGTGGGGGATCTGCTAGAGGTGGTGGCGCCCCGCTGTCTGGAGGCTTCCCATCAACAAAAACTTGATTCCCAGGAGGAGAATATCGCCGCTCTACAGGAGATGATTAACACCATGAGGGCTGCTCTTGCGGTCCAAGGGATACGAGTGGACCCCCATTGTAAAATACCACCTAGGCAGCTAGCTGGTGTGCCTCCTGCGCAGCCAACTTAAGTGCCACTTGTCAATGCAGCAGGCGTACCTCCCGAGCTTCCCCGCTGACATGGCCCAAGATTTGCCAGCTGGCATGCCACTTGCGTGCCTGGCTGGAGTTGGAGCCCCGCCTACATCGCAAACCATGGAAAAGGCAAAGTAGACGAAGATCTTGTTCGGAGACGTAAGAGAACTCAACAGGTTTCCAAGCTCATTCATTCCTCGAAAAAGGCTTTGATAACCAACGGCGTGGGGCCCAAGGACACCACCAAGCAGCTAGTTTTTGTGGAGCCTAAGGTCTTCTGCCTAGGCCAGCTATGATAGATTGCATTAGGCCTAGAGGTGGTGTCCTTCTGACACCTCCCCAGAATCATAGGAGAAATGTCTGCGCCAATTGAGGACAAGGGATCAATGTCTCAGTAAATAATGAATATGTTGATTCCAAGGCAGAAACAGAGGTAGAATTCCCCGAGCTCGGTGGTTGCCACCAAGCACAGCGGGACCTGCGACATGACTTGAACACTGGGGCAAGACGGCTCCCAAGGATGATCTTGGGAGACAACAACCATACCTCTGAGACAACTTTAATGCTAGGAGGAAAGAACACCTAGCACAGAGTGCCAATCAAAATCGTGACTCTACCTACACAGAATTAGAGAGTTTGAAAAGGATAATGGTAAAGATGGCCCGGTCATGACTCATACTCCAAGGAGGAGGATGGAGAGCCTTGTGCTCCACACATTGTGGCAGAACCACTACCTCGAGGCTTGAAAATACCAAACATGGATTCGTACAATGGAGGCACGAACCCCACAGACCATTTCTCAAAGTTTAATGGAGTGATGTCGATCCACCTCGTCTCTGAGGATGCCAAATGCCACGTTTTCCCATTGACCTTCATGGGATCAGCTGATGAATGGTTCAAGAATCACAAGCATTGATCCATTCACTCCTAGCACTATCTCTTCTCCTCCTTCCGAAGAAAATTCATAGCTGCAAGAAGGTGAATTTTGAGTCAATGCTTTGGACAATATAAGTTAGGGAAATCTTGAAACCCTTAAAGCGTACATCAAACACTTTAAGGAGGATGCAGCCGAACCAAGAGGGTCTATGATGGCCAACAATGGCCCCACAAGAAGACATCTGAGCAAGTTCCCCACTATGAGATGACCACCATCAAAGAGGGTGCCATAGGCTTGATGACTTTATTCGTCGAGAACAAGAGTACATTAGCAGGGAGGGTGCCCAAATTGGAATGTTCGGAGTACCTGTGCCTTTCCTCACTCTGTTGTTCTCAAACGTCGTAGCTCTGGGCACCCAATATTCGCAATTCACTCCAGTTCAAATGAGTATTATGAGCGCTCCGTAGTTCGGCCCTACTGCTCAACTAGTTGGTTTCAACGATGTGCCAAATATTGGTTTTAGTGCCGCCTGACAGGCTACAGAGCAACTTCCATTGGATATACTGTTTTTTGGCCTACATTCAGTGTGGGAACCACAATTCTGGCCCAGTCCACTACACCTAGACGACCCCCAACAGGAGGAAAAGTAGAGGGAAAGGCAAGGACAAGAAGCCCAAGAGAACAGGAGCAGCTCCCCATGAGAAATATGCTCCACAGAACTCCGAGTACACAGACCTGGTGTGTAACGCCCTGGATAGCAAAGACTGTTACACTATATATTTTAAATAGTTCTAGACTCTCTGAGTAATAATCATAACCATGTTCAACAACTGGGCCAAGCCCTAATCACATATACCATGTATTGGGTGCAATTTTCTTACCTCTGGTCCAAGCATAGGATAGATGAAACAACCTTCAAGCACAATCCTACCCCGAGCCCTTGCGGTAACCTAGTCACAATAATAAATAATATCTTCATTATGATTTAATCCCAAAAAACAAACTCCAGGACCAATTCTGTGCTCTCAAAACTAATAATCCCACCTAAAGGGGTGGTGGAATCATCCTTTGAGTCCCCATGTTCTAAAAAGGGGGCTTTGCTGAAATTGGCACAGGACAGGGGTGCCCAAAGGAAGGGTAGGGCTGCCCAACAAAGTCAGAGAGCCCCCAAAACTTTCCATGCATAGCGTAGGGGTGCCCAACACAAGGGCAGGGGCGCCCAAGCCAAATAGAGAGCCCCCAAAGCCCTCCCCTGCATAGCACATGGGCGCTACTACACGAACCCAGAAAATCTGGGTTTCCACCTGCATTTTCTCCGAGTTCAACCCATTAAATCTCACCTCAAGTTCTTATTCAAGTGAAAAATGAGTCCCAAAATTATCATAATTCAACTCAAGGAACATAGTGACACCAAAAATTCACCCAAACTCCAAACCCAATTCTTGAGCTTCAAAGCTCAAGAACACCTAAAGAACATAAAAAGTTCAAAGAAAACAAAGGAGAGTTCTTACCTCAATCTGTTAAGCTGCAACCTTAGGTTGGCCCTTAATCCAAATCCTAGATCCAAGCCTTCAATTCCCAAGCAAATCTCCTCTAAAAACAAAATACTCCCCAACTGTTCAAGAGAGAGAGAGAGAGAGACAAATTCTATTTGGTGTTTTGTAAACTCTAGAGGTTTCCTTCTTAGTTGATGAAGTTATCTCATGGGCAAGGGAAATGACCGAAATGCCCCTAGCCTTCACCCAAACTCTTCAATGCCCTCAAGGGAAAATTAGTCTGTTGCCACCACTTTTCACTAATCTCAAATAACATCTCATTTTCCAATTAATTCTAATATCCCCAAGTAATCATCAAATAACTTTTGATTACCCGATAAATTCTGGTAATGTACTAAATTAAGAAAATACCCCTAGGCTCACCCCGAGTCGGGTATTTGACCCCGTTGTGACTAAACAATTTACTTGCTCCCTTGGATCATCTCGTGCTAAATAAGTCAAATATATCCACATAATAATGTGGTCTCAATCAATAAGCATACATATATATATATATACAAATATGCCCTCAACGAGCCAAAATTACAAAAATGCTATTCTAACAAGAAACAGGCCCACATGCATGCTTAATACACCTAAACATGCAAACTTAGTCATAATATAATATAAGTCACATAATTCATATAATCACATAACAATTCAATTATTGCCCTCCTAGCCCCCTAATTGAGGCACTAAGCCTTATTAGGGAAATTGGGACGTTACAATTATCCCCTCCTTACTAGAATTTCGTCCTCGATATTTTTCCTGAACAGCTCAGGATAGTGATCCCGCATGTTGGAATCTAATTCCCAGGTCGTCTCCTCATCCTTGCTGTTCCTCCATAATAACTAAACCAAAGGTATAATTTTATTCCTCAGGACCTTTTTCCTCTTGCCTAATATCTGGACTGGATGTTCTTCATAAGAAAGATTTGTCTGTAGCTCCAGATCTTCATAACTCAGTACATGAGTCACATCTAATACATACTTCCAAAACGTCGAAATATGAAATACACTGTGTATGGTAGATAATGTCGGAGGTAGGGCCAAACTATATGCGACTTGACCGATCCTCTCTAGGATCTCAAAAGGTTTTACAAATCAAAGGCAAAACTTGCCCTTCTTTCCAAATCTCTTTACCCCTTTAAATGGTGAAACTCTAAGGAAGAAATAGTCTCCCACTTTGAAATCCATGTTTATGCGCTTCAGATCTGAATAACTTTTCAGTAAACTTTGAGACGCGAGCATCCGAGCTCTTAACTTCTTAATAGCCTCATTGGTCCTTTGAACTTCCTCAGGACCCAAGTATTTCCTTTCTCCCATCTCATCCCAGTGAATGGGTGATCTACATTTCCTACAATACAACATCTCATAGGGAACCACTCCAATGGTAGACTGATAGTTGAGGATGATAAGTGGTACTAAACTTCAATTGTGTACCCATGGCCTTATGCAGACTTCCCCAAAACTTGAAAGTAAATGTGCCGTCCTGATCTGATACAATCGACTTTAGAGCCCCATGAAGGTGCACTATCTCTCTCACAAAGAGATCTGTGTACTAGTCAACTATATAAGTCATCCTCATTGGTAAGAAGTGAGTTGATTTGGTGTATCGATCCACAATAACCTACACTGAATCATGTTGATCCAAAGTCTTGGGAAACCCAACCACAAAATCCATTGTGATATCCTCCCATTTCAACTTTGGGATATCTAAAGTCTGTAATAGCCCCGTTGGTATTGGTTGCTCAACTTTGACCTACTGGCATGTCAGGCACTTAGCCACATATTCGGTCACATCTCTCTTCATCCCAGGCCACCAATATAGCAATCTTAATCTACACATCTTCGTGGTGCTTGGATGTAAAGAGTAAGGGGTGGTATGATATTCATCCAGAACATCCCTTCTAATAACAGCATCCATCGGAACATAAATCTGACCCTTATACCTCAGTAATCCCATACTGACTAGTCCCTAGCCACTTTAGCTAGAACGTCCCCTCTATCCTCATCAGATGTAGATCACTCAACTGACTTTCCTTTATCTTCTCTAAAAGAGTATAGTGTAGGGTGATGTTAGCCAACTGGCACACCACTAACTCTATTCCTACTCTAGTCATATCCTCTGCCAATTCCTTGGATATCTACCTCGAACTGTATTATTATCCCAGACCTTTCCGGCTTAAGGCATCTGCCACCACGTTGGCCTTTCCTGGGTGACACAGGATTTCACAGTCATAATCCTTCACCAGTTCTAACCAACGCCTCTGTCTCATGTTCTAATCCCTCTGTGTGAAGTAATACTTAAAGGTCTTGTGGTCAGTGTATATTTCACACCTCTCCCCATAAAGGTAATGCCTCCATACCTTTAGTGCAAAGTCCACCGCTGCTAACTCCAGATCATGAATGGGATATATCTGTTCATATTCCTTCAACTGTTGTGATGCATAGGCAATCACCTTCCATGTCTGCATAAGGACACAACCTAACCCTTGTCTCGAGGCATCACAATAAACTACAAACTTCTCTTTATATGTTGGAAGACTCAGTATTGGAGTTGTATTCAATCACCGCTTCAAATCCGGGAAGCTGTTCTCATACCTATCTGACCATAGAAACTTCAAGTTCTTGCATCTCTGCTTCATCAATGGGGTAGCAATCATTGAGAACCCTTCCACAAAACATTTGTAATAAACTATCGATCCAAGGAAACTTGTGATCTTTGAGGCATTCCTTGGCCTTGGCCAATATCTAACTGCCTCAACCTTAGCTGGGTCCACCTTGATTCCATCTCTACTGACAATGTGACCAAGGAAAGTCTCCTATGGTAACTAGAAGTTGAACTTCTTGAAATTCACATACAGTCTATGTTCCCTCAACCTCTGTAAAACAAACCAGAGATGTTGCTCATGCTCTTCCTTCAACTGAGAATAAACTAAAATATCGATGATGGAGACAATCACGAATCGATCTAGATAATCTTTAAACACTTTATTCATCAAATCCATAAAATCTACTAGGGCTTTAGTCAAACCAAATGACATAACCAGGAACTCATAATGCCCATATCTGGTGCGAAAAGTTGTCTTCGGTATATCCTCCTCCATGATCTTCAAATGGTGATAACCAGATCGAAGATTTATCCTCGAGAATACCGTCTTACCCTGCAACTAGTCGAATAGGTCATTTATCCTTAGCAGATTATACTTGTTCTTAATTGTGAACTTGTTCAGCTCCCTGTAATCAATAAACTTCCTCAGAGAATTGTATTTCTTCTTTACAAATAGGGCTGGTTCACCCCATGGAGAGAAACTGGGTCTAATAAAACCCAAGTCTAACAACTCCTGTAATTGTACCTTCAATTCTTTCAATTCTGTTGGGGCCATTCGGTACAATGCTCTAGATACTGGCTCTGTCCCTGGTGCCAGTTCGATAACAACATCTATCTCTCTACGTGGTGGCAACCATGGTAGATCCTCTAGAAACACATCCAGAAACTCATAGACTAATCTAGTTTCTTCTGGTCCCACTGGAATGACCTGAGTGGTATCCACCAAATGGCAAGAATCATATGCAATCGCCTCGTAAGAAGTCTCTAGCCCTCAACTCTTATATCATAGGTACATGAGGTCCATGCATAGTGCCAATAAATACAAAGGGTTCCTCACCCTCAGGTTCAAAGGTTACCATCTTCTTCTTGCAGTCTATAGTTGCCCCATATTTAGCCATCCAGTCCATGCCCCAGATCATGTTTAAGTCATTCATAACTAACTCAATCAAATCAACTGAAAACTTTCAACTATCTCCTGGAAACTACTAGCTCCCCAGTGGGCAGTAAAGTTCCAAACCCCAATTTATAATAATCACATGGTCTACAGATTCTATCAATTATCCTACTAGAAACAAATGAATGTGTAACACTAGAATTAATAAAAAAAATAGTATAAGAGGTTCTAGCACTAGAAAGCTGACCTATCACTAATGAGGGACTAGCCTCAGCCTATGCCTGCGTTAATACGAACACCTGAGCTGGAGTCAAGTTGTCCGCCCTCCTTGGTTCTTCTCTCCTTGCTCTCACGCAATTTTTCTTCAAATGTCCCACTATCCCGCACAAAAAGCAGGCCTTTGCCCAACACTCTCTCACATGGCACCTCTTACATCTAGCGCACTCTAGGTAGATCCTCCAAACCTCATTGTCACCCTTACGGCCTATCTGTATACCACGTGGCCTCCTATCAGGGCCTGAAGTTGAAAATGTATATGAAGCCTTCCTTTTATAGTCACTAGGGCCTCCACCCCTACCAGGACCCATAAATGGAGGTCCCATCCTCCTAGTATCTCTTTTAGCCACGTTCTCACGCCAGATTTTTTTTTCTGCGCCTTATGCAGTAAGGGCCTTCTCTACCACCTAGGCATACATCGTCACCCTAGGCACAATAGAAATGCGAACATCCCAGGCTATCATAGGTTGTACCCCCTGAAGGAATGTTTACTTCCTTGTCCCATCAGTGGGTACCAAGTCTGCAGTAAACTTGGCTAGTATATCAATTCGTAGTGCATACTCTGTCACTGACATATTCCCCTATAACAACTTAATGAGTTCTTCTGCCTTTGTAGCCTAAACTGCATCATTGTAATACTTTTCATTGAACAAAGTTCTAAACTCTTCCAAGTCCACGATATTGATGATCCTGGTCTGGAATATCACTTCCCACAAAATTCAGGCATCCTCTCGAAACATATATGTGGCACAAACCACCCTTTCATTACCAACTACCCTCATAAAATCCAAGATAGTGGTAACCATACTCATCCATTGCTCGACCTTAGCCGGGTCTGCATCGCCCTCAAAAATTGGAGGGTGCTTCTTTCTGAACCTTTCATAAAGAGGTTCCCATCTATTACCAACCTCTGGCGGTTGTATTACTATCAGTACCAACATAGGTGGAACCTCTGGTTGAATGTTCCCTCTTAGAACCTGTTGCTGTGTAAGTAGGCGTATTTCTTATTCTTCTTCCCTCTGTAATCTGGCTTGCATATCAGCAAGCACTTGCTGCCAGTTTGTTGGAGCTGGCGAAAGGGTCTGATCGTGATTATCATTCTTGGCCTATATTTCTTTGCCGGCTAACAGATCAAACTTCCCTGGAAGCATACTTCCAAGCTTATAAATTGATCCAGTAATCAATTTGGCATGTTAGGTAGTAATAACAATACCTCTTCCAGCCCTGTGGTCCAAGACCGAAAAAAAAGTATTCACACTCAACAGTCATGCTAATAAGCATGTCAGTTCATATTCATGCTCAAACATGGTGCTAATAAGCACTTCCTAACGTTTATAAACATATAACAATGCTAGTAAGCATTTCTTGGCATATATATGCATATAACAACGCTGATAAGCATTTCCTTTGCATTCACAAGCAAACAGCGATGCTAATAAGCATGTCTTTATCAATTATACAACATTCAAGGGTCAGGCTCTATCATAATATCTCATGCTCCCTAATAAGGCAAGTATATCCAACATTTATATCCTATTTATGCATTAAACTCATAACCACATACATAGTTAACAACCCTGAGTCGAGCATGTCTTCAGTGGCGAGTGTACATGCCCAGCCAGTGTTCAGGAACCCTTAACCATGGCACACCCTGATACCAAGTTGTAATGCCCTAGAAAGCACAGACCATTACATTGTGTATTTTAAAGAGTGCTAGACTCTCTAAACAAGTAATTTGGTGATACACGTGATTAACAGCTTAGGGTTAAATTTTTTTTATGAAAGGAATAGTCATAGCATTAAGACGGTAAGTTCGTACATAGGATCCAAAAAAATAAACATTTAAAAAGGTTATTTACAACTCAAAAAGTTACAACAAGCTGGCCTAAGTGGAAAAATAGGGTTTAACACTAGTTCCTCTGAAAATTCCCTACCGTGGTGGTTGAGCAGCCGCATATGTACATGCCTCCACCGTAGCTCTCCAGCTCATGGCTCATCCACTATCACTTTCCCATTACCTGAACCACATAGCACTAGTGAGCCAAGGCTCAGCAACAAAACTTAAACATGCTGATAAGTAGTTATTAACATATCAAAAAATCAGAATTAACATTCCTAGCAGTAATAATCCTACTCAAAAATGCATTCAATCCAGATAAGTGACTATAGAGTCACATCGAGGCCCATTTCCCTGGGATATGGGACTATAGAGTCACCCCGGGGCCTACTGCCCTATCCTCTGTATTACAAGATTTAGTGCTGGCCTAGTGTACCTTGCGCTTTATTTTCCAAATGACCATAGGGTCGGTCAAGCGTATACCATGCTCCTCATTAGGCATAACAATATAGGCCTATGCTCAGCACGCTATTGCCACCCTTGACTTATAAGTCAATCCTTTTGGCCAGCGCTCCGCGTGCTATTACCGTCCTTGACTTATTAGTCAGGCCTTTTAAATCAGATAACAGATAAGCATACATTAAATATAACAAGTATGAACAAAATAGTTAACATGTCTAATAAAACAGCCCAAGCATAGTCATAACCATGTTCAACAACCGGGCCAAGCCTTAGTCACATATATCACGTATTGGGTGCAATTTTCTTACCTTTATCCAAGCATAGGATAGGTAAAATGACCCTCGAGCATGATTCTGCCCCGAGCCTTAACGGTAACCTAGTCACAACAATAAATAATAACCTCATTATGATACAATCCCAAAAAAAAAACTCTGGGACCAATCCCGTGCTCTCAAGACTTTCAATCCCACCCAACGAGGTGGTGGAATCATCCTTTGAGCCCCCAAGTACTTCCTAAGCTCTAAAAATAGGGCTTGATAAAATTGGCATAGGGCAGGGGCACCCAAAGCAAGGGTAGTGGTGCCCAACCAAGTCAGAGAGCCCCCAGAACTACCCTTGCATAGCGCAGGGGTGCCCAAACCCAGGGAAGGGGCGTTACTACGTGAACCCAAAAAATTCTGGGTTTCTACTTGCGTTTTCTCCGAGCTCAATCCACC
This sequence comes from Humulus lupulus, assembly GCF_963169125.1. Taxonomy (NCBI): domain Eukaryota; kingdom Viridiplantae; phylum Streptophyta; class Magnoliopsida; order Rosales; family Cannabaceae; genus Humulus; species Humulus lupulus. The sequence continues at coordinate 208,814,449 of NC_084796.1, forward strand.
AAAACTCACCCCAAGTGCCCAACCAAGACAGAATGTGTCTCAAAATTAGCATAATTAATCTTAAGTGTTGACGGTGAAATCTCGTCAACAAAATTAGATCGGAAAACTCAAAGGTAAGTGTGGTGATGTTTAGACAAGAACTTAGAATGAACTTATGGAAGGATAAACGCAGATCAACAATGGAATAAAAAATGTATATTGCTTAATAGCCTCTGCATACAATGAAATTTCCAACCCCCTCCCATGTGGAATTGGGGGTCATTATATAGTGGGCTCTAATGGCCCTAGATACATTATGGTCCAGTGGACCAGGTGGTACATAAGTACACTGTCCGGAGAGTGGTTTTAGAGGTGGTGGTGTCGGCTCCCGTACATGGTCAGAATCTGTGGGGATGTCTCCACTACCTACTGAGTACGAGTGTCAGGGGTTGTCTGGTGTGGACCGCAGCAAGTACTTTGTTTGTACGGCCACTACTTGTCTGACATGGGCCTTGTTTCTGTACTTTACTTCCTTTTAGTTCGTAGGTGCGCTCCGTACCCCTCCTGCCTTCGCATCAGATCGATGTGAAGCCTTCCCTTAGGTCCTTGACCTTACATCCTATGAGTCCCACAGGAAGAAATGTGTGTCGTTGAGGGCACCCCTGCGTTAGTCGATAGTCTCATTCACAAGACCAATGCCCCGCGGTCCCCATGCTCATGGGGCCGCGAGACCACCAAGGACGAGCCTGTCCTGCTGCCTAAGATCCTTCTCGTGACATATTCCCAGACACGTGAAGTGAGGCAGGGTCGCTTGGGGGCCCTGAGATGCAAGATGAGGTGAGGCGTTGGGCATCTCCCGGGCCTGAGGTATGCCTAATAGGTGTTAGGTGTCGTTGGCGTGCGACCCATTGCACGTGGCATCTCCTAGGGACAAGGCGCTCCCCCTAGGCACGAGATGCCTACCCTGGATGCGAGGCACCCCTCTTAGGCGCGAGGCGTCGTGGACGCGAGGCGCATCCTCCGAGCGCGAGGCGCCCATCCCAGGCGTGTGGTACCGGTGATGCGAGGTAGGTGCAAGGCAGAGGCCTCGCGAGAGGTGGTGCGAGGCTAGGCCTCACGAGACGCACATGCGCCGAGGCAGGCGCAAGGCAGGGGCCTCTCGAGAGGGGTGTGCGGCTGTGATGCAAGAGCCTCCTCGCTGGGTGCGCGGAGGGTGGTGCAAGGCTGGGCCTCGTGAGACGCACATGCCCAGTGTGATGCTGAGGGCGCGCCAAGGGTGATGTGAGGCTGGGCCTTGCGAGACGCACATGCCCAGCGTGATTCTGAGGGTGCGCCGAGGATGATGCGAGGCTGGGCCTCGCGAGACGCACGTTCTCGGGTGATACTGAGGGGTGATGTGAGGCCGTTGCAAGAGGACGGTGGCCCGAGCATCCCGCGAATCAAATATGTATTTAGGCCTTTATGTGACCTTAGCATGCGCCTTGGATCTTTTACAAGCATGGAATATTGAGCATCCACAAAGGCCATACTTCACGGCTCACTAGGTGATGCCTCCCTTGGGACAATCTCCCGGTTTCACAAGACTTATAGGTCTGAGCCTGATAATGTGACTAAGTGACCTTTAGCCTTGTATTTTAACCATGTAGTGGGGATTTTTTTCTTGGTGGATTTTTGGCATCCACACTTGCCCCCCAGTCTATAGGGAGGCCTTTAGGCGTTCTTGTAGACTCTTCTCTTTCTTTTTATTTTCTATTTTATTTTTTATTTTATTTTATTTTTTGTATTATTCATGCTCGAGGTCCTTTGGAGCCCACGTGAAAGGGGGTTCGATAGGTCTCTCTTTGGTGCACCTTGATTGTATCTATAAGGATATGTTGACCCTTTGGGTTCTAGCTATCCTTTTATCTATTTTTGCGCGCGCTTATTATTTCTTGTGAGAAGCGTCCTTCTCGTCATTTGGCATAGTACTATTTTTGCAAGCATCTTCTTTGAGACCCTTTTTGCAAGCGTCTTCTTTGAGACCCTTTTTGGAAGCGTCTACTTTGAGACCCTTTTCGCAAGCGTCTACTTTGGAGACCCTTTTTGGTGGTCTCTGCTTTTGAGACCCTTTTCTCAAGCGTCTACTTTGGAGACCCTTTTTGGTGGCCTCTACTTTTGAGACCCTTTTCTCAAGCGTCTACTTTGGAGACCCTTTTTGGTGGTCTCTGCTTTTGAGACCCTTTTCTCAAGCGTCTACTTTGGAGACCCTTTTTGGTGGCCTCTACTTTTGAGACCCTTTTCTCAAGCGTCTACTTTGGAGACCCTTTTTGGTGGCCTCTACTTTTGAGACCCTTTTCTCAAGCGTCCACTTTGGAGACCCTTTTTGGTGGCCTCTACTTTTGAGACCCTTTTCTCAAGCGCCTACTTTGGAGACCCTTTTTGCAATTTTTTGAGGTGATCTCCCCTTAGGTCGAGACTTTCATGGCATAGTACTATTTTTGCAAGCATCTTCTTCGTTCAATCTCAAACTTGGTCAGCGATCCCTCTAGCACAACCCCCCCCCCCCCTTCTATATGGAATCTTCAGACGTATTGGTCGTAGGGCAACTGGAGGAAGGTTCACTTTCTTCAACATAGAAGTTCTTATGGCCCTCTTCCACACGTATGTACTTCTGTGCTCTCTCTCGAAGTCATCCAAATTTGAAACTTCTCTTTTGAGCATGTTACCCCATAACTTGCTTCCTGGACGAACTCCGGCTGTAATAGCCATCTTGTGCTCCGCTTTGGTTAAACCTCCCACCTTTGTTGCTTCTATACTGAACCTATGGATGTAGTCCTTTAGACTTTCATTCTCGCCTTGTTTTATGTTAGCGAGGCTGGTAGTTGGCATGACGTAATCACAGGCTACATGGTGTTGCTGAAGAAATTCATCAGAGAATTATTTCCATGACTCGATCGTTCCTGGCCTTAACCTCTTGAACCACTTGTACGCCACTCCTTTAAGCGTAACGACAAAGAAATGACACATTGCCATGTTTTTGACCCCTCTTAACCTCATCAAGTTATTGAAGGAGTCCAAGTGATATTTTCGGTCTGTAGTACCCTCGTACGGAGTCATGCGAGGCTCTCTGAAGCCAGTGGGCATTTTCTCAGCCTGAATCTCCCTTGTGAAGGGTGAATCACGGTCGAATTCTTCTTCATCCATGTGCCCCCCAAGTACAGTGATGATCTTGCCCCGAGGGCTTTGCATTTCGGTGTCTAGTCCCCTCCTCTTTTTGCATAAGGAGTTTTGCGGGTTCTCGGGCTGATCCCTTGCCTTGGTTGTGTTCCTCGGGGGAACTGCGGGGAGTGCGTTTCTTACTTCTGACCTTTTCCCTTTGAGCTCTTTTCTTAGGCCAGTGGGTGCATCTTTTAAGGGGACTTCGGCCTCGTTCTTGCGACCATCATCTTCCCTCGCCTTCTCTCCTGGGGACATTTTGTCTGCCTAGGTCCCCCATGGTACTTTGTCTGGGGGGTTTTACTGGTGGTAAGTTGGGTTCCCCCATCGTCTACGGGGACAGTGTTTTCCCCTTTTTCATGCTCCTTCCCTTTACGCTTAAGGAGGGGCATGCTTGACTTCCCATGGAGTAGGTCGTTCAAAACCTCCTGCATGTTCTCTATTGTGTTTTCCAGCCTTCGTGTCTTCTTATGCAACTAGTGAATCTCATCCTTGTAGAAGCGAGTCCTTGAGCTGGAACTTACCGAGCGTACCCCGGGGCCCTTGCCTGGCCAGTGCGTCGAGGGACCTGGGTCTTGGTGGCCTGAGCATGGTGTCAATGAGGGACGGTTAAGTGGATACACTAGTGGCTCTGAATGACCTCCGCCGGGCTGGATAGCTAGGGACGATGCTTCGCTCTCCTCCCCTAGGGGAAGAGGTTCCTCCAGCCTACCTCCATGCTTAGTTGGAGGGGGATCTTTCTTGGAAGCCCTTCGCTCTACTTCATTCTGGCGAACCTCATCCTCTTGTATTTTCCATAGGAGTTTTGAACGTCTTAGCATCTTTCTTCGTTGGAAGTGATGGAAGAACACTGGCTTGATGCTTGTTCTTCCCACAGATGGCACCAAACTATTGACGGTGAAATCTCGTCAATGAAATTAGATCGGAAAACTCAAAGGTAAGTGTGGTGATGTTTAGACAAGAACTTAGAATGAACTTATGGAAGGATAAACGCAGATCAACAATGGAATAAAAAATGTATATTGCTTAATAGCCTCTGCATACAATGAAATTTCCAACCCCCTCCCATGTGGAATTGGGGGTCATTATATAGTGGGCTCTAATGACCCTAGATACACTATGGTCCAGTGGACCAGGTGGTACATAAGTACACTGTCCGGAGAGTGGTTTCAGAGGTGGTGGTATCAGCTCCCGTACATGGTCAGAATCCGTGGGGATGTCTCCATTACCTACTGAGTACGAGTGTCAGGGGTTGTCTGGTGTGGACCGCAGCAAGTACTTTGTTTGTACGGCCACTACTTGTCTGACATGGGCCTTGTTTCCGTACTTTACTTCCTTTTAGTTCGCAGGTGCGCTCCGTACCCCTCCTGCCTTCGCATCAGATCGCTGTGAAGCCTTCCCTTAGGTCCTTGACCTTACATCCTATGAGTCCCACAGGAAGAAATGTGTGTCGTTGAGGGCACCCCTGCGTTAGTCGATAGTCTCATTCACAAGACCAATGCCCCGCGGTCCCCATGCTCATGGGGTCGCGAGCCCACCAAGGACGAGCCTGTCCTGCTGCCTAAGATCCTTCTCGGGACATATTCCCAGACACGTGAAGTGAGGCAGGGTCGCTTGGGGGCCCTGAGATGCAAGATGAGGCGAGGCGTTGGGCATCTCCCGGGCCTGAGGTATGCCTAATAGGTGTTAGGTGTCGTTGGCGTGCGACCCATTGCACGTGGCATCTCCTAGGGGCGAGGCGCTCCCCCTAGGCACGAGATGCCTACCTCGGATGCGAGGCACCCCTCTTAGGCGCGAGGCACCATGGACGCGAGGCACATCCTCCGGGCACGAGGTGCCCCTCCTAGGCGTGTGGTACTGGTTATGCGAGGCAGGTGTGAGGCATGGGCCTTGCGAGAGGTGGTGCAAGGTTGGGCCTCGCGAGACGCACATGCTCAGTGTGATGCCGAGGGCGCGCTGAGGGTGATGCGAGGCTTGGCCTCGCGAGATGCACGTGCCCGGGTGATGCGAGGCCGTTCCAAGAGGACGGTGGCCTGAGCATCCCGCGGCTCAGATTTGTATTTAGGCCTTTATGTGACCTTAGCATGTGCCTTGGATCTTTTACAAGCATGGAATATTGAGCATCCACAAAGGCCATACTTCACGGCTCACTAGGTGATGCCTCCCTTGGGACAATCTCCCGGTTTCACAAGACTTATAGGTCTGAGCCTGATAATGTGACTAAGTGACCTTTAGCCTTGTATTTTAACCATGTACTGGGGATTTTTTTCTTGGTGGATTTTTGGCATCCACATTAAGCAACACAGTGACACCAAAAACTCACCCAATTTCTCACCAAAATTCAAATCCCAAATCTTGAGCTTCAAAGCTCATGAACACCTCAAGAACATAACGAGTTCATTTACCTTAATCTGTTAAGAGACAACCCTAAGATGCCCCTTAATCCAAATCCTAGCTCCAATGTAACTCCCTAAATAGCCAAGACCGTGACACTGTGTGTTTGTCAGATATACAATAAGTCATACAGCTCACATAAGCAGTGGCATCAATCCTCAAACCAATAATGAATTATTCATATAACAAAATCATCACAGTCATTAGTTTAACAACATTAAACATATCACGCCATAATACAGGGTCGGCGCCCATAGGCCACACCCTCTGATTATCCCATTGACTCCAGCTCACTTAGGCCAAGCTCAGTGAATATATATTTAGCCCCAACTACCAGTGGCCGAGCCCCGTCCTGTGCACAAATATTGATTCTGGCACTCTTAGGTCGTCCATCATATGTCCCATGGCATAATAACATCTCATGATATCACATATAAATATAGGGAGCTCTTAGTCCCAACACTAACACATAATCGGGTGCAATTTCTTACCTTTGATTCTGATAGCTTTTATTAGTGAAATCGACCTTCAAGCACGATCCTGTCTAAGCCCTAGTGTACCCTTAGTCATAGCCATAAATTAGAATCATCACTAAACTTCAATTCCGAAACCTAACCTCGGGACCAATCCCGTGCCCTCGGGAAGCCCTAATTCCACCAAACGGGGTGGTGGAATCAAACCCCGAGCCCCTGGGAAAAAACCCTAAGAAACAACCCAAAAACCCATTTTTGAAGGCAAGGTAGCACTACAGTGCTACAAGCAGAGCCAAAAGACCCCAAGGAAGCCAGCATGGCGCTGTAGCACTCCAAGGCTACAAGCAACACACTTCAACCTCTGGTTTTCTCCTTCAAATTTCCTCGAGCCAAAACCCCCTAGAACACTCCAAATCTCAACTACACTTCAAAACAAGACTACCATTCACTACATCTCACCCCACATTGCCCAACAACCTCAATTCTAACCACATGCATCATCAAACAAAGAAAACAAGCATTGTGCTCAGAATTCAAGAACTCAACCAAAAACTTAGAGATTGAAGACCTCAAAGCCAGAAATTGTTACCTTCAATGGGGAAATTTGACCTTAGGTTATCTCTATGCCCTTCTTGCATTTAGCTCCTCAATTCTTCAAGCTCAATTCCTCTAACTTCCATCCAAAACTCAAGCTTAGAAATCACCTCAACAAAATCCAGTAAAACTCATCAGAAATCTTTATACCTTACCTCAATTGAGCTTAACTCTAGTGGAACTTCCTAGATTCACCAAGGATCCAAGTGCAAAGCCTTAGCCTAAGCCTCCTCTGAATTACAGCTCCAAAACTCCTCAAGAAATGGTGAAGGATGGCCTCCCCTGTTTTCCTTCTTATTTTCTTTCTTTCAGCTTCCAATATGTTCTACAAATCCCACTAAGTGGAAGAAGGCAGTTGAATACTTATCTCTTTTTAAACCAAATGACCTTTTTGCCCTGCCATTTAAACCTAAGCCTTTAAACATACCAAGGGCCTTTTGGTCATTTGCTCCCAATTCCCGCTAATTCTGCGAGTGTCCCAAATAATTACTGCTTATACCCCGACATCTAACTAATCACCAATTATTTTCCTCATTGTCTAATAGTCTCCAATATATTTCCCAGATTCCAGATATACCCCCAGGCTCCCTTGAGCCGGGTATAAATTCCCACCGTGACTTTTTCGCTCAACCGCTCACTAGGATCGCCTTGAGTGACAAGCTACAAATATATCCACATAATAATGTGGTCTCAACAATTTATCACAAATAATTACATTTATGTCCTCAATGGGCCAAAATTAAGAATATGCCCTTATAATCTAATCAGGGCCTACATGCATACTAATACTCATAATCATGCATCTCATATATCCAAATAATCATATAGGCATGCTTATCACATAATCATGCATTTAATCATTTAAATCACACATAATATAGTTATGCCCTCCCAGCTGTAATGCCCTGGTTACCCCAGAACAGTTATGGTGAACGGTGAACCGGAAATTTGACCCGCTACCCGAGTCCTTTGGTTAAAACGTGATCTAAGCGTTATTATTAGTTTAAGGAGAAAACCAATAAAAAGGAAAGGGTACATTTCATTACGTAAATAAACTGCTCATGAGCCTTTCAAAATGATTACAAGTAGTTCGTGATACAAAAGAGTCACTATTATTTCAAATTTACAGTCCCCGCTGGCCTAAGCGGCAAAAGTAGGGTAAACCCCTAGTCCCTCTGAGAACTCCTTGACCGTGGCGGTCAAGCGGCCCTGTATGTACACAACATCGCCCAAGCTCTCCACTCAGGGTTGGGTGAGCTTCTCTTTTCCTTTACCTGCACCACATAGCACCCATGAGCCGAGGCCCAGCAAGAAAACACAATAAGACATGATATAATATCAACAACGATCACAATAACCATTCAGGACTATCAGTCCAAAAAATAGGAGACAATAGCCAAAAGTCACAATAATGAGCATCGCTCCCTCTAGCCATATGAGGATAGGGTCACCAGGGCTTAACTGATAGGTGATTCTTTCTTAAGTTTGATTAGGACAGGTGCATGGTGATTAGCCACCAACATAACCTTCCTCACGACTCTAGAGTCGAAGCTATGGACAACGTCCCTCAGCCACGTGACAAACGGTCATCGGGATCATATACCTTGGCTATAGACATTTGGTCGTAGGCCAGGTAAGCGCTTATAAGTTCTTCGACCTTAGGGTCGGTCCTGCATTAATACTATAGAGCCATTCAATGTGTGATCATCGACTTTAGAGTCGGTCCCTGACTAGTCAGTGTCATAAACAGGTAATCAGCGTTCATTAGCATTTAATATGCAATCCACATCCTCATATATCTACCAACATGCTTCAATATCAAACCATGCATGTCATATACCTATACAGGGTGCAACTGTATTCATACACTGTTTTCTTACCTCAGGTTCGAGCGAGAAGTACGATAAAGACGACCCCTGAGAACGATCGATCGTTTAGTTCCTTAGCGGTTACCTAATCACAACCAATTACAACCTCCATTAATGAGAATCCATAATAATAGGGTCTTAACCTAAGCACCACCCTCGGGACCTCGAAACATGCCCACATGGTGAGTAGATTCGATCCCGGGCCTTAAGGATTGAAACCCCAATTCAAAAACCCTTAAAAACACTCAAAACGGGACTTAGAAGGAACAGGGTAGCGCTACAGCGCTCAACCCCTAGCGCCACAGCGCTATACTCAGAACCACCCAAGTGCCAGAAAGCCTCCTGAGGAGCGCTATAGCGCCCTAGGGTGGGCGCTGTAGCGCTACCTCCAGACCCAATCTCCCCTGAACAGACCTTCTTCAACTCCTTCAATTCTAACTCGATTCCCAAGCTTCCAAATCCTATTCTTGATGCCAAATGATCCCAAAAACCATTCTAACACACCCCAAACTTCACAAGCATGGGAACCCTAGCCAAAAATCCCAACCAAAACCATGAATTCACCCTAAACATCTCAGCTGCAAAACAGAACCAAAACAAGGCAAACCAGAGAAAACCATGGTTAGAAACTTACCCAAAGCTCGGCTTATGATGGTCTTCAATGGTGGAACACACTCCCAAACTCCCAAGGCTTGCTTCCCAAGCTTGAATCCTCAAAATTGGTTCAAAAACCACAAAGAAAGGTGAAGAGAAGAAGGTACGGGAGAACTCTTTTGCATACTCTGTTTTTCCACTACTTTCTTCAACCACCAAGAGTTATATCTATCCTAGGGGTGAAATGTCCATTTTACCCCTAGGTCAATTAATACTTTCTAAAGGCTACCAAGGGCATATTTGGTACTTCCCTCCTAACTTGTTAATCATAATTAACGCTCTCCAATTCCCGCTATCCTCAATAATCTCAAACACCAATAATTCATAACCCGTTACCCTTTATCTCCCGGTAACACTCTAATCATCAAAATCACCCCGAGACTCAACCCAACTCCCGACACTTAAACCTGTTGTGACTAAACCGCTAATCAATATTCTACGATCGTCTCATGTCGACTAGCTCGAACAAACCCACATCATAATGTGGTCTCAACATATAACATCGACATGCATACAATTAACATTATATTATAATATAATTCTCATAAACATGCATAAACACATTAAATGGCATAATTAAGCAATTATGGCCCTCCCGGCCTACTAACCCAGCCATCAAACCACATTAGGGAATCCGGGGCATTACACCAGCACACTAATCAAGGCCCTTAAACCTTATTCGTAATTTTGGGTCGTTACATCCAAGCCTTAAATTCCCAAGAAAATCTTCTCTAAAAACTAAAAACTCCTTAAGTGTTCAAGAGAGAAAGAGAGAAACGAGAGAGAGAGAGAGATAGATAGATAGATAGATAGATAGAGAGAGAGAGAGCTATTATTTGGTGTTTTGTAAACTCTAGAGGTTTCTTTCTCAGCTGACTAAGTTATCTCATGGGCAAGGGAAGTGACCAAAACGCCCCTAGCACTCACCCAAGCTCTTCAATGCCCTCAAGGGAAAATTAGTCTGTTGCCACCACTTTTCACTAATCTCAAATAATACCACATTTTCCAAATAATTATAATATCCCCAAGTAATCACCAAAAAACTTCCCATTAACCGATAAATCCCTGGTAATGTACTAAATTAATAAAATAACCCTGGGCTCACCCTGAGCTGGGTATTTGACCCCGTTGTGAATAAATCGCTAACTTTCCCCCCTTGGATCGTCTCGTGATGAATAACTCAAATAAATCAACATAATAATGTTGCCTCAATCAATAAGCACACACACACACACACACACACACACACACACATATATATATATATGCAAATATGCCCTCAACAGGGCACAATTACGAAAACACCCTTTCTAATAAGAAACAGGCCCACATGCATGATTAATACACCTAAACATGCAAACATAGTCATATTATAATATAACTCACATTATTCATATAATCAAATAATAATTGAAATTTTACCCTGCTGAACCCCTAATCAAGGCACTAAGCCTTATTAGGGAAATTGGGACATTACATGGTGGATACTCTAGAGAATATTTTCCTAGGCACTAAGCTACATGTCATCTATTAGAATTCGCTGCCTCTATGAAGGGATCGAGAGAAGAAAAATTCCACCAAGTTCTGCAAGTTTCACAATGATATGGGGCACCATACAAACAAGTGCAGGTAACATAGAGATGAGATTGAAAGTCTCATCAAACTGGGACTCCTCCACTAGTATGCTAGGATTTGTGCCTATCCAGCCCAGGCTCCGAATGCAGGATTGCCTCCTCAACAGGTGGGTCCTTGGCCCCTGGTTCAAGTGCATGTGGCCCCGCAGTAGCAGATAGCCCATGGACCTCCCCTAGTGAACAGGAGAGTGCAGGCTATCTTCGAAGGACCCCACTTGGGAGGCACCTCCAAGGGTTTTCATAATCGATATGCACAGGATTTTAACCTTGATGATGGGGTGTTGTCATTAACCCAGTTAATAGCATAGAGGTCCTGAATGAGTGACCAAGTCATCACCTTCTTCGAGGACAATGCTCGGAGTGTGCATTTTCCCCACCACAATCCTTTGGTAGTCGAGAGCTAGATTTCCAACAAGATTGTGGTTCGGATCTTGGTGGATAATGGGAGTGTAGTGAACATCCTATTTAAGTCAGCCTACGAGAATATTTTGTTGACTGTTGGTGACCTGCCCCTATGCACCTTCACTCTTTACGAGTTCTCAGGGGAAGGTCTCATTCCAATGGGGCAAATTAAACTGCCAATGACACTTGGGGAAGAGCCTTGCCAGACCTTCAAATACTGTACATTTGTGGTCGTGGACTACTCGTCCACGTACAATGCCATCCTGGGGCGTCCGACCTGGGTGGAGTTTGGAACGGTTACTTCCATACGCCACATGTGCATGAAATTCCCTACTGAGGCGGGAATAGGCACAGTTTGCGAAGACCAAAATGAGGCCAGGTAGTGTTACAATGTGTCCCTGAAGCATCCAGTGATGGTAGTTGAGGCAATTGCTCCCGAACAGCCTCCTCTCGAGGAGATGGAGGTCCAGGTTGTTCAAGAGGAAAGGGAGTCTGAGGAGTTGGACCTCAGAGTCCAAGAAGAGAGGGCTATGAAGCCCATGAAGGAGATGGAGGAGGTAATCCTTGACGCCTCCATCCCTGATAGAAATACAAAAGTCGGGAAGGATCTCAGGGTGGATGTCCAAGAAGCATGGTTGGGCTTTCTCAAGGACAATCAATACGTCTTTACCTAGTCTCACTTTGACATGACAGACATTGATTTGAACATTATATGAAACACCTTGAATATCGATCCTAACGTGGCTCTAATACACCAAAAGTGGAGGACAATATACCTAACTGGAGCACTGGTTTTGAAGGCGAAGGTGGATATGCTCTTCGCAAACAGATTCATCCGAGAGGCTCAGTACCCAAGGTGGTTGTCTAACCCAATCCGTGTTCCCAAGACAAACAACACTTGGAGGACTTATATAGACATCTCAGACCTCTACAAATCTTTCCCAAAGGACTGTTATCCTTTGCCCAAAATCAATCATATGATCAACGGTACCTCCAGGTATGAGCTATTGTCCTTTATGGACATGTATTCGGCGTATAACAAAATTTCAATGCATATGGCAGATCAAGAGTATACCAGCTTCCAGACTGACCAAGGGGTGTATTGCTACAAGGTGATGCCCTTCGGGCTCAAGAATGCTGGTGCCACCAATCAGAGATTGGTAAACTGGATGTTTAAGAACCAGCTGGGTTATAACATGGAAGTTTATGTAGACGATATGTTGGTAAAATCTAGAACAACCCCCGAACACGTCAAAGATCTGGTAGAAGTGTTCTCCTTCCTCCGCAAATTCAAAATGAAGTTGAATCCCTAAAAGTGCACTTTTTGAGTTGCCTCTGGGAAGTTCTTTGGCTTCATAGTTAGTGCTCGTGAAATAAAGGCAAATCCTAAGAAGATCAATGCATTGGCCGAAATTCCATCCCCCCGAAAGCATAAAGACGTACAAAGCCTCACTGGGAGGATAGCAAAACTTAGTCGCTTTGTCTCCAAAGCAACTAATAAGTACATTCCTTTCTTCAACGTCCTTCGAGAAGGACAAGGATTCGAGTGGACGGAGGAATGTGAGCAGGAATTCCAGCAGTTGAAGGCATATATGGCTAACCCGTCAATTTTGTCAAAGTCCGTAGATTGAGAGCCCTCTTCCTCTACATGGATGTCTCAGAAGATGCCATTAGTGTCGCCTTGGTTTGCCAAGAAGGCAGTGTTCAGCACCCGGTCTATTATGTGAGTAAGAGACTCCTCGAGGTGGATTCCAGGTACCCGCTTATGGAGAAGCTAACTTTTTTCCTAATGGCTGCTTCTCGGAAGCTAAGGCTCTACTTCCAGGCACATCCCATCAAGGTCCTCACCAACCAACCCTTGCGGTAAGTCCTCTAGAAGCTGGAGTTCTCAGGAAGACACCTTAAGTGGGTCATCGAACTAAGTCAGTTTGACATTACTTATCATCCGAGGATTGCCATCAAGGGACATGCATTGGCAAATTTCATAGCGGAGTGTAGGGGAACGCATGAGCCACCTGGGAATGCCCCGATGGTTGGGCCCACAATGAAGTTGTATGAAGATGGGTCCTCTAATGAGAATGGAGTAGTAGTTGGCCTAATATTTGTATCCTCTGAAGGGCACAGGGTCCACAGTGCCCTAAGGTTTGGGTTTGACACCTCTAACAACGAGGCTAAGTATGAGGCCCTTATTGTTGGACTCTGAGTGTCCCTGGAGCTCTAGGCTGAGAGACTTGAAGCTTTCTGTGATTCCCAGCTTTTAGTGAATCAGGTCCTCAGAGAATACCAGGCCCAAGGAACGAAGATGGCCGCATATTTAGTGAAGGCTCAGGAAATGCAGCACAAATTCAAGAGATTTTCCATTCGACAAGTGCCGAGGGAACATAACTCTAACGCTGATGCTTTGGACAAGCTTGCTACCACCAAGGATGCTGAGTTAATCAACGTGGTTCCGATTGACTACTTAGTCGTGCCAAGCATCTTAGCCTCTGAGGAGGTTGAAGCAGTCCAACCTCAAGATGTTAGGATGGAGCCTATTTTGAAGTATATAGTCTCTAGAGAGTTACCATAGGACAAGAAAGTAGCTCGATACGTGATCATGGATAGCAAGCTGTATATGCGAGGATATTCGTTACCCTTCCCCGGTGTGTGTCCACGCAGGAAGCCAACCTTGAACTCCGAGAAGTTCATGAGTGCTTTTGTTGAGACCACGTCAGGGGCCAGAGCCTCCCCATGAAAATCTTGAGACAAGGGTACTTCTGGCCCACTATGAATGGTGATGCGATGGACTACATCAAGAAGTGCGACAAATGCTAATGCTTCGCTAACATATCCCAAGCTCTACCAAATGAGCTCACCTAGAGGACATGTCCTTGACCCTTCCCAGTCTAGGGAATTGATCTTATCACGTCCTTCCCCACTGGGAAGGGGGAGCGAAGTACGCTGTTGTGGCAGTCGACTACTTCATAATGTGGGTCAAATTTGAACCTCTCGCTACAATTACTTCCAAGAAGGCACTAGACTTCATCTCTAAGAACATAGTTTGTCGCTACAGGCTCTTGAGAAAGATAGTATCTGACAATGCCCTGCAATTCAACAACGAACTATTCACATACTTCTGTCAAAGGCATGTAGTTATGAAGAAATTTTCTTTCATAGCCCACCCGTAGGAAAACGGACAAGTGGGGGCAATCCACAAGACATTTAAAGCCACCATAAAGAAAAAGCCAGAGCATGCGAAAGACGCCTAGCCTAAGGAGCTGCCTAAGGCATTGTGGAGCAACCGCACCACTGCTACGAACTCTACTGGCCATTCTTCATTCTCCATGGCCAATGGATATGAAGTCGTGCTCTCAGTCAAGGTAGAAATCTCCACGCACCAACGGGATACACAAGATTCGACCACGAACCATGCTATACTCTGAGAGTCTCTGCACCTTGTGGAAGAGCTTCGAGGAGCGTCCTACCTGCAGAAAATGGCCAGAAACTTCAACTCTAAAGTGAAGGATAGGAAGTTCAGGGTCAGAGATATGGTGTTGCGAAGAGTTTTCTTAGCCACCTGAGATCCAGGTGTTGAAGTATTAAGCCATAGCTAGGAAGGCCTATACCAAGTCCAGTGAATTGTGTGCCCAGGACATACAAATTGGCTTGACTTTGTTGGGATTTGTAACGTCCCAAACTTGCTAATAAGGCTTAGTGCCTTGATCAGTGTGTCGGGAGGGCAATAATTGATTTAATTATGTTATTACATGGATTAAATGATTATGTGATAAGAATTACATGTTTAGGTGAATTAAATTTGCATGTTGGCCCATTTTGGTTAATATGGTCATATTTGTAATTTTTACCCGTTAAGTACATAAATGTAAATTATGTGTCTGTTGTGTTAGAGACCACAATATTGTAGAGATATATTTGTGATGTGTGATCCGAGATGGTCCTAGGGAGCCAAATAGAAGAATAGGCACAATGGGGCCACATACCCGGCTCGGGGTGAGCCTATGGGTATTTTGGGAACATAGTATGTGTTCAGGATTTATCGAGTAATAGGTAATTATTTAGTGATTATTTGGGCATGTCGGGTTTAATTGGGGATTTATAAGAATACTCTAGGAATTAGCGAGAATGGTGCAAATGACAGAATTTCCCTTGGTGGCATTAAAGGGGCTAGAATTGGTCTAAGGGGTGTTTTGGTCATTTTGAGGTAAGTGATAGACTTGGACAGGCTTAGGTAACTATGAGAAACGAGAAAAAACTAAGTTAATCTCTCACTCATCTCTCTCTCTCTCTCTCATTTCCCTTTCTCTCACTCCCATTGGTGAGGTTTTGGAAATTCTAAGTGGAATCGCTGAGATTTCTGAAATCAAGGCTAGGATTGCTTACGATTTGAAGCTACTAGTGTTGAGGAATTAGCTCAGGGTCGAAATCATCACATAGGTAAGGTTTAGAGCAAGATTTCTTTTTAAATTTCTTTGGTTATTTTAGGGGTTTGGAACTCAAGTGTATGAATTTAAGTTGTAATGAGGTGTTGGTTCATTTTTTCGGGATTATCTACTGCTCTGAGTATAGTGAAAGTGTTTTGGGACTCAATTCTAGCCTTGGGGCATGTTTGGGAAAACTATTTCGGAGTTTAAAAATCTGAAAATGTTGGGGGAAAACTGGGTTCGCGGGGTCGCGCCGCAGCCCGCATGAACTCAGGAGGGCTTGGGGATTCGCTGAATCGCCTTAGCGTCGCAGCTTTGGGCAGGGCACGACATGACGCGTGTCCAGGAAAATTTAAGGTTGGGCTTTCGTACTTAGAGAGGGCCTTGACTCTAATTTTTGGGGTGTCACGATTCTAATTGGGGGCATCATGGCGCAAATAGAGGATTATGGCTCGGGAACCCAAATTTAAGGGCTTGGGAAGATTCTACTACCCAGTTTAGAATTCGAGGTCCCGGAGGCCAGAATATTAATCCGAAGTTCTTAATTGGTTAGGAATTGATGGATGTTTATTTATTGATGCTTTGTGACTAGGTTTTACAAAAAGGCTCGAGTTTAGGGGATCGTGCTCAGGATTTCACTATTCAGTCAACTTGGGACATAGTTAAGAAAATTGTTTGTGCCCATAGAGCAGGGCATAACCCTATTATTTTTGTGTATTGAGTGTGTGAATACATGTAGATTTTATGCTATGTTGTGCATGATTAAGAATGAACGACGAAGGATAAAAACTGTGAATGCTGAGAACTGGGAATCCCAAGAACGGCAAAGGTCGGGAAGGGCAAAGGCCAGGAATGGCAAAGGCCAAGGATGGTAAAGGACAGGACTGACAAAGGCCGGGGACGCCAAAGGTCGGGAATGGCAAAGATCAGGATCGACATTAAGCATGTTGAATGCAGGCGACTAGAGAAAGACCCTCTAAGGGTGTTGTACTCACCCGCTCGACGAAGATCATGAACCTAGTGCCTGTTAAAGCACCTGGGTCGGCATAGGTCGCTATATGTTTGATATGCTATATGTTTAAGTTGTTTATTACTGGATTCAATTGTGATATGCTAAGTCTTTATATTTCTTGGTGGACCTTGGCTCACGGGTGCTCTATGGTGCAGGTAAGGGCAAGGCAAAGGTCGACCAACCATGAAATGGAGGGTGTGGAGCGCCGTCTACATGTTCGGCCTACCTGGCTACCATGACCAGGGTTGTTTTGAGAAATATACTGTGAATAGTTTGTTGTGTCGCTTAGGTCGAATGTATCTTAACTTTTGAATTGTAATAAATTTTGAAATAATATTTTGGGATACCAATGTATAACTTTTACAAATTTAATGAATGTCCATATCTTTTATAATTAACTTTCGTCAAATGAGTCTTTATTTTGATTTAATCACACTTTTCAACCTAAAACCTCGATTAGCGAGCTAATGGCACATTTTAAATAACATGGTATTCGCTCTAGGGTAGTAGGGCATTACAGAGTTGTTGCCTCTTGCCTAGAATGCCGAGCACCTTCGCAATTATTACAAGTATTGTAACCAATGTTTCTTCTAAATTTTGTAGCCTACAGACCCAATTAATGGAAATCATGCGTACAAAACACGATATATGATATTCAGTGAAACTTCTTGTATTTTCAATTTTAATTCAGTAATTTTACTTCTCGAGGTGTACCCGGTCGCTGGTCTAGACAAGTGAATGCAAACTATTCTCCAATCTCTTAAGGGGCATAGGTGGGTCTCCTCGCTGGATAGCTGATCGCAGGCGTGACCTAGGAAGCTAAACTTATCATGAGTGGAGCAAGCCTAGCATCAACGCTGGCATAAGCAAAGCTAAGAAACTAAGTAACCTAAGGGCAGAGAGCTTGAGTTGAGTCCTGAGGACCAACAATTAGTTCCCGACTTCCAATAGGTGAACGGACCACCGAGTCATCCGTACTCGGGATGAAATTTTTCTTAGAATGACCAAGGAAGCTAAGCTTATCAAGAGAAAAGCAAGCCTAGTGTCAAGGTTGGCATAAGCAGGCTCAGAAACCAAGTAACATACGGGCAGAGAGCTTGAGTTGCATCCCGAGGACCAACGATCGTTTCGCGACTTCCAACAGGTGAATGGACCCCCATGTCATCCGTACATGGGGGCCATTTCTCTTAGCATAACCTAGGAAGATAAGCTTATCACGAGTGGAGCAAGCCTAGTGTTAGACCTGGCGAGCCTAGTAACCTACAAGTGGAGAGCATGAGTTACATCCTGAGGAGCAACGATCTGATCCCGACTTCAAACAAGTGAACGGACCCTCGAGTCATCCATACTCAGGGGGAACTCTATCCAGTGTAACTTCTTAGGGACCATGTGAAAGAAAAACTCATTGCAAGATCTTTATTTATTTTCATGCAATCTACATATTATGAAACAAACATGCAAATTCCTAGAACATGCTCCTATGAAATTGATACAAATACAGAGTAAAGTAAAAACTTACATTACGCTGCGGAACTGGAACAACTTCATCCTTCAATCTCTCTAACCCTTGATTCCTTTCTGTAGCAGAGTATTATCAAGAGATTGAACAAGATCAACAACACAGTCTTCCTCACCTAGCCTTTGATCAACCTAGAACTAGTGTGGGCTGGTTCTCAACACATGAGATAGAGATCTTGAAGAGAAGAAGAAGAGAGAGTGGCCAAGAAAGGTTAGACTGTCTAGGTTTTTACTTACCAATCAACTGAAACTCACTTTCTTATAAAAACCCTAGATATCATATTCCTTATATAGGCAACATAATGGGATTTATTTAAATTTAAATTAGTTAAAAATAATAAACAAAAATAAAAGCCTTGGGCTGCCATAAAATGACTTGGGCCCAATCTCTTTGTTTTGAATTTAAATCCCAACTGGGCCTAAATTCAAAACCTTTTATTTATTTATTTATTTTTAATTAATTAATTAAATCCTTATTCAAATTAACTAATTATAATTTGAAACTTGATTTAATATTATTTATTTATATTGATACCAATTTATCAATATTAATAAATTTACCCAAAGATTCTATTTTATTCTCTAAATCTCATATCTCTATAAATTTTCCAAAATTGACCTAGTCAACTTTAAAAATCCAAATTGATAATTTAATCAATTAATTGAGACATTCTAGATGATTTACTCAAAGGTGATGCGGGGACCATGGATCCATGAAATCAAGCTCCAATAAGTTACCGTGAATCTATTTACGAATAATTTCACTACCTTATTAATTCCTCGTGACTCCACTATAGACTCAGAATTGAACTCTTGAATTCATAGAACGCATTTTCAAAACCATAAATATGTTATCCATTGTTATAACCATTAAAATTAGTCAATCCTCTATCGATGACTTACTAACGAGCTGGGTGCAAATTACCATTTTACCCCTCATCAGTATTTTATCCTTAACTCCCACTAAGTTCCTTATAAATGATATTTCTGTGAACTTAATCACAGAAATGAGATCTCAATCATTTAACCTTTTGAACAAAGAAATTAAGGAAATCATCTTTTCACTTCTCATACAGAAGTTATAGATTTCGTATCTATGAATAATACTCCCACTCAATTACACTAATAAATCTCCAAGATGTAAGTATGGGCTAGACCGTAGGGTAAGCTGGTAACGAACAAGTCAAAAGATTTAAATAATATAATTAGCATAATATTATCACTCAAAATTAAGATCGACTTAATATATGGTCAACATTGTGACATTGATTAGATTTGATAACAACGATACTTATTTATCAATCAATAATCAATATCGGTCCTAGTCCGATGTAACTAAATACATCCGATCTTATCTACTTGGTCTATGCCTTGGACAAGACATCACACCCTGAATGTGTAAGTAGATCATGTCGTAGATTGCCTAATCAGTGAAAATCCAATGTACTGATCTAATCTTAGGACTCATTCTTTTGAACATATAATTACAACTATAATCCACTGTGACCTAGTCACTATAATTGTAACTATCCATATGTTCGGGATTTTATAAATGTTTTTATTATTTCAATAATCATGTAATAAAACAAGCAAGCAACACGGTTGTCAAACTAAATGATTTCTACTACTTTTATTGATAATATGAAACCGTGCTACATGCCTGACATGGTTTTATAAGGGCATAAAACCCAACAAACTCCCACTTGCCCTTTTAAAACAAATGGGACATGTTTCTCAAAACCATGCATTCTACATGCTTCACAATTATGTTTTCTGCTTATATCTTTATAAAGGGATATGAAAGATTTCCTTACAATGCTATCTTCATCACCTTCACTTCACACCTTCGCCACATATCCTCGATAATGTGATACTTTCTCTCTATATGCTTTGCTCTTTTGTAGCTTCGAGGTTCTTTCGAATTCGCTATTGCCTCATTACTGTCACTAGACAAAATGAGTGGTTTATTCATTTCTGGAATAACACCGAGATCCGTATAGAAGTTCCTTAGCCACACTATTTCCTTAGCTGCCATAGAAGCATCTATGTACTCAGCCTCCAAAGTGGATTCTAAAATGGCAGATAGCTTAACGCTTCCCCAAATCATAGCTCCACCCCCAAGAGTAAACACATTTTTCAGAAGTAGACTTCTTGTCATCAACATCAGTCTAAAATTTTAATATGTGTAGCCTAACAGGTACAAAGATCCACTTGAAAAGACTAACATATAGTCTCTAGTCCATCAAAGATACTGACTTTCATCTATTATTTATTTCCAAGGTTTTACTGACACTTGCTCACCACTCCCACTGCATAGAAGATCTTCGATCACAACACACAACATAGCATGCATTAGACTTCTAATTTCAAATGCATAAGGAATTCATTACATCTTTTCTTTCTCTTGAGGAGTCTGTGGAGACTGCTGCTTAGAAAAATAAATTCCATGTCAAGACACTAAACATCCTTTCTCATAATTTGTTACATAGTAATGACCAAGCACCTCACTAAAGTAGGTCACTTGAGTTAGAGCTAAAGTTCAGTTATTTATTTCCCTGATGTTCTGGATACCAAGAACACAACTTGCTACAATGAAATATGAAATTTCGTTTACCAAGAACAAGACTTGCTACAATGAAATCTAAAATTTCGTTTCTAGCCAGTTCTTTATGTTTGATAATTTATTGACATTGTTTCCAATGAATAAGATATCATCGACATAAAGGATTAAAAACACCACAATGTCTTTTTCCCTAAGTTTTCAAACACAAGGGTCAACTACATTTTGTTCAAAAACTCAGGTCTTAATGTTTCCATTTAACCTTAAGTTCCACAAGCGCGAAGCTTGTTTAAGTCCATAGATTGACTTACTCAGCATGCCAAATTTCTTATCCAACTACTTTAAATCCTTCTAATCGATGCATGTTAATTGTCACATTAAGATAGCCATGAAAAATGCTTATTTGATGTCCATTATCCTTATCTCTTAATCAAGAGTTGTGGCTATGGATAAGAGTATACTAAATGAATTTTAACATGACTACTGGAGAAAAAGTTTTATGTAAGTCAAATTTCTCTCTCTGCCACGAGTCGAGCCTTTAATGTCTCGACCTTTCTATTAGCTCCTCTCTTCTTATAGATCCTCTTGCACCCCATAGGCCTAAAGTCCAATGGCACATCTACAAGATCTTTGACAAATTAAGAGTACTTAGACTTTATTACCTAGTACTTGGCTTTGAGTCAAAAATCCCTTTCAGACTTACCCATCTCCTATTTAAAGGCCAACGAATCATTGTTACTTGTGTCCCCAACCAACTTGTGGGTTTCACTATCCATATCATAGGTACCGGGTTCCGAGAAATCCTCCCACTATGACAAGGCATCGTAACTTTCTGACTTGGATTAGTGGTTTCTAAATGTACCTTGTTTTCATCGACTTGCGTCGGTAAGGATGGAACAATAGTTTATCATTTTTCCATCTAATACTATTTTGCTATGAGACTTGAAATTCATTATGTAGTCGTTATCCAGAAAAGTAGCATTTGTAGAGCTAAACACTTTCTTGTCTTATGGACTATAAAACAGACCACCCTGAGTACCTTTAGAATAGCCATCAAACAAGCAAACCCTTAGTTCGTTGTTCTAGCTTTCTACCTTTTTCCTCATGACAAAAACATGACACCACCAAATTCCATAATGACGTAAACCAGGTTCACGACCATTTCATAATTCTAGTGGTGTCTTGCAGACAACTTTTGAGATGGCACAACATTTAAAAAAAAAATATCACATGCGGTCTAGGTAGTATGTCTCCAGAAAAGATCTGGGTAAGAAGTTGGTAGAGTTTAATAGCTTATCATAGAACACACATTTTCATAAATGTTCGATTCACACCGCTCATCAACATTGTTCTTGTAACGCCCTACTACCTTAGAGCCGTTACTTAGTGAGTTTAAAATAGAAATCGTGCTTTTGACTGACTCTAAGTGGTTTCTAAAACCAAAAGTGTGGATAAATCAGAATTTAAGGCTGTACTCTTTTAATATGTTTAACTTCATTGAAAACGTTAAGTATAAAACATCTGGGATCCAAAAATAAGGTTTACAAAATATTTACAACTCAAAAATAGATTTACACTTGATCAGTTATCAAAAGAATGGTTTAATACAGCCATATACAAAATGCCCCCAACCAAAGCAGTCGGGCAGGTCGAACATGTACGCGCCGCCCCCACGCTCTCCATACTCATGGCCGGTTGACTGACTCCTTGCTTTTACCTGCCACACGGAGCACCCGTGAGTCGAGCCCAGCAAGAAAACCCAAATAGAACATAACATATGCAAATAATATAGCTGGCATAATTCACTGATAAATAGGAAAACCATCATAATAAACAAGTACGGCCATGCCGCCCCAGAGGCCTTACCAAAGCCTGGGGTTTCGGTTCTCACCGCGAGGATAACTCATGTATCCCTTGGGTCCCACCCTGACTATAAGCATCCCATGTGCTTGAGTGTTACTTCCGGCCCCACGGCCGTACCCGACCTACGCCGCTCTCGGCCCTTGCCGTTCATTTCATTATAATCACACATATAGTACATTCGAAATAATCATTCACACACATCATGATTCATTGAAGGTTAGACATTTGCACATAATATAATCTAGGGCCATGCCCTGCAATCACACAGTGGGGCCATGCCCTAATCTCGGGTGTTACGGTTTTCTTACCTGTATCCCGAGCTTTCCGATGCACCACGGTCACGAGCACGGTCCTCTAGCACGAGCCTTTCCGAATCCTAGTCACAAGACACATAAAACACTTTCAATACTAACCAAACCCAAAACCATTTCCCGGGACCAATCCCGTACTCCCGGGACCTCTAATTCCATAAAACGAAGCATCGGAACCATCCCCCGTGTCCCCGGGCAAAAGCCCTAAAAATTCAACTTTTGGGCAGCCAAAATGGCCTAGGGCCGCGGCACTCCCATCAAGGGCCGCGGCGCCCAGCAGCTTGGCCCCCATCCTGAAGCATCCTCGCGCCGCGGCGCCCAAGAACAGGGCCGCGGCGCTCCATCGCGAACCCAGATTTTCTGGGTTTTCCATGCGTTTTTCCCGAGCTTCAACCTCTCCAAATCACCCCAAACCAATACCTAAACCCCAAAACTCAAATCCAAACTTCATATGAACAATCTAACAACCTATAGACACTAGGTTCAAGATCCAAACATCAACACACCCAAGATCCACACCTTTGATCTTAAATTTCAGCAACCCATAACAAAACCTTGAAAAGCTTAACTCAAGCATTAAATTCCTCAAATCAACACAGAAACCAAACTTAAGTGTGTATAAAATCCATACCTTAAGTGAAGAATCCACCCAACAAGCTTTCTTGAACTCCTCCTAAGCTCCCACTTCAGCCCTTCTACCCTTCTTCTTCTTTTCTTTTCTTTTGCTTGCCCTAGCTCTTCTTTCTCCTTCTCTTTCTTCTCTTCAATTTCTATCAAAGCCTCAAGTAACCCCAAATGCCCAAAACGTACCCCCCTAAATCTCAGCTGAAAGTTTCATAATCCCCTTGCCAAAAGACCGATTTACCCCTTCCTAATAATCCTTCCTAACTAAACTTTCAAGGGCACTTAAGTCTTTACACTTCTATTTCAATTCTATCACTTTCTATCTTAAAACTTGTTACCCACAGCAGTTACAAACGGTTACTCAGGTTACTCAATTGCCAAAACTATAACCATTAGTTCTCACTTCAACTTACGAAATTCCTAAAGTACCCCTAGGCTCCTCCCGAGCCGGGTACAACATCCCGTTGTGACTTTTAGACTAATTGGCTCAATAGGACCGTACTGATGCGTGCATCCTGATAAAACATCGCACTCACATGGCACAAATCACATAATACAATTATCACAGTTGTGCTCTAAAATGGCCAAATTACAATCATGCTCATTCTAAGACAATCAGGTCTACATGCATACTAATTCACATAGTCATGCATCTCAATTAATCAAATACTCATATAACGTGCATCAAATCATAATCATGCATAAAACTCACTAAAGACACACATAGAATTCCATTATGCCCTCCAGACACACTATTCCAGGCCCTTAAGCCTTAATAGCGAATTTGGGGTCGTTACAACTATCCCCTCCTCATGAAAATTTCGTCCTCGAAATTTACCTGAACAACTCGGGATACCGCTCCCGCATATCTGATTCCAGTTCCCATGTTGCCTCTTCGACCTTGCTATTCCTCCACAATATTTTAACCAAGGCGATGGTCTTGTTCCTCAAGACTTTGTCCTTTCTATCAAGGATCTGAACAGGCTTTTCTTCGTACAATAAATTCCGATCCAACTCCAAGTTCTCATAGCTCAACACATGAGTAGTGTCCGAAACATACTTCCGGAGCATGGATACATGAAACACGTCATGAACCCCTGATAGAGCTGGAGGCATTGCTAACCTATAAGCCACCTCCCCAACTCGTTCCAGAACCTCAAATGGACCAACAAACCTGGGACTCAGCTTGCCCCGAACGACAAATCGTTTTACTCCTCTCAGGGGTGAAACCCTGAGGAATACATGATTACCAACCTGAAATTCCACACTCCTGTGTTTCTGATCTGAATAACTCTTCTGGCGACTCTAGGAGGTGAGCATACGAGCTCTAATCTTCTCAAGTGCCTCATTGGTCCTCTGAACCATCTCAGGACCTAAATACCTTCTCTCACCTGCCTCATCCTAGTGAATCGGCGATCTGCACTTTCTTCCATACAGCATCTCATACGGAGCCACTCCGATAGTCGCCTGATAACTATTATTGTACGAGAACTCAATCAGAGGGAGATACCTACTCCAAGATCCCTCAAAATCCAACACGCAAGCTCGCAACATGTCCTCCAGTATCTGAATTGTCCTCTCAGACTATCCATCCGTCTAAGGATGATAAGCGGTACTAAACCGGAGTTGCGTGCCCATAGCCTTCTGCAGGCTCTTCCAAAACTTGGAAGTGAAAGTGGGGTCTCTGTCGGATACAATTGACCTTCGGAGCCCCATGAAGTCGAACAATCTCCTTTACATAAAGCTCTGCATACTGATCCACAGTATAAGTCGTCTTCACAGGCAAGAAGTGGGCGAACTTGGTATACCTATCCACAATCACCCACACCGAGTCATGCTGACCCACAGTCTTCGGCAATCCAACCACAAAGTCCATGGCAATATCTTCCCATTTCCACTCGGGAATCCCTAGAGGCTATAATAATCCTGCTGGCCTCTGATGTTCAGCCTTAATCTGCTGACAAGTTAAGCATCTAGCCACATAGTCCACCACATCCCTCTTCATGCCTGACCACCAATACAAAACTTTCAAGTCATGGTACATCTTCGTAGAACCTGGGTGCAAAGAGTAGGGAGTGGTATGAGACTCGTCCAGAATCTCTCGCCGAATGTCTGGATCAATCAGAACACAAATCCGTCCTTTGTACTTCAACAAACCCATCTCAGAAATAGAGAAGTCCTTAGCTGCTCCAGTTAGGACATTCTCTCTACGTTCAACTAACTGGGGGTCCCTTCCCTGTGCTTCCTTAATCCTCTCGAGGAGCGTTGACTGGAGAGTAATGTTGGCCAACCTACCAACCACTAGCTCTATACCTGCTCTGGTCATCTCTCCAGCTAATCTGTCAGATATCTGCCTCGAACTATATAGCTGTCCTGGGCCCCTCCGGCTCAATGCATCAGCCACTACATTAGCCTTCCCAGAATGGTATAGGATATCACAATCGTAATCCTTTACCAGCTCTAGCCACCGTCTCTGGCGCATGTTCAAGTCCTTCTGGGTAAAGAAATACTTTAGACTTTTGTGATCAGTGTATATCTCGCACCTCTCTCCATGCAAATAGTGTCTCCAATTTTTAAGTGTGAATACCACTGCAGCTAACTCCAGGTCGTGCATGGGATATCTCTGTTCGTACTCCTTTAATTTCCTTGATGCATACGCTATCACTTTCCTAGCCTGCATCAACACGCATCCCAGACCCTGTCTGGAAGCGTCACAGTAGACCACAAACTTCTCATCATCTGTTGGCAGGCTCAGCATTGGTGTAGTAATCAACCGCCGCTTCAACTCTTTAAAGCTATTCTCACATCGATCTGTCCACACATACTTGGTCTTCTTCCTTGTCAGTTCTGTCAACGGAGTAGCAATTCTGGAGAACCCCTCTACAAACCGCCGGTAGTAACCGGCTAGTCCAAGGAAACTTCTAACTTCAGGAACACTGCTGGGTCTAGGCCAATCTCTCACTGCTTCCGTCTTGCTTGGGTCGACCAGTAACCCATCCTTACTAATAATATGGCCTAGAAATGAAACTTGCGATAACCAGAACTCGCACTTGCTAAACTTAGCATATAGCTTATGCTCTCTCAACCGCTGAAACACTAGGCGCAGATGATGCTCATGCTCTGTCTCTGACTGTGAATATACTAGGATATCATCAATAAACACAATCACGAACTTATCCAGGTAATCCTTGAAAAATCTGTTCATCAAATCCATAAATGTCGCTGGGGCATTGGTTAACCCAAAGGACATAACCAAAAATTCATAATGTCCATACCGCGTCCGAAAAGCAGTCTTTGGTACGTCCTCCTCTTTGATCCTCAACTGATAGTAGCCTGATCGGAGATCAATCTTCGAAAACACTGTACTCCCCTGAAGCTGATCAAATAAATCGTCGATCCTAGGCAATGGATACTTGTTCTTGATGGTCAGCTTATTCAACTCCCTGTAGTCTATGCACATCCGGAGCGATCCATCCTTTTTCTTAACAAATAATACTGGAGCACCCCACGGCGAGAAACTTGGTCTGAAAAAACCCCAAATCAAGTAGTTCCTGCAACTGAATCTTCAATTCCTTTAATTCTGCCGGAGCCATTCTGTAAGGTGCCTTGGATACTGGCTCTACTCCCGGAGCTAACTCTATGCCGAACTCAATCTCCCGCTGCGGCGGCAATCCCGGCAGTTCTGAAGGAAACAAGTTTGGAAACTCACAGACCACTCTAGTTTCATTCGGTCCCACTGTCGCCACCTTGGAGGAATCTACTATACTCGCTAAGAATCCTATGCAACCCTCTTGCATCAGGTCTCTAGCCTTTAGTGCTGAGATCATAGGCACCCGCGGTCCATTCACCGTTCCCACGAACACAAAGGGTGCCTCGCCCTCCGGTTCAAAGGTCACCATTTGTCGCCTACAATCAATGGTTGCTCCATACCGCGTCAACCAATCCATCCCTAGTATTATGTCAAAATCATCCATGTCTAGTTCAATCAGGTCAACAAACAATTCTCTACCGTCTACCACTACTGGTAAGGCTCTAACCCACCTCTTAGAGACTACCAGTTCTCCTGTAGGCAATATAGTCTGAAAATCCCTAGCATACAAAATACTAGGTCTACAAAGCTGATCAATCACCCTAGCAGAAACAAATGAGTGCGTAGCACCAGAATCAATCAATGCAGTAAACAAGGATCCAGCGCTAAAAATCTGACTTGTGACCACTGATGGACTGGCCTCTGCCTCAGTCTGAGTCAAGGTGAAAACCCTAGCAGGAGCGAGGCTGTCACCCTGCCTTGGCTCCTCCTTCTTAGCCTGCGGGCAATCTTTCTTCAAGTGACTGGTGCTTCCACAAACAAAGCATGCCCTGGACCGGCACTCGCCCTAATGCCGTCGCCTGCATCGAGGACACAATGGAGAGCCCATCCAGTTGTCATTTCCGCCCTGGCGGCCACCCACAGAACCGCGAACCCTCCTGTCAGAACCATAAGGAGCAAATGAGTCCGGTACTCTCCTGTTCTGCTCACTGGGGCCGCTGCCTCGACTAGGCCCAGAAGAAGAAGGCACTACCCTCCTGGTATCACGCCTAGCAGCGCTATCCTTCCAGATCTGATCCTCAGCCCTCTCAGCAGTGAGGGCCTTGTCTACCACTTGCGCATAGGTAGTCTCTGGAGCCATTGTAATACTCACGTCACGGGCGATCATTACATTTAATCCCCGTATAAACCTGTCCCTTCTGGTCGCATCAGTCGGCACCAGCTCTGGCGCAAACTTCGCCAATCTATCAAATACCAGGGCGTACTCAGTGACAGATAACCTGCCCTAAGTCAGGTTGTTGAACTCATCCGCCTTCGCAGCTCGAATGGCTATGCTGTAGTATTTCTCGTTAAAAATGCTCTTGAATTCTTCCCAAGACATAGTTGCAGTATCCCTTCGCTGCCCTACTACCTCCCACCATATTTGTGCATCATTTTTAAGCATATAACTGGCATAATCAACCCTATCCCTTCCTTCAACCCTCATGAAGTCCAGGATCACAGACATTGTACTCATCCACTGCTCAGCCTGCAGTGGGTCTGCTCCACCCTCAAAGGTAGGAGGTTGCTGTTTTCTAAATCTTTCATACAGGGGTTCCAACCTGTTCTCAGTCACAGGTTGAACCGAAGCTGGTACCACACTCGGCGGTGGTGGTAACCCAGTGGCTGGTGGAGGAGCTGGCTGCCTCAACTGACTAAGCTCTTCCTCTGTTTTCTTCAACCTAGCCTCCATCTCGGCTAAAATCTGCTGCCAGTTCTGAGGAGCAGGTGGAGGGTCCTGCCTCTGGTTATCATCCTCGGCCTGAATGCCGCGGAGTCTCGATGATTGGCGAGGCATTAAAACTAATTGCCTGCAATCAGTGACACCTCTCATTAGGCATGATAACAAGGTCCAATTTCCACCTCTCAATCTCAACAACAACCATGATCAATCGACCAAAATGACATGCAAATATCATACAGCATACAACGGGCCTTGCCCTGGCATCATGCATATAATATTCCAATCATCATGCTCATAACAATCTAGGCAGGCACACAAAGCATTAAACACATATTCATGAATATATCAATCGACCATACCAATCAACCCTGAGTCGAGCTTTTCAATGGCACCGTGCGTACAGGTTCGGTCAATCTCCAGAACCAATAAACCTTGGCTCGCTCTGATACCAAGTTGTAACGCCCTACTACCTTAGAGCCGTTACTTAGTGAGTTTAAAATAGAAATCGTGCTTTTGACTGACTCTAAGTGGTTTCTAAAACCAAAAGTGTGGATAAATCAAAATTTAAGGCTGTACTCTTTTAATATGTTTAACTTCATTGAAAACGTTAAGTATAAAACATCTGGGATCCAAAAATAAGGTTTACAAAATATTTACAACTCAAAAATAGATTTACACTTGATCAGTTATCAAAAGAATGGTTTAATACAGCCATATACAAAATGCCCCCAACCAAAGCAGTCGGGCAGGTCGAACATGTACGCGCCGCCCCCACGCTCTCCATACTCATGGCCGGTTGACTGACTCCTTGCTTTTACCTGCCACACGGAGCACCCGTGAGTCGAGCCCAGCAAGAAAACCCAAATAGAACATAACATATGCAAATAATATAGCTGGCATAATTCACTGATAAATAGGAAAACCATCATAATAAACAAGTACGGCCATGCCGCCCCAGAGGCCTTACCAAAGCCTGGGGTTTCGGTTCTCACCGCGAGGATAACTCATGTATCCCTTGGGTCCCACCCTGACTATAAGCATCCCATGTGCTTGAGTGTTACTTCCGGCCCCACGGCCGTACCCGACCTACGCCGCTCTCGGCCCTTGCCGTTCATTTCATTATAATCACACATATAGTACATTCGAAATAATCATTCACACACATCATGATTCATTGAAGGTTAGACATTTGCACATAATATAATCTAGGGCCATGCCCTGCAATCACACAGTGGGGCCATGCCCTAATCTCGGGTGTTACGGTTTTCTTACCTGTATCCCGAGCTTTCCGATGCACCACGGTCACGAGCACGGTCCTCTAGCACGAGCCTTTCCGAATCCTAGTCACAAGACACATAAAACACTTTCAATACTAACCAAACCCAAAACCATTTCCCGGGACCAATCCCGTACTCCCGGGACCTCTAATTCCATAAAACGAAGCATCGGAACCATCCCCCGTGTCCCCGGGCAAAAGCCCTAAAAATTCAACTTTTGGGCAGCCAAAATGGCCTAGGGCCGCGGCACTCCCATCAAGGGCCGCGGCGCCCAGCAGCTTGGCCCCCATCCTGAAGCATCCTCGCGCCGCGGCGCCCAAGAACAGGGCCGCGGCGCTCCATCGCGAACCCAGATTTTCTGGGTTTTCCATGCGTTTTTCCCGAGCTTCAACCTCTCCAAATCACCCCAAACCAATACCTAAACCCCAAAACTCAAATCCAAACTTCATATGAACAATCTAACAACCTATAGACACTAGGTTCAAGATCCAAACATCAACACACCCAAGATCCACACCTTTGATCTTAAATTTCAGCAACCCATAACAAAACCTTGAAAAGCTTAACTCAAGCATTAAATTCCTCAAATCAACACAGAAACCAAACTTAAGTGTGTATAAAATCCATACCTTAAGTGAAGAATCCACCCAACAAGCTTTCTTGAACTCCTCCTAAGCTCCCACTTCAGCCCTTCTACCCTTCTTCTTCTTTTCTTTTCTTTTGCTTGCCCTAGCTCTTCTTTCTCCTTCTCTTTCTTCTCTTCAATTTCTATCAAAGCCTCAAGTAACCCCAAATGCCCAAAACGTACCCCCCTAAATCTCAGCTGAAAGTTTCATAATCCCCTTGCCAAAAGACCGATTTACCCCTTCCTAATAATCCTTCCTAACTAAACTTTCAAGGGCACTTAAGTCTTTACACTTCTATTTCAATTCTATCACTTTCTATCTTAAAACTTGTTACCCACAGTAGTTACAAACGGTTACCCAGGTTACTCAATTGCCAAAACTATAACCATTAGTTCTCACTTCAACTTACAAAATTCCTAAAGTACCCCTAGGCTCCTCCCGAGCCGGGTACAACATCCCGTTGTGACTTTTAGACTAATTGGCTCAATAGGACCGTACTGATGTGTGCATCCTAATAAAACATCACACTCGCATGGCACAAATCACATAATGCAATTATCACAGTTGTGCTCTAAAATGGCCAAATTACAATCATGCTCATTCTAAGACAATCAGGTCTACATGCATACTAATTCACATAGTCATGCATCTCAATTAATCAAATAGTCATATAACGTGCATCAAATCATAATTATGCATAAAACTCACTAAAGACACACACAGAATTCCATTATGCCCTCCAAGCACACTACTCCAGGCCCTTAAGCCTTAATAGCGAATTTGGGGTCGTTACAGTTCTGTTGCAGAGTCCTTGGGGCAGTTGTTTTAGACATATCTTCAAGCTCAATTAAATGATCTTGGTTCTGATTATCCAAATATCCTCCACCCCTATCAGATCGTAAGATCTTTAACGTTTTAACTAATTTGGTTTTAAAGCCATAGCAATGAATTCTTTGAACTTCTTAACAAATTCGCAGAATTCCTATGCTTTAGGTACTTACATGAGTCTCTAGAGCAATCGTCAATGAAGGTGACGAAATACTTATAACCACCCCTCGCTTGAACATTCATATGTCCCCAGACATTTGAACATACTAGCCCTAGTGGTTCTTTGGCCCTTTCTCTTATCATAGAGAATGGACGCTTTGTCATTCTGCCCTCGAGACTAGATTCACAAACATGCAGGTCACCCTAGGTGAGTTCCCTCAAAGGCCCAACCTTTGTTAGTCTTTGAATCCTATCATAGCAAATATGACTAAAGCGAAAATGCCAAAGGTGCATCATTTTTAACGTTATTGACCTTTTGTCGTTTAACGGTACTAGAATTAGCTGTCTTAAACAACTCATTATTTATAGCATAGGGTTCGTTTAGTTGCAATAGGTATAGCCTGTTTTTCATACATCCACCCCATAATTTACATTCATTTAAAGAAATAGGATTTTTTTTACTTGTGAAAGTAACTACAAATTGTTGTTGATGTAATAAGAAAAACTTAAATTAAATTTTCAATTGAAAATCGGAATAAAATAAACATTGTCTTAAAACAATATATTTACTT
Source organism: Humulus lupulus (assembly GCF_963169125.1). Classification (NCBI taxonomy): domain Eukaryota; kingdom Viridiplantae; phylum Streptophyta; class Magnoliopsida; order Rosales; family Cannabaceae; genus Humulus; species Humulus lupulus. The sequence goes on from NC_084796.1 coordinate 208,846,665, forward strand.
CCAAAATTTATTCAAGCTTATCCTTTTGCCTTGTTTGATATGAACAACCCTTGATGGATACCAAGCTGTGGCTTTTATCCTTCATGGCTTTCCCAATGTTAAAAGTGTAAACAGGTACATGCATGTTTAGTAGATTGTGATTCAGCGATCCAAAACTGAAGTTTCTTCCTCTAAAATCACATGCATCCAAGACAAATTTAATTATTTTGGGTTCCATATGCCTTGAGTTCTGGGCAATCTTGTTCCAATTCCTAGTTTCCTTGCAGTTGGAAACACTCCCCTTTTTTGTGTACTTATTATCAGGCCTTGCTCCAAGATGCTTTGTAGCATTTGGTGCCTTTCCAATTGACTTCTTGTTCTTTTTGTATGAATTTCTTCCTTTTTGCTCTTCGAAGAAGAAGCTCAAAGCAGCTTCTCCTTGAGCTTGCTTAGTAGTATTAACATTCTTTCATTTGCTCGAATTACCATCAACAATCCTCTTTGAAGGATTTGGTGATCGTTGCATGGGAAAAATAGGAATATCTTTGATTATCACGAACTCGATGTGGTCTAAAATCAACACCATGTTGATGTTGGACAAACATTTCATGAGGTTCTCACCATAGAGTAACATTTTAGAGATCAGAGAGAGTATGAGGTGGGAAGCCTAGAGCTTCTATTATCAACTAAGTAGAAATCAACGCATTGCTTGACAAACATTTATTCATTAAATATTTTAGAAATAGCATAACATACAAAATGTTTTGAGATAAGCAAAATACTAAAACACTTATCTTCTATTTCTTAGGTACTTTAGCTAGCCATGAACCCATGTGTCCCGGTAGGCGAGAGTCACAAATATTCACGTAGTTAAATAGAGAAACATCTCAATTAATAAAACGTCATAGACTTTTATTAACTACCTATTCCATCCGATCAAAGTAACGAAAAATCATGTGTCCCGGTAGGCGAGAGTCACAAATATTTCTTACTTTATGAGTTTGACCCACGGTTTCGATTATTATAGACTTAATTCCTATAGTCACCGTAGGGATGAGTCTATAGAAGTTCCATCTATAACCATCTATCCTAGGAAATTTTACCTAAGAAGTCCGGTGAACACCTTCCGTAGGGAGACGAAATCAAAGCGCCATGAGGCCCCACTGAACTCTAATCTTGTTAAATCAACGGTGGAGATCGAATTGAAAAATTTTAAAACTCATTATTAAATATTTTAGTATTTTATTCTTTTTGAAAAATATCAACTTAGGTTTTCCAAATTATCAAAATAATCAATAAACCAACTAAGGTTCGCCAAATTATAAAAATAATCAACAAACCATAGTTTATAATTTTTCCATTAATTCTAAATTTACCATTGAAAATTAATCCAAAAATTAGAATTAATATGTTTCTAATCAATTATTACGTCCAACTAAAAGGAATAACCTAATACAACTAAGTCCAACTTAGGTAAATGAGCCTTAACAATTCGAGCTTGCATGGAGGAGAGTTGGGTTCAGTATGTCGGACCCACTACCAAGGCTCCCAAACTTCCACACAAAGCCCAAAAAGACAGTAATTTGAACCTTTGTTTTATTAATTGTTATTCAATTGATTAGGCTCAATCTAGTAATTCAAAGCAAATGGTCATTCACAAGTGGAACCACACACACGAGAGGAATTTAAACTTTACATGTTCAATTGGGCCCAAATAAAACCTAACATTTTATGAAAGTTTTATTTGAGTTTCCCACATTTTTTAAACGCAAAAATTGGGCTATCATTATACTTATATTTAAAGCCCAAATGCAAAAAATAACTTAATAATGATGCTTGATATGTTAATAATTTGATGGGCCTAACATGTTACTCTATAAGCATGTATTATTAAATTATGCAAATATACCACAACAATATACTATTTTGTAAAATACCATAATTAATTAACATAGACTTCATCGGACAAAATTCAATATAATTAATTAAACAAGTTACAAAATATTAAATTAATTAAAATAGAATTTATCAAAGAAAATTCAATTTCAAATAATTAATTTATTCAAGGTTGTTAAGTTGTTAGGAATGACAAGATATTTTATTTTTAAATATTTTAACAAATTTTAAAATATCAAAATATATTTTAACCAAATTTAAAATATCTAGTATTATCTGATAACTAATTATAAATATTTTAAATAATAAAAATATCTTGAATAATCACATAACTAATTTTAATATTTTATTTATAAAAAAATAAAAAATATATATCTTAAAATGTCATGATTATCAGCTAACAAATTCAAAATATTTTAAAAAACAAAAATATCTATAAAATTATTAGATAATCAATTTTAAATATTTTAAACCTAACTGCACAAAATATCCAATTTAATAAAAAATTAAAAAAATATTTTATTTTTGCGAAAAAATGTCGTGCGCAGGTTCCGGCACCGACGCCATACGGTCGGGTCCCGACGGCGGCTCCATGCGTGCCCAACACATACACTGCAAAAAACAGTCCAAATTTTTTTTTTAAAAAAATCTGTGCAGTTTGTAAATCCACAACAAGCCAAAAACAACCAAATTATTGCTAAATTTACATAAGAAAACATAACACATGCACTAATAACATGTACCATCCAATGAATACCTAACATATCAATCAATTTCATACATGTTCATTCACAAAAATAAGCTAGCAACCTATGGCTTTGATACCAATTGATGGAAAAACTCATTTCAGGATCTTTATTTATTTTCATGCAATTTACATATTATCAAACAAACATGCAAATTCCTAGAATATGCTCCTATGAAATTGATACAAATACAGAGTAAAGTAAAAACTTACATTACGCAGCGGAACTGGAACAACTTCATCCTTCAATCTCTCTAACCCTTGATTCATTTCTGTAGCAGAGTATTATCAAGAGATTGAACAAGATCAGCAACACAGTCTTCCTCACCAAGCCTTTGATCAACCTAGAACTAGTGTGGGCTGGTTCTCAACACATGAGATAGAGATCTTGAAGAGAAGAAGAAGAGAGAGTGGCCAAGAAAGGTTAGACTGTCTAGGTTTTCACTTACCAATCAACTGAAACTCACTTTCTTATAAAAACCCTAGATATCATATTCCTTATATAGGCAACATAATGGGATTTATTTAAATTTAAATTAATTAAAAATAATAAGCAAAAATAAAAGCCTTGGGCTGCCATAAATGGACTTGGGCCCAATCTCTTTGTTTTGAATTTAAATCCCAATTGGGCCTAAATTCAAAACCTTTTATTTATTTATTTATTTTTAATTAATTAATTAATTAAATCCTTATTCAAATTAACTAATTATAATTTGAAACTTGATTTAATATTATTTATTTATATTGATACCAATTTATCAATATTATTAAATTTACCCAGAGATTCTCTTTTATTCTCTAAATCTCATATCTCTGTAAATTTTCCAAAATTGACGTAGTCAACTTTAAAAATCCTAATTGATAATTAAATCAATTAATTGAGACATTCTAGATGATTTACTCAAAGGTTATGAGGGGACCATGGATCCATGAAATCAAGCTCCAATAAGTTACCGTGAATTTATTTACGAATAATTTTACTACCTTATTAATTCCTCGTGACTCCACTATAGACTCAGGATTGAACTCTTGAATTCATAGAAAGCATTTTCAAAACCATAAATATGTTATCCATTGTTATAACCATTACAATCAGTTAATCCGCATTTTAATTCTTCAAATCCTTAGCTTGAAGCTTCAGGCCCTCCATGTCCTTGGAAGCTGCCTCAGATCCCAAAGCTGGTTGCACAACCTCTTCTTGGGCTTAGGGCCTCCGCTAAATTCTTTGAGGAATGCTCGTGGGCAAAGCAGATTTCCTACCGAGCAGCCGTGAGGTCTTCTGCCATCTTACGCTCGGCCTCCTCCACGACTTGAGTGCGGCCCACTACATCCTCCACAAACTTTGAGGAAGTATTCTCGAGTGTTTGTAAGTTGGACCGCTCCATGGATAATTGGGTCTCCAGCTCGGAGGCATGACTCTTCACGTGCTCCATGACCTTCTGAAGCTGCGACTGATCGTCCAAGGGAACTGAGGTTTCCCTGAGCTCGTGGAGCTCATAGGACCTCGTCGTGATAACATCCCCGAGTCTCTAACATAATGTTGTGGTCTAAACAACACAAGAAGTTAGTTACAACGGAAGACACAGCCAAAAAATAAACCCCAAAAAATTAAATGTAGCTTACCTGCTGAGCAGCGAAGCGGCAGGTCGCAAGGAGTGTTATTTTGTTATCATTGCCACAGCGGGCATAGATGTGAAATGGCATCTCACAGGGGGACCCCGCTAGTCCCTGAAGAAGCTCCACCGCTAGCGGGGTCGTCCATTCACTAACCCACCCCGCTAGGAGGGGCTCCTCCTCTTCATGGCTGAGACGAGGCAACGTAGTCTGCGGCCGATCTTCACGCAAGTACTCAGCCAACACTTTGAAGTCCTCATTAACCTCGTTGATACGAGCATTGAAGTATTCAACCACTCACTTATGCTTCTACAGCTCCTCCCCTTCGAAGTGTTCAGGGAAGATAATGACGCGAGATGTTCTGGCTAGAGGACAACCAGACACCTAGGAAGAAGGGATTTCCTTTCCAATCGAAAAAGGCCCCACATCATGTGTGGGGAATCCATCTAGGTTGATGACCCCACCAAATACCACTGGCCTCAAGGGGTGGACCAGGCTAGCAACTGTCGAGGCTGCAAGGGCCACCAAAAGTGTCGAGGGCACAGTGGCCGCCAGGGCTACTTGGGCCATCATGGCTGAAGGATCGTCCATCGGAAACAATGGCTCAGCTCGTGTGCTTGAGTCCTAAATTTAAGATGGCCAAAATACCCTCTGGCATTTTTCCTGGATGAAGTCGAACATGCCCATGTCGTCCGGAAAAGAAAGAACCTTGTTAGTACTCAGAGGGAAGGAAAGAGAGATGAATAAAGCAAAAAATAAAATGCATGCAAGTGTACATATTATCCTCAGGATCCCCACCACTATAAGGCGCCTTGTAACGTCCTGAAATGCCTAATAAGGCTTTGTGTCTTGATTAGGGGCTCGGGAAGGCATTATTGGGATATTTATGTGAATTAATTGGATATTGTTGCAATTACGGGAGAGAGAGAACTGTTATATTATTATATAGTTGATTATGCATGATTATATGAATTATGTGAGTTATATTATAATATGACTATATTGGCATGTTTAGCTGTATTAAGCATGCCTATGGACCAGTTTCTCATTCGAAGGGAATTTTTGTAATTTGGCCCGTTGAGGGCATATCTGAATTTAAATGTGTTTATATTGATTGATTCCGCATTATTATGTTGATATGTTTGAGTTATTTTGCCCGAGATGATCCTAGGGAGCAAGTAGCGGTATAGTCACAACGGGGGAAAATACCCATCTTAGGGCGAGCCAAGGGATATTTTGGGTGATCGAGATAGTCACCGGGTCTCATTATAGAGTGAGTCGTATTTTGGGAGAAATAGAAATATTCTGGGTTGAGCAAAATTATTTGGGAAAATTTGAGTATAGAGCAGGATTAGAGAGTGAAAATGACATTTTTGCCCTTATGGGTATTGAGAGAGAAGTGGGTTGAGTGAGGGAAATTCGATCATTTGGGACTATTCGAATATAAGGGCTCACCTGATTTCATTAACTCAGAAAAACATAGGTCTCACTCTCATTCTCTCTCTCTCGTTCACTCTTCACGCTCATTAGCATTTTCGAAGGAAACTCGAGTTATAGATCTCGAATTCAAGCAAGGTTAGAGTCATAACGATTCTACGGAAGATTAGAAGCTTGATAGCTTGAGAATTTAGCTGGAAAATAACTTTATCAAAGGTAATTTGAGCTTTAAGTTTCTGAGTTTTTTATTTCTTTAAGTTTCCTAAGCTTGATTAAATTTTATTGTTTTGCGAACTTTTTGATTCGTTTGAGAGTTGGGTTTTGCTGCTTTGATGTACTGATGATGTTCTGAAACTCATTAAGGGGTTTGGTACTGTTTTTAGGGTGAATTTCAAGGGATTTAGCTTGGAGAAACGTTTGAAAAACTAGGTTCGCAGGGTCGCGTCGCGGCCCTGTTCTTGGGGCCCCCGACCCTCATGAACCCAAGAGCCTCGGCGGTTCCCTGAACTGCCATCTCTCCTCGACACCTGCTTGGCTGCACCACGACCCATGTCCAGAGAAAAGAGAGGTTGGGGTCTCTGACTTGAGGAGAGATGCGGATACTGTGAGGGGCACTGTGGCTCAAAATGGGAATTTTTGCCAAGTTCGGTTTTGGGTGGCGGGAAGTCAAACCTAAGGGCTCGGGACAACTACCCAATTTAGCAGAATTCGATGTCCTGGAGACTAGGATTCCATTCGAAATACTTTATTTACTAGATATTATTAGATATCGTTTATTATGGTTGTGACTAGGGTACCCTAGGGTTCGGAATAGGATCACGCTTAGAATCATGGCAAACTAACCCATGCTTGGACCAGAGTCAAGAAAACTACACCCGGTTTGTGTTTAGGGCTTGGCTCGATTATAGTACATGATTATTACTATGTTGAGAATCTTTTATTAAACAAGTTAATGCGATGTTCTTACCTGTGTTATCTGATTTGGAAGCTCACCTTATTAGTTGAGGATTCATCTATGTTATCTAACGAAGAGCTTGGCTTAATAGCCAAGGACATATCTCTTTTAAAAAAACATGACATATCAGTCAAAGGTTAAAGACTTGGTATATCAGTCAAAGTTTAAAAGACTTGACTAATCATTAGAAGGTTAAAAGACTCGGCTTATCAGTCGAAGGTTAATAACTCTTCTTATTAGTTGGAGGTGACTTGACTTATTAGACGAAGGTTAAAAACTCGACTTATCAGTCGATGGTTAAAAGACTCGACTTATCAGTTAAAAGTTAAAGCATTCATTTTATCAGTCGAAGCGTAAGGGACTCTACTTATAAGTCGAGGGTTTAAAGGCTCGGCTTAGGAGTCGAGGGCGGAAATAGCATCCTAAACACTGGCCGATAGGGTTAAGCCAACTCGGAAGTGATATATACGCTTGAACGTCCCTAGGGTCATTTGGAATGTTAATCATTATACCTGTTTGACCAGCTCTAAGGCTGGTTATATGAGAAATTAGGCAATAGGATCAGGTGTGACTCTATAGTCAATTATCTGGATTGATTGCATGCATGAGTAAGATTATTACTGATAGACATGCTAATTATTAATCTGTGATATGATAATGTACTGCTTATAAGAATGATTATGTTTTCTTCCTGAGCCTTGGCTCACGGGTGCTAAATGGTGCTGTTAAAGGAATGAAAAACCTAGACCAACTATGAGTTGGATAGCTTCAAGGGCAAAGTGTACATATCCGGCTTGCTCGTCTGCCACGGCCGAGGTTATTAGTTGGAACTAGGTTTGTACCCTAATTTTGCTGCCTAGGTCGGCTTTCGTATACATGTTGGGGTTTGTAACCGTTTTAAACTATGTTGGGATGCCATGTATTGAAGTTAAACTCTTTTAATGAAATGGTTTTCTTTCTATCAAAAATTTTATAACCTAAGCTTGTGGTTAGTTTTAATTACACGGTTTAAGTCCAAATGACTCGTTTAGTGAGTTAAGCACTATTTAAATTACATAGTGTAACTGTCCTGGATTAGGAGGACGTTATAACTTGATATCAGAGCGGTTTAGGTTTAAAGGTTCCTGAAGATTGGCAGGACATGTACCTTTGCCGCTGAAGACAAGCTCGGCTCAGGGTTCGATAACTATTTATGATAATTTGTGTTTACCTTTTTATTTGATATATGAATGTCTTATTTGCATGTTTGATTAGGAAGCATGAGTTATACTGATAGGGCCTGTCCCTTGACTGTTAAGTGAATGATAAAGGATGTGCTTATTAGCAGTTTTATAGCTATGAATATTCAAGAATGTGCTTATTAGCACCCTAATTGAGCATGAATATGAACTAACTTTCTTATTAGCATGATTGTTGTATGTGAATGCTATTGAATTGCTTATTAGCACTGTTATCGCATGTGTATGATTAATTGTCTAGTCTTGGACCATGGGAATGGTGTTGGGCACTGTTATTGTTGCTTAATGTGCTGAGTCAATGATTGTAGATAAAATTGGATGTATGCTTCCAGGGAAATCAAATGAATCAGGCGGCCCTGGAAGTTAGGTCAGAGACAACGATCAGGGTCATAACCTTCCGCTAGATCCTAAGAAGTAGCAATAGGTGCTGCTGATATGCAAGCTAGGAACGTTGAGACAGTAGTAGGTTCTAGTAAGGAATGTTGCACCAGTTGTGCCACCTTTAGTGGCACTAGTATTACAGTAACAACTATGGGTACAAAACAGGTGGGAGCCTCTCTACAAGCACTTCAGGAAACAACACCCTCCTAGCTTTGAGGGAGGGCCAAATGTGTTGCAAGATGAGTAGTGGATAGGTATGACCACCTCAACCCTAGAATTTATGGGGGTGGCAGGTAATGATAGAGTGGAATGTGCCACATTCATGTTTCAGGATAACGCCTAATCAAGTGCTATCCTGGACCAGAGATGTAAGAACCTTGAGCTGGGAGGAATTCAGTGAACTATTTAATGAGAAACACTATAACGATGCAGTTAGAGCCACAAAGGCTGATGGGTTCAGTAATCTAGTGCAGGACACCATGACAGTTACAGAGTACTCCCTAAAATTTGATAGGTTGGCCAAGTTCGCTGCAGACTTGGTGTTAGCTGATGTGATAAGAAAATAGAGATTGTTTCTAAGGCTAAATGTTATGATAGCCCGGGATGTTAAAATTACTTCAGCACCTGGAGTGACGACTTATGCTCAGGAAGTGGAGAAGGCCCTTATTGATGAGGGCGGTGAAAACAAGATCTGGCGCGAGAACGTGGCCAGAAGGGACACTAGGAGGGTGGGACCTCCCTTTATTGGAGCTAGTAGGGGCGGAGGCCCTGGTGACCAAAAGAGGAAGACCCCAGACACCATTACAATTCCAGGCCCAGACAAGAGGCCACAGGGTATACATGTTGGTCGCCAGGGGGTCAATGAGAGCTAGAGGACTTATCCAGAATGTGCCAGATACAAAAGACATCAACTGGGAGAGTGTCGGACGAATGCCTGCTTTTTATGTTGTACAATTTGGCACCTCAAGAAAGATTGCCCAAGGTTGAAGAAGGAAGAACCAAAGAAGGCGACAACTTGGCTCCAGTTCAACTGTTCTCATTGACACAATCAGAGACTGAGGCTCGACCCTCTATAGTGACATGCTAGCTTTCTAGTGCTGGCACTTCTTATTTTGTTTTTGATTGATTCTGGGGCTACACATTCCTTTGTATCTAGTAGGGTGATTGATAGGTTGTGTAGGCCATGTGAATAGTATGCAATGTGTAGCTTATCCCTTAGAACTTTTCAAAGAGGGTTTTGTTACTAACATGTTTACTTCAATTGTGGGTAATGTATTTGGGTTCAAAGCCATGCGCGCTCTACATTTATTGCCTACTAGGGATCTGATAGTCTCTAGGAGATGGGTCAGGTCATTACCAGTGGAAGTGGATAGCAGAGAGCTATCAGTAGATCTTATTGATTTGGTTATGGAAGACTTTGATATGATATTGGGTATGGATTGGCTAGCCAAGTATGGAGCAACCATAGATTTTTAGAAAAAGATGGTAACATTGGAACCTAAGGGCGAGGACCCGTTTGTATTTGTGGGAGCTATGCACGGACCTCGTATTCCTATGATATCAGCATTGAGAGCTAGAGACCTATTGTGAGGAGGTTGCATGGGCTTCCTAGATAGTGTGGTAGATACCACTAAGGTTGTTCGAGTTGGTCCCGAGGAGACCAAGTTAGTTTGTTAGTTCCTGGATGTATTCCCAGAATAGTTACCAAGGTTACTGCCCCAAAGAGAGATAGAATTTTTCATTGGATTGGCACCGGGGATAGAGCCAGTATCTAGAGCACCATATAGGATGGCTCTAGCAAAGTTAAAGGAACTAAAGGATCAATTACAAGAGTTATTGGACTTGGGTTTTGTCAGGCCCAGTTTTTTGCCATGGGATGTGCCAGTCATATTTGTGAAGAAAAAAGATGGCTCTCTGAGGATGTGTACTGATTAAAGAGAGTTGAGCAAGTTGACTATTAAGAACAAGTATCCACTACCAAGGAACGTGATTTGTTTGATCAGTTACAGGGTAAGACTATATCTTCAAAGATTGATCTTTGATCTGGTTATCACCAGCTGAGGATCAAAGATGAGGACATTCTGAAGACAGTCTTTCGTACCAGGTATAAGCATTATGAGTTCTCAGTCATGTCGTTAGGATTAACTAATGCCCCGATAGCGTTCATGGATCTGATGAACAAGTGTTCAAGGATTACTTGGACAAATTTGTGATAGTCTTCATTGACGACATTCTAGTTTAATCTTAGTTAGAGTTAGAGCATGAGCAGCACCTCTAGTTGGTATTACAGAGATTGAGGGAGCATAGATTGTATGCAAGGTTTTTGAAGTGTGAATTATAGTTATTTCAGGTGACGTTCCTCGATCACATTTTTCAGCAGAGATGGAATTATGGTGGATCCGGCCAAGATTGAGGCGGTCAGGGATTGTCCAAGGCCAAGGAGTGCTTCAGAGATTAGGAGTTTACTTGGATTGGCAGGATATTCTCAACTTTTGTGGAAGGATTTTCACAATATGTGACACCACTGACTGAACTGACAGGCAAGAACTTGAAGTTTGCGTGGTCATATGATATGAGAACAACTTCCCAGAGTTGAATTGGCAGTTGATCACTGCACCGATTCTGAGTCTTCCTTTAAATCAGGAGAAGTTCATGGTTTACTACGATGCGTTGAAACAAGGGTTAGGTTGTGTCCTATGCAGGCTGGAAAGGTGATTGCCTATGTATCACAAGAGTTGAAGGATTATGAACAACGATACCCTACACATTATCTGGAGTTAGCAGCGGTGGACTTTGCTTTGAAGGAATGGTGGCACTAACTTTATGGAGAAAAGTGTGAGATATACACTGCCACAAGAGCCTGAAATATTTCTTTACTCAGGGAGATCATAGTACGAGATAGAGGCGTTGGCTGTAATTTGTGAAAGATTATGATTATAAGATTCCTTACCACCCAGGGAAAGCCAACGTGGTGGTTGATGCCTTGAGCCGAAGTGGTTCGAGACAACTATTTAGCTTTAAGCAAATATCAAAGGAGTTGGCAGAGGAGATGACTAGAGCAGATATACAGTTGGTGGTCGCCCAATTAGCTAACATCGCCTTATAGTCTACTCTGTTGGAGAGGATTAGAGAAGGGCAGATGAATGTTCCTCAGTTGATGAGGCATAGAGAGGACGTCCTAGCTGGAGTGGCTAGGTATTACATTGTCTTAGAAATACGTTTACTGAGATACATGGAGCAGATTTGTGCTCCGATAGACACTGCTTTCAAACTAGAGATTCTGGATGAATCTCATCCTACGTTGTACTCGTTCCATCCACGCACCACGAAGATGTATCAGGATTTGAAATTGCTATATTGGTGGCCTGGGATGAAGAAAGATGTAATCGAATATGTGGCTAAGTGCCTAACGTGTCAGCAGGTGAAAGTAGAACACTAGAAACCAGCAGAGCTATTATAGCCTTTGGGTATCCCTGACTGGAAATGGGAGGACATTATAATGGACTTCATAGTGGGGTTACTCAGGACAGTGGGTCAGCATGACTCAATATGGATGATTGTGGATCGGTATACCAAATAAGCCCTCTTCTTGCCAGTGAGGACAAACTTTATAGTATATCGATATGCAGATCACTATGTGAAAGAGATAGTGCGCCTTCATGGGACTCCTAGGTCCATTGTGTCAGATCGGGACCCCATTTTTACTTCCACGTTTTGGGAAAGTCTACAGAAGGCTATGGGTACAGAATTGAAGTTCAGTACCACCTATCATTCTCAGACATATGCGCAATTTGAGAGGACGATACAAATATTAGTGGATATGTTGCGGGCATGTGTATTGGATGTTGAAGGGTCCTAGATTAAATATTTTCCAGTGATTGAGTTTTCTAACAACAATAGCTACCAGTCGACTATTGGAGTGGCTCCTTATGAGATGTTGTATGGTAGGAAATGCATATCGCCCATCAATAGGGATGAAATGGGGGAAAGGAAATAATTGGGTCCTGAAGAAGTTCAGAGGACCAATGAGGCTATTGAGAAGATTAGACCTCAGATGATCCCTTCTCAGAGTGGACAGAAGAGCTACGCTGATCCCAAGCGTAGAGATATAGAGTTCTAGGTTGGGGATTATGTTTTCCTTCATGTTTCACCATTGAGAGGGGTGAAGCTGTTTGGAAAGAAGGGCAAGCTAAGCCCTAGGTTCGTGGGACCTTTTGAGATCCTGGAAAGGTTTAGTCAGGTAGCCTATAGGTTGGATTTACCTCATCGCTATCTGGGGTTCATAATGTATTCCATATTTTGATGCTTCGGAGATATGTGTTAGATGTAACTCATGTATTGAGTTACGAGGATCTGGAGCTACAAACAGATTTTTCCTATGAGGAGTGACCAGTTCATCTCCTAGATAGAAAGGAAAAATTATTGAGGAACAAAATCATACCTATGGTTAAGGTATTATGGAGGAACAACAAGGTCGAGGAGGCGACCTGGGAATTAGAATGAGACATGCGGGTCCAGTATCCTGAGTTGTTCAGCTAAACTTCAAGGGAAAAATTTCTATAAGGAGGGGATAGTTGTAACGTCCCAAATTCCTAATAAGGCTTAGTGCCTTTATTAGTGGTCCGGGAGGGCAATATTTTAATATTTATGTAAATTAATCGGATACTGATACGATTATGTGGCATGTGTTATATTATTATATAGTTGATTATGCATGATTATATGAATTATGTGAGTTATATTACAATATGACTATATTGGCATGTTTAGGTGTATTAAGAATGCATGTGGGCCCGTTTCTTATTAGAAGGGCATTTTTTTTGTAATTTGGCCCGTTGAGAGAATATTGGTATATACATGTGTGCATATTGATTGAGACCACATTATTATGTGGATATGTTTAAGTTATTCGGCAAGAGACGATCCTAGGGAGCAAGTAGTGATTTAGTCACAACGGGGAGAAATACCCGGCTCAGGGCGAGCCAAGGGATATTTTGTGTGATCTGGAGAGTCATCGGGACTCAGTGTAGAGTGAGTGGTATTTTGGGAGAAATAGCAATATTCCGGGTTTAGCAAAATTATTCGAGTAAATTTGAGTATAGAGCGGGATTAGAGAATGGAAATGACATTTTTTCCCTTATGGGATATTGAGAGAGAAGTTAGTTGAGTGGGGGCATTTTGGTCATTTGGGACAGTTCAAATGTAAGGGCTTGACTGAGTTCATTAACTTAGAAAAACATAAGTCTCACTCTCGTTCTCTCTCTCTCATTCACTCTTCACGCTCGTTAGCGTTTTTGAATGATACTCGAGTTCTAGAGCTCGAATTTAAGCAAGGTTAGAGTCATAACGATTCTATGAAAGATTAGAAGCTTGATAGGTTGGGAATTTAACTGGAAAATGACTGTGTTAGAGGTAATTTGAGCTTTATGTTTCTGAGTTTTTGTTTTCATTAAGTTTGATTGAATTTTATGGTTTTAGGGTGTTTTTGATTCGTTTCAGAGTTGGGTTTTGCTGCCTGTGATGTTCTTAAACTCAATTGGGAGTTTGGTACTATTTTTAGAGTGAATTTTGAGGGATTTAGCTTGAAGAAACGTTCGAAAAACTGAGTTCTTGAGGTCGTGCCGCGACCCTCATGGACCCAGAACCATGGACGGTTCCCTGAATTGCCATCGCACTGATGCGCCTATCAGGCCGCGCCGCGGCTATTGTCAGGCTCCTTGACTTAAGGAGAGTCATGACGCCTGTGAAGGTCATCGCGACTCAAACGGGAATTTTGGCCAAGTTGGGTTTTGAGTGGCGGGAACCCAAACCTAAGGGCCCGGGAAGGATTCTATTACCCAGTTTAGTAGAATTTGAGGTCATGGAGACTAGGTCTCAGTCCGCAAGTCTTTATTTACTCGATATTGATAGATATTGTTTATTATGGTTGTGACTAGAGTACAACTAGGGCATGGAACAGGATCATGCTCGAGGATCGTGGTTAACTAACTCGTATTTGGACCAAAGGTAAGAAAACTACAGCTGGTCTATGTTTAAGGCTTGGCCCGATTATAGTACATGATTATTACTATTTTGAGAATGTATTATTCAACATGTTAATGCGATGTGCTTACCTATGTTACGTATTAACTGCTTGTCTATATATCTAATTGGGAAGCTCAGCTTATAAGCTGAAGATTCATCTGTTTTATTTAATGTAGAGCATGGCTTAGTAGTTAAAGACATATTTGCTTTAAAATACTTGACTTATCAGTCGAAGGTTAAAGACTCGACTTATCAATAGAAGGTTAAAAGACTCGACTTATTAGTCGAAGGTTAAAAGACTCGACTTATCAATCCAAGATTAAAAGACTTCACTTATCAGTCAAAGGTTAAAAGACTCGACTTACCAGTAGATGGTTAAAGACTCGACTTATCTGTCAAAGGTTAAAAGACTCGACTTATCAGTCAAAAGTTAAAGGACTAGTCTTATCAGTCGAAGGTTCAAGGACTCGGCTTATAAGTCGAGGGTTTGAAGGCTCGGCTTAGGAGATGAAGGTATCAATAACGTGCTAAACGTTGGCCAATAAGGTTAAGCCAACCCGAAAGAGAGATATACGCTTGAACACCCCTAGGGTCGTCTGGAATGTTAAGCATCTGTGTTGTTTGACCAGCTCTAAGGCTGGTTATATGAGAAAATTGGCCAATAGGCTCTGGTGTGACTCTATAGTCACTTATCTAGATTTATTGCATGCATGAGTAGGATTATTACTGCCAGGCATGCTAATTATGAATCTATGATCCAATAATGTACTGCTTATAAGCATGATTATATTTTCTTGCTGAGCCTCGGCCCACGGGTGCTAAATGGTGCAGGTAAAGGAAAGGAAAAGTTGGACCAGCCATGTGTTGGAGAGCTTCAGGGGCAGAGTGTACATATGGGGTCTGCTCGTCCGCCACAGCAGAGGACATCAATTAGAACTAGGGTTGGACCCGAATTTTTCCACCTAGGTCGGCTTTTGTATCCATTTTTGGGTTTTTAATCATTTTAAACTATGTTGGGATCCCATGTATTGAAGTCATACTCTTTTTAATGAAATGGTTGACTTTTGACCGAATTTTTTATTGCCCAAGTATGTGGTTAGTTTTAATTACATGGTCTATGTCCAAATGAATAGTTTAGCGAGTTAAGCACTATTTAAATTACAAAGTGTAACAATCTTGGATTAGGAGGACGTTACACTCCCTAGGGTGAAGAACGGAGTGGGGGAACTCACAGATTTTCGATCCATCTTCTGCGTGGTGTTGGTCTCGTACTAGCAAACCCACCTGGCATGCATGAACGTCACCTCATCCAGAGGCACGAATCCTCATGGCGGGGGGGGGGGGGGGGGAGCTTCTTCTTCAGGTGGCAAAGGAACACATCAATCAAGTCTTGATAGTCTTGAAAGTCCTCCCCAATCCATTTATGCTCTGAGACCTGCCCGCATTCGAGGAGTCATGGGGCAACCCAGGTGTGTTCGGGAGTAACTCCATCCCCTACATGATTACCATGGTAATGGGTTATGGGGGATTTACCTTGAGGCACAAAAGACGATTTTATCCCCATCTCGAGCTCCTTTTCCTCTTGGGCCTCGGCATTGGCCTTGATGGTGAGCACTCTCGCCATGTGCTCCTCGCACATCCTCTAGTTGTACTATAGGAGTACCTGACCCGCAGCATATTCCATGTAAAGCCTGGTGTGCTCTAGTGATTTCTTCGAGTCACGGAAGCTGGACAGGCTCACATAGCTTATGCGTTGACCCTCTTGCAGAAGCCCGTACTGGCACAGGTGAGCCTCTGTGATGAGGAAAGTGAAGCTCATCTCCTCTTCAGGGAGGGAGTGCATCTTTTGGAACCACTCATGGTAGGCATCCACATAAGGAGCGTTGCAAAAAGGACCTGCAAAAAACACAACTCCTAAGGAAAAGCCACATGGGGAGGACAACTTACCAACCCTGGCGAAGTCCAACTATAGGGTGGGATTAGTTCGCGTGGGGAAGCCACTTGTCCGAAAGAAGTGGACTTTGTAGTCTCGTGCATGGCTCTCGACCACTCAAAGCCTTCTAGGACAAACCCAGGTACGTATACTGCATCAAAGTATAATACATGTCACAATTATCCCTCTTCGGGTAGGCACGAAAGTTGTAGATGTAGAGGATCTCTATCGGATAAGGGTGGGACCAATTTTTCCTCCTATACAGAAAGAAAAACCCTGATAGCACCTGATACCCATTCAGGAATAGCTAAAAGGGAGCTATGCCAATGAACTTCAAAAAGTTTGCATAGTAGTAGTTGAGCGGTAGTGTGGCTCTTGTTTGGAGGTGAGAGGTGCTCCACGCTCAGAGGCTGTAGATTCTCTTGTGCGCCATCTCGCTCTCCCAGGACAAGCGCACCAGCATGTCTTGTGTGTCCACTTTGTGGTGGGAGAGGTTTTTGTTAAGAGCTCCCCAATGCCTCAATTTACTCAGGAGCTCCTCTTCCTCGAAACCGTCAATGGTATAGGTTCCGTGCCATGGCAAAAGACCAAATTTTGGCCTCTTCCTTTGAGATTCCAACTCAGACTAGCCTTTACATTGCTGGAGCATTGTCTTCTCTCACTATGAAGGCCCTACTCTACTTCACAGCCTTTTGCTTCCTCTTCTCGGGGAGTTGTCTCGTATCCCAAGCCATCTCTAAGAACTCGTTATCAAAGTAGTAAAATCCTTGTTGGTGGAGGTGATGTAGCTCTTCGGACATCTGAAACAAAACCAAGCAGCTAATGCCTTGACAAGAAGGAAAATAGGTCAAAACAAGAGACCCTAAGACTACTTCTTGGAGAAGAGAAGAGGAAGAACGAAAAAGGATTGGATGTCCTTGGAACCTTCAAATTGGTACCGAAAAGTACCATCGAAGTTCATGAACCTCGTCGGAATTTGGAAATTTTCCAAATTAAGGTCGAATGCCCAGAAGCATGGAAAGACACATAGGACGTGGAATAACACATTTTGACTATTTTAAATGACAAGCAGGCCTAAAACGACTAAAAAGAGGTCAAAGGACCTCTAAATGCCAAAAACATCTAAGGCTTAAGCATGCAACTGCACATTCGACAAACCAGAACTTAAGTTACTTACTCAATATGATGCGCCTGTAGGTGCTATGTCGCGTATGAACCCGAAAATGCTACTTGTTGTTCAACCAACAGAATGAGGATTCTCTTCAACCGTCCATTTTGTCAGAGACGCAGATGCCGTTGAAGGTTTCAGGGTCTAGAACCAGTAAAAATTTTGGACAAGTGTGAGAGCATTGATACTTTTCGAATTTCAAATAACCAAGGTAATTGTGTGAGGGCGGTTCTCGAGTTTTATACTCGATGAACTTGGGGTGGAAGAAACTCTACCCCAGCTATTGATCACCTACGGGGTAGGCACTCAAGCGTGATCCCATGTTCATGA
The DNA here is from genome assembly GCF_963169125.1 of Humulus lupulus. Lineage (NCBI taxonomy): Eukaryota > Viridiplantae > Streptophyta > Magnoliopsida > Rosales > Cannabaceae > Humulus > Humulus lupulus. The sequence goes on from NC_084796.1 coordinate 208,864,365, forward strand.
TTATCAAGGCTCGAATCATGATTATTAGCATGGGAAACGGTAGCCTCGGATACAGGGCAAAAGGACGCTTCAAGTACAAATTAGATGTCTTGGGAGTGGAACAAACTCATCATTAACTACACTGATTGATAAGCCAACAATTGGGATCCGACATGTGGTTCTGCATTCTTCGAATGTGACGTCACAAAGAACTCTAGAGCCACCTCTCGAGGACCCTTGAAATTACTCCCCTCAGATTAAGTCACCACTATCTGAGGACAAGTGAAGTCTTGGGGGGAAAATGTTGTTTGTGATTTCATCGTTCGACATGTGGTAGTCATTAGAGAAGTACTTAGGCTCCTCGTAAAGATAATAAAGCTCTATAAAGCTCACTTAGAGCTCCTCAGAGTGTAGTATCCTTCTAGTAGGTCGAGTCCCCTATTTTAGGTGTGGATGTCTCCAAATGAAGCCACACTTCGAGGAGTAACCTAGGGGTCCTCCTGTGCTCTTGGTCCGATAGTCCTCCAAGTATAGGTGCATTGTCCTCATGCCTACAGAGAGCACCTAGTGTCCATCGTTGTAGCCTTGGGCCAACACAAGATTGTCTGACAGCTTTTTGGGCACCTTGAGTAGTGGCACCGAGTTCGTACACTCGACAATTGGTATTTCCCACAACACCGCCTGACACAGGAAAATGTGCAGCTGCACCTTAACAATGTCAGAGGCATGTCTCCTGCAAAGTAGATGGGCTGCAACCTACGAATTAGGCCCTCTGCAATACATAAGGGCCCATAGTCTTTATTAGAACAGTCAAAGGGATTAAATAGCAATTAACTCCCGGAATAATTAGGGAATATTTGGAATTAATGAAATTAATGACCTTTAGCCTCTATAAATAGGGCTTGGATACCCTTGTCAGAGGGTTCACAACTTTTGCACTTAAAGCAATATATACGCTTCCTGAGAAAAACACCATTGAGGCTTGCCATCTCAAGCTTCAAGAACCCTAATACTAAAGGCTCGTGGACTAGTGTTGTTTTATAACTTGAACCACGTAAAACCTTGGTGTTTAGCTTCATTATTTGTTTAAAGTGATTTTATTAAGTTGATAGCAAAAAAGGATGTCGACAATTATTAATATTATTATTTATGTAGTTATCATTGTTATTTTGGGCGTATATTATTGAATGAAGGTGGAGTGTGAGAAAAATGGGAAAAATGAGCACTGATGGAGAAGAGGCTGAAATGGGCAGTAAAATTGCAGTTTTTGACCATTGATTGGCCCAACCATTAGCATTGCAACAAGTGGTGCAAGGCAGGGAGGGGAGCAGGGGGTTATACACGCAGGCCCGTCGTGTCACACTGTAATGAGCAAAATTTTCTAATAAGGTTCAGGACCTTGATTAGGAGGTCGGGAGGGCCATAATTAATTTATTATGCAATTAAATGATAATATGCATGTTTCAGTGTATTAGAAATGCATGTGAACCCATTTTTGATTAATTAGGTGATTTTCATATTTTGGCCATTTTGGGCATATTTGGCATATTGTGGTATATGTGTGGTGCGTCATTATTATTTGGTTATGCTAGGGTTACTTAGCACGAGATGATCCTAGGAGGTAAGCTAGTGGGAAAGTCACAACGGGATTTATACTTGACTCGAAGTGAGTCAAGGGATATTTAGCACATTACCGGGATATTGGGTAATGGGAATAATTATTTGATGATAATTTATGAGTTATTAAGATCAAGGGGAAAGTTCTGGGAATTTTGACTATTTTACCAGGGGCATTTTTGGGACCCCGAGCATTAGGATTTGCTTGAGGCTACTTAAGCTTGAAGTAACCTGTTAAGAAATAAAAAGAACATTCAGAACGTTCTCTCTCCCTCAAAGTTCCATTTTCATCTCTCAATCACATTTTCGAAGGAAACTTGAGTTCTAGGACTTGGATTCAAGTGAGGATTAAGGCATAAAGATTCTAGGGAAGATTAGAAGCTTATTAGCTGGAGGATTTAGTTGGGAAACAACTTAATCGGAGGTAATCCAAGTTTTAAGTTCTAAGTTTTTAAAGTTTTTAAGCTTGAATTGGATTTTATGTTTTGATGAGTTTTTTATTGAATTGAAGCTTGGGTTTTGTTGGTTTTGGATTATGGGGATGGTTGGGAGCTTTGATTTTGGTATTTGGGGATGTTTGGATAGGTTTTTGGAAGGTTTTTAAATGGAGAAAACGAGGAAAAACGGCTGGTTCATGGTTGGGCCGCGACCCTTTTCTTGGGCACCGTGACCCAGGCTCGATGAAGAATGTAGAGGTTGCTGATGAGCTATTAGGGCTGCGGTGGAAGGTGGCACGTCACAGCGCTAGGCTCAAGCAGAGAAGGGTTCTGCCTCTATTTGGGGCGGGCCACGACGCTTGGGAGGTGGGGACACGGTGCTAGAGGGCATTTTTGTCCAGAATTGGTTTTTAGTCTTAGGAACTTAACTCTATGGGCCTGGGATCGATTCTACTACCCTGTTGAGTAGGATTCTACTTCCTGAAGGCTAGGTTTGGGTTTGGAAGTATTTATTTACTCATTTTGATGATGTTTTATATTATGGTTGTGACTAGGTTTTCACTATGGGCTTGGAATCAGGATCGTGCTTATGGCTTGTTTATTGGTTACCTGTGCTTGGACCAAAGATAAGAAAACTGCACCCAGTATGTGATGCATAAGATACATGAGGCTAGGGCATGGCATGAAAGTTGAAATTGAGATTGATAAGAGCTTGAGTCTCTGTATTTGTGCCTGATTATAAATATTCTTCTGATTATTGATTAAGCATGCTAAATGCCTTATATCAGAATACTTAACATATGATATATGTCTGTTTGCATTGCCTCATAGAGGAAGCACTGACTTATTAGTTAGGCATCGGCATTGGTGTCAGTATTGACTGTGAAGCTGTGACTTACTAGTCAAGTTCGGCAGTAGTATCGAGCACTAGTCGTATGGCATTGACTTATGAGTCAAGGATGGTTGTAGCGTGTTTAACGCGAGCCGATAAAGATTAGATCTAATCAACATCTGCATTGAATGACTCATCATGAGCATTAATGCCGGACCGACCACAAGTTCGATGAAAACTAAAAGTACTTGTTTAGTCTAAAGGCTAGTTACTTAGAGCCAAAGCCGGAAAGGCTAAGGTCACCTACACGTCACATGGATAGGAGGTATGGGACCTCCGAGATAGACTAATTAGTCATCTAATCGAGATAGACTTATTAGTCATCTGACCGAGATAGACTTATCAGTCATCTGACCGAGATAGACTTATCAGTCATCTGACCGAGATAGACTTATTAGTCATCTAATCGAGATAGACTTATTAGTCATCTGACCGAGATAGACTTATCGTCATCTGACCGAGATAGACTTATCATTCATCTAATTGAGATAGACTTATTAGTCATCTGACCGAGATGGACTTATCAGTCATCTGACCGAGATGGACTTATTAGTCATCTAACCGGGATAGACCTATTAGTCATCTGATCGAGATGGACTTATTAGTCTCTATTTAGAGAGTGACTTATTAGTCAATTGATCAAGGAATGACTTATTAGTCATCTACCTCAGAGCGAGAGACTTATTAGTCATCTACTCAGAGCGCAGGACTTCACAAACATGTATTTGTACCTGCTTATGCATGAGTAGGGTTATTACTTCTAGGCATGCCTATTATGACTTAGTAATATGTTATTACTTGTTCATGAGCATATTAAGTTTTCTTGTTGAGCTTTGGCTCACGAGTGCTATGTGGTGCAGGTAAAGGCAAAAGAAAGTTGAACCATCCTTGAGTTGGAGAGCTTACGTGACGATGAGTACATATACGGCTGCTCGACCACCACGGCTGAGGGTTGAAAGAGGAACTAGGGTTAAACCCTATTTTGCCGCTTAGGTCAACTGGTTGTAAATCTTTTGTTGTAATTAACCTTTCAATTATATTTTTGGGATCCCAATGTCTACGTTAAACGTTTTAGTGAAATGTTATATCTTAACCAAAAAATTTATCCCTAAACTGCTAATCATACTTAGTGACATGATTATGGCCAAATGACTCGATTAGGGAGTTTAGCACTTTTTAAAAGGGCACACCGTAACGATCCCTGGAGATTAGGGCGTTACACACACGGGTCGGTAGGGCGGGTCGCAGGCTTTAATGCAGATATGTGGCACATGCAGGTGATGCCAAGTGGCGAAGGGAGAGCAAGGCTAGGCGGGCCTGGGGTTGTTTGGCACGACCTCCTGGGTTTTTGGACCTTCAAAAAAGCCATTATTTCTTTCTTTTCCTCAGTTTTATTTCTTTCTTTTTCTTTGTACCTGAATACAATTTTTCCTACACAATCACAATCACATTATTATTAAGAAAAATGTGAAAAAAAAAAATTCATGCAACATAGAAAAAGAAACTAAGTTTCTAGAAAATCTAGAAATAAAATAAATATTTTACAAAATAAGATAATTGTTCCCAAAAAATAAACGGATTGTTCCCATTACTCTAGTTGAAACGAGCGCGCCACTTCCAACTCGCATAGTCACCTCGCCATTAGCAAGTTTTAGCGTCTGAAAAAAAAATTTAGCTAGATAGTAGTAGCTTGTGTTGTAGTATTTTAGTTTTCATGGTTATTGGTTCAAGTCGGGATTTAGTTGGAAGCTCAAAAAAATATATATGGATTTTATAAGTTTAACCTATGGTTTAGAAATATTGGTTTTAACATAAGGTTTGATTAATATAGTTGGTCCTAGAAATGATATTTATTATAACATTAGGTTTAGATAGAATAATTAAGAATGTGATACTTGTCACATATATGTTTATCAAGGATTTTGGTTGAATAAATTAATCAAGGATAAACCTAGGAAGTCTAGAACTTTCCCTCAGCTATTAGGATCACGTTTTACTTAGTCAAAGTGGTTTAAACAAATTCAAGTGTGTTGAACGTGTGTAAAAACGTCTTTGATATATCAGTGTATATCGATATATCGCAACTATAGGGGTTGATATATCACCTATGATTGATACGGAAAACACGTCGAATTCGCACGAATGAAACCACAGAGGCTTGGGATTATGGGGCAGGTGATATATCGCCTATAGGGGCAATATATCGGCTCCCTTTGGCATTTTTGAAAATCCATGGAATCTGAGCTAGAAACAGCCCTCAATAACTTGGACTTGCTCTTGAACGTTTTTGACCGAGTTCGGGGCATTTGTGGAGCAAAAAATTCAATTTTTATTCAATTATTTATTCATTTTAAAAGGAGTTAGTTTCACTCCTTGAACTCTATAAATAAGACCCTTCACTCTGCCATTTGCTTCATCATTCATGCACTTTTCAGAGCCTCCAAGCTGCTAAGTTCGTTCTAGAGAGAAACACTAGGGTTTTAAGGGTAAAAGATTTGAAATCCAAGCTTTTCTAAACACTTGGGAAGTAAGATAGAGTGTTATTTCAGTATTGAGGTGTAGATCGAAGTTCTAATCTATCTAAGGTACTCTTATTCTCAGGTTTAGTTCATTATAGTTCCTCTTATTCTTTTCATCTTCTTCAAAATCCTAACTTCTTATAATGGCTTTTGGTTAGGTGTTTAATTCCTTTGAAACTAAAGGTTTTCAGTAAGTTCTTATCTTGATGGTTTAGATCTTCTCTTCATCTTATTTTCTTTAGGAAACTTATGATTTTTACTATTTGGTTTTAGGAGTTTCCAATCCCGCTCTTGTCTCCAATATCCTAGTTTTGGTAAGGAAAATAGGTTAGATTTTGTGTGTTATGATTATGTATATATGCTATGTGTATGTATGTATGTATGTATGTATGTATATGTTTTATGTTGTAGTCGCTTGGGAAATATGGTTGCTTAGAAAGAAAATAAGCAAATCCCAAGATTTTTATCATTATCGTAGACTATAGTTATGCTTAAACCTACCTCTAAATAGTAGCAAGAGGACCTAGATGGTTTATCATATACTATGATTGTGTCTAAACCTACCTCGAAATAGTAGCAAGAGGACCTAGATGATTTCTATCACATACTACTGTAATGAGTTAATGGCCATTAATTTGTAGTCATATGTTTTATGATTTACATTTTTACGTCATACGTTTTATGATTTATGTTTTACGCTTTATAACATATGATATGTTTTAGTAGTTTTTCCTTACTGGGCAATAGACTCATTCCTTTTCATTTTAGATGGTGCAGGAAAATGAGCTTGGAAGGCGGGACGAATTCATGGCTGCTTTGGCATGTGTATTGGGTGAGAACTGAATGAATGGACTGATGGGAAAGATCGAGGATGACGTTTTGTTTCAAGTCTTTTTAATTATGTATTTATGTTTTTTCCGTATTTAGTATTTGAACGATTAAAATAAATGTTTAAATTTTCTGTATGTTTTTATGTAATAACAATGGGATCCCATGATCGTTGACAAACTGTAACCTACAGGGAGGGTTATCTGTAATATTGAGCAGGGGATAGAATATGAGTGGTTGCCTACAAAATGCAAGACCTGTTCTGGTTTTGGGCATTCTATGGTAGATTGTCACAAGAATGTTAAGTCTGTTTGGGTGGAAAAAGAAACGTGTTCTAAGGCAGAGATTACTTTGGAGCAGGGAAAAACTTCTGAGAAAGAGTCTGAAGGGGAATCAGTTGAGGAATTGGGTGGAGAAAAAGGAGAAGACAACTCAGTTATTGGCCCCAGTGGTGTTTCTATTCCAGGGGAGGCTAATATGGATCAGATTAAGGAGAGGGACAAGGAAGCTATCTGGCATACCCCTAGACGCACTGCTTCTCTGCACAGACATGGACAGGTTTCCAATGGTTCCTTTAAACTGGTTGTTGAGAATCACAACAGGAATAATCAGTATGGTGTACTTCAGGAACAGGTGCACGGTAGGAAGAGTGACTATTCTGGAGGAAATTTAGCTAATGGATAAGTGTTCTCTTTTGAGTTGGAATATAAGGGGACTGAATAGTGCTAATAAACAGAGTTTAGTTCAAGAAATGTTTAGGAGAAATAAGATTGGAATTAGTGGACTATTAGAAACTAAATTGTGTGGGAATAAAATTAGGGAGTTCATGGAGCTTAAATTTCCTAATTGGGAGTTTTACTCCAGTCCGATAACAGAAGGGAGATTGTTAATTTTGTGGAGGAAGGGGTTAGCTAATATGTCTGTTTTGGAAGAGTCTCCTCAGCTGGTTCATTGCTAGGTTCAGATGGTGGGCTACAGGAGCTGTTTTCATATCACTTTTATTTACGGGTACAACACAGTAGAAAAGAGAAGAAGCCTATGGACGGATTTAACTCGTATCTCATTTTCAGTTAAGGCTTGGATTGTTCTTGGAGATTTTAATGCTCCCTTTTCTGGTGGAGATAGGTCTGGTGGCAATGCTATTACTAGTCTTGAGCTGGCTGATGCTATTGGATGGAAAGTTAATGCTAAAGTTGAAGCTCTCAAAAGTATAGGGTCGTTTTTCACCTGGACTAACAATCAGGAAGGATCAGCCAGGATATTCTCAAAAATTGATCATGTTTTCATTAATGAGGATTGGTTAGACATCTTTCCTCAGTCTTTGGCTAATTTTCGGTGGGAGGTAGTGTCGGATCACTGCTCTTGTATTGTTTCTAATATCCCTTTGGTGACTATGGGAAGCAAGTTGTTTAGGTACTATAACTTCTGGTCTAACCATGCTGATTTCAAACAAGTGGTGTTAAGTAGCTGGGAGGTCCCTGTTCAAGCATCTGGTTTGAGAGCTATTTTTATCCGTCTTGTTAGGCTGAAGCATAGGCTTAAGAAGTTCAATAGGGACTGTATTGGTGATGTGGGGTATGGTTACCAGTTAGCTTCAGTGGCTTTTCAAGATGCCCAGTTTCAAGCCCAAGCTAATCCGCAAGATTTCAAGTTACAGGAGGTGGTGAAGGAGAAGGCTTCTGAGTTTCATAAACAAGAACAAATGTATCATAGTTTTCTTGCTCAACAGAGCAAGATTAACTGGATTAGGAAGGGGGATATGAACTCATCTTTTTTCCATGCTTTTTCTAAAGAAACGCAAGGCATAGAATACCATTGTTTCTTATATAAATGATCAAGGGGTGCTTATTGATGACTTTAAGATGGTGGTGGACCATTTTGTTGATCACTTTAAGAACCATTTAGGTTACTCTAGGTCGGCCTCTGGTTCAATAGACCCTCACTGTATTGATATGGGCCCCAAGCTGTCTATTGATCAGCAGCTTATTCTCTTGACTCCCTTCTCTAACAGGGAAATAAAGTCTGCTTTATTTAGTATACCAAGCACTAAATCTCCTGGTCCTGATGGTTATGGATCAGGTTTTTTCAAATTGCTTTGGAAGGAAATTGGTCAGGATTTTTTCTCAGCTATCAAGCATGGGTTTGCTACAGGGCAGTTTCCTAAGGAGCTGCATGAAACGACCATCTCATTGATCCCTAAGGTCCCTAATCCAGCTAAGGCTTTTGATTTCAGGCCCATTGCCTGTTGTTCGACTCTTTATAAGGTCATGGCTAAGCTGTTATGTTCTAGGTTGGCAGTGGTGCTTCCTTCTCTTATCCAGTCTAATCAAGGTGCTTTTGTTCGTGGTAGGTCTATTGCTCACAATATCATGATTCTTCAAGATCTTATTAAGAATTATGGTAGGGCGATAACTTCCCCCCGCTGTGCTATAAAGATTGACATAAGTAAGGCGTACGATACTGTTGATTGGTTGTTTTTGGAAAACCTCTTGAAGTCTTTTTGTTTTCCTATGAAGTTCATTGGTTGGGTGATGAACTGTATCAGAAATACTACTTATTTCTTGTTGATAAATGGTCGGGTTCAGGGTAGTTTCATGGGGAAAAGAGGCTTGCGCCAAGGGGATCCTATGTCCCCTCTCCTATTTGTGATCATTATGGAATATTTGACTAGAAGTGTTCAATGGGCTTCCAGGTCTCCTCTTTTTCGGTTTCACCCGATGTGTAAGAGCATAAATTTGATTAACTTGTGTTTTGCAGATGACATAATTCTATTTTGCAAAGGCACTATTGGGGTTGTTAGTGTTCTTAAGAATGCTCTTGGTTTGTTTAGTGAGGCTTCTGGTTTACTAATAAATTCCATGAAGTCTCTGATCTATTTTGGAGGAGTTAATGTAGAGCATAAAAGAGAGATCTGTCAGCTCATGACCCTCTCTGAAGGGATCTTTCCTCTTCATTATCTTGGGGTCCCTTTAAGGCCTACTAAATGGAAGCACTCGGACTGTGAGGTCATTGTTCACAAAATGAGAACTAAGCTTTTCTCCTAGTCTAGCAAGCATCTCTCTTATGTTGGCCGGCTGCTCCTCATTCACTCCGTTCTTTTTGGTTTGAGAAATTTCTGGATGAACGTGTTTATTCTGCCTCAAAGCATTATCAAGGAGGTCGACAAGCTGTGTAGACAGTTCCTTTGGGGGGCCTCGAGGACTCGTAGTTAGCTGCACCTAGCTTCTTGGCAGCAGGTTTGTCTTCCCAAGGCTTTTGGAGGGCTTGGTCTTAGAGATGGTTCAAGATGGAATAGAGCTTTGCTGGCTAAATATGTCTGGGCAGTCACGACTAAACAGGATACGTTGTGGGTCAAATGGATTCAGCGTGTATTTGAAGGGGCTGACTTTTGGAGCTATGGTTTGAAGCAGGACACCAGCTGGTATTGGCGAAAACTCTGCCATTTAAGGAACAAGTTCAGGAAAGATGAGGTGATTGCAGCTGGTATTTCTAGAAAATTTAAGCCTTCTAAGCTGTATAATAGCTGTTTAAACCAGCAACTGGTGGCCTATAAAAGTGCTATTTGGAGTCGTTCAATTCTCCCTAAGCATAGGTTCGTGTTATGGATGGTGGTTAATTCTTTCCTGTTAACCAGAGATAACCTGGCTCAAGCTAATATTCAGATGTCCAGCTTTCTGTGTCCTGTCTGTGAAGATCGTTTGGAGAGCCATCAGCATCTATTTTTCGAGTGTTGTTTATCCAAGAATGTGCTGGGTTTTATCTTCTCCTGGATTGGGTTTCCTGCCTGGGCTACTAAGTACTCAGCTTGGACAGTTAGTCTTAGTGCTGGGAATAATAACAATTTTAGTCTTACTTTGAATTTGATTCTTGCTGCTGTGGTTCATAGTATTTGAAGGAATAGGAATGGGTGCTTATTTGATGGGTATTCACTGTCAGCTTATTGTATAGCCAAAGAGATTATTACCTTAGTGAAATATAGATTGTATATGGTTCATAACAGGAAAGATGTCCCTCTTTTCAAGCTCTTCTTAAAGAAGCTCCAAATGTATGTAATCTGAGGGTGGATTCTTGACTGGTTGTTGGGTTCGGTTTGGGCAGTTGCCTTGTGTATATTTGCTTGTTTTTTTCAATGAAGTTTTTTCCTTCTTGATCAAAAAAAAAACAATGGGATCCCATATTTTGGATTTTCTTTTAAAGTTCTATTATTTTATGTATGTATTCCAAAATAATAGTTATGTCTTAGTAGTTTTAATGGTCTGAGGTCTTTAAGTTAGTCGGGTCATTACAGTTGGTACCAGAGCCACGATTCATATGCTTGAAGTTCTCCTTGATACACACGCAAAAGCTCCGAATCTAACCGCCAATGTAGGTGTTTATGTTATGAATATTATGTTTATGTTAATAGCTAACGTTTTAGACATTATGTTTTCAGTAAAAAAATGAATGGAGCTTTGACCTATCAAGATATCTGAGCCATTAAGGCAATGAAAAGGGTTAAAGAGTCAATGGATACAATAGGAGTGCTAGAAAGAATCACTCAAAGATTGGTCAAATTTCAGAAGGAGATAGTTCATCTTCATATCGCTAGACAAATTATGATGAGAGCCATGAAACAATATGTCCTGGTAATTAGGCTGTTTAAGGATTTTCCTTTTGTAGTTTCAAAATTGGAAGAATTATGGGAGACTATGGATGATGAAGATGATTTACCAGTAGCTATGAGATATTATTTTCTTATACTTAGGTTTACCTATAGGTTTGAGTTTCAATTCACTAATGAATATTCCCCGAGGTAGTTTCGAGGCTCATGATAATGATGATTATGAGGAAATAAACGATGATATGTTAGATGGAGGGATAGATGTAGAAGATCCTGAGTTTTAGAGATTTACCCTAGTTATTATTAGTATTGTTTCTTTATTTATTTTGAATTTATGATTGTAATAAGTGAAAATCTTTTTCAAAATGAATAAAGTTGTTATTTTTGAATGGCATGTATAAGTTTGATTTTTTTTTTAAATAATCATAATAAATTTAGAATAAATTCAATAAAAAATGATTGAGTTCATTGAGGGTGGATACAAATCAATGGCCAGGGTTCTGTATTGAGATTTTAGGGGGTCATAGTAGTGCGAATGATTTTATTGATACTAGCCCTCTCACAATATGGTTAACTTTGGAACAACGATGAGTTTTGAGCCTGAGAATTAAGTCATATAGGGTGATTAGAAACAGACTTCTAAAATAATAAAGGTGGCTTAATAGTCTAAGTATAGAAACACACCCTAATTTATAAAGATGACTTACATAATTTTTCATAAGAAATCATAACAGATAGGTTCAAGTTATGTTTGCGTAGATTAAGTTCTGCCTTAGAAACTATTAGGGTAAGTTCTAACGTGTTTTCTCAACTGTTAGAACTTTGCTGAAGATGTCGCTTCGAAGGTCTGCACGCACAAACGACAATTCCCCCAGCACTACCAACGAGACTCACGAAGCCCCTCCAGTACAAAGAAGGGGAACGTGTGCTACTACTACTGTTGCCAATAGAAATGCACCACCACTAGTTGACAACAACATTGAGATTATCCGGTTATGGAAACAAGTAGAAGAACCACTACAACAACAACGACAACAGCCTCAGCTGCTGCCTTAGCTATAGCCTTAGCCCCAGACTAAACCAATGGCTCAAGCATCCCACCAAGGACAAAATGTAGGAAATCCATATGGGGGATGGCTGATGGTGAACTATGCACCTTATCAAGCTCAATACATAGAGCCAGTCTATGAGCGTTTCCGTAAGCAACACACTCCAAATTTTGAAGGGACAACCGACCCCTTTGAGGATGAAGAATAACTCAGGAATGTAGAGCCTATTCTAGCACACATGAACCTCGACAACGAGGGTTGCATATCTTGTGTTTCCTCGCTACTGAAAAAGGATGTTTGAATTTGGTTGGATTTGGTACAACAAACTCATGATATCACCACCATGACTTGGGCCAAATTTTTGGAGCTGTTTAACAAAAAGTACTACAACTCGGCAGTCATCGCTACGAAGGTAGAAGAGTTTTCCAGTCTGAAGCAGGGAAATTTGATGGTAGATGAGTACGCTCGACAATTTGATCGTCTAGCCAAGTTTGCACCAGAGTTAGTCCCAACCGAATACTTGAGGGTTACCAAGTTTTCCAGGGGACTCAGACGCAAGATTGAGTTAAGTGTCAAGCTTACAAACCGTGGAACTACTTCTTATGACGATGATCTAGAAACAGTTATAGAGGTGGAAAGGCTCGAAGAAAATGTTATTAAGGAGGAGGCAAGCAAGTCTGAACCCAAGCAGCAGAATTAGACTCAGAATGGTCGAAACCACAACAACCACCAGCATAACAATAATGGGTAGAAAAGTGAGCATCCTCGTAATAAGCAAGTCGACGCTGTCAAAAGAGCATGGAAAAATATTGGTAATAATAGGTCGGGTTATGTAGAAAACCCTCAGTGCTCCAAGTGCCAGAAAAAACATCTTGGAGAGTGTCATGCAAACACCAAGGGTTGTTACAATTGTGGCCAGGAAGGTCATCGAAAAAAAGATTGTCCACAACTCAAACAAGAAGAAAAGAAGATCAACAAGATGGTTCCAGCCAGAGTCTTCGCCTTGACCCAGGGAGAAGCCGAAGCTAGTAACAAGGTGGTCACAGGTCAGCTTCCTATCCTTAATAATATATGTTTAGTATTGTTTGATTCCGGAGCAACACACTCGTATATCACGTTAGGAATGATAGAGAAGTTAGACAAAACTTGTTAAAGATTTAGAACTAGGTTTGTTACGGAATTACCTTCGGGCGAAGCAGTTATATCATCACGAATAGCACGAGGTGTACCAATCAAAATCGAGGGCACGGAGCTAGAAGGAGACCTGATGGAGCTAGAGATCAAGGACTTTTACGTAATACTGGGCATGGATTGGCTAACAAGACATGGCACAACCATCGACTGTAGACGTAAGCAGGTGATGTTCGAAACTTCTGAGGGACAGTCACTATGTTTTATGGGAAAGGTTTCAGGACTATGGACACCGCTTATCTCATCTCTCAAATCTCAGAGGATGATAGAGAAACGAAGTCACGCATTCTTAGCAAGGGTCACGGAAGCGGCACAGGAAACACCATTAAAGGGTGGAGACGTCCGCATTATTAAGGAATTTTCAAAGATATTTCCTAACGACTTACCATGGTTACCCCCTACTTGGGAAATTGACTTCACAATCAAACTAGTACTGGGAACCGAGCCTATCTCAAAGGCACCATACCAGATGGAACCTACAAAACTCAAGGTGTTGAAAACATTATTGCATGAGCTCTTAGACTTGGGTTTCATCAGACCAAGCCATTCGCCATGGGGAGCTCCTGATCTATTAATGAAGAAGAAGGATGGAAGCATGCGGATGTGTATCGATTACCATGAGCTAAAAAATGTGACAAATAAGAACAAGTACCCGCTTGCCCGGATCGACGACTTATTTGATCAACTCCGAGGAGGGACTGTATTTTCAAAGATTGATCTACGATCTGGTTATCACCAGATCAAGGTAAGGGAAGATGATATACCAAAGATGGCTTTTATGACTCGATACAGACATTACGAGTTCCTAGTTATGTCTTTTGGTCTTACCAATGCTCCAGCCAAATTTATGGACTTAATGAATTAGGTCTTCAAGGATTATCTGGACAAATTCGTCGTAGAATTCATTGAAGATATTTTGGTGTTCTCCAAGGATGAATTCGAGCACGAAGAACATTTAAGATTGACCATGTCGCGACTAAAGGAGAATCAACTTTATGCCATGTTCAAGAAATGTGAATTTTGGCAATCACAAGTAGCGTTCCTTGGCTACATAGTATCCAAGGATGGAGTCTGTAATGACCCAAGTTTGCTAATAAGGCTTTGGGCCATGATTAGCGTGCCTGGAGGGCAATAATTGTTATATTGTATTAATATGTGAATCTAGTGAATATGTAATTAGAAATGCATGTTTAGGTGAATTAAACATGCATGTGGGCCTCGTTTGGTCTTTAGGGGCATGTTTGTAATTTTAGCCCATTGAGGGCATAAATGTGATATAAGTGATATTTGTGATATAATGGTGATATATTTGTGATGCACGTTCCGAGACGGTCCTAGGGAGTTATTTCGCTAAAATTCCCAACGGGGTTAAATACCCGGCTCGGGAGGAGCCTAGGGGTATTTTGGGAATATTATAACTTGAGTGTGGGAGTTATTGGGGGATGGTTAGTGGCACTTTGGTAACTTGGGTAACCATAGGCAACTCTTGAGGATAGTTGTCTAAAGTGGGAAAGTGGTTTTTTTGCAAGGGTTTTAGGAAAAGACTAGAGTGCCCTTGAGGATTAGCTAGAATCCAAGTTAGAAAGGAGGGTAATTGGGTCATTTGGCCTTGGTAGAAGATAGCTTTGGCTGAGGAAAAGTCATTCACGTTATTTCATCTAGGCATAATCTGAATGTTTATGTTAGAAGACTAGAGGAACCAAGAAGCTAGGAGAGAAGGGTGGAAGAGAGAGCTGAATATCTTTGAGGCTAAGGAAGGGATTCAAGGCTGAATTGAGGCAACTAGAATCAAGCAAAGGCCAAGGTTAATTCAGAGGTAAGGTTTATGTGGATACTCAAATTCCACCAAGGGAAAATATGGAGGTTTACCCTCATTAGCCTCAGGCAATCCAAGCAACCCAATATTTTTCCCACAACCCATGTCTCTTAGGAGGCCTTAATAAAGATGCACCGAGAGATCCAAGGGGTCATGCGAGGCCCAACCTCATTCGGTCCTGCGCTCTGAGCTATGCCACGCGAAACCCCCGCCTCGCTCCTGCGTGCGCACCCACGCGAGGCCCCCGCCTCGCTCCTCCGTGCGCCCACGCAAGGCCCCGCCTCGCTCCTCCGCGTGCGCCCACATGAGGCCCAGCCTCACTGCTCCGCGCGCGCCCACGCGAGGCCCAGCCTCACCCCTCCGCTCGCGCCCATGCGAGGCCCCAGCCTTGCTGCTCCGTGCGCGCCCATGCGAGGCCCAGCCTCGCCCCTCCGCTCATGCCCACACTAGCCCCAGCCTCGCTGCTCCGCGCGTGCCCACGCGAGGCCCAGCCTTGCTCCTCCGCTCGCCACGCGAGGCCCAACCTCACTCCTCCGCATGCCCACACGAGGCCCCGCCTCGCTCCTCTGCGTGCGCCCATGCGAGGCCCAGCTTCGCTCCTCCGCGCGCGCCCACGCAAGGCCCCGCCTCTCTCCTCCACGTGCGCCATGCTGCACCAACAGCAGCCCCCGCGGGTGCCGGGGGTGTCCTTAAGGGGTCTCGCGGGGGATGACCTTGCTTTGGCTACGTACCTGGGCACCCCGTAGGACCTCTCACGTCTATCCCCCTTTAGCCCAACCAGCAAAGTTTAACTCTCATGCATATCTTTTGGAATGTACCTGCAAACATAAGGGAATCAGCGTACGAATGTGGTACCCCTGCCAGACAAGTAGTGGGGGTGCTAGGAGAGGGGGGCGCGGCATATGTGTCTGAGGCAAGATGTCAGAGTTGACACCACTACCACCTGCACCACTCCTCTGACATTCGTACAGTCGCGTAGTGGAGACATCCTCATGGTACCTGGGAATGTACTGGTACCAACACCACTACCTCTGAAGCCACTCTCCTGACAGTGTACCTGCGTACTGCCTAGTCCCCTGGACCACATTGTATCAGGGGGCCACTAGAGCTCACTATAAAAGAAACACCACTTTCTCTTGAAATGAGGTTGGAAAAATCATTGTAGCTGGGCACCATAATCAATACAAACTGATTTCACGATTGTTCTTCTGCAATTACTTTTGGGAGTTTCTACTTAGATTTCTAAAGCTTTTCTTTTGATAATCTCTACGTTGCAATTTTTCTAACTTAACTTAGTTAACGAGTTCTCACTGTCAACAGTTTCATATCTGATTTTTTTAGGTTTCCTTGCATGTTTTGAGAATTTGGGTTGAGTGCTGAAAGTTGGATTTGTGGCCTAATATTGTGAGAATTCAGCTTGGGAATCAAAGGGGTTTAGCTTGGAGTTGGAATTGGAGGAAGCTCAGAGTCGAATTTCAGTTTGAGGTAAGAATTTCGTGCATCTTTGAGGTTGATTTCTGGTGTGGTTTAAGATTTCTGAAGGGAGGTTTAAGTTCTATAAGTTATGGTTTAAGTTTTATGAAATTTTTAACCAATTTGTGAATCATGGGTTTGAATGTGTGTTTGGGCTTGTTATTGATGTTTTTAGGTTGCCTTATGTCTATTTGGGGTTTTCTTATTGAATTTGGGACTTAGGTGTGTCTTGGGGTTGATTTGGAAGAGTTTTGGCTCGGGAAAATGTTAGGGAAAAACCCAGATTTCTGGGTTCGCGTATGGGCACCGCGGCCCTGTTCTTCCGTGTCGCGGCGCTAGGATGCATCAGAGGCAGGGCACCATTATGGGCGTCGCGGCCCTATAGGGGGGTGCTGCGGCGCTAGGCCAATTCATGGGCTGGGGAAAATGTGATTTTGGGGTTTTGGCTCAAGGGGCTTGGGGGATGCTTCCGCTACCTTATGGGGGGGAAACGGAAGGTCCCGAGAGCTCGGGATTGGTTCCGAGAGATGATTACAAATTAGTTAGTAATGAGGGTTCTATGTATGTGTTGTGACTAGGTTTTCAGTGAGGCTCGGGTTAGAGGACCGTGCTCGAGATTTCGGTGCTCAAGAAGCTCGGGACACATGTAAAAAAACCGATGTACCCATAGAGCTGGGCGAGGCTCCGTAGTTGTGTTGAAGGGCACGACCCTATATGTTTATGTGCAGGTCGTAGCCCATTGGTTATGTTAATACATGTTTAAGAGTTTTAATAATTATGCTATGTATGCAAATATGTGAATGAACGGCATGAGTCGGGAATGGTGAAGGCCGAGAATGGCAAGGGCCGAGAACGGCAAGGGGCCGGGAGCAGCGTTTAGCACGCGAAGTGTGAGTTGCCATGGTAAGATCCTAAAGGATACCTGGGATATCCTTACAGTATGGACCGCAAACCCAGGGCCTGGTAAACTTCCTGGGATGGCACGGCCGTATATGTGTTTAGCCTGTTGGTGGATTTGCTTTATCCTGTGTGATTGACATGCACATGTTATCTATTTGTGTGGAGTTTTCTTGCTGGGCTTCGGCTCACGGGTGCTCTGTGGTGCAGGTAAGGGCAAGGGGAAGATTGGCCAACCATGAGTACGGAGAGCGTGAGGCGATGCGTATATGTCTGGTCTGCCTGGCTGCCACGGCCAGGGGTATTTTTGGGAGATGCTTGTACTGAATTCTATTTTGTCGTTTAAACAACCTAAAACATGTTTTGAGTTTTAAATATTTATAAACGATATTTTTGGGATCCCTAATGTAAAACACTTATAATTTTCAATGAATGTTCATATTTTCAAATTATGTGATTTTAATACAGTTTAGTTACACTTTCAAGTTAAATGCTTGGTTAGCTAGTTAAATGCACATTTTAAACTCACTTAGTAACGACTGTAAGGTAGTAAGGCGTTACAGAATCACAATAGACCCAACTAAGGTAGAGGCTGTGAAGGATTGACCAAAACTTAAGAATGTATCAGAGGTTAGAAGTTTTCTCGAGCTAGCAGGCTATTACCATAGATCTGTAGAAGGTTGTTCGCCCTGGTTTTCCCATGGGCTGTTAGCGAGCTGAGATACGGCCTAATCATGAGATACAACCTAATCATGTCTACCAAGTGGACATCCCCAAGACCAGAGCTGCCATCGAAAGATCCTACCTCCTCAGCTCGAGGTAACCTAAGGGTTCACCAAGATTAGACTGAGTTTGGACTTTGAAGGCCACAGGTCGAGGGAGGCATCCAGCTCGTTGTACGAACTGGAGTTGGAGGCTATGACCCCTTTATAAAGTCAACCACGCAAGGTAAATGTGCATATATCAGACATCACGTGTCTGATATATCCCTGACTTCTCGGACACGCAGCATGAACGTGCACATTCTGGCACCCACGACTGGGTTGGGCCGTGCGGCCCATTATCCCCTTACCTATTGATTAGACCACACTTATGTGTCAGGTTTTAGGAATTAATCATGAATGTCACAAAGTTGACATAATAGGTAAGGAGGTCACGGGATGACCTTCTTACCAACTCCCAGGTGCCTTCTCCTATAAATATGGAGACCCTGGGAGTTGCAAAGGGTTGGATTTTATTGTGTAAGAAATACCCTTTAAAAGAATACCAAGCATATAGCAATAATATTGACTGGTGGAGTAGAAGGATTTTAACCTTTGAACCACCTAAAAACGTAATTGTGTCACCAGCCCATTCCTAGAAAGATCATTCATCCATTTCGGTTCAACCTAAGCACTAATCCCTTCCTCTTATTTTCTTAATTACCTATTGGCGAAGAACCACGTCAACAAAGGCTTTTCTAAGATAGCCACTCCGCTTACCAACTTGACCCAAAAACAGCAAAATTTCAACTAGACGGATAAATCTCAAGAAAGCTTCCAGTTGCTCAAAGATAAATTATGCTCAACACACCCAACGACAAGTTTGTAGTATATTGTGATGCACCTAAGCAAGGTTTAGGTTTTGTGCTAATGCAAAATGACAAGGTGATAGCCTATGCCTCAAGGCAGCTGAAGGAATACGAGCAACACTACCCAACACACGATATGGAGTTGGCAGCGGTGATCTTCAAATGGAAAACCTGGCGCCACTATCTTTATGGAGAACAGTGTGAGATTTATACGGACCACAAGAGCTTAAAATATTTCTTCACACAAAAGGAGCTCAACATGAGGCAGCGTAGGTGGTTTGAACTAGTAAAGTATTATGACTGAAAAATCCTATACCACCCAGGAAAAGGAAATGTAGTTGCAGATACGTTAAGTCAGAATAGTTACGAAAGTCTCGCTAATTATTGTCGGGATAGAAATAGTCAGGGGTCAACTGGCTAACTTGTCCTTCCAATCAAGTTTACTAGGTGAAATACAGATTGGGCAAGGGCATGACGACATGTTAGTATCACATATGGTTGTAGTCAAAGAAGGCAAGACTACAAAGTTCTCTATATTAGGACAGGGGTTCTTGAGATATAAGGGCTGGGTATGCGTGTCAAATGACCATGGAATTAAGATGACGATATTAGAAGAGGCACACACTACCCCATACTCAGTCACCCGGGGTCTACCAAGACGACTCATGACCTTAAGGCACTATATTGGTGGCCGGGAATGAAGAAACACATAGCAGAGTATGTGTCCAAATGCCTAATATGCCAGCAAGTAAAGGCGGAACATCAGCGACCTACAAGCTTATTGCAACCACTTAGTATTCCAGAATGGAAGTGGGAAGACATAGCCATGGACTTCGTGACATGATTACCACGAACAAATAAGCAACATGACTCGGCTTGGGTTGTGGTAGATAGACTCACAAAGTCAGCTCACTTCCTGTCTGTCAAGACTACGTACGTCGCAGACCAGTACGCAAACATTTATGTTTAAGAAATTGTAATATTGCATGGAATCTCTGAGGCCATAGTATCCGATAGAGGATCGATGTTTACATTGATATTTTGGGAAGCTTGCAGCACGCCATGGGTACCAAGCTAAGTCTTAGTACAACATTTCATCCTCAGACCGATGGTCAGTTCGAGCGTACCATATAAATTTTAGAAGATATGTTGCGCGCTTGTGTACTAGACTTTGGAGGATCATGGAGTAAGTATTTTCCACTTATAGAGTTCTCCTACAATAATAGCTACCATGCAACGATCGGTATGACACCCTATGAGCTGTTTTATGGAAGGAAATGTCAGTCGCCATTACATTGGGATGAGGTAGAAGAAAGACAACTTCTTGGACCCGAAGCTGTTAGACAGGCTCAAGACGCAATGGAGCTTATTAGAAAGCGTATGCTCGCTGCTCAGAGTCAAAAAGAGAGTTATGTGGGTGCCAAGCGACGAGATGTGGAATTCAAAGTCGGAGATTAAGTCTTCTTAAGAATATCTCCTATGAAATGAGTGAAGCGGTTTGGGAAGAAAGGCAAACTTAGTCCCCAGTTTATAGGTGCCTTTGAGATATTGGACAAGGTGGGACCAGTAGCATATAGATTAGCCCCACCCCCAGCTTTAGCAGATAGCCATAATGTGTTTCACATCTTGATTTTGTGTAGATATGTGTCAGACCCAACGTACATTCTCAAGTACAATACTTTAGCACTTTAGAAAGACCTTAGTTACGAGGAACGACCGGTTAGCATCCTAGAGAAGAGGATGAAGGAATTACGGTCTAAGAGTATTCCAATAGGCAAGGTCTTACGAAGTAATAGTACAAAACGGGAGGCACCTTGGGAGTTGGAGGAAGACATTCGAGCAAGGTGTCCAGAATTGTTTATTAAGTAAATTTTGGGGACGAAATTCTTTTATCTAGGGAGAATTGTAGCGTCTCAGAATTTTACTTAGCTATATAGTAGTAGCTTGTGCTATAGTATTTTAGTTTTCGTGGTTATTGGTTCAAGCCGGGATTTAGTTTAAAACTCATAAAAATAGTTATGGATTTTATAAGTTTAACCTATGGTTTGGAAATATTGATTTTAACATAAGGTTTGATTAAAATAGCTAGTCTTAGAAATGATATTTATTATAACCTAAGGTTTAGATAGAATAATTTAGAACGTGACACTTGTCACATGTATGTTTATCAAGGATTTAAGGATTTTAGAAGAATAAATTAATCAAGGATAAACCTAGGAAGTCTAGAACCTTCCCTCAGCTATTAGGATCATGTTTTACTCAGTTAAAGTGGTTTAAACAAATTCAAGTTTGTGGAAAGTGTCCAAAAACATGTTTGATATATCAGCATATGTTGATATATCGCAGCTATAGGGGTTGATATATCGCCTATGATTGATACGGAAAGACGTCGACTTCGCACGAACAAAACCATGGAGGCTTGGGATTATGGGGTAGGTGATATATCGCCTATAGGGGGCAATATATCAGCTCCCTTTGACAATTTTGAAAATCTGTGGAATCCGAGCTAGAAACAGCCCTCAACAACTTGGACTTGCTCTTGAACTTTTTTGACCTTGAGCAAAATATTCATTTTTATTCAATTATTTATTCATTTTAAAAGGAATTAGTTTCACTCCTTGAACTCTATAAATAGGACCCTTCACTCAACCATTTGCTTCATCACTCAAGCACTTTTCGGAGCCTGCAAACTGCTAAGTTCATTATAGAGAGAAACACTAGGGTTTTGGGGGTAAAGCTTTCAAATCCAAGCTTTTCTAAACACTTGGGAAGTAAGATAGAGTATTATTTCGTTATTGAGGTGTGGATCAAATTTCTAATCTATCAAAGGTACTCTTATCCTTTGGTTTAGTTCATTATAGTTCCTCTTTTTCTTTTCATTTTCTTCAAAATCCTAACTTGTTATAATGGCTTTTGGTTATGTGTTTGATTCCTTTGAAACTAAAGGTTTTTGATAAGTTCTTCTCTTGATGATTTAGATCTTCTCTTCATCTTATTTTCTTTAGGAAACTTATGATTTTTACTATTTGGTTTTAGGAGTTTCCAATCCCGCTCTTGTCTCTAATATCCCAGTTTTGGTAAGAAAAGTAAAGTTATGTTTAAACCTACCTCTAAATAGTAGCAAGAGGACCTAGATGATTTCTATCACATACTACTGAAATGAGTTAATGGCCATTAATTTGTAGTCATATGTTTTATGATTTACATTTTTACGTCATACGTTTTATGATTTATGTTTTACGTTTTATAACATATGATATGTTTTAGTAGTTTTTCCTTACTGGGCAATAGGCTCATTCCTTTTCATTTTAGATGGTGCAGGAAAATGAGCTTGGAAGGCGGGACGAATTCATGGCTGCTTCGGCATGTGTATTGGGTGAGAACTGAATGAATGGACTGATGGGAAAGATCGAGGATGACATTTTGTTTCAAGTCTTTTTAATTATATATTTATGTTTTTTCCGTATTTAGTATTTGAACGATTAAAATAAATGTTTAAATTTTCTTTATGTTTTTATGTAATAACAATGGGATCCCGTATTTTGGATTTTCTTTTAAAGTTCTATTATTTTATGTATGTATTCCAAAATAATAGTTATGTCTTAGTAGTTTTAATGGTCTGAGGTCTTTAAGTTAGTCGGGTCATTACACAAGTTCCCTTATTGCTGAAGTATGTTCATAGAAGAACAAACATGGTTAGTGGCTCCTAATTCTAAAACCCTGGAAGACATATCGTCTTCAACTATACAAGATTCAAGTACAAGTAAGTAAGATTGACCTTTCTTTTTCAGCTCAACGAGATACATTTTAAAGTTTCTCTTCCAGTGACCTTCAACTCCACATTGGAAACACTTTACCTCAGGTTCCTTCTTTTTGGATTTGTTGTCATTCTTTTTCTCCTAAGCTTTTGGTGCCTTCTTGCCTTTCTTAGACTTCTTGCCCTTACTTTTCTCCTTGTCATTGTTCTTCTTCCTCTTATTGGTTTTATCCTTAGAGGTTGAAGGTTTCCCCTCTATTACATTTGCCTCAGCCTCTTTTGTTATGGATTTGTTTATAGACTCAAATGTTTGTAGTTCATTCAACAGCTGGGTCATGTTGAATTCAATCTTCTTTATAAAATAGTTGGTTGTGAACGCAGAGAAAGTAGGAGTGAATGATTCAAGTATGATGCTTACTTGTGTATGCTAATCAATGATGACCCCATGTATTTCTGCTTCATGCATCACATTGATCATGCTCAAGACAAGTTCACGCACAGATACACCCTTCTCCATCTTAGTAGTCATGTAGGTTCTAGTAGCCTCATGTCTATTTTGATTAGATTGTTGCCAAAACATGGCATGAAAAGATTCCATTATCTCAAAAGCAGTTTCCATGAGTTCATGCTTTGTTCTGAGAACATAATTCATGCTCACAAGCATGTAACACTTAGCCTTATTATTGTATTGAATCCAGACATCAAATTTTTCCCAAATATTCTTCGGGGCTTTGACAGCGGGCTCTTCATGACTTTCCTTAATTTGGACAAATATATGGTTCTCAAAGATCAACATTAAATTTAAATTTGATTTCCATCTTATAAAGTTATCACCATTAAGATTTTCAAGTGTAAGTAAAGCAGTAATCAGATTGCCTCCTGATGAGTGTCGTGTGCCATGTCAAATTTAATTATTATTTTCTTTTCAGTATTACCAATTATATCAGTATAACAGTAAATACGAGTCGAACCCACCAGGGTCATGAGGAAGGTTATGTCGGTGACTAGTCATCATGCATTTATCCTGTTTAAGCTAGTGAAAGGTTCACTTATCTGTTAAGCCCCGGTGACCCTATCGTCACATGGCTAAAGGAAGTTGTACCCACATTAGTGACTTTTGCGACTGTCACTTATCTGTTTTGGACTGATAGTCCTGAATGATTATTATGATCACTGTTGATGTTATATCATGCTATATTGTGTTTCCTTGCTGGGCCTTGGCTCATGGTGCTATGTTGTGCAAGTAAAGGGAAAGAAAAGTTCACCCAGCCTTGAGTGGAGAGCTTAGGTGGTGATGTGTACATATGCGGCCGCTTGACCACCACGGCGAAGGAGTTCTCAGAGGAACTAGGGGTTTACCCTATTTTTGCCGCTTAGGTCGGCGGGTTTGTAAATTTGAAACAGTAATGACCATTTTGAGTTGTAAATAACTTGTAAATGTTTTTTATGGGCCCGTGAACAGTTTTATGTATTTAATAAAATACATCCTTTCCTTTTTATTAGTTTTCCACCTTAGCCTGTTAATAACACTTAGATGCACGTTTTTAACCAAAGGACTTGGGTAACGAGTCAAATTTCCAGTTCACCGTAACTGTTCTGGGGTGACCAGGGCGCTACAACTTGGTATCAAAGCATGTCAAGGTTAGGGTTCTTGTAGACTGGCTGGGCATGTACACATATCACTGAAGTCAAGCTCGAATCATGGTTTGGTAACTATTTATGTAGTTATATGTATAACTGCTTAAATATAGTATATATGTTTTACCTGTGCCCTGAAATATTATATCCTCAGCAAATGTGTGCTAATTAGTACTGAGATTGTTGGAACATACTTATTAGTATGGTTGATTGTGAATTATTATGTGATACATGCTAAGTGCTAAATGCTATAAACATGTATCTGCCTGTATAATTGTATGACTGTGGAATATGATAATTGTCTGCTTGTTCTTGGACCGTAAGGCGGCGAGAGGTTTAGTTATTACTACCTGACTAGCCGTATTGATCATTATTTCAGCAAGGTATCAGTGATAAGAATGAATCCAGGGCAAACAGATACTTCAGTTGGCCAAAGTGATCAAGGCCAGAATAATAATAGTCAAGGTCAGGAGAATGACCAATCACAGATTCCACAGCCAGCTCATGTAAACTGGAAACAAATAATTAGTGATTTGTAGGCAACAGTGTTGAGATAGGGGGAAGAGCTTCGTATCTTGAGACAACAGCAAGCGCCTGCATTGGCCAGTGTATCAGAGGCACCTCCTATGTCGGTGTCAGCAATAGAGCATCTGCCTAAGGTTTGAAATAAATGGGAGCCTCTTTATGAAAGGTTCAAGAAGCAACAACCTCCTGTATTTGAGGGCAATACAGATCCTACCAAGGCAGAGCAATGGATGAGTATGATTACCACTATCCTTGATTTCATGAGGGTAATTGGTAATGGAGGGTGGCCTGTGCCACTTATATGTTTCGGGAGGATGCCCGAATTTGGTGGGTGGTGATTACCAAGACCAGAAATGTTAATGCCCTGAATTGGGAGGAGTTTCAAACTTTGTTTAATAAAAAGTATTACAATGATTCCATCAGGGCAGCTAAAGCTGAGGAGTTCATTAGGCTACTTCAGGGAAATTTTTCAGTCATTGAGTATGCCTTAAAGTTTGATCGTTTGGCGAAAGTTAAGGGGGTCAACAACAGAGCAAAGTGACATTTCTTCATCGTTCCACTCAAAGGGGCATTGTATAAGTGGTTCAAGAGGTTAAGGCTAGGAACTACCAGGTCATGGCAGTATTTCTCTTGTGACTTTCTTCAGAAACACCGCGTGGTCCATGACTATGTTGTGCTGAGTACCATCCTCGCTAACATAAAACAAGGCAAGAGTGATAGCCTGAAGAGCTATATCCACAGATTCAATATGGAAGCAACTAAGATAGGCAGTGTGACTAAAGCAGAGCTCAAGATGGCAATCACAGCCGAAGTTCACCCTGGAAGTAAGTTATGGGATAACATGCTCAAGAGGGAGATTAAAAATTGAGATGACTTCTTCGAAAGAGCTCAAAAGTGTATACGTATTGTAATGCCCCAAAATCCCTAATAACGTTTAGGACCTTGATTACGAGGTCGGGAGGGCCATAATTGATTTATTATGCAATTAAATGATTATATGCATGTTTATGTGAATTATATTATGATATGATGATAAATGCATGCATATGGGTCCATTTTTAATTATAAGGGCATTTTGGTAATTTGGCCCGTTGAGGGCGTGATTGTGTATTTTCATGCATGTGGGTGAACTAGGAATAATACCACATTATATGTGGATTTTTTCGAGCCATTCGACGTGAGACGATCATGGAATGCAAGTTTTCGGTCTGGTCATAACGGGATTAATTTCGGGGCTTGGGGTGAGTCTCGGGGTGATTTGAGGATTATATCATTACTGGGAATTAAAGGGTAATGGAATATGGTTTATTATCATTTGAGAATGTTGAGAATAATGGAAATTTGAGGGTGTTACTTATAATTAACGAAAGAGGCGGGAAAGGACGATTTTGCCCTTGGTGGCTGTTAAGAATTTTATTTAGACTTGAGGGAATTTAGGTCTTTTCACCCCTAAAGGATTTATATCAACCTTAAATCTGTAGAAAGCTTAAGAAAATAGAGTCTCCTTCATCTTCTCTCCCGTGCACCATTTCCTCTCCATTTCACTTTGAATTTTGGAGCTCTTTTTGAGGAACCAAGCCAAGGAACCAAGTCGTGAGGGTTTTGGGTTATGCTCTACCATTGAAGAGGAGGCTGAGCTGAGATTGAGGTGAGTTTTTAGCCATAGAATATCTTGTTCTTGCTCTATTTTCATTGGAGTTTCAGTTTGGTTTTTTAGTTGGAAAGTTAAGAATTTGATGGAAGTTTTGGCTAGGGTTACTTGGGTTGTGATGCCTAGGACATGTGTAGATGATATTTGGGTTCATTTGGGGGTTTAAATGGTATTTGGAAGCTTTTGAATCAGGTTGGAAATGGAGGATTCGAAGGAGGAAGAACCAGGGCCATTTCTGTCTGGTCTTAGCGCTATAGCGCCCAAAGGGTAGCGTTGGGGTGCTAGGGGGTAGCAATGTAGCGCTACCCTATTTTCTCATATGCATATTTTGGGTGTTTTTAAGGGTTTTTGGCACTGTAGCGCTACTCATTGTTTGGATATAATTTGAGGTCCCGGGAGTGAGGTTTAGGTCAAGACCCTTTCATTGTTGATTTTCATTAATTGGAGGTTGTATTTGGTTATGACTAGGTGACCGCTAAGGGATTAAAGGATCGATCGATCATTCTCAAGGGTTGTTCAATTGTTATTTCTCACTCGAACCAGAGGTAAGAAAACTGCACCCATTATGTAATGCATGTGATGCACGAGAAACATGTCATTAGGGCATTCCATGAATGTTGAATATGAGATTGATCTGAGCTTTGGTCTCTATGTGCATGATCATAATTATGCTAGCAACTGTTAAGTAATTGTGTGTGATCATAATTATGCTAGCAACTATTAAGTAAGCATGTTGAATGCCCTACATTTGGATATTTGACATATGATATATGCCTGGTAGCATTGCTTACTTGTGCGTGGCACTGACTAACTAATCAGAATTGGCAATGGTGTCAGTATTAACTGTGAAGCTATGACTTACTTGTCAAGTTCAACAGTAGTACTGAGCACTGGTCACCTGGTATTGACTAATAAGGCAACGACGGTCTTAGCATGTTTAACGCAGACCGACAAAGATTAGATCTAATCAACATCTGCATTGAATGACTCAAATGAGCATTAATGCTGGACTAACCTCAAGTTCAATGAAAACTAAAAGCGCTTGTCTAGCGAAAGGCTAGTCATGTAGAGCCAGGGCCAGAGAGCCCCAGTGACTGTTTAGTCACATGGCTATGGGTGTTGAGCTCGGGGTGACTTACCCGGCAGTCACTCATTTGAGCCAGGGTCAGAAGGTCCAAGTGATTGAATTGCCACATAGCTATGGGTGCTGAGCCCCGTAGTGACTTGTTTGTCAGTCACTCATCTGATTAGAACCATTGCCAGAAAGCCCAGGTGACTGTTTCGTCACATGGCTATGAGTACTGAGCCCCGTAGTGACTTGCTTGTCAGTCACT
Source organism: Humulus lupulus (assembly GCF_963169125.1). Classification (NCBI taxonomy): domain Eukaryota; kingdom Viridiplantae; phylum Streptophyta; class Magnoliopsida; order Rosales; family Cannabaceae; genus Humulus; species Humulus lupulus. The sequence goes on from NC_084796.1 coordinate 208,892,138, forward strand.
CATTATGGTTTAACAGGACCTCAAAGTGATATTCACTCATCTGTTCAAAGCTATAAGCTCTGTATGATCATAAGGATCATCATTCGCATGGCTGTGGGTGCTAAGCCCCGTGGTGACTTGCTTGTCAGTCACTCATTATGGTTAACATAACTACCAATGTTAAATCACTCATCTGATTAGGATTGACTTGATAGTCATCCAATCAAGAGGGCAGGATTTCTTGTCCTAGATTCCCCAGCATTTTCTGAACTCATTTGCATGCTTGAATAGGTTATAAATTTCTAGGCATGCCAGTTATGATTTTGTGACATGATATTATTATTCATGAGCATATTGAGTTTTCTTGCTGGGCTTTGGCTCATGGGTGCTATGTGGTGCAGGCAAAGGCAAAAGAAAGTTGGAACATCCTTGAGTTGGAGAGCTTAGGTGACGATGTGTACATATGCGGCTGCTCGTCCGCCATGGTCGAGGGTTGATAGAGGAACTAGGGTTAAACCCTATTTTGCTGCTTAGATCGGTTGGTTGTAAATATTTTCTTGTAATGAACCTTTAAATTATTATTTTTGGGATCCCAATGTATACAGTAAACGTTTTAGTGAAAGTTATATCTTATCCAAAAAAATTTAATTATAAACCGCTAATCATACTCAGTTACACGATTATGGCCAAATGACTCGGTTAGTGAGTTTAGCACTGTTCAAAATGCACACTGTAACGGTCCCTGGAGTTTAGGGCGTTACACGTGTGGAAGAGGACCATAAGAAATTTCATGTTGAGGGAAGCAAACCTTCCTCCAATCATCCTTCCACCAATACGTCTGAAGATTCTACATAGAATTGATCGTTCTTATAGAGGAGTCACTGATCAAGTTGAAGATTTGAAGAGGACTACAAGAAAGCTTCAAGGAAGAAGCGAGTGGGATTCATCAAGGATAACCTATGATAAGACTCCCTTTATCTAAGTTGCTTAGGGACCAAAGAATTCATCACAAAGGCCCCCATAAAGATCCAAAGAGGTCACCAGGGTGACTCTTGAGCTCTGGAAATGTCAAAGCATATCAGAGAGAATGAAAAACAAAGTGCTTGGAAAGATAGACCCCATCAACCACTTAGGATAATTCCAACCTCACGAACCTCAAACAGGCACCTAGCCATGTGCAAAATAGGTGCCTAGCCTCGCAAACCTCAACAAGCACCCAGCCTTGTGCAAAATAGGCGTCCAACCTCACGAGCCTCAACAGGCACCTAGCCATGTGCAAAATAGGTGCCTAGCCTCGCGAGCTTCAATAGGTGCCTGGCCAAGTGAAAAATAGGTGTCTGGCCTTGTGTAATATTTATATATATAAGTGCTTATAATGTATATATGTGTGAGTGGTGAACCTTATAAGACAACATTTGAATCCATAAGGACTAGCTACCCTTATAGAATCTAAGAAAGTCAAAAGGTACCTCAAAAGTTACCTCTTTACAAACACACCCATCCTACAGAGGGACCACGTCGTATAAGACAAAAGGGGAGCCCAAAGAGATCCCTAAGTCTAGATCAACTGAGTCACCTTACCGAGGAAAAAAGGTCCTTGAAAATAGGCGCTTGTGAGATTTCAAAAATACCAACTCTGTAACGACCCCAAATTCGCTAATGAGGCTTAAGAGCCTTGATTAATGTGTCAGGAGGGCATTTTTGGATTAAATGTGATTTAAATGTATGATTGTATGATTGGAATTCTTGTATGACTATATTGATATTAATGTGATATATATGGTATTGTGAGAACCACATTATTATGTGGCTAGGTTTGCAGAGCATGACTCGAGGCGATCCTAGGGCTAGTTAGCAGGGAAAAGTCACAACAGGGCTTAACAACTGACTTTGGATAAGTCAGGGGTATCTTAAGTATCTTAAGGGGTATCTTAAGTATCTTAAGTATGGAGATATATTTGAGGTTAGGAAGTCTAGGGGGGAATATTGGGGGATTTTACCATTTTGCCCTCGGGGACGGTTCCAGCACCCCGAGCCTTGGGAAAGTAACTTAGTGGATAAGACAAACTTAAGGAAACCCTTAGAAGAAAATAAATCGACTCTTTACAACCTTTACTCTCTATTCTCTCTCAAGGAAAAACAAGCAAAAGGAACACTGAAATCTAAAGGGGAACAAGCTGGGAATTTCTGAGAATTGAAGCTGGAATTTGAGGCTTAGTTCAAGATTTACTCAGGGGAATCAATCAAGGTTAAGGTAAGGATTCAAACCATGTTTTTCTGAGGTTTAACCTTGAGTTTCAGCTGGTTATTGAGGATATTTTCCAATTGATGTTTAGGGTGGAACTTGAGCTGGAAAACATTGGGAATCAGCTGGGTTTTTGGTTAGAGGAAGGACTCCATTAACAAGGTAAGCTTAAATTTATGAATTAGTGGTTTGAGTTTGGGTTTTTGACTGGTTAGTTTGAGTGGATATGTTCTTAAAGTTTCAGTGATTAAGAGTGGAATTTCTTTGAGTTTTGAGTTGAATTTTCTGTTGAATTGTGTGGCTTAAGTTGGTCTATAAGCTTTGGTAGTGTTGGGTGTTGAAGTAGCGGGCTTACGGGTGGTTTTGGCTGAGGTTTTGAGCTTTGAAATGGTGGGTTTTCTGGGCATGAAGGAAAGGGTCGCGGCTCTGTTCTAGAGCATTGCGGCCCTAGGATGAAGAAAAGCCAAGGAGGCTTGGCCAAGGGTGGGCGCTGCGGTGCCCAAAGCAAGGGTCGCTGCGCATGTCTTTGCCCATAGTGGTCCTTGGTTCTGTTTTGAGGCTAGGGCTGCGGCTAAGCTTCAAGGGCCGCATCCCTTAGTTGTGCACTTGAACTTTTGGGGATTTTAGGCATGGGAATGTGGTCTAGCATGCTCGGGATTGATTTCACCACCATGCTTGGTGGAAATTGGATTCCCGGAAGTTAGTTTTGTAACAAGAAACTTATATTTGAGTATTAATGGAACCCTATACCTTGGCTGTGACTAGGTGATAAAAGCTTAGGCTCAGGAATGGATCGTGCTTGAGGAGTGTTGCTCATAATCAATAATCTTAAAGACTAAAGGTAAGAAAAATGCACCTGGTTGAATATATGTGACGGGAATAAGGGTTCCCTTTTGTAAATGCTTGAAATGATGGTATTATGCCATGCAAGATATTTAGTGAACCAACGGCCTAAGGGTGCCAAGGGTTACACTAGTGCACAGGGCGCGACTCGGCCACTGGTAGCCGAGGACAGCTTATTATGCACTGAGCTCGGTTTAAGCGGGCTGGAGTCAGTGGGATAAACAGAGGGTGTGGCCTAAGTCGTTGGCCCTAAGTATTATGTGATATGAGTGAAATAAGTGATTGGTTGCATCTTAGATCTGAATATATATGCTAAATGTCTGTTGTGGATTATCTGATGAGAGTTCATGCTTAATGAATTAACTGTTTAATATCATTGATTGTGTTGTATATGATGTTTTCTTGCTAGGCCTTGGCTCACGGGTGCTACGTGGTGCAGGTAAAGGCAAGGGTAAGCTTGATTAGCCTTGATTGGAGAGCTCTGCAAGTGAAGTGTACATAGCCAGCTGCTCAGCCGCCACGGTTGAGGCTTAGACAGGGATGCGAGACCCAGAAATTGTCTATTTTGCCTTAGTACGACTAACCTTTGTTTTTGTGTTTTTGGGAGTCTGTAAATTAACTTTTAACTCTATTTCTTTTGGGATCCCGTGTATGTAACAGTTTAATTACATAAAATGGGTCTTTTGAGACCAAAACCTTTTTAACCCTAGCGCTTACTTGTTTAATGACACGTTTTTAAAATAATGACTTGATTAGCAAGTCATACACCTTTATAATTACCTATAAAGGGTCTTGACTACCCAGGGCGTTACAAACTTCCTATAAAGGGTCCAAACCCAAGGGTAGATCACCTCAAAGACCAAAAAGGGTCCTCATAACAATCCTAGGTCGCCCAAGGTCACCTAGCCCAAAAATGGTCTCGAAGAAGATGCATGTGAAAAGGGTCTCAAAGAAAACGCTTGTGCAAAGGGTCTCAAAGAAGACGCTTGTGAAAAGGGTCTCAAAGAAGGCGCTTTTGAAAAGGGTGTCAAAGAAGACGCTTGCAAAAAGGGTCTCAAAGATGACGCTTGCAAAAATAGTACTATGCATAATGAAGAGAAGGACGCTTCTCGCAAAAAATATATAAAATGATAGCGAGAACCCAAAGGGTCAACATATCCTTACCAGTAATCAAGGTCCACCAACAGACACGAATCACACGCAATATAGAGGTCTCAAAGGGAACCCTTTCAAAATAAAGCTATTGGCAATATGACCATGAGGACTTGCAGGAGTTTCTCACAAAAATAAAGGGAAATAAGAATGGCTTCTCAAAGTCTCTCACGAATGAAAGAAAGAGAAAGGGATTTACACTCCTCTTATACTTATGTGAGCATGTAATATTATCTTGTGAATTGGTACGTCTGAAAAAGCTGCGAGATAAGAGGTCCCTGTGTCGTAGGCTCTTGGAAAAATGTGCCCGCAATATGAGGCCGCAATTCAGTAGCCTTTAAATGGAATGCGCCCGCAATGCGAGGGCGCAATTCAGTAGCCTTCAAATGGAATGCGCCCTTAATGCATGGCCACAATGCGATGCCCCTGTGTATTCGCCTCCTAGCTCAGATGGGCCCGCATCACTAGGACGCAATGGAAGTCAACTTATGGATATCTCAATGCGCTCGAATCATGAGGTCGCAATGAAAGTCAACTTGTAGACATCTCTTTAGTAATATCCATCAAGAGAAACGAAAGGCATCTCAACTCATACTTTACCAAGCGTGAACAATAGAAATCCTGCCTCGACCTTGGCTCCCAATTGATTTCGCCCCCTACCTTAGACATTCCTTACAACATCACCAGGTAAAAATGTCCAAAATGAATAGCTCAAGTCGACAAAGGGACGAGACACCTCACACCTTGCAAGAGGGTCTCACATAGCAAGGGCACCCTCCCTTGGCAAGGTTACCCTCGGCCTTCTAACTCAATTGGGCTCCACCCCTTCATTGGACATTTATCTAAATGCCACCTTGCAGACATAAATGAAGAATGAAGTCACGGAGACACAAAACGAGGCTAAGAGGCCTCGCACAACAAGAGGGCCCTCGCATAGCGAGACCAACTATAGCCTAGAGCTTCCAAACATTCTTGTCTAAGTGTTTAACGTGCCCCTAAGCTTCATATAAGCCTTATCCTTGAATGGAAGGTCGATGAAGCTCCCAGGATGTTAACAGATAAAGCACGATGAGAAGGAGGCAATCCTCACCATGTGAGAGGGTCTCACAGTGCGAGACCATCTTGCATAGCAAGGTCTTCATCACCCAATAGTGTTGTATAACATCCTTCGCTGACTTATATGCCTCCGAGCATAATGCAAGTAACGCATTCATGAAAAAGGTGACAAGCAAAGGCCTTCACATGTTGACGGATGAAGGTTGAAGACTCGAAGGCACGAAGGAAGGTCACCCTTGGCTCGATGCTCCCAAATGACTTTGTTAGTGGTCTCACATGTCCATGCTTAGTTCTTTTCACCCAGCACTTGATCATGCCCTCCAAAGTGTATTCTCAAGTGCCATACGCTTCACCTATGCCTAGTCATCCTGTGAGGTTTCACGAAACAATAACACCATGCCATGATGCTCGACAACTCCCCTATGGAGGTAATGCATGCCTGAATATTGATTAGCTGTTTTTCCACTCACGCGTCCATGACAGCCCGGAGTATGCTACCATTGTCACTAGTATCGCGAAATTCGTTGACAAATTCTCGCCATCAACAACTTTACAAGAAGGCACACAACACTACCACTAGAGCATAGTAAGTGTAGCATCATAATAAGTCTACAAGGATGCCTAAAGACCTCCTCATAGACTTGGGGGGCAAGTGTGGATGCCACATATCCGCCAAGGAAAAATGGTACAGTCCCTTATTGAAATAAATGGCTAAGGGTCACCGAAGGCATCGAGTACATGTTGGAGGCGAAAGGCTACTATGTGCTACCAAGAGGTTGTTGATGCAAAATTTCCACACCAAGTATGAATATAAGAAAATTTCCAAAAGTGAATAGCCTATAGTCCCAAGATGACACACTCCATTGGTTGTCCCGAACATGCTCGCATCTCACACCTAGTGAGATCTTCATCTCACGCCTTGGGTTGCACCTTGAGTCTCGGTGGTGCCTCACATCCATCCGAAGGGCCTCGCGCCTATCAAGCACCCCGCGCCCAGCAGGCACCTCGCACCCAGTCGAAGGGCCTCGCACTCAGTAAGCACCTCACGCCCAGTAGTCATCTCGTGCCCATCAGGGCCTCGCGCCCATCAGGTGTCTCGCACCCATCAGGCGTCTCGTACCCATCAGGACCTCGTCCCCATCAGGTGCCCCACAGCCATCAGGCATCTCGCACCCATCAGGCGTCCCACGCCCATCAGGGTCTCGCGCCCATTTAGGTCTTGCACCCAGCCGAAGGGCCCTGTGCCCAACAAGTATCTCGCGCCTTTTGTCAAAGGTCTCGCAAGGCACTGCCTGACCTACGATGTTGTACCTTATCCGAAGATATCGAGCCTAAGGTTCGAGAGGCCCCATCATGTCTTATTTTCATAGGACCATCTCATGAGGTCCTTCCCCCACGGGCATCTTGGAATTGTGTCATCCATGATAACATATAAGGGTTTGAATACTTGAAGCTCGTGGGAATAAGGTACCTTGTGAGGGTAAGAACCTACGTATGACTCAAATAACTCGTACAGGTATGAAATGCACCTACCAACCAAGAGGAGTTAGAGTACGGACATGATGTCCACGCCAAACAAGTAGTGGCAGTACAAGAATGGTACATGGTAAGGACTCCCTCAGCACGCTTATGAGGTCCGTACCCAACAAGTAGTGGAGGAATAATATGATACCAAGGCAGGAGTACTTTTGCAGACCCCTGACATGTACTGAAGCTGACCACCACTCCTCCAACACCACTACCACCTGTGCTACTAGCCTGACAATGTACGCGTGTACTATTTTTTCCCCATGGACCACCAGGTATAAGGGGCCATTAGAGCCTAGCTATAAATAAACCTTCACCCCTCAGAATAAGGGGTTGGAAAATTCATTGTATACTCAAGATATTAAGCAATATACGAGTTTTTACCCCATTGTTGATTTGCATTTATCTTTCCTCAAGTCTATTCTAAATTCTTACTTAGTTATTCTCTTACTAGACTTTGAGTTTTCTGACCTAACATAGTTGACGAGTTCTAACCGTCAACACCTTTAATAAGATGTTTATCTACATCAGCAATCTGAATCTAAATTTCTTGCACCGAATAACATGCTTAGTAAACTATACTAGCAACCATTGATTTAAGATTCCATACTTTAATCTGTTGCTGACAATTTTATTCATTGTGTATGATCTTAATTCTCTCGTACTCATACCCTCATAAATGAATATGGAATTTTCTGATATTCATATACGATAAAATATTTAAAAAATAATTTAATAATCAAACATATTTAAATTGTTCAGTTCATTTAATATTGAAAGTGTCTAATACGGCTTTTTATGTCATAACCCCTAACAATCTCCCACTTGCCCATAAAGCAAGTTTGGAATTTTCCTTAGCCCCATGTTGGTTACATGACCCATAAAAGACTTAGTAGGTAGCATCTTCATGAATGGATCTGCCAAGTTTTGTTCCGACGATATCTTCATGACCGTCACATCACATCTTTCAACGATATCTCTGAGCAGATGATATTTCCTCTCGATATGCTTGCCTCTCTTGTTGCTTCTCGGTTCTTTTGAGTTAGCTACCACTCCACTGTTGTCATAGTATAGGATGAGTGGCTTCTCCAGTTCTGGAACCACTTCCAAATCAGTATAGAACTTCTTTAACCAAACTTCTTCCTTAGCTGCTATACAAGTCGCTATATATTCGGCTTCCATGGTTGAATTTGTATTACTGGATTGCTTAATGCTTCTCCAGACTACAACTCCACTACCAATAGTGAATATTGATCTAGATGTTGACTTTTGACTGTCTCTATCTGATTGAAAATCAAAATTAGTATATCCAGTAAGGCTTAATTCACAACCTGAATAAACAAGCATAAGATCTCTCATTCTTCAAAGATCCTTGAGAATGTGCTTTACGGCTATCCAGTGTTCCAAACCTGGATTTGATTGATAATGACTAACCATCCCCACCGCATAGCATATGTCAGGCCTAGTACACAACATTGAATACATAAGACTGCCAGCAGATAATGCATAAGGATACTTTCTCATATCCTCTTGCTCTTGAGGTGTCTTTGGACACTACTATTTTCATATAGTAATTCCATGACGGGACGACAAGTGTCCTTTCTTGGAATTCTCCATAGAAAATCTTTCCAGCACCTTATCTATGTAAGTTACTTGAGAAAGTGCTAATGTACTGTTCTTTCTATCCTTTAGGACACGGATTCCCAGAACATAACTAGCTTCTCCCAAATCCTTCATTTGGAATTTTTCAGCTAACTACCTCTTTGTGTTTGACAACATTTCTACATCATTGCCAATGAGTAGAATGCCATCAATGTAGAGAACTAAGAAAACCACTACTTTACCTTTGATGTATTTGTATACACAGGCTTCATCCACATTCTGCTCGAAGTCGTATGTTCTAATTGTCTCATCAAAAGTAATGTTCCATGATCTAGAGGCTTGCTTTAATCCATAAATGGATTTCAGCAATTTACATACCTTTTTATCTTCCTTGTTTTTCACAAACCCTTCTGGTTGTACCATATAGATACTTTCGTCAAGTGAGCCATTTAGAAAAGTAGTCTTGACATCCATTTTCCCAATTTCATAATCATATGTGGTGGCAATGGATAAGATAATATGAATGGATTTAAGCATGGCCACAGTAAAGAAGGTTTCTTCATAGTCGATTCCCTCTCTTTGTGTATAGCCTTTGGCTACAAGCCTTTCTTTGTAAGTCTCTACTTTCCCTTCAGCGTTTCTCTTCTTCTTGTAAATCCATTTGCACCCAATGGGTTTTACCCCTTCAGGTGGATCTATAAGTTCCCAGACTGAATTGGAATACAATGATTCCATTTCTTGATCCATGGCATGTTGACATTTCTCTTTTTCAGGGTCTTCCATTGCTTCTTTAAAAGTCAATGGATCACCCTTGTCCATATGGGAAAAAAGAACATGTGCTTTGGATTCGTAGCAAACAGGTTGTCTCACAATCCTACCACTATGACATTGCACCGGGGGTTTCCCTTACGGGAACAGTGAGTGTATTGAATTTCGATAACCGATGATTTCCTCGAGAACTACTTTACTATGTGGTTTGTAGTTATTCATATAGTCATGTTCGAATAAGGTTGCATTTGTCGATACAAACACCTTTTGGTCCTCGTGACTATAGAAGTAACCACCACGTGTCTCTTCAGCATAACCCACAAATATACACACTTCTGACCTTGAATCAAGTTTCCCTGATTTAGGTCTAAGAACAGAAGCAGGACAACCCCATATGCGGAAATGGGGAAAACTGGGTTTTGTGCCATTCCAAAATTCTAATGGAGTTTTGCTTATGCTCTTTGACGACACTACATTCAAAATGTAGGCCACTATTTGACGTCTGTAACCCTAGAAGATTAGTAGTAATGATGAGTAGCTTAACATGGACTTGACCATGTCCAACAGGGTCCTATTTCTCCTTTCTGAAACCTCGTTCTGTTGAGGTGTTCCAGGTGTTGTGAGTAGGGATAGGATACCATGCTCGAGCAAGAAATCTTTGAATTCATAGTCCAAATATTCTCCACCTCGATTAGATCGAAGCGTTTTTAAAGATTTACTTAATTGCTTTTTAGCTAGCGCTTTGAAGTCTTTAAACTTAACAAAAATTTCTAACTTCTTGGCCATTAGGTAGGTATGAGCATATCTTGAATAATAGTCAATGAAAGTGACGAAGTATTCATAACCACCATGAGCTTGAATATTGATTGGTCTGCATACATCACTATGTACAAGCTCTAGCGGTTCTTTGGCTCTATTGCCTTTTTGCTGAGAAATGTCTTTTAGTCATCTTGCCTTCAAGACAAGACTCACAAACCGGAAGAGTTCCAACCTCTAGTTCTCTCAAAGGTCCATCCTTTGTTAATCGGTTTAGTTTGTCTAGGCCAATATGGCCTACCCTTAGATGCCAAAGATATGTGCACCATCTTTAGAAACATTTTACCTTTTTGTTTGTTGTGGATTAGCTACTCTAAACAACTCATTATTTAAAACAAATTGTTCATTTGGTTTAAGCACATATAGTACATTATTTGGTTTTGCACAGCATATATTTAAACCATTCTTTGAAATAACAATATTATTATTATAAATAAAAAATTTCATATTGTTGTTCATGAAAAAGGGATAAGGAAATTAAATTCCTTGTACAATCTAGAATACAATAAACATTGTTCAATAACAAGAACTTATTACGGAAATTTAAATGGACTCGTCCAACACCCTTGGCCGACACATGTTCTCCATTCCCCACTCACATAGATACCTCTCCCTCAGCCAATTCCCTTGACAATTCAAGTATCTGCATAAAAGAACAAATATGGTTAGTGGCTCCCAAATCAACAATCCATAAAGATTTATCATCGTCCATTAATGAAGCTTCAAGAACAAGTAAAATCAGATTTACCTTTCTTTTTTAGCTCAGTGAGATACTTGTTATAGTTTCTCTTCCAGTGTCCCATAACTCCGCAGTGGAAGTATTTCTCTTTAGGTTCCTTCTTCTTTTTGGAGTTAGGGCATTTCATGTTCTCCTTAGCTTTAGGTGCCTTCTTGTCTTTATTGGGTTTGATGCTCTTGTCCTTATCATTCCACTTCCTCTTATTATCAGAAGATGAAGTAGGCTTCTCATCCACATTATTTGCCTCAACTTCCTTGGATTTATCCTTGATGAGGTTTTCAAATATCGTAAGCTCATTCAACAACTGAGTCATGTTGAATTGGAATTTTTTCATCACATAGTTTGTGGTGAACTGTTGGAAGGAAGGAGTGAGGGACTCAAGTATAATACTCACTTAAGTACGATCATCAATTGTAGCCCCATTTGTCTCAACCTCATGCATTAAATCAATATTGTGTAATACATGAGTTCGTATAGATACACCTTTCTTCATCTTATTGTTCATGTAACTATGAGTAGCATCATGTATACTTTGATCAGATTGTTGCACAAACATGGCTTGAAGAGAATCCATATTCTCATATGCATTCTCCATCTTTTCATGCGTCTTGTGCAGAACATCATCCATGCTCACAAGCATGAAGCACTTGGCTTTGTTGTTGGATTGAATCCAAGCATCATACTTATCCCGAACATTTTACGGGGCATTGGCAACGGTCTCTTCAGGACAATCCTCTATGAGGACAAATTTGTGGTTCTCACAAACCAACATCAAATTCATATTTGATTTCCATTTAAGGAAATTCTCTCCATTCAGTTTTTCAAGTGTTAGTAAAGCAGTTAAAGGGTTGGGCATAGTAGACATGACTAAAAAATAAATGAAGCAACAATAAATACAATTGAAAATAAATATCAAGTTTTGAAAAATAAACATGATGCATGAATGCAACAATTAAAACACATAAAATAAACATTTACTTTTCCACGATAAAACTTTTTGACAATTAAAGTGTCGCCTTAGGGTTGGTCAAACTAATTTCAAAAAATCTATAAGACTATTCTTATCTTTATCATTTGAAACTCAAAATAAAACATATTTTCTTTTTCAAAGTTAAAGTACCGCTTTTTGGTCAAGTAGCAACTATCCGCTCGAAGCTTAGTTGTACTTTGTGAGTGTAACCTTTTATTTCAGATTCCATGACTTAACTTAAAAATGTCGCCTTAGGGTCGGTCAAACAATAATACATCATTTCCTTCTATCTATGAAAGAAGCAAACCTTGTAAAGATATGGTTCAACACCTTCCTTAGGGCGACGAAATCAAAGTCGTCGCGAGGCCCTCCCCATATCAAACATTGTTGTACTAATAATGGAGACAGTAGGTTACATTGACATGTCAACCTTCTCCCACTCACTATTTTAGGATTAATGTATTTTTGTAATTAATTCTAGAAATCAATTCATATTAACCCTTTATGAATGTAATTAATTTAATTATTATAAAAGAGCCTGATTTTATACAAATTAAATTACTTGTTACATTCATTAAAATTTTATTTAATACTCTTTTTAAATAAATTGATTAATTTTAAAATTTACCAAGTTGTAACTAATTAATACTTAGTAATTTACATCTTATTCGTTTCTCTAAAACAATAAACAAATAAACATATAGGACAATCATAAATAATCATGTTTCTCCAATGAGATGCATGATTAACATAAAACTGTGTGAGATTTCATGTATGTCATGTTATTTACTAATGCATGGTCATGTTATCAATCAACAATTAATAAACATTTATTTAATTAATTAAAATAAATAAATAAACAAACAATAATGATGAACCGAGTAACTATTGGGTATTTCTAATTTTACAATCTTAGGAAAATTAGAAATAGTAATAAATTACATAAAATTTAGCTCATTTGATTCTCCTCTCCTTTAGGGTCAATTTCTTAATTTTGTAGGATCGCCTTAAGCCCATTAAATTAATTAAAAAAAATTAATTAATTTGTCTAAAATAAAGACAATCTTTATTTAGACAAGTAATTCAGTTTATCTTGTCAAGCAAACCTAGGAAGAGGGATAAAGACAAGCAAAAGTAAAAATGACAAAAAAAGTTTACATGATTGGCTAAAATGTGTATGCTGGGTAGACATACTGTTGGTAAAGAAAAAATTGCTCTTCCACGAACCCCTATTGGAAATGGAGCCCTCCACGATAGGGTTCCCTGTGAGGGCCACAACTTTTTGGAGTTGATAGAAGTTAGGGGCCGATGAGTTCGCCCTCAAGGCAAACAAATGTTGGACCTCCCTCGTAGGGGGCCCCCGTAGGTGTACTTTCTTATACAATATATATAGGCAACTCAACACAACCCAAGAGTTGGGTGACAGTTGAAGTGGTGGTAGCTCGAAATAATTAAGTACCCTAACAAAAATGGAATGGAGTGGCAAGGCCCCCCGAGACCTAATCACCGAGTCACTGAAAGCTACAAGCCCCTCTGGCGGCTCAGATGCACTGTCGTTGCGAGATGGAATTATGTTGCTGATGTCTGGTGACAGCTGATGGGCCTTTAGCATGTTAGAAATGTTGGTATGGGTCAAGGTGGACTTGATTTCCACAATATCAAAACCGTTGGGGATCCTCCTTGGCATGATTGGTACCTGAACAGAAACAAGATGCGATCTGTGAGCGACTGACTTCATCATCCCCTAGGAGGGTCCCCATGTGCCCTACATCTACCCGCATACTACTTGACCCTATAACGTCTGGTCGTGGACAGAGGAAGAAACAGTGGAAATACCATGTAAAGAAACTCTGGTTCAGACGGATCACTATTAGCACCCTCATGAGTAGGACCCCCACTGTTTGGGGCTCCAGCACCATAGGGAGATGGGGGTTCATGAGGCAAATTTTCCTCTAGGAAGGAAATTTCGACTATGCAATCCTGAATGACAGATTTTAGTTTGGAAACATATGTCTTATGCCATGGTGAGAACCCTGAACCCCCACCACTAGTGACGGATTCGAGTTTACTCTCGAGACTCCATACCTTTTTGCCTAAGGCAGGATAACCGCTGCAGGTGGAGAATTCGCACACCCACATTTGCGGAGGGTTTGCTCTGGATGTGGACATCGACCTCAAAGTCGAAAGATGACAACTCGTTAGGTTCAACGTCAAGTGGGACTTTTAAGGACCGTCCAGACACCATAGGCAAGCTAAGACTCGATAGCGTGTGTATGTGAAGACAGCGCTATATCTACAACATGAGTGAAATTGGAGTAAGATAAGGACCCATGTATACGTGCCTAACGCGCCATGGAAACAAGGAACTCTTAAGGAAAAGGTACATACTAACCTATGGCCTCTACCCTCGTATAAAAGATAAGAAAAGTGTGCATATACCATTGGCTAAAGGAAGTATACCTGGATGTGGATGAGTGAGATCTTGGGTATGCGAGGGAAGGCCCTAGAGTGCGTGGAAGAAGGCCCCTGGATATACTCTAGATGGAACTTTGGAATTGCGAGGATGACCTCCTAAATGAAAGCACCTTATACTCCCTACAATGCAAGCATGGAGGTTAAAAAAATAAAGAGAAAATAAAATCAAAGGGGCAAAAAATACCTCACAAAATGCTTCTATGGGGGATGGAGCCTTGGAACTCTTTGAAGTGACTTCAAAAAATTACCACTAGGCTAAGTAATTTTTAGCGTGAGGGGACAAGTCCAAGCCTTGGGTATTTATAGGAAGAGCCTACGCTTCCTAGCCCTTGGATCAAATTTAAAAGGAATAGTGGGGATCAAAGGCATTGGTGACTTTGGGATACGCACTTGGAAATGGTTGGCTCTCATTCAATCTCAAGGATGTACTTGGATCACCATCCTTGCTAGTTGGTTTTTGTTGGGAAAACTTATTCAAGATCTTGTTTATTTTCATGTAAATCGTATATTAAACATATCAATATAAGAAAACCTAGAACATGTTTCTAAAATTGAATTCATACAGTGATAATGATAAGAACACTTACATTATTGTGCAGCAAAATGATTGAGTCCTTCCTTCAGTTTCTCTAACCCTTGTATTTTTTTTGTCGCAGGGCATCACCAAGAAATTGAACCGTTCTTCAATTTTCTTCATAGCCTTCCAAAGTATCATTAGTTTCTCAACACATGAGATAGATACAATAAGAAGAAGAATAGAAGAGAATATTGAGGCTTACAAAAGGACTTGTGCGGTAGAGAGAATCTAAAACCTAGAGCATCAAGAATAGATCTTCTTATTTTCAATCAGATAGTCTTTCTGTCATTTGTTTTCAACTCTCACTTAGCATTCCTTTTATAGGCTCAATTAGGTTACTTATTTAATTAAAAAATCAATAAAATAATATTCAATTATCAGCCATAGGCCCGTGAAATTTCCCTTTTAATTATAAGCATGTTGCTCTTAAAATTAAGACCCATATTATTTTCTATTGTTTAATTAATTAAATAGTTATTTAAACCATTTATCAAATTAATTATTTATAATTTGAACCTTGATTTAAACTTATTTATTAATTTAGATGCCAATTTATCTTAATTAATAAATCTGCCCTAATTTCTCTTTTCTTCTCTAAATTACATAACTCTGTGAAACTATCAAAATTGACCTGGTCAACTTTGATAATTAAATCAATTAATTGAGACTATCTAGATGATTTTATCCAAGGTACAGTGGGGACCATGAGCCTATGAAATCAAGCTTCAGTAAGTTATTATAAATTTAACAAATAAATTTACTAATTTATTATATCCTTGTAACTCCACTAAAGACTTGGAATTGCACTCTTGAATTCATAGAACGCTCTATAACAAATATAGATACGTTATTAAGTATCCATTATTACAACCATAATTGTCACTCAATCCTCTATAGATGGTCTCCAATGAGACGAGAATAAAATACCGTTTTACCCCTCACTGTATCTTATCCTTAAAACACTTAGTTCCGTGTAAATGATATTTCGGTAAACTAATATTAATTACAGAAAAGAGATCTTTATCATTTAGCACCTTGAACCAAACTAAAAGGAAACCATCGTTTCACTTCTTCATCAGAAGCTATAGATGTTCATATCAATGATTAACACTCCCACTCAATTATACTATCGAGTTCCCAAGATGTAAGTATGGGCTAGTCCGAAGGGTAAGTTGGTAACGAACAAATCAAACAACTCAAATAATACAATCAGTTAGAATACTAACCACTCAAAATTGAGATTGAATTGACCTATGAGCGACTATATGATATGACTAGAATAGATAATAATGGTATGCTTACTTATCCTATCTACTGTCAATATCGGTCCAATCCAATGTAACAAATACAGCTGATCTTATCTACTTTGCTAATGTTCTGGAAAGAACATAACACTGTGATGTGTAAGTAGATCATATCGTAGAGTAGCAAGTCAGTGTAAATCCTGTGCACTGACTAATCTTAGGAATAACTTATTTTGAACATATAATCATATTTATATTCCACTATGATTATGTCACTATAAATATGATATCTAACTGCTCGGGATTTAATAGAAGGTTATATTAAACAAATAATCATGAAAATAAAACATGTGAGCAAAGTGATTAACCAAGTCAAAAATTGATTTCTATTCTTTTATTGATAATAAATGAGATTACAAAGAAATTGGGTTTTAATTAGGGCATAAAATCCCAACAAACTCCCGCTTGCACTAATTGAAACTAATGTCTTAATTCTACTAATCCCATTTCCTTGATATGCTTATCAAATGTAGTTTTTGGTAGTGTCTTTGTAAACAGATCTACAAGATTGTCTTCAGATGCAATCTTCATAACCTTCACATCTGCTTTGGCCACATATTCTCAAATTATGTGATACTTCTTTTCTATATGCTCACTCCTCTTGTGACATCGAGGTTCTTTCGAGTTTGCTATCGCTCATGTGTTGTCACAAAACAACACAAGCGGTTTATCCATTTCTGGAATAACACCAAGATCTGAATAAAACTTCTTTAGCCACACTATTTCCTTAGCTGCTTCAGATGCAGCTATATACTCAGCCTCCATGGTGGAATATGAGATTGCAGATTGTTTTATGCCTCTTCATATCACAACTCCACCCCTAAGAGTAAACACCATTCCAGAAGTAGACTTTATGTCATCGACATCGGTCTGAAAATCTGAATCAATGTAGCCTATAGGGTTTAGAACACCACCCTTGTAGACTAACATATAATCCTAGTCCACCTTAAATACTTTTGAATATGCTTAACTACTTCCAATGTTCCGGTCCTGGGTTTGACTCATACATGCTCACTACTCCCACTGCATAGCAAATATCTGGTCTTGTACACAACATAGCATACATTAGACTTCCAACTGCAAATGCGTAAGGAACTTTTCTCATTGCATCTTCCTCTTCAGAAGTCTGGGGAGACTCCTTCTTTGAAAGATGAATTCCATGGCAGGACGGTAGATGCCCTTTCTTGGAATTTTCCATTGAGAAACGTTCAAGCACTTTATCAATGTAAACTGCTTGAGATAGAGCTAAAAGTTTGTTATTTCTATCCCTGATGATTTGGATAGCTAGAACATAACTTGCTTCACCCAAATCCTTCATCTAGAATTGAGTGCTCAGTCAATTCTTCACATCTGACAATTTCTTAACATTGTTTCCAATGAGTACGATATCATCTACATAAAGAACCAGGAATACCACTATTTGATTTGCCTTTATTTTGTAAACACAAGGCCCGTCAATAATTTTTCAAAGCCATAGGTTTTGATTATTTCATCAAACCTAAGTTTCCAGGAACGAGAAGCTTGCTTAAGTCCATAAATGGACCTATTAAACTTGCAAACTTTTCCTTCTTGTCCAGCTACTTTAAATCCTTTTGGCTGATCCATATAAATATCTTCGCCAAGCTTCCCATTAAGAAAATATGTCTTGACATCCATTTTTCAGATCTCATAGTCTAGAGCAGCTGCTATGGATAGGAGGATACGAATGGAATTGAGCATGGCTACCGGACTAAAAGTTTCCTCATAGTCCACGCCTTCTCTTTGGGTATAACCCCTTGCCACTAATCGAGATTTATAAGTTTTGATATTTCCATCAACACCTCCTTTCTTCTTGTAGATCCACTTGCACCCAATGGTCCTAAAGTCACTAGGTGCTTCCAAAAGATCTCAGACGAAATTTGAATACATGGACTCCATCCTGTTTCATGGCTTCGAGCCATAGTTCCTTTTCAGGGCTAGTCATTGCCTATTTGAAAGACAACAGATCATCGTCACCAGTGTCACCAACAACCATATTGGTTTCACCATCCAAACCATAGAAGACTCGGTTCCTAGAAACCCTCCCACTACAACGAGACTCTGTGACTGTTTGCTCAGGAATAGTGGTACTTTCTTCATTTAAATCAACTTGCGTCGGTTGAACATGAAGAGTGGGAACTTCATCATCAACTCCTGATGATGACGATGGAACATTGGTTGGAGCCAATTCTTCAACTATCTCCTCTAGAACTAGTTTGTTGCGCAGTTTGAAGTTTTGGACATAGTCATTTTCCATAAAAGTAGCATTCATAGAAGTAAAAAAATTTCTTTTCTAAATAACTATAGAAAATTTCACCCTGAGTACCTTTAGGATAGCAACCAAACATGCAAACTTCAGTTTGTGGTTCAAGCTTTCTTTCCTTTTCCCTCAAGACGTGGGCGGGACACCCCTAGATTCTATAATGGGGTAAACTAGGTTCATGACCATTCCAGCATTCTAAAGGTGTTTTGGGGATTGATTTGTACAGCACAATATTGAGAATGTCATTCGCATTTCCAATTGCATGTCCCCAGAACAAAGTTGGTAGAGTTGAGTAACTAAGCATAGGGTAGAACATCGGGCAGGTTTTCATTTTTCGGGTACTCTGGTTCATGTTTGGTTGGGTTCGGGTGTAAGAAAATGGTACTGAACCCGTCCGAAACAATTTCAGATTTATAGCATTTTTGGGTTTCGGGTGTCGGGTGGGGTCGGGTCGGGATGGCTCAAGTTCGGGTGTCAAATGGTCAATTTTCGGGTTTGGGCCTTCAATGGGCTTTGACAGTTTTTTTTCTTTAAAAAATGTCATTTTTTTAGTTTTTTTTTTTTTTACTTTTGTCTTATACTTTTTTTTTAATGTTTGTCATGTTGTTTTAGAAACTTAATTTGAACATAATGTATAAAAACAAACATAATTTTCATGCCACATTTTTATCATGCCAAACATAATTTCAACACAATTTATAGAAAGTTAGAAACTTCATAAAGACTCTTCCCTAACTAATGTCCATCAAAATTTCAAATTCAAAATACAAACATAAGAAAATAAAAGAAGTCATAAAGTCCAAAATAGGTACAAACGTCCAAATAGTAAATACTAAATGCTAAACAATAAACACTAAAAATTTTGGTTCTTAAATTCCAAAAAATACAACCATAATTCCCAAACAAACTTCAATTCCCGGATTATTGTGCAGACGATGAGGCTGCTGAGGCTGAAACTGAAGATGGAGCATGAACAGAGGGAATCCTAGCATTGGTCATCATCTCTACAAATATTATTAAAATAAAGATAAATATTAGAATACAAAACACTTAGACACTTGAATTGAAATAATGAAAATTCGTAATAAAATTACCAAACTCAAGATCATTAGAGGTTTGAAGCACTTCTGCTTCATCCATGTAGTCTCGAATGATGATAGGCTGATGTGAATCGCTCAACCAATTCTTGAGACAAATTAATGCTTCAACCATCCTTGGGCTCAGTGAACTCCTAAAAGGAACCAAAATTCGACCCCCAGTTGAAAATGTCGCCTCAAAAGCAACTATGGTAACTGGTATAGCTAACACATCACGAGCCATGATCGACAAGATCTTGTACCTGCATCCACTACTCACCCACCATCCCAAAACATCAAAATTCGAACTTGGTAGCTCAACTGCCTCTTCCAAATACTTATTGACCTCACTTTTTGTCTTACCACCCTCCTTCTCCATTTTTCGCGGCACATACTCATCATGCAAGTTATGTGACCTCTTACTCTTATTACTGGTACTATTGGTGGTAGGCTGAGCAGAGGATGAACCAGAAATAATAGCTTGAGACTGAGTCATTGATTGATCAACATCTGTATCAATTGACTCATGATATTGATCAAACATTGCCTGTATAGTTCGCTCCACCCATTTAACCATCATAGTGCAATTTACATCATCATGAATATCACCAAAGCAATGATGGAGATAATCAAGCTTGTATTTGGGGTTAAGAACCAAGGCAATTAGAATTGCCTCATTACATTCATCAAGCTTTCCTTAATACTTGTCATAGTTTTGCTTCATATTATTTGCCATGCCACGCAACAACTCATCCTCCTCATCATCAAGTGTTTAGTCATTCAACTCTTGTTGCATGTTGCATATTTCAATGAAGTACTTATTGGCGGGACGTATGTGGACCCACTAAACTTCAATTTTACATCATAAAATGTCTCAAGAAATCTCACAAAAACAAATGCATCCTACCAATGTTTTTCATATGGTTTTCAGCCTCATTAAAATATTTTGAATAATTTCCATCACCTTCCATTCTTTCAAATGCCTTTCGAAATTTGAGTGCACAATTAAGCATGAGGAATGTCGAGTTCCACCTTGTTTCGACATCTAAACAGAGAAGTCCCTTGCATTCGATCCCTTCCTCTTTCACACATTCCTTAAACGTTAAAAGCCTAGAAGGGGAAGACCTAACATATCTCATAGCATTTCTAATTGCAGAAATGGACTCATGTTTTTCCTTCAATCCTTCACTGACAATTAAGTTTACTATATGAGAACAACACCTCATATGTATGAAATTCCCTTCCAAAATAAGTCCTTTCTCTTTCTCTCTGAACTTCCTTTTCAAGTACCTAATGGCAACATCATTAGAGGAAGCATTGTCTACCGTAATGGTAAACAACTTAGATATACCCCAATCATTCAAACATCGCTTGATCTCTTTGCCAATAGTTTCTCCTTTATGATCTATCACTTGGCAAAAGGTAATAATTCCTTTTTTTGTATGCCCAATTATTATCAATGCAATGAGCTGTGATGACCATGTAATTCATATTTTGGATGGAAGTCCATGTGTCTGTATTAATAGATAGCCTCTCATTACTCAAAACCTTTTTCAATGTCACCTTCTCTTCTTCATATAACTTCAAAACATCCCTAGCAACAGTCATCCGAGAAGGGATCACAAACCTAGGTTGAAGAGCTGTCACAAATTTTGTGAAGCCCTCACCCTCAACATGTCTAAATGGTAACTCATCTAAGACAATATATTGTGTAAGGGCTATCCTACAAGCTTCTTTGTTATAAGCCAATGGTACTAAGCTTGTTTCCCCCTCCTTTCCTCCGTTAACCTATTCAAAACTTAAAATCTTCTGTTTTTGGTCATCTATCCTCCATAGACTAAACTCACAAATGTTCCTAAAATGGTTCCATAGATGACTTGTCCCATGTTTTCTCGTGTCACAAAAAAAAACCAGATCCACAAAAGTTACACATACACTTAGGTGGAGGAAGCTCTTCCAAAGGATTGGTTGTTGATGGGGGTGGGGGAGGAGGAGGGTCTTCCTTGGTGAAATTTTCCCAAATGGAAGACTCTTTTTCCCTTTTTGTAGGGAAGAGGCTCAGTACTAGAAAAAGGTTTACCCCTCTTCCTTCTACCCCTAAGTTGACCTTTATCTGTGGGGTTATCAATGGGAGGAGGAGGTTGATCTTGATTCTCTTCCGCATGAGTTTCATCGACTTCCTCAGTATCCATCACCTAATATAAATGATTTAACAAAAATACATAACTAAATCTAATCAACAAAACAGCACACAAGCCTATAATCCACTACAACTAAGCAGCACACATTAACACACAATCCTAGAATCCACTACAACTAAGCAGCACACATTCACACACATTCACACACAATCCTAAGCTCCACTAAAATAAAGATAATAGATTAGGATTTACCTAAAGCTTTTTATTAGAAGCAAGTCGCAACCTCTTCAAATTTATCGACCACTCAACACTCACCTTCTTCTCAAACTCACTACAAAAATATACATACCAAATAATTAAACAGATTAAATAAATCCAAAAAAAAAAAAAAAAAAGGATTTGTCTATTTGATTTAAACACACAAATAATAATATGTAATAATAATAATATGACTACTATTATAGATATTGACTGATTTAAACATACAAATAATAATATGTATATGTCTACTTGATTTTATTTGAATCACACAAATAATGGCTGCATATGTTCTATATTATTTAATATTTACACCAAAACAACTTTCAAAATCATTAACATAATCTATTAATCTGCACTCCTATATCAAACAATAATATATGTAAATTTAGTATTAGTTTGAGAGTGTATACCTTGCCTGAGTGTAAGAGACAGACTGAGCGGGAGCTGCTACTGACAGTGGTGGTGGTGGTGCTATCTGAGTCCGACTTGCCTGAGAGTAAGAGACAGCGAGAGCCGGAGGTGAGTGTGAGTGTGTGTAACACCCTACTTCCCTAGAGCCATTACTAAGTGAGTTTAAAACGTGCTTTTAACTTGCTAATCGAGGTTTTAAGGTAAATGTGTAATTAAATCATAAACAGAGACACAAACTTTGAAAATAATTCCATTTACTGAAAATCGTAAAACATTTAACATTTGGGATCCCAAAATATTGTTTATAAATATTTACAACTCAAAATATACTCAAAGTCGACTAAACAACAAAATAGGGTTCTTTACAAACAACTTCCAAAAATACCCCAGGCCGTGGCAGCCAGGAAGACCAGACATGTACGCATCGTGTCACGCTCTCCATACTCATGGTCGGTTGACTTTCTCCTTGCCCTTACCTGCACCATAGAGCACCCATGAGCCGAAGCCCAGCAAGAAAACTCCACATAAACAGATAACATATACATATGAATCACTTAGCATATAACCAATTTGTCAACAAGCTAAACACATACGGCCATGCCTTCTCAGGCGCTTTATTAGGCCCTGAGTTGCGGTCTACACCGTAAGGATATCCCAGGTATCCCCTAGGGTCTTACCCTAGCAACTCGCACTCCACGTGCTAGACGTTGCTCCCGGCCCCTTGCCATTCTAGGCCTTCGCCGTTCCCGGCCCTTGCCGATCATTCACATATATGCATACACAACATAATTAAAAACATAAATTAAGCATATACTAACATAATCAATGGGCTACACCCAACACATAATCACATAGGGCCGTGCTCTGCAACATAACTATGGGGCCTCGCCCTGCTCTATGGGTACAGCATCTTTCTTACCTGTGTCCCGAGCTTCTTGAGCACTGAACCCTCGAGCACGGTCCTCAAGTCCGAGCCTCACCGAGAACCTAGTCACAACACATACATAACACTCCCATTACTAACTAATTCGAAAACACTTCCTGGATCAAATCTCGAGCTCTCGG
Organism: Humulus lupulus; assembly: GCF_963169125.1. Classification (NCBI taxonomy): domain Eukaryota; kingdom Viridiplantae; phylum Streptophyta; class Magnoliopsida; order Rosales; family Cannabaceae; genus Humulus; species Humulus lupulus. Next base: position 208,915,426 of record NC_084796.1, read on the forward strand.
GACCTTCCGGATCCCCACACAAGGTGGCGGAAGCGTCCCCCGAGCCCCCTAGGCAAAAGCCTAAAATACTGAAATTTCCCCCTGCCCAGAAATGGCCTAGCGCCACGGCGCCACCCTATGAGCGTCGCGGCACCTAGAAGGGCCCCCGTCCACTGATGCAGCCTAGCGCCGCGGCACAGAAGAACAGGACCGCGGCGCCCCTATGCGAACCCAGAATTCTAGGTTTTCCCTTACATTTTCCCCGAGCCAAAATACTCCCAAAACATTACCAAGACTTACCTAAGTCCCAAATTCAATTCAAACCCCAAATAAGCCATCTAATAACCTATAAACATCAATAGCAGACCTAGATACACCATCAAACCCAAGAATCACTTAGTGGTTCAAAATTCTCAAAACTTAACCAGCCCTTGCAAAGTTTAAACGAACCTTCAGAATTCTTAAACTAAACCAGAAATAACTTTCAAATATGCATGAAATCCAAACCTCAAGATGGAATTCGACCTTGAGCTTCTTCCTACTTCAACTCCAAGCAAAATCTCCTTGATTCTCAGCTGAATTCTCACAAACAACAAGCTGCAAATTCAGCTTCAACCCTTATTCTCAAACCCCCAAAACAAGCTTAAACGTAAAGAAAACCATGGATGAATTTCTTACCTCTGTGATTAAAACATCTTTGAGCTAACTTTCCTAGCCACAGCAGCCAAATTCCTTCAATTTCTCAAGCCCAAATTCCTCAAAACACAGCAAATTCTCATTCACCAAAGAAAGGAAGAAGAAAATCGCATGGGAGAGAGAGAGGACTGAGAAGTTCTGCTTTTCTTTCTTTCCTTTGTTTTCTAAACCGTTCTAAAATTCCCTCAGCCTTATCCCAACACAACCAACTGCCAAAAGACCCAATTACCCTTCCATCTAACTCATACTCTAACTAATCCTCAAGGACAACTTAGACCTTTCCTAACCTCTTACAAGTATACCATTTTCTCACTTAGAGTAACTATCCTCAGTGGTTACCTATGGTTACCCAAGCTACCAAAATACCATTAGCCATTAATTAAAAGTCCCCAACTAAATTTATAATGTTCCCGAAATACCCCTAGGCTCCTCCCGAGTCGGGTATTAAATCCCGTTGTTACTTTAAGCGGAATAGCTCTCTAGGACCGTCTCGGAAAGTGCTTCACAAATATATCACCATTATATCGAAAATATCACATACATAACATTTATGCCCTCAACGGGCTAAAATTACAAATATGCCCCAAATGGGGCCCACATGCATATTTAATCGCCTAAACATGGATTCTAATCACGTATTCATTAAATTCACATATATTAATATAATATAACAGTTATTCCCTCTAGGCACACTAATCAAGGCCCCAAGCCTTATTAGCAAATTTGGGTCGCTACAACTATCCCCTCCTTACAGAGATATCGTCCTCGAAATTACCTGAATAACTCGAGATACCGCTCCCGCATGTCTGATTCAAGTTCCCATGTTGCCTTCTCAACCTTGCTGTTCCTCCACAGCACTTTCACCAAGGCGATGGTCTTGTTCCTCAAAACCTTATCTTTCCGATCAAGAATCTGAACCGGCTTCTCCTCATAGGACAAATCTTGGTCCAGCTCCAAACTCTCATAACTCAGTACGTGTGCCGGATCTGACACATACTTTCGGAGCATGGACATATGAAAAACACTATGAACCCCTGATAAAGCTGGATGCATTGCCAACCTATAGGCTACCTCTCCAACCCACTCCAGAACCTCAAAAGGGCCTACAAACCTAGGGCTCAACTTGCCCCGAATGCCAAATCGTTTCACTCCTCTCAGAGGTGAAACCCTAAGGAACACATGGTCTCCAATCTAAAATTCTACACTCATGCGTTTCAGGTCTGAATAACTCTTCTAGCGACTCTGGGAGGCGAGCATTCGCGCTCTAATCTTCTCAATCACCTCATTGGTCCTCTAAACCATCTCAGGACCCAAATAACTTCTCTCACCCATCTCATCCCAATGGATAGGTGATCTACACTTCCTCCCATATATCATCTCATACGGAGCCACTCCGATAGTCGCTTGATAGCTGTTATTATACGAGAACTCAATCAGAGGAAGATACTTACTCCAAGATCTCCCAAAGTCTAATACACAGGCTCGCAACATGTCTTCCAATATCTAAATCATTCTCTCAGACTGTCCATCAGTCTGAGGATGATAAGCGGTACTAAACCGTAACTGTGTGCCCATGGCTTTCTGCAGGCTCTCCCAAAACTTGGAGGTGAAGGTGGGGTCTCTGTCAGACACTATCGATCTCGGAGCTCCATGAAGTCGAACAATTTCCTTCACATATAATTCAGCATACTGCTCCACAGTATAAGTCGTCCTGACAGGCAAAAAGTGGGCCGACTTGGTATACCTATCCACAATCACCCACACCAAGTCATGTCATCCCACAGTTCTCGGCAAACCAACCACAAAGTCCATGGTAATGTCCTCCCACTTCCACTTTGGAATCCCTAGAGGCTGCAGCAACCCTGCTGGCCTCTGATGTTCAGCCTTGACCTGCTGAGACATTAAACACTTGGCCACATAATCCACCACATCTCTTTTCATGCCCGACCACCAATATAAAGCTCTCAAGACTTGGTACATCTTCGTCGTACCTGGATGTGAAGAGTAGGGAGTGGTATGCGACTCATCTAAAATCTCCCGTCGGATAACAGAATCCATCGAAACAAAAATCCGACCCTTGTACTTCAATAACCCCATCTCCGAAAGAGAAAAGTCCTTAGCCACTCCAACTAAGACATTCTCTCTATGACCACTCAACTGGGAATCTTCCCCTGCACCTCCTTTATCCTCTCAAGGAGTGTAGACTAAAGAGTGATGTTGGCTAACCGACCAACCCCTAATTCTATTCCCGCTCTAGTCATCTCCTTAGCCAGCTTATCAGATATTTGCCTCGAACTGAATAGCTGTCCTGGGCCTCTCCGACTCAATGCATCAACCACAACATTAGCCTTCCCAAGATGGTATAGGATGTCACAATCATAATCCTTAACCAGCTCTAGCCACCGCCTCTGGTGCATATTCAGGTCCTTCTGAGTAAAGAAATACTTCAGGTTCTTATGGTCGGTGTATATCTCGTACTTCTCACCATAGAGATAATGTCTCCAAATCTTAAGTGCGAATACCACCGCTTCCAACTCCAAATCATGCGTAGGATATCTCTGCTCATACTCCTTTAACAGTATCGATGCATAGGTTATCATCTTACCAGCTTGCATCAACACGCACCCCAAACCCTGTCTGGATGCATCACAATAAACTACAAACTTCTCATTATCTGTTGGCAGACTCAACACTGGCGCGGTGATCAGTCGTCGCTTCAACTCTTTAAAATTGTTCTCACATATGTTCGTCCAAACATACCTTGTCTTCTTCTTTGTCAATTCTATCAAAGGTGTAGCTATTATGGAGAACCCCTCAACAAACCGCCGATAATATCCTGCTAAACCCAGAAAACTCCTCACTTCAGGAACATTGCTCGGTCTAGGCCAATATCTAACCGTTTCAATCTTACTTGGATCGAATCCCCTCCTTACTGACGATATGGCCCAGAAACATGACTTGCAGTAGCCAAAACTCACGCTTGCTGAACTTGGCATATAACTTATGCTCCCTTAACCGCTGTAAAACCAACCGCAGATGCTGCTCGTGCTCTGTCTCTGACTGAGAGTACACCAAGATGTCATCGATGAATACAATCACAAACTTATCCAAATAGTCCTTGAAAACCCTATTCATCATATCCATAAAATCTGATGGGGCATTGGTTAAACCAAATGACATAACCAGGAATTCATAATGTCCATACCTCGTTCGGAAAGCGGTCTTTGGTATTTCCTCCTCTTTAATCCTTAACTGATGGTAACCTGACCGGAGATCAATCTTAGAAAACACTGTACTCCCCTGTAACTGATCAAATAGATCATCGATCCTAGTCAGTGGATACTTATTCTTAATAGTCAGCTTGTTCAGCTCCCTGTAGTCAAAGCACATCCTAAGAGATCCATCCTTCAGTAATCGTCAATGAAAGTAACTAAATACTGAAAACCACCCATGGCTTGTACATTCAAAGGTCCACAAACAACTGGATGAACAAGTCCAAGTGGTTCCTTGGCCCTATCACCCTCTGCAGAGAATTGACGCTTGGTCAATTTTCCTTCTAGACAAGAATCACAGACAAGTAATTCACCTAAGGTGAGCTCCCTCAAAAACCCATCCTTTCTAAGTATTAGAATTCTATCATAGCCAATGTGACCTAGTCTCAAATTCCATAAGTACGTCATGTTATCGTTATCGATCTTTTGATGTTTATTAGTCCTAGGTTTAGCTACTTTGAATAAATCATTATTAAGAGCGAGGGGTTCATTAGGTCATAGAATATAAAGCCTGTTTTCCAAACATGCAATACACAATTGTGATCCATTGAAAGAAATATATATTAAAATTGGTGAAAGTCATAACAAATCATTCTAATTGCAACATGAAAACTGAAATTAAATTCCTACTAAAATCCAGAATAAAAAATACATCATTCAAAATTAAAAATTTATTTATGAACTTCAAAAGCGATCTTTTCCTCTAGCTTGGACTGCAACGAACGCTTTATTCCCAACTCTAAGCTTTAAGCCGCCTTCGTCCACTTCCTCCCACGATTCAAGAAGCTGTAAAGAATTACAAACATGGTTAGTAGATCCAGAATCAATAATCCAAACAGATTTATCATTCTCTAAAACACACGTTTCCAAGATAAATGAACTATAATCATTACCTTTGTTTTTCGCTGCTAGAAACTTGAGGCAATCTTGTTTCCAATGCCCCTTCTCTTTGCAGTGAAAGCAGTTACCTTTACCTTTCTTGTTTTTCTTGTTCTTCCCTTTAGGTGTATGTGCATTTGGTTGTGCACTCGTCTTTGCATCCTTTGCAGGCTTGGGGTTGTTATTTTGTCTATCTTTCCTCTTGTTTCCAGCTTTCGAAGATGAAGCTAGGTTAGCTTTAGCCTTAGCTAGATCAATAGCAGTAGTAGTAGTTGTCTTCTTTTATCCTCCCTTACTTGGTCCACCCATGATAGACTCAAAAGTCTAAATCTCGTTCATGAGTTGTGTCAGACCATAGTTGAGTTTATTCAACACATAGTTGGTGGTGAACGGCTAGGAAAGTTGAAGAGAGACTGTTGAGGATTAAGCCGGCTTAAGTTTCCTCATCTATTATTGCTCCATGCAGTTCAGCTTCCTGAAAGTAGTTTGTCATTTTGATCAGATGATCATGAACATGTTGAGACGGTGCCATCCGAGCATTGGCATATTTCTCGATGATATATTGGGAGTTAGTGAGATCAGGAGGAAATTCTAGGAGTTTCGACTATTTTACTCCTGGAGAGTTTTCGGGACCTCGAGCATTAGGATTTACTTGAGGTTACTTAAGCTTGAAGTAACCTGTCAATAGGAAACTACATTCAAACACCTTTTCTCTTTCTCACATTATCAATTTTTATCGTTCATCACATTTTCGAGGGAAAGTTGAGTTCTAGGACTCAGATTCTAGTGAGGATCGGGTTATAGCAATTCTGAGGAAGATTAGAAGCTTAATAACCGGAGGATTTAGCGAGAAACTACTCAATTTGAGGTAATTCAAGCTTTAAATTTTGAGCTTTCAAGTTTCTAAGTTTTGAAGTGGATTTTATGTGTTGATGAGTTTTTGAATTGTTTGAGCCTCAGGTTTTGATAGTGTTAGGCCATTGGGATGTTTAGGAACTTTAATTTTGGGATTTGGATATGTTTGAGTAGGTTTTTGGAATGATTTAAAAGAGGAAAAACAAAGGTTTTTGGCTGAGTTCAAGGTGGGGTTGCGTCCCTATTCTTAGGCGTCGTGGCCTGAGCTTAGTGAAGAAGAGAGGTGGAGTTGAAGGGCCGCGGAAATAGGGAGGCGGGCCACAGCACCTAGAAGGTGGGTCGCGGTTCATTAGGGTGGGGCCACGACACTTAAGGGCATTTGTGGCCAGAATGGTGTTTTAATCGTGGGAACTCAAACCTTAGGCCTCGAGATCGTTCCTACTACCCGGTTTAGTAGGATTCAACATCCTGGAGGCTAGGTCTTGGTCTGGGAACCTTTTATTACTCATTTTATTGATGGGAGTTTATATTTGGTTATGACTAGGTGATCGCTAAGGGACTTAAGGACCGATCGTTCTCAAGGGTCGTTCTTTTATTATTTCACACTCAAACCAGAGGTAAGAAAACTTCACCCAGTATGTGACATGCATGGTTATTGATGAGGCATGTTGAGTGCTCCATATGTGGACATTGATTGCATTTTAAATGCTTATCAGTCTTCCTTATCTGTGAACGGTACTGACTTATTAGTCAGAAACAACAATGGTATCAGTATTGATTGTGAAGTTGTGGCTTATTATTCAAGTTCGACAGTAGTACTGAGCATTGGTCGTATGGTATTGGCTTATGAGTCAAGAACGGTATTAGCATGTTTAACGCAAGCCGAAAAGATTAGATCTAATTGACATAAGCATTATCAAAATAAGTATGAAATGCTTGACCGACCTTAAGTTCGATGAAAACAAAAGCGCTTGTCTAGTCTAAAGGCTAGTTATTTAGAGTCAGAGCCAAAAGGCTAAGGGGACTGACATGTCACATGGCTTAGGGTGCAGAGCCCTAGAGATAGACTTATTAGTCATCTATTTAGAGTATGACTTAATAGTCACTTATCTGATTGGGCTGCAAGCCCCAGCATGATCACCAGAATCATTATTGAATGATTACCAGAATCATTTATTAATCTTCACTTATCTGATTAGGCTGCAATCCCCACCATGATTACCAGAATCATTTATTGATATTGTATACATGCAGTAATAAGTTTTCTCGCTGAGCCTTGGCTCACGAGTGCTATGTGGTGCAGGTAAAGGGAAAGAAAAGCTCACCCAACTTTGAGTGGAGAGCTTAGGTGGCGATGTGTACATATGCGGCCGCTTGACCACCACGGCAAAGGTGTTTCTCAGGGGAACTAGGGGTTAAACCCTAATTTTTCCACTTAGGCTGGCGGGTTGTAACTTTTACACTGTAATGACCATTTTGGATTGTAAATAACTTTGTAAACACTATTATGGGCCCATGTACAGTTTAACGTTTTAAATAAAATATGTCCATTCCTTTTAAAAGAGATTTTCACCCTAGCCTATTAATAACACCTAGATGCACGTTTATAACCTAATGACTCATTTAGCAAGTTAAGCACTGTTTCAAGTTCACAGTAACGGTCTTGGAGTATCAACTTGGTATCTGAGCGTGTCAAGGTTGAGGGTTCCTATAGACTAGCTGGGCATGTACACTCGCCACTGAAGACAAGCTCAACTCATGGTTTGGTAATTATTTATGTGGTTATGTGTTTAACTACTTAAATATAATATAAATGTTTTTCCTGCTTACATGAGATATATTGATAAGGTTGGGCTTGATTACTACATCATAAGCAAGAACATGTTTATTAGTACTGATATTGCTAGAACATGCTTATTAGTATTGTTAATTATTGAATTATTAACTGATAAGTGTTGAATGCTAAATGTTATGATCATGTATCAATTTATTTACCTGTATGATTGTGGAATATTGAGGAATATTTTCTTTTTCTTGGACCGTGAGGCGGCAAGAGGTTTAGTTATCACTACCTAACTGGCTGTATTGATTGTTTCAGCACAGTATAGGTTGATAATATGATTCCAAGGTAGACAGATTCATCAGCTGGCCAAGACGATCAGGGCCAGAATAACAGACAGGGTCAAGAGAATGACCAGAGTCAGATTCCACCGTCAGTTCCTGAAGATTGGCATCAGTTGCTGGTTGATTTACAGGCCAGAGTATTGAGGCGAGAAGAAGAAATCGGCCTCCTGCAGGGAACATTTTACCAGAGGCACCACCTGTATCGGTGCCAATAGTTGAGCCTTTTCCAGAGGCTGGAAGTAAATGGGAACCTCTTTATGAAAGTTTCAAGAAACAACAACCTCCAGTTTTTTAGGGCAAAGCAGATCCAGCAAAGGCAGAGCAATGGATGAGCATGATTACCACCATCCTTGATTTTATGAGGGTGTCTGGTAACGAGAGGGTGGCTTGTGCCACATACATGTTTTGGGAGGATGCCCGAATCTGGTGGGAAGTTATATCCCAAACTAAAAATGTTAATGCCCTAAGTTGGGAAGAGTTTCAGACTCTGTTTAATGAAAAGTATTATAACGATGCCATCAGGGCTGCAAAGGCTGAAGAGTATATAAGATTACTTCAGGGGAGTCTATCAGTGATTGAATATGCTCTGAGGTTTGACAGATTAGCAAAGATTTCCATGGAGCTGGTGCCCACTGATTGTATCAGAAAGGAGAGGTTTCTCCAGGGGCTACAACCTAGATTAGCCCAGGATGTTCATATCACCACTGTGGATGGAGTTACTACTTATGCACAGGTGGTTGAGAAGGCGCTCACAGCCGAGAGTGCAAAGAACAAAATCTGGTGGGACAATGCAGCTAAAATAGAGTTTAGGAGGCCAGGACCTCCATTTTTGGGTTCAAGTAGGGGCAGAGGCCGCAGTGATCAAAAGAGGAAAGTTCCTGACACCTTCCTAGCTCCAGGCCCTGACAAGCGACCGCGTGGTATTTTAGTTGGCCACCAGGGTGGCAGTGAGGCCTGGAAGAACTATCCTAAGTGCCCTTGGTGCAAGAGGTGCCATATGGGGGAGTGTAGGGCAAAGGCTTGCTTCTTATGTGGGGCAGTGGAACATTTCAAGAAAGATTGCCCAAAAGCAAGAAAGGAAGAACCCAGAAAGGTGGACAGCTCGACCCCAGCTCGAGTGTTCGCATTGACTCAAGCAAAAGCTGAGGCTTCACCCTCAGTAGTTACAGGTTAGCTTCCAACTGCTGGAACAACTTATACTATTTTGATTGATTATGGTGCTACACATTCTTTTGTTGCTAGTAGAATTATTGATAGACTGTGTAGACCATGTGATTATTATGTTGTGGGATTCAGGACCTTGTTACCCACTGGGTAGTTAGTAGTATCCAGAAGATTGGTCAGATCTTTGAAAGTGACAGTGGAGGGCAGAGAGTTATCAGTGGACTTGAAAGAGTTAGTTATGATTGACTTTGACATGATTCTGGGTATGGACTAGATAGTGAAGTATGGGGCAACCATAGATTGCAGAAGGAAGATGGTCACCTTTGAGCCTAAAGGTGAAGATCCTTTTGTGTTTTTTGGTACTGTGCATGGACCTCATATACCTATGATTTCTATTTTAAGGGCTAGAGATCTATTGCAAGGAGGTTGCATAGGATTCTTAGCCAGTGTGGTTGACACCACACAGCTCATGCCAGTGAGACCAGAAGAGACCAAATTAGTCTGTGAATTTCAGGATGTGTTTCCAGAGGATTTACCAAAGTTGCCACCACACAGAGAGATTGAATTTGTGATAGAACTGGCACCAGAGACAGAGCTAGTGTAACGCCCTACTTCCTTAGAGTCGTTACTAAGTGAGTTTAAAGCGTGCATTTAACTCGCTAATCAAGGTTTTAAGACAAAAGTGTAATTAAACCATAAACAGAGTCATAAACTTTGAAAATAATTCCATTTACCGAAAATCATTAAGCATTTAACATTTGGGATCCCAAAATACTGTTTAGAAATATTTACAACCCAAAAACACAATCAGAGTCGTCTAAGCAACAAAATACAAGTTTAGTACAATCATCTCCCAAAATACCACTGGTCGTGGCAACCAGGCAGGCCAAACATGTACGCGCTGCTTCATGCTCTCCGTACTCATGGTTGGTCGACTTTCCCTTTGCCCTTACCTGCACCACAGAGCACCCATGAGCCGAAGCCCAGCAAGAAAACCCTCACAAGCAGATAACATATGCATACCAATCATTTAACATATAAATAAGCCATCATCAGGCTAACCACATACGGCCATGCCGTCCTAGGCGCTTTACCAGGCCCTGGGTTCACGGTCCACACCGTGAGGATATCCTAGGTATCCTTTAGGGTCTCGCCCTGGCAACTCGCACTCCGCGTGTTAAACGCTGCTCCCGGCCCCTTGTCACACTCAGCCTTGCACTCCATGTGCTCAGTGCCATTCCAGGCCCCTTGCCGTTCCCGGCCCTCGTCGTTCCCGGCTCTTGCCATTCATTCACATATATGCACACATAGCATAATAAAGCAAATACTTAAACATGAGTAAACTCAATTTAAGGGCTACACCCTGCAACACAATCATATAGGGTCGTGCCCTACAACACAAGCTCTACGGGTACAGCGGTTTCCTTACCTGTGTCCCAAGCTTTCTAAGTACCGATGTCCCGAGCACAGTCCTCTAGTCCAAGCTTTGCTGAAACCCCTTGCTTAATTGAGTCTCTGAGTTGATCTCCTGAGCTCCAAGCTCCTAGCCTCCAAAGTTCTAACTTGATTCTTAGTTTCCAAGTAGTTTTCACAAAAAGAACCTCCAAGCTTCCAAGGAAAGAGATAAGAGAGATATAGAGTGGGTGGGTTGGTTCCTAAGTTCTGAATGTTTCCTTAACTTTGTTTTATTCAACTTAAGCTTCTAAGGTTACCTCAAAGCTCGGGGTGCCAAAAACGTCCCCGAGGGCAAAATGATCAATTTCCCCAATATTCCCTCCTAAAAATTCTAACCTCAAATATATCTCCAAATATTTATTTTCATAACCCAATAAACCATAAAATATCTAATACCCGAAATACCCCTTGACTCGACCCGAGTCAGATATTTAACCCAATTGTGACTTTCTGGCTAACAGCTCCCAGGGACTGTCTCGGATCGTGCTACACAAATATTTCACAATTATAACAATTATTACATTTATGCCCTCATCGGGCTAAAATTACAAACATGCCCCTAATATCCAAACGAGGCCCACATGCAAATTTAATTCAGCTAAACATGCATCTCTAATCACATATTCACATAAATTCACATATTATAGCAATAATTCACTTATTGCCCTCCAGACACACTAATCAAGGCCCTAAGCCTTATTAGCAAATTTGGGTCGTTACAACTATCCCCTCCTTACAGAGATTTTGCCCTCGAAATTACTTGAACAACTCGGGATACCACTCCCGTATTTCTGATTCAAGTTCCCATGTCGCCTCCTCAACCTTGTTGTTCCTCCACAGCACTTTTACCAAGGTGATGGTCTTACTCCGCAAGACTTTATCCTTCCAGTCAAGAATCTGAACCAGCTTCTCCTCATAAGACAAATCCTGATCCAGTTCCAAATTCTCATAACTCAGAACATGCGTCGTATCTGATACATACTTCCAGAGCATGGATACATGAAACACATCATGAACCCCTGATAGGGCTGGAGGCATCGCCAATCTGTAAGCTACCTCTTTAACCCGCTCCAGAATCTCGAAAGGGCCAACAAACCTAGGGCTCAGCTTGCCCCGAACACCAAACCATTTCACTCCCCTCAAAGGTGAAACCCTAAGAAACACATGGTCACCGACCTGAAACTCTACGCTTCTGAATCTCAAGTCTGAGTAACTCTTCTTGCGTCTCTGAGAGGCGAGCATTCGAGCTTTAATCTTCTCAATTGCCTCATTGGTTCTCCGAACAATCTCAGGACCCAAGTAACTTCTCTCACCTGTCTCATCCCAATGGATAGGTGATCTGCACTTCCTCCCATAAAGCATCTCATATGGAGCCACTCCGATAGTCGCCTGATAACTTTTATTGTACGAGAACTCAATCAAAGGGAGATACTTACTCCAAGATCCCCCAAAGTCTAGCACACAGGCTCGCAACATGTCCTCCAGTATCTGAATCGTTCTCTCAGACTGTCCATCTATCTAAGGATGATAAGCGGTACTAAACCATAACTGTGTGCCCATAGCCTTCTACAGACTCTCTCAAAACTTGGAGGTGAAGGTGGGGTCCCTATCGGATACTATCGACCTCGGAGCCCCATGAAGTCGAACAATTTCCTTCACATATAACTCAGCATACTTATCCACAGTATAAGTCATCCAGACAGGTAAAAAGTGGGCGGACTTGGTGTATCTATCCACAATCACCCAAACCGAGTCATGCTGGCCCACGGTTTTCAACAAACAAACCACGAAGCCCATGGTGATATCTTCCCACTTCCTCTCTGGAATCCCTAGAGGCTGCAGCAATCCTGCTGGCCTCTGATGTTCAGCCTTGACCTACTGACAAGTTAAGCACTTGGCCAAATAATCCACCACATCCTTTTTCATGCCCGACCACCAATACAAAGCAAAGATCCTGGTACTTCTTCGTCATACCTGGATGTAAGGAATAGGGAATGGTATGCAGTTCATCTAAGATCTCCCACCGGATATCAGAATCCATCGGAACACAGATCCGACCCTTGTACTTCAGTAACCCTATCTCTGAAATAGAAAAGTCTTTAGCCGCTCCGGCTAAGACGTCCTCTCTGCGACCTCTCAACTGGGAATCCTTCCCCTGCACCTCCTTGATCCTCTCAAGGAGTGTATACTGAAGAGTGATGTTGGCTAACCGTCCAACCACCAACTCTATACCCGCTCTAGTCATCTCCTCAGCTAGCTTATTGGATATCTGTCTCAAACTGAACAACTGTCTTAGGCCTTTCTGACTCAATGCATCAGCCACTACATTAACCTTCCTAGGATGGTATAGGATATCACAATCATAATCCTTAACCAACTCTAGCCACTGTCTCTGGTGCATATTCAGATCCTTCTGCGTGAAGAAGTACTTCAAACTCTTATGGTCGGTGTATATCTCGCACTTCTCACCATGTAGATAATGTCTCCAAAACTTAAGTGCGAATACCACCGCTGCCAACTCCAAATCATGTGTGGGATATCATTGCTCATACTCCTTTAACTGTCTCGATACATAGGCTATCACCTTACCAGCTTGCATCAGCACACACCCCAAACCATGTCTGGAAGCATCACAATAAACCACAAACTTCTCATTCCCTGTCAGCAAACTCAATACTGGCCCGGTGATCAGTCGCCGCTTTAACTCCTTGAAACTGTTCTCATATCTATCTGTCCAAACATACTTTGTCTTCTTCTTTGTCAATTCTGTCAACGGCGTGGCTATCCTGGAGAACCCCTCAACAGACCGCCGATAATACCCTGCCAAACCCAGAAAAGTCCTTACTTCAGGAACATTGCTCGGTCTAGGCCAATCTCTCACTGCCTCTATCTTACTTTGGTTAACCAGAATCCCTTCCTTACTAATGATATGGCCCAGAAATGTAACTTGCGGTAACTAGAACTCACACTTACTGAACTTAGCATATAACCTATGCTCCTTTAACCACTGTAATACAAAACGTAGATGCTGCTCGTGCTCTGTCTCTGACTGTGAATACACCAGAATTTCGTCAATGAACACAATCACAAACTTATCCAGATAATCCTTGAAAACCCTATTCAGCATATCCATAAAAGTTGCTGGGGCATTGGTTAATCCAAAGGACATAACCAGGAATTCATAGTGTCCATACCTCGTTCGGAAAGAAGTCTTTGGTATGTCCTCTTCCTTAATCCTTAACTGGTGGTAACCTGATCGGAGATCTATCTTGGAAAACATTGTTCTTCCCTGTAGCTGGTCAAACAAATCGTCGATCCTAGGCATTGGATACTTGTTCTTAATGGTCAACTTATTCAGCTCCCTGTAGTCAGTACACATCCTAAGAGATCCATCCTTCTTCTTGACAAACAACACTGGAGCACCCCATGGCGAGAAACTCGGTCTGATGAACCCCAAATCTAGTAACTCCTGCAACTGAATCTTCAACTCCTTCAACTCCGCTGGAGCCATTCTGTAGGGTTTCCTATATACTGGCTCCGCCCCTGGAGCCAACTCTATAACAAAATCAATCTCTCGCTGCAGCGGCAACTCTGGCAGATCCGCTAGGAATAAATCTGGAAACTCACATACCAATCTGGTCTCACCCGGTCTAACTGACACAACCCTAGAGGTATCGACAACATTCGCTAGGAATCCTATGCAACCTTCCTGCATCAGGTCCCTAGCCTTTAGTGTTGAAACCATAGGTATTCGCGGTCCATCAACTATCCCCACAAATACAAAGGGTACCTCCCCTTCTGGTTCAAAAGTCACCATTCTACGCTTACAGTCAATCGTCTCCCCATACTTCGATAGCCAATCCATCCCTAGGATCATATCGAAGTCATCCAATGCAAGCTCAATCAAATCAGCAAACAATTCTCTACCATCTACCTCTACTGGTAAAGCTCTAATCCATCTCCTAGAGACTATCAGTTACCCAGTTGGCAACAAAGTCTGAAAACCCCTAACATACAGCACACTAGGTCTACACAGCTGATCTATCACTCTAGCAGACACGAATGAATGAGTAGCTCCTGAATCAAACAATGCAGTATAAGAAGAACCAGCACTAGAAATCTGACCTGTCACAACCGAGGGGCTAGCCTCTGCCTCAGTCTGTGTTAAAGTAAATACCCTGGCATGAGCAAGACTGTTGCTCTACTTTGGCTCATCTTTCTTGGCTTGTGGGCACTCCTTCTTCAAATGATTGGCACTCCCATAGACAAAGCAGGCTCTAATCCTGCACTCACCTTGATGTCGTTGTCTGCACCGAGGACATACTGGAAAGCTCTTCCAGTTGTCACCTCCGCCCTGACGACCACCAAAAGCACCTCGTGCCCTCCAATCCGAGCTAGGAGGAACAAAAGAATCTGGGGCCTTCCTCTTCTGTTCACTAGAGCCACCACCCCGACCGGATCCAATAAAAGGAGGCACTGTCCTCCTAGCTTCGCGCCTAACAGCGCTCTCTCTCCAAATCTGGTCCTCGGCCCACTCAGCTGTAAGGGCCTTGTCTACAACCTGAGCATAGGTAGTAGTCTCTGGATCCAAAGTGATCTTCACATCATGGGCGATCATAACGTTCAATCCTCGTAAAAATATGTCCTTTCTTGCCGCATCTGTCGACTCTAAATCTGGCGCAAACTTCGCCAATCGGTCAAATCTCAAAGCATACTCAAAACTATCAACCGGTTTTGAGTCAGGTTGATGTACTCGTCAACCTTTGCAACTCGAACTGCTACACTGTAATACTTCTCGTTGAAGATGTTTCTGAACTCTTCCCAAGTCATAACGGTCACATTCCTTCTCTGAACTACCACATCCCACTAGATGCGGGCGTCCTCTCTGAACATGTAGCTAGCACAAGCTACCCTCTCGTTTCCCTCAACCCTCATAAAATCTAGAATCGAGGAAATCATATTCATCCACTGCTCTGCCCGCAGTGGGTCTGATCCACCCTTAAAGGTGGGAGGATGTTGTTTCCTGAACCTCTCATATAAAGGTTCCCACATGTTCTCCACAACAGGTTGAACCGGCACTGGCGCCACAACCTGCTGAACTGGCAACCCAGTGACCTGTGTAGGGGCCTGCTGCCTTAACTGTCGAAGTTCTACCTCTGTTCGTTGCAGTCTTGCTTCCATTTTGGCAAACATCTATTGCCAATTCTGTGGGGCAGGTGGAGGGTTCTGACCTTGTTTGTCATCCTCGGCCCTACTGTCATGGAGTCTAGATGATTGTCGAGGCATCTCAACAAATATGCCTGCAATCAACAACACCGCTCATCAGGCATAATAGCAAGATCCAAAACAACCTCCCAATCACATCAGCCAACCATAAAAAATGATCTACATAACATACAGATAGCACATAACACACAACGGGCCATGCCCTGGCGTCATGCATATGTTAACGCATTCATCATGCTCTATATGAAATAAGCAGGCAAATAGGGCATTAAAGCACATATTTAACATAATAGTCAATTATTACCAACCAACCCTGAGTCAAGCTTGTCTCTGACAGCGAGCGTACATGTTCGGTCAATCTCCAGAAACCATAAACCTTGGCTCGCTCTGATACCAAGTTGTAACGCCCTACCTCCTTAGAGTCGTTACTAAGTGAGTTTAAAGCGTGCATTTAACTCGCTAATCGAGGTTTTAAGACAAAAGTGTAATTAAACCATAAATAAAGTCATAAATTTTGAAAATAATTTCATTTACCAAAAATCATTAAGCGTTTAACATTTGGGATCCCAAAATACTGTTTAGAAATATTTACAACCCAAAAACACAATCAGAGTTGGCTAAGCGACAAAATTCAAGTTTAGTACAATCATCTCCCAAAATACCCCTGGTCGTGGCACCCAGGCAGGCCAAACATGTACGCGTCGCTTTATGCTCTCCGTACTCATGGTTGGTCGACTTTCCCCTTGCCCTTACCTGCACCACAGAGCACCCGTGAGCCAAAGCCCAGCAAGAAAACCCTCACAAGCAGATAACCTATGCATACCAATCATTTAACATATAAATAAACCATCATCAGGCTAACCACATATGGCCATGCCGTCCTAGGCGCTTTACCAAGCCCTGGGTTCGTGGTCCACACCGTGAAGATATCCCATGTATCCTTTAGGGTCTCGCCCTGGAAACCTGCACTCTGCATGCTAAACGCAGCTCCCGGCCCCTTGCCGCACTCGTCCTTGCACTCCAGGTGCTTAATGTCATTCTCGGCCCCTTTTCATTCTCGGCCTTGTCGTTCTCGGCCTTCGCCGTTACCAGCCCTCACCGTTCCTGACTCTTGTCGTTCATTCACACATATGCACACATAACATAATAAAGCAAATACTTAAACATGAGTAAACTCAATTTAAGGGATACACCCTGCAACACAATCATATAGGGTCGTGCCCTACAACACAATCATATAGGGTCGTGCCCTGCAACACAAGCTCTACGGGTACAATGGTTTTCTTACCTGTGTCCCGAGCACAGTCCTCTAGTCTGAGCTTCGTTGAAACCCCTTGCTTAATTGAGTCTCTGAGTTGATCTCCTAAGCTCCAAGCTCCTAGCCTCCAAAGTTCTAACTTGATTCTTAGTTTCCAAGTAGTTTTCACGAAAAGAACCTCCAAGCTTCCAAGGAAAAAGATACGAGAGAGATAGAGTGGGTGGGTCGGTTCCTAAGTTCTGAATGTTTCCTTAACTTTGTTTTATTCAACTTAAGCTTCTAAGGTTACCTCAAAGCTCAGGGTGCCAAAAACGTCCCCAAGGGCAAAATGGTAAATTTCCCCAATATTCCCTCCTAAACATTCTAACCTCAAATATATCTCCAAATATTTATTTTCATAACCCGATAACCCATAAAACATCTAATACTCGAAATACCCCTCGACTCGTCTTGAGTCAGATATTTAACCCCGCTGTGACTTTCTGGCTAGCAGCTCCCAGGGACTGTCTCGGATCGTGCTACACAAATATTTCACAATTATAACAATTATTACATTTACGCCCTCATCGGGCTAAAATTACAAACATGCCCCAAATATCCAAACGGGGCCCACATGCATATTTAATTCAGCTAAACATGCATCTCTAATCACATATTCACATAAATTCACATATTATAGAAATAATTCACTTATTGCCCTCCAAACACTACTCAAGGCCCTAAGCCTTATTATCAAATTTGGGTCGTTAGAGCTAGTGTCTAGAGCACCTTACAGATTGGCCCCAGCAGAGTTAAAAGAATTGAAAGTACAGCTAAAGGAGCTGTTAGACTTAGGTTTTATCATACCTAGTTTCTCACCTTTGGGTGTGCCAGTTCTGTTTGTGAAGAAGAAGGATGGTTCTCTGAGAATGTGTATTGATTACAAAGAACTAAATAAGTTAACAATCAAGAACAAGTATCATTTTCCAAGGATAGATGATTTGTTTGACCAATTGCAAGGTAAAAGGGTATTCTCAAAGATAGACCTTCGTTCTAGTTATCATCACTTGAGGGTCAAGGAGGGAGATATACTAAAGACTGCTTTTCACACCAGATATGGGCATTATGAATTCTTAGTCATGACTTTTGGATTGACTAATGCCCCAGCTGCTTTTATGGATTTAATGAACAGAGTGTTCAAGGATTATCTAGACCAGTTTGTGATTGTCTTCATCGATGATATCCTAGTTTATTCCTAGTTAGAGTCAAAAATTGAACAGCATCTGAGGCTGGTTTTACAGAGACTAAGGGAACACAAATTGTTTGCAAAGTTTAAGAAGTGTGAGTTCTGGTTATCTCAGGTAACTTTCCTTGGGCACATTGTCAGTAAGGAGGGGATTGAAGTAGATCCAACTAAGATTGAGGCGGTTAGAGATTGACCAAGGCCAAAGAGTGCTTCAGATTTTAGAAG
Source organism: Humulus lupulus (assembly GCF_963169125.1). Taxonomy (NCBI): domain Eukaryota; kingdom Viridiplantae; phylum Streptophyta; class Magnoliopsida; order Rosales; family Cannabaceae; genus Humulus; species Humulus lupulus. The sequence goes on from NC_084796.1 coordinate 208,933,784, forward strand.
TTTCCTTGGATTGGTAGGTTATTATAGATGCTTCATGGAAGGGTTCTCAAAGACTTCCACTTCACAGACTGAGCTGACACACAAGAATCAGAGATTTGTGTGGTCAGACAGGTGTGAGAACAGCTTCCAGGAACTAAAGCAGAGGTTAATTATAGCTCCAATTCTAAGTCTTCCAATAGATCAGGAGAAGTTTGTGATATACTGCTATGCCTCACATCAGGGTTTGGGTTGTGTTCTGATGCAGTCAGGGAAGGTGATTGCTTATGCCTCACGTCAGCTGAAAGAATATGAACAAAGGTACCCCACTCATGATTTAATGTTGGCGGCTGTGGTCTTTGCATTGAAGGTATGGAGGCATTGCCTTTATGGGTAGAAGTGTGAGATCTATACTGACCACAAGAGCCTGAAGTACTTCTTCACGTAGAAAGACCTTGAACATGAGACAAAGGTGTTGGCTGGAGTTAGTAAAAGATTATGATTGTGAGATCTTGTATCATCCAGGAAAGGCCAACGTGGTAGCTGATGCTTTAAGTTGGAAGGGTCCGGACCAATTTATAGTGTGAGGCTGATAGCTAGAGACTTAGCAAAGGATATGACCAGAGCTGGTATAGAGTTGATGGTTGGCCAGTTGGCCAATATTACGCTATAGTGTACACTGTTGGAAAGAATCAAGGAATGTCAGTTGAGTGATCCACAACTGACCAAGATCAGAGAGGATGTTTTAGCAGGAGTGTCCAGAGATTATACAGTGTCTGATATGGGTTTGTTAAGATACAAAGGATGGATATGTGTTCCGTTGGACACTGTTATGAGGCGGGACATTCTGGATGAATCTCATACTACTCCTTACTCCTTGCATCCAGGCAGCACGAAGATGTATCAGGATGTGAGATCATTGTATTGGTGGCCAGGGATGAAGAGGGATATAGTAAAGTATGTGGCTAAGTGCTTGACATGTCAACAAGTCAAGGCTGAGCATCAAAGGCCAGCAGGGTTATTGCAGCCTCTAGACATCCCAGGGTGGAAATGGAAGGACATTTGTAGCAACCCAAATTTGCTAATAAGGCTTAGGGCCCTGATTAGCTTGCATGGAGGGCAATAAGTGATTTATTATTATAATATGTGTTTTTTTATGAGTATGTGATTAGTGATGCATGTTTAGGTGAATTAAATATGCATGTGGGCCCCGCTTGGTTATTAGGGGCATGTTTGTAATTTTAGCCCATTGAGGGCATAAACGTGATAATTGTGATATAATTGTGATATATATGTGTAGCACGATCTGAGATAGTCCTAGGGAGCTGTTAGCCAGAAAGTCACAACGAGGTCGAAAATCCGACTCAAGGCGAGTCGAGGTATATTTTGGGTATTAGACATTTTATGGAGTTATCGAGTTATGGAAATAAATATTTGGAGATATATTTGAGGTTAGAATGTTTAGGAGGGAAAATTGGGGAAATTTACCAATTTTCCCTCGAGGATGCTTTTGGCACCCCGAGCTTTGAGGTAACCTTAGAAACTTAAGTTAAATAAAACAAAATTGGAGAAGTGCTCAGAAACTTGGAGAAACCGACCTTCTTTCTTCCTCTCTCTCTTGAAGTCTTTTCTTCCTTTGGAAACTTGGAGAATTTTGGTGGAACTAACCAAAGACTAAGGAATTGGAGCTAGGATTTTGGGAGCTAGAAGCTTGGAGCTTAGATAACTAAATCAGGGATTTAACTCAGCTCAAGGTAAGCTCTAAACCTAGTGAATTATATTAGTTTTCTGCTGAAACTTTAGAGTTTTACATGTGTGTTGGGTGAAGAATCATCTTTGAGTTTGATGAGGTTTTGAGCTAGAATTCTTGTTAGGTTTTGTTGATAAGTTCATGGTATAACTTCTGTGATGATTGGCTTGAGTTGTTGGGTTGATTTTGGGGTTAATTGGATGGGTTTTCGTGGAAAAAATGGAGGACTTTTCTGGGTTCGAAGGGTCGGGCAGCGACATTGTTCTTGCTGAGCCGCGACCCTCTGAAGCATTTTGGTGGCCAGGAAAGAGGGCGAGCTGCGGCGTGCCTGCCCTATTTTGGGGTTGCTCTCTGGTTGGGGGCGGGTCGTGGCATGGCCTCATGGGGTCGCAGATCTTAGTGTATTTTTGGGCTTTTAAGAGGTGTTAGGCTTGGGAATCGAAAGGTTAAGGCTCGGGATGGATTTTATCACCCGGATTGATAGAATTCAAGGTCCCGGAGACTATAATTTTGACCCAATGTTATTTAGTGGATTAAAACTTGATGGATGGATATTGATAGTGCATTGTGACTAGGGTTTCAGTGAGGCTCGGACTAGGGGACTGTGCTCGGGATATCGGTGCTTGGAAGCTCGGACACAGGTAAGAAAACTGATGTACCCGTACAGTTTCTGTTGCAAGGCAGGGCCTTGTGTGATTGTGTTGCAGGGCATAGCCCCTTTGATTGAGTTTATTCATGCTTAAGTATATGTTTAATTATGCTATGTGTGCATATATTTGAATGAACGGCAAAAGTCAGGAACGGCAAGGGCCGGGAACGGCGAAGGCCGAGAGCGGCAGGGCCGGGAGCAGCGTTTAGCACGCGGAGTGCGAGTTGTCAGGGCGAGACCCTAAAGGATACCTGGGATATCCTCATGGTGTGGACTGCGAACCCATGGTCTGGTAAAGCGCCTGGGACGGCATGGTCGTATGTGTTTAGCCTGATGGTGGCTTGATTATATGTTGAATGTTAAATATGTATATGTTATCTACTTGTGAGGGTTTTCTTGCTGGGCTTCGGCTCACAGGTGCTTTGTGGTGTAGGTAAGGGCAAGGGGAAGGTCGACCAACCATGAGTATGGAGAGCGTGAAGCAGCGCGTACATGTTTGGCATGCCTGGCTGCCACGGCCCGGGGTAGTTTTGGGACATGTTTGTACTAAACCCAGATTTTGTCGTTTAGCTGACTTTAATTATATTTTAAAGTTGTAAATTTTTCTAAACAGTATTTTGGGATCCCAAATGTTTAACGTTTTATGATTTTCAATAAATGGAATTGTTTTCAAAGTTTATGACTCTGTTTATGGTTTATTTACACTTTTGTCTTAAAACCTCGATTAGCGAGTTAAATGCACATTTTAAACTCACTTGGTAACGGCTCTAAGGAAGTAGGACGACAGTCTCGCTCCTGCCATAATGTTTACTTTGACTCAGACTGAGGCGGAGGCCAGCCCCTCAGTTGTGACAGGTCAGATTTCTAGTGCTGGTTCTTCTTATACTGCATTGTTTGATTGGGGAGCTACTTATTCGTTTGTGTCTGCTAGAGTGATAGATCAGCTATGTAGACCTAGTGTTTTGTATGCTAGGGGTTTTCAGACTTTGTTGCCAACTGAGGAAATGGTAGTCACTAGGAGATGGATTGGAGCTTTACCAGTAGAGGTAGATGGTAGGGATTTGTCCGTTGATCTGATTGAGCTTTGTGATGGATGACTTTGATATAATTCTAGGGATGGACTGGTTATCGAAATATGGGGCGACGATTGACTGCATGCGTAGGATGGTGACTTTTGAACCAGAAGGGGAGGTACCCTTCGTATTTGTGGGGACAGTTGGTGGACCGCAAATACCTTTGATTTCAGCACTGACGGCTAGGGACCTGATGCAGGAAGGTTGCATAGGATTCCTAACAAATGTTGTGGATACCTCTAGGGTTGTGCCGGTTGGACTGCGTGAGACCAAATTGGTGTGTGAGTTTCTAGATTTGTTTCCAGTGAATCTGCCAGGGTTGTCGCCGCAGTGGGAGATTAACTTTGTTACAGAGTTGATGCCAGGGGCGGAGCCAGTATCTAGGACACCCTATAGAATGGCTCCGGTGGAGTTGAAGGAGTTGAAGATTCAATTATAGGAGTTATTAGATTTGAGGTTCATCAGACCGAGATTCTCGCCATGGGGTGCACCAGTGCTGTTTGCAAGAAGAATGATGGATCTCTTAGGATGTGTATTGACTACAGGGAGCTGAATAAGTTGACCATTAAGAACAAGTATCCACTGCCTAGGATTGACGATTTGTTTGACCAGCTCAAGGGAAGAACAGTGTTTTCCAAGATAGATCTCCAATCAGGTTACCACCAGTTAAGGATTAAGGAAGAAGACATGCCAAAGACTGCTTTCCGAATGAGGTAAAGACACTATGAATTCCTGGTTATGTCCTTTGGATTAACCAATGCCCTAGCAGCTTTTATGGATATGATGAATAGGGTTTTCAAGGATTTTTTGGATAAGTTTTTGATTGTTTTCATTGACGACATTCTGGTGTATTCACAGTCAGAGATAGAGCATGAGCAACATCTACGTTTGGTATTACACCGATTAAGAGAGCATAGGTTATATGCTAAGTTCAGCAAGTGCGAGTTCTGGTTACTGCAAGTTACATTTCTGGGCCATATCGTCAGTAAGGAGGGGATTCTAGTTTACCCAAGTAAGATAGAGGCAGTGAGAATTTGGCCTAGACCGAGCAATGTTCTTGAAGTGAGGAGTTTTCTAGGATTGGCAGGTATTATCGGCGATTTGTTGAGGGGTTCTCCAGGATAGCTACGCCATTGACATAATTGACAAAGAAGAATACAAAGTATGTATGGATAGACAGATGTAAGAGCAGTTTCAAAGAGTTAAAGCGGCATCTGATCACCACGCCAATATTGAGTTTGCCGATAGAGAATGAGATGTTTGTGGTTTATTGTGATGCTTCCAGACAGGGTTTAGGGTGTGTGCTGATGCAAGCCGGTAAAGTGATAGCCTACGCATCGAGACAGTTAAAGGAGTATGAGCAGAGATATCCCAATCATGATCTGGAGTTGCAGCGGTGGTATTCGCCCTTACGATTTGGAGACATTATTTGTATGGTGAGACGTGCGAGATATACACCGACCACAAGAGTTTGAAGTACTTCTTCACTCAGAAGGATTTGAATATGCACCAGAGACGGTGGCTGGAGTTGGTTAAGGATTATGATTGTGATATCCTATATCATCCTTGGAAGGCTAATGTAGTGGCTGATGCATTGAGTCGGGAAGGCCCATGACAGTTGTTTAGTTCAAGGCAGATAAGGTAGTGTAGGAGATGACTAGAGCGGGTATAGAGTTTGTGGTTGGCCAGTTAGCCAACATCACTCTTCAGTATACGCTCCTTGAGAGGATCAAGGAGGCGCAGGGGAAAGATTCCCAGTTGAGAAGTCACAGAGAGAACGTCTTAGTCGAAGCGGCTAAGGACTTTTCTATCTTGGAGATGGGGTTACTGAAATACAAGGGTTGGATCTATGTTCTGATGGATTCTGATATCCGGCGAGAGATCTTAGATGAATTGCATACCACTCCCTATTCCTTACATCCAGGTACAACAAAGATATACCAAGATTTGAGAGTGTTGTATTGGTGTTCGAGCATGAAGAGGGATGTGGTGGATTATGTGGCCAAGTGCTTAATGTGTCAACAGATTAAAGTTGAACATCAGAGGCCAGCAGGGTTGCTGCAGCCTCTAGGGATTCCAGAGTGGAAGTGGGAAGATATCACCATGGACGTCGTGGTTGGTTTGTCGAAGACCGTGGGACAGCATGACTCGGTCTGGGTGATTGTGGATAGGTATACCAAGTCCGCCCACTTTTTACCTGTCAGGACGACTTATACTGTGGAACAGTATGCTGAGTTATACGTGAAGGAAATTGTTCGACTTCATGAGGCTCCGATGTCGATAGTATCCGACAGGGACCCCACCTTCACCTGCAAGTTTTGAGAGAGTCTGCAGAAGGCTATGGGTACACAGTTACGGTTTAGTACCGCTTGTCATCCTTAGACAGATGGACAGTCTGAAGAGGACGATTCAGATATTGGAGGACATGCTACGAGCTTGTGTGCTAGATTTTGGGGGATCTTGGAGCAAGTATCTCCCTCTGATTGAGTTCTCATATAATAACAGTTATCGGGTGACTATCGGAGTGGCTCCGTATGAGATGCTTTATGGGAGGAAGTGCAGAGCACCTATCCATTGGGATGAGACGGGTGAGAGGAGTTATTTGGGTCCTGAGATGATTCATAGGACCAATGAGACAATTGAAAAGAATAGAGCTCGAATGCTTGCCTCCCAGAGTCGCCAAAAGAGTTACACAGACTTGAGACGCAGAAGCGTAGAGTTTCAGGTCGGTTACCATGTGTTTCTTAGGGTTTCACCTTTGAAGGGATTGAAATGGTTTAGTGTTCGAGGCAAGCTGAGCCCTAGGTTTGTTGGCCCCTTCGAGATTCTTAAACGGGTTGGGGAGGTAGCTTACAGGTTGGCAATGCCTCCAGCCTTATCAAGGGTTCATAATGTTTTTCATGTATCCATGCTCCTGAAGTATGTATCAGATTTAACGCACATTCTGAGTTATGAGCATTTGGAGCTGGACCAGGATTTTTCTTATGAGAAGAAGCCGGTTCAGATTCTTGACCGGAAGGATAAAGTCTTGCAGAGCAAGACCATCGCCTTGGTGAAAGTGCTGTGGAGGAACAGCAAGGTTGAGGAGGCGACGTGGGAACCTAAGTCAGTGATGCGGGAGCGATATCCCGAGTTGTTCAGGTAATTTCGAGGATGAAATTTCTGTGAGGGGATAGTTGTAGCGACCCAAATTTTCTAATAAGGCTTAGGGCCCTGATTAGCGTGCCTGGAGGGCAATAAGTGATTTATTATTGTAATATGTGTATTTGTATGAGTATGTGATTAGTGATGCATGTTTAGGTGAATTAAATATGCATGTGGGCCCCGCTTGGTTATTAGGTGCAAGTTTGTAATTTTAGCCCGTTGAGGGCATAAACGTGATAATTGTGATATACTTGTGATATATTTGTGTAGCACATTCGAGACAGTCCTAGGGAGCTGTTAGCCAGAAATTCACAACGGGGTCGAAAATCCGACTCGGGGCAAGTCGAGGGATATTTTGGGTATCAAATGTTTTATGTGGTTATCGGGTTATGAAAATAAATATTTGGAGATATATTTGAGGTTAGAATGTTTAGGATGGAAAATTGGGGAAATTTACCATTTTTCCCTCGGGGACGTTTTTGGCACCCCGAGCTTTGAGGTAACCTTAGAAACTTAAGTAAATAAAACAAAATTGGAGAAGTGCTTAGAAACTTGGAGAAATCGACCCTCTTTCTTCCTCTCTCTCTTGAAGTTTTTTTCTTCCTTTGGAAACTTGGAGAATTTTGGTGGAACTAATCAAAGACTAAGGAATTGGAGCTAGGATTTTGGGAGCTAGAAGCTTCGAGCTTAGAGAACTAAACCAGAGATTTAACTCAGCTCAAGGTAAGCTCTAAACCTAGTGAATTATATTAGTTTTCTGCTAAAAATTTAGAGTTTTGCATGTGTGTTGGGTGAAGAATCATCTTTGAGTTTGATGAGGTTTTGAGCTAGAATTCTTGTTAGGTTTTGTTGCTGAGTTCATGGTATAACTTCTGTGATGATTGGCTTGAGTTGTTGGGTTGATTTTGGGGTTAATTGGATGGGTTTTCGTGGAAAAAATGGAGGATTTTTCTGGGTTCGAAGGGTCGGGCCGCAGCATTGCTCTTGCTGAGTCGCGGCCCTCTGAAGCATTTTGGTGGCCAGGAAGGAGGGCGGGCCGCGACATGCCCTTGCTTGGGCCGCGGCGCGCCTGCCCTATTTTTGGGTTACTCTCTGGTTGGGGGCGGTCCGCGGCATGGCCTTATGGGGTCGCAGCTCTTAGTGCATTTTTGGGCTTTTAAGAGGTTTCAGGCTTGGGAATCCAAAGGTTAAGGATCGGGATGGATTTTATCACACGGATTGATAGAATTCAAGGTCCCGGAGACTAGAATTTTGACCCAAAGTTATTTAGTGGATTAAAACTTGATGGATGGATATTGATGGTGCGTAGTGACTAGGGTTTCAGTGAGGCTCGGACTAGGGGACTGTGCTCGGGACATCGGTGCTTGGAAGCTCGAGACATAGGTAACAAAACTGTTGTACCCGTAGAGCTTGTGTTGTAGGGCGTAGCCCCTTTGATTGAGTTTATTCATGTTTAAGTATATGTTTAATTATGCTATTTGTGCATAACTGTGAATGAACAGCAAGAGCCGGGAACGGCGAGGGCCGAGAAAGGCGAAGGTCGGGAACGACGAAGGCCGAGAGCAGCAGGGCCGAGGACGGCAAGGGGGCCAGGAGCAGCGTTTAGCACGCGGAGTGCGAGTTTCCATGGCGAGACCCTAAAGGATACCTGGGATATTCTCACGGTGTGGACCGCGAACCCAGGGCCTAGGAAAGCACCTAGGACGGCATGGTCGTATGTGTTTAGCCTGATGGTGGCTTGATTATATGTTGAATGTTAAATATGTATATGTTATCTGCTTGTGAGGGTTTTCTTGTTGGGCTTTGACTCACGGGTGCTCTGTGGTGCAGGTAAGGGCAAGGTGAAGGTCGACCAACCATGAGTACGGAGAGCGTGAAGCGGCGCGTACATGTTTGGCCTGCTTGGCTGCCACAGCTAGGGGTGGTTTTGGGAGATGGTTGTACTAAACCCAGATTTTGTCGCTTATCCGACTTTAATTATATTTTCAAGTTGTAAATTTTTCTAAACAGTATTTTGGGATCCCAAATGTTTAACGCTTTATGATTTTCAATAAATGGAATTATTTTCAAAGTTTATGACTCTATTTATGGTTTATTTACACTTTTGTCTTAAAATCTCGATTAGCGAGTTAAATGCACATTTTAAACTCACTTGGTAATGACTCTAAGGTAGTAGGGCGTTACAACATCACAATGGATTTTGTGGTGGGGTTACCCAGAACTGTTGGTCAACATGATTCAGTATGGGTCATTATGGACCGCTACACCAAATCAGCTCACTTCTTACCAGTGAAGACTGCATATACAGTTAACCAGTATGCAAATCTCTATGTGAGAGAGATCATGCACCTCCATGGAGCACCAAGGTTGATCGTGTCAGATCGGGATCCCACTTTCACTTCCAAGTTCTGGGGAAGTCTACATAGGGCCATGGGAACATAGTTGAAGTTCAGTACTACTTACCTTCCTCAGACAAATGGACAATCTGAGAGGATGATCCATATATTAGAGGACATGCTGCGAGCATGTGTGCTAGACTTTGGTGGGTCCTGGAGTAAGTATCCACCTTTGATAGAGTTTTCCTACAACAACAGCTATCATTCAACAATTGGGGTGGAACCGTATGAGATGTTGTATGGTAGGAAATGCAAATCTCCCCTTTCATTGGGATGAGACAGGAGAAATGAGATATTTGGGTCCTGAGGGAGTTTAGAGGACCAATGAGGCCATTGAGAAGATTAGAGCTCGGATTCTTGCTTCTCAAAGCAGACAGAAAAGTTATGCAGTTCCCAAACGTAGGAACGAGGAGTTCTAAGTGGGAGACTATGTCTTCCTTAGATTCTCGCTATGGAAAGGGGTGAGAAGGTTTGGGAGGAAGGGCAAGTTGAGCCTTAGATTTGTAGATCCATTTGAGACCTTGGAGCGGATTGGTCAGGTGGCCTACAGGTTAGCCTTACCACCGGCATTGTCGATCATGCATAACGTGTTTCATATCTCAGCTCTTCAGAGGTATGTATCTGATGTGACTCATGTTTTGAGTTACGAGGATTTGGAGCTTGAGGCAGATCTCTCCTATGAGGAACAGGCAGTCCATATACTAGACAAAAAGGACAAGGTCCTAAAAAATAAAACTATACCTTTGGTTAAGGTATTGTGGAGGAACAGCAAGGTCGAGGAAGCGACCTGGGAGCTGGAGTCAGATATGCAAGATCAGTATCCCGATTTGTTCAGGTAAATTTCGAGGACGAAATTTCGGTAAGGAGGGGATAGTTGTCACGACCCAAATTCCTTAATGTGGCTTGTACCTGGATTAGGGGGCCAGGAGGGCCATAATTGATTTATTATGCAATTAAATGATTATATGCATGATTATGTGAGTTATATTATTATATGATAATAAATGCATGCATGTGGGTCAACTTTTCATTACAAGGGCATTTTGGTAATCTGGCCTGTTGAGGGCATATTTGTATATTTATATGCATGTTGGTGATTTATTGATGAGGCCACATTATTATGTGGATATGTTCGATCTATTCGGCATGAGACGATCTTAGGATACAAGTTAGCGGTTTTGTCATAGCGAGGTCAATTATTGGGATATTGGATGACGAGAATAATTATTTGATGATATATTGGGAGTTAGTGAGATCAGGAGAGGAGTTTTGACTATTTTACTCCTATAGACGCTTTTGGGACCCCAAGCATTAGGATTTACTTGAGGTTACTTAAGCTTGAAGTAACCTGTCAATAGGAAACTATGTTCAAACACCTTTTCTCTTTCTCCTGTTATCCATTTTTATCGTTCGTCGCATTTTCGAGGGAAACTTGTGTTCTAGGACTCGGATTCTAGTAAGGATCGAGTTATAGCAATTCTGAGGAAGATTAGAATCTTATTAACCGGAGGATTTAGCGAGAAACGACTCAATTTAAGGTAATTCAAGCTTTAAGTTTTGAGCTTTTGAGTTTCTAAGTTTTGAATTGGATTTTATGTGTTGATAACTTTTTGAATTGTTTGAGCCTCAAGTTTTGATAGTGTTGGTGTAACGACCCAAAATTACTAATAAGGCTTAAGGGCCTTGATTAGTGTGTCGGGAGGGCATAACTGGATTATGTGTGATTTAAATGGTTAAATGCATGATTATGTGTATTAGTATGCATGTAGGCCCTGATTAGATTATAAGGGCATGTTCATAATTTTGGCGTTGAGGGCATAAACATGATTATTTGTGATAAATTGTTGAGACCACATTTTTATGGGGATATATTTGCAGCTTGGGACTCGAGGCAATCCTAATGAGCGATTTAGCGTTTTAGTCACGGTGGGGATTTATACCCGGCTCGGGGGAGGCTGGGGGTATTTCTGGGAATTTGGGAAATATATTGGAGACTATTTGACATTGAGGGAAATAATTGGTGATTAATTAGGTGATGGAATTTAAGTGGTAATTATTAGGGACACTCGAGGAATTAGCGGGAATTGGGAACAAATGACTAAATTGCCCTTGGAGTGTTTTAGGGTTAGATTTTAATAGCAGGGAAAAATGGTCATTTTGTTGGTTAAGAGGGGATAAGGGTGTTTTCCTGCCTTTATGACTTAGTGGGAAGTGTAGAAACAAGTGGAAGCTGATAGAAAAGAAAAGAAGAAGGAAAGAAAGAAGGAAGAAAAACAGAGACACTCTTTTCCCTCTCCTATCGATACATTCTTCTCTTCCTCACCTTGAGGATTTTTTAGGCTGTAACTCAGGGGAAGCTCAGGCTGGAGCTTGGGGCTAGGGACCTTGGTGAAGCTAGAGGATTTGGCAGGGATTAGCCACTTAATTGAGGTAAGATTTCATGTTTTTGATGAGTTTTCTGAACTGTGTTAGAATCGATTTATGAAACTTAGTTTTTGATGGAAGTTAAGGGAATTAAGCTTTGGGGACTGATGAGTTAAAGGCTGGAAAGGCTTGGAGGATAACCTATGGTCGATTTCCCCATCAAAGGTAAGAAATTATGAGCTTGATTATCTGAGTTGCTGGGTTATCTCTGGTTTTCTGATGAGTTCTTGAATTTTGAGTTCAGTTATTGTTTTCTTTGTTTAATGGTGCATGTGGTTGAATTTGAGGTTGTTAGGCCATGTGGGGTGAGATGTAGTGATTGGTAGGCTCAATTTGGTGTGTGGTTAAGGTTTGGACAGGTTTTAGGGAGTTTTGGCTCGAGGAAATTCGAATGAGAAAACTCATGGTATTTTGGTGCTGCAACTAGCGCTGTAGCGCTAGCCTTTGGGCACTACAGCCCTAGGCCTGGCTGTTTTGGGCATTTTTTCTTCTGATTGTAGCGCTGTAGCGCTACCCTGTTTCCAGAAGTGGTTTTTTGGGTGTTTTCTTAGGGTTTTTGCCCGAGGGCTCAGGGTTTGATTCCACCACCCGTTTGGTGGAATTAGAGCTTCTCGGGGGCTCGGGATTGGTCCCGAGGTTAGGTTACGGAATTGAAGTTTAGTGAAGGCTCTAATTTATGGCTGTGACTAGGTGTATGCTAGAGCTCGGACGGGATCATGCTTGAAGGTCGATTTCACTAATCAAAGCTATCGGAATCAAAGGTAAGAAACTGCACCCGGTTATGTGAATATGTTGGGACTAAGAGCTCCCTATATTTGTATGTAAAGACATGAGATGGTATTATGCCATGGGAACATGTGATAAATGGCCTAAGAGTGCTGGAATCAATATTTGCGCACAAGGCACGGCTCGTCCACTGGTAGCTGAGGTTAAATACTCGGCCTAAGCGAGCCGGAGTCAGTGGGATAATCAGAGGGTGCGGCCTAAGGGTGTCGACCCTGGACTTTGGTGTGTTATATTTATTGTTGTCTAAACTATTGAGTGTGACGAGTTTGTTTTTTTAATAACTGATTGTCGGCTTGTAGATTGATATCATTGTTTATGTGAGCTGTATGACTTGTGTATATCTGATTGATAATTCGTAAACTGTCTATGTGTATTATAGCTTTCTTACTGGGCCTTGGTTCACGGGTGCTACGTGGTGCAGGTAAAGGCAAGGGCAAGGTGGACCAGTCCTGAGTTGGAGAGCTTTGAGGCTGAATGTACATAGTCAGTTGATCGACCACCACGGCCGAGGAATGGTACAGGACGAGAGAATCCTAAATGTCTGTTTTTCCCTTAGAGTGGCCAGTACATGTTTATAACCTGGAATTTTTGTAAACTATCTTTCAAACTCTATTTCTTTTGGGATCCCATGTACAAAGTGTTTATCTAAATGAAATGCACCTTTTATGACAAAATTCTTTTAACCCTAGTTCAATTACAGTTTCAGTAACACGCTTGTAATCAAATGACTTGATTAGCAAGTATTGCACTTTTATAAACACACAGTGTAATGGTCTTGGCTACCCAGGGTGCTATAGTTGGGCCATTGAGATATTTGGGAACTTTAATTTTGGGATTTTGATATGTTTGAGTAGGTTTTTGGAAGGAATTAAAAGAGGAAAAACGAAGGTTTTTGGCTGAGTTCAAGGTGGGGTTGCGTCCCTATTCTTAGGCGTCGTGGCCCGAGCTTAGTGAAGAAGAGAGGTGGAGCTGAAGGGCCTTGGGGCCGCGGCAATAGGGAGGCGGGCCGTGGTGTGTGGTGAAGGTACTTGTGGCTAGTGCCTCTGTTTGGGAGGCAGGCCGCAGCTCAGTAGGATGGGGCCGCGGCGCTTAAGGGCATCTGTGGCCAGAATGGTGTTTTAATCGTGGAACTCAAACCTTAGGCCTCGAGATCATTCGTACTACCCGATTTAGTAGGATTCGACGTCCTGGAGGCTAGGTCTTGGTTTGGGAACCTTTTATTACTCACTTTATTGATGGGAGTTTATATTTGGTTATGACTAGGTGACCACTAAGGGACTTAAGGACCGATCGTTCTCAAGGGTCATTCTTTTATTATTTAACGCTCGAACCAGAAGTAAGATAACTGCACCCAGTATGTGACATGCATGGTTATTGATGAGGCATGTTGAGTGCTCTATATGTGGACATTGATTTCATTGTAAATGCTTAGCAGTCTTGCTTATTAGTGAATGGTACTGACTTGTTTGTCAGAAACGGCTTGATTGTGAAGTTGTGGCTTATTATTCAAGTTCGACAGTAGTACTGAGCACTGGTCGTATGGTATTGGCTTATGAGTCAAGAACGGTATTAGCGTGTTTAATGCAAGCCAAAAAGATTAGATCTAATTGACATAAGCATTATCAACATAAGCATGAAATGCTTGACCGGCCTTAAGTTCGATGAAAACTAAAGCGGTTGTCTAGTCTAAAGGCTAGTTATTTAGAGTCAGAGCCAAAAGGCTAAGGGGACTGACATGTCACATGGCTTAGGGTGCAGAGCCCAAGTTCGTGACTCAATAGTCACTTATCTGATTAGGGTGCATAGCCCTAGAGATAGACTTATTAGTCATCTATTTAGAGTATGACTTAATAGTCACTTATCTGATTGGGCTGCAAGCCCCAGCATGATTACCAGAATCATTTATTAATCTTCACTTATCTGATTAGGCTGCAAGCCCCACCATGATTACCAGAATCATTTATTGATATTGTATACATGCAGTAATAAGTTTTCTCGCTGAGCCTTGGCTCACAAGTGCTATGTGGTGCAGGTAAAGGGAAAGAAAAACTCACCCAAGCTTGAGTGGAGAGCTTAGGTGGCGATGTGTACATATGCGGCTGCTTGACCACCACAGCAAAGGTGTTTCTTAGGGGAACTAGGGGTTAAACCCTAATTTTTCCGCTTAGGTCGGCGGGTTGTAACTTTTACACTGTAATGACCATTTTGGATTGTAAATAACTTTGTAAACACTATTATGGGCCCATGTACAGTTTAACGTTTTAAATAAAATATGTACATTCCTTTTAAAAGAGATTTTCACCCTAGCCTATTAATAACACCTAGATGCACGTCTATAACCTAATGACTCGTTTAGCGAGTTAGGATCTGTTTAAAGTTCACAGTAACGGTCTTGGAGTAACCAGGGCGTTACACCAAACATGTCTTGGAGTTGATCCATGATTTCGTAGGTCGTCTTGACATTCTCCATCTTTGTCTTGAGAGTGTCGACCATACTAGTCAACATGTAGGACCGCGCCTTGTTGTTAACTGCCTGCCAATGCTCATACTTATCCCTCACAGACTTGGTAGCTCGTTCAGCTAGAAATTCTGGGGATTCCTCAGTCATAACGAACTTGGAGTTGTCACCAATCAACACAATTTTGATGTTTTGCTTCCATTTAAGGAAGTTTTCTCCAGTGAGTTTCTCCATAGAAAGTTGAGAAAGGATGGGAGTAGACACAGCCATAATGATACTACAAATTATCAATAAAATAGAAATCAATCACATTTGCTCAATAAAACTTCTATTCACACAAATTTCAAGAAATATGTAAGATATGAGAAAAAATACCAAAAACTATCCTATCTCTATTTCTTTCGGTTCTTAACTAATCTATGATATCATTGTCCCGGTTGGCAAGAGTCAAAAATACCACTAGTTAAATAAAGTTGTAAACTTATTTAATAATGGACACCATCATTAAAATCCTACTATTCGATCAAAATAAGAAAAAAATCTCTAATTTTATAAGAAGGACCCACGGTTTCAATAATCATAGATTTTTTAGTCCTAGTAGTCACCGTAGGGGTGAGTCTACTAGAATTTGACCTATAATTATCTATCTTTCAAAATCTATCCTTGTCAAAATAGCTAATGAACACATTCCGTAGGGGAACGAATCAAAGCGTCTTGAGGCCTCATTAAGCTATTGACCTTGTTAAACCAACGGTGGAGATCGAATATAATTCTTAAAATAAGCTCATTATAAAAATAGTATTTTTATTATTGTTTTTCGAAAATTAATGACTATGGTTCTCCAAAATATTATAAGATTAAAATTTAAAAACCAAAGTCTTATAATTTCCTATTAATTCTAAAGTATCACATTGAAACAAATTCAATTAATATAGAATTAATTTGTTGCTAATCAATATTTAGGTGTAACTAATATAATGAACATATACAATTAAGTCCAACTTAGGTTAATGGGCCTTAATAATTGAGCTAGCATGGAGGAGGGTTGGGTCCAGTATGTCGTTCCCCCTACTAAGGCCCCCTAACTTCCACACAAGGTCCAAAAGACATGAATTTAAACATTCGTTTTATTAATTGTTATTAATTGATTAGGCTCACTATAGTCATGCAAAGCAAATGGGCATTCACAAGTGGAATGACCTACAAGAGATGAATTTAAACTTTACATTTTCTAATAGGCCCAAATAAAATCTATCATTTTATGAATATTTTAATTGGCAAAATCTATATATTAAGCAAACATAAGGGTCATCATAGCATCTAAGCCCAACTG
The DNA here is from genome assembly GCF_963169125.1 of Humulus lupulus. Taxonomy (NCBI): domain Eukaryota; kingdom Viridiplantae; phylum Streptophyta; class Magnoliopsida; order Rosales; family Cannabaceae; genus Humulus; species Humulus lupulus. Next base: position 208,949,773 of record NC_084796.1, read on the forward strand.
CAAAAATACCTCATATAGTGCAAACAGACATATTATAATTGGATGGATCTAATCATGTTACTATATGAGCAAATCTATGAATGTTATGCAAAAAAAATACCACAATTGATTTCATTTGTAAAAATACCATAATTAATTTTCTAGAATTTATCAAAATTTGAATTAATTAATGTTTTATAAAAAGAAGTCAATTTAAATGAAATTTATCAACAATTAACAAAAGTTAATTCAAAATTTCATTTATCAACAATCAACTTGGTTTAGGTTAATTTGAAAAATATTAATTTAATCCAAATAGGATTTATCAACAATCAACCAAGTTAATTTAAATCTCATTTATTAACAAATATTTTATTAATTAGTATGAAAAACGTGATAATTTTAAAAAACTTAACCAGTTATAAATATTTTAAAACAAATATCATCTACTGTTTTTGAAAAAATATCTTAAACATTTAAACAAATTCAAATATCTTTAAAAGTATCTAGTCAACAAATTTTCAAATTTCAAATAATTTAAATATTAAAATTCATAGAATAATAACATATTAATATCTTCAAATATCAGATTTCAAAAAAAATATCAAGTATTAAAAAATATCTTTAATATCTGATAACTTAATTCTAATATTTTAATATATAAAAATATTTAAAATTAATTAGTTAACTTTTTTTTAAAATTTTAATTTTAATCTCTATAGAAAATATATGTTTTTTAAAAGATCAAACAATAAAAATATCGTATTTCAAAAAGAAATTTTTAAATAGTAGAAAAAATATGATATTTTTGTATTAACCCATTAAAAAATACATTAAAAATTAGAATTTTAAGAAAAAAATTTATCGCAAGGTGTGGCCAGTAAAAAAATGGTCGCAGCCAAAGCCTGAAAATTTAAGAAAAATTCCATCGCAAGCCGCAACCAGTGAAAAAGTGGCCGAGGCCAAAACCCAAAATTGAAGAAACAAATTATCGCAGGCCGCGGCCAAAGCCCAAAAAAAAATTCAATAAAATCTAGTGTAATTTTTCAATCCAAAAAAGTTTTCTAAATAATTTTTACCATGTTTTATATCAAATAAATCATTCATAAAAATTAATTGCATAGAAAATACAACAAAATAATCCAAATTTGCTAATAATCAGGTAAGAAACAATATGTTTCATAAAAAACATGAAATCCATCCAATTATTCAACACATCAAATAATTCAATTTTTACCATGTTCATGCATGAAAATAAAGATTACGAAAGGTGTAATGCCCTACTTTCTTAGAGTTGTTACTGAGTGAGTTAAAAACATGACATAGCTCGATAATCAAGGTTTTAGGTTAAAGTTGTAGCTAAACTATAATAAAAGTCGTTTAAAGGCATTTAATATAAAAATGTGGTCATCCGTTGAAAATGTAAAGATTTATACATTTGGGATCCTAAAGTAATGTTTAGAAAATACTTTACATCTCAAAATACATTTCAGGTCGACTTGGGCGACAAATCTACCAATACATTACATATTCAAAAAATAACCCTCGCCGTGGTAGCCAGGTAAGCCGAACATGTACCCGTCGCTCCATGCTCTCCGTACTCATGGTTTGTCGACCTTTCCTTTGCCCTTACCTGCACCAAAGAGCACCCGTGCGCCGAATCCCAGCAAGAAAACTCAACACAAAACATATATCATAGCAATCCACAGTATATAACAAGACAACCAACATGCTAAACACATAGCGGCCAACGCCGTCCCAAGCGCTTTCCCAGGCTCCTGGGTTCGCGGTCTTCACCGAGAGGATGACACCAGCATCCTAGGAAGGACTCGCCCTAATAGCCTGCACTCAACGTGCACAATGTCGTTCCCGGCCCCTTGTCGTATTCGGCTTCCTGCCATTCTCAGCCTTCGCCATTCTCGGCCTTCGCCGTTCCCGGCCTTCCCATTCCCGACCTTCGCTGTTCACTCACAAATATGCATTACATAGCACAATATCAACAGATATTTAAACACATACTGAATATAAACATTAGGGCCATGCCCTGCAATACAATCAATAGGGCTACGCCCCACAATACAAACAATAAGGCCACGCCCTGCTCTACAATTACAACATTTTTCTTACCTATGTCTCGAGCTATCTGAGCACCGCAATCCCTAGCACAATCCTCTAACCCGAGCCTCGTTGAAAACCTAGTCACAACATATTCATAATAATCATCCCTCAAGTTCTAATCTAATAAATAACTTTTGGAATGTTAATCTAGCCTCCAGGACCTTGGATTCTACCAATCCAGGTAGTAAAATCCTTCCCGAGCCTTAACATTTGGGTTCTCGAGCTAAAAACCTTCAAACAACCAATACTTTGCATTTGAGCTGCGGCCTATCCCCTTAAGAGCCACGATGCGCTCAAGTCAGAGGCCAAAATACCTCCCTACTATGGGACACGAGCCGCAACTCACCTAGGTAGATAAAGGCTTTCCAGCCTCTTCGACACACATAGGTCGCGGCACCTGAAGAATAAGGTCGCGACTCGAGCCTCCAAACCCAGAAAATCACCATTTATTCAACATATTTCTCCAAACCTAACCCATAAATTCTCACCCCAAATACCAATCAAACCCATAATTGAGCTTGGATTCCTTTTCCATTCACCCTAGACATCGTAACAAATCCAGAGATAATCCCATAAACTCAGCCAACACCCACAATTAAACTTAAAATCCATTTCACATGCAACTTATAATTCTAACAGAATTCAGCAGAACATAAATAATTCAGTGCTAGATTTCTTACCTCTGGAATGAGCTCAATCCTTGAGCTACTCCCCAAGCACTACAAGCCCACTTCTTCAACTTTCCTTAGCCTAAAGTCCCCAAAATTCATCAGCCACCAAGCACAATGAGTGGGAGAAAGAGAATCGACTGAGAGAGAGAGCTTGAGAGCATTTTTTGTTTCTTTCCTTCTGTTCCTTCTGAGTCCCTCTAGAATCTCAGCTTCCTATACCTTGCATATCCATTTGACAAAAGTCTAAAATGCCCCTTAAGTCTATCCAAACCCTCAAGTGCCACCAAGGACAATTTCATCAATTGCCATGTCCCGCTAATTCCTCGAGTGTTCTTGTAAATCCCCATTTAATCCTGACATATCCATTACTAAACTACTAACCGCTACTCAATAAATTCTGAACACATATTACGTTCCCAAAATACCCCTAGGCTCATCCCGAGCTGGGTATTCGACCCCGTTGTGATTATTTAACTAAACTGCTCCCTAGGACCATCTCGGTTCATGCATCACAAATATATCACCACTTACTCGTGGTATCAAAGACAATATACGCAAATATTACATTTATGCCCTCAACGGGATAAAATTACAGATATGCCCTTGATAGCCAAATGGGGCCCACATGCATATTTAATCCACCTAACACATGCATTTCTAATCACGTAATCATCAAATTCATATATTAACGTAATGAAATCAATTATTACCCTCCTGGCATGCTAATCAAGGACCTAAGCCTTATTAGTAAATTTGGGACGCTAGAAGTATCCCCTCCTTACAGAAATTTCGTCCTCGAAATTACCTGAATAACTCAGGATACCGATCCCGCATATCTGTCTCAAGTTCCCAAGCCGCCTCTTCCACTTTGTTGTGCCTCCACAGCACTTTCACTAAGGCGATGGTCTTGCTCCACAAGACTTTATCCTTTCAATTGAGAATTTGAACCGACTTCTCTTCGTACGATAAATCTTGATCCAGCTCCAAGTTCTCATAACTTAGCATGTGCGTAGAATTTGATACATACTTCCGGAGCATGGATACGTTAAACACATTGTGAACCCATGATAAAGCTAGAGGCATCGCCAATCTGTAAGCTACCTCTCCAACCCGTTCCAGAATCTCAAAGGGACCAACAAACCTAGGGCTCAGCTTGCCCCGTACACAAAACTGTTTCACCCTTCTCAGGGGAGAAACTCTGAGAAACACATGGTCACCGACTTGAAATTCTACACTCCTGCGTCTCAAGTCTAAGTAACTCTTCTACCAACTCTGAGAGGCGAGCATTCAAGCACTAATATTCTTAATCGCCTCATTGTTCCTCTGAACAACCTCAGGGCCTAGATATCTCCTCTCACCTGTCTCATCCCAATGGATAGGTGATCTGCACTTCTTCCCATATAACATCTCATACGGAGCCACTCCGATAATCGCCTGATAATTGTTATTGTATGCAAACTCAATCAAAGGGAGATACTTACTCCAAGATCCCCCAAAATCCAACACACATGATCATAAGATATCCTCCAATATCTGAATCATCCTCTCAGACTGTCCATCCGTCTGAGGATGATAAGCGGTACTAAACAGCAACTGTGTACTCATAGCCTTCTGCAGGCTCTCCCAAAACTTAGAGGTGAAGGTGGGGTCTCAGTCTGACACTATCGACCTCAGAGCCCCATGTAGTCGCATGATTTCTTTCACATATAATTCAGTATACTGCTCCACGATATAAGTTGTCCTAACACGCAAAAAGTGGGACGGACTTGGTATACATATCCACAATCACCCACACTGAATCATGTTGTCCCGCAGTCTTTGGTAATCAAACCACGAAGTTCATGGTGATATCCTCTCATTTCCACTCCAGAATCCCTAGAGGCTGCAACAACCCTACTAGCCTCTGATGTTCATCCTTTACCTGCTGACAAGCCAAACACTTGGCTACATAATCCACCACATCCCTCTTCATTCCTGACCACCAATACAGCGTTCTCAAATCTTGGTACATCTTCATCATACCCAGATGTAAAGAATATGGTGTGGTATAAGACTCAACCAAGATCTCTCGCCTGATACCAAAATCCAACGGAACGCAAATCCGACTCTTGTACTTTAGTAATCCCATCTCTGAAATAAAAAAGTCTTTAGCCGCTCCGGCTAAGATGCCCTCTTTGTGCTCTCTCAACTGGGGATCCTCCCCCTGTGCCTCTTTGATCCTCTCAAGGAGCGTAGATTAAAGAGTGATGTTGGCTAACTGACCAACCACCAATTCTATACCTGCTCTAGTCATCTCTTCAGCTAACTTATCTGATATTTGCCTCGAACTGAACAACTGTCCTGGGCCCTTCCGACTCAACGTGTCGGCCACCACATTGGCCTTCCCATGATGATATAGAATATCACAATCGTAATCCTTTACCAATTCTATCCAACCTCTCTAGCGCATATTCAGATCCTTCTGAGTAAAGAAGTACTTCAAACTCTTATGGTCGGTGTATATTTTACACTTGTCACCATATAAATAATGTCTCCAAACCTTAAGTGCAAATGCCACCGCTGCCAATTCCAGATCATGTGTGGGATACCTTTGCTCATACTCCTTCAACTGTCTCGACATGTAGGCTATTACCTTTCCAGCTTGCATACACACCTCAAACCTTGTCTGGAAGCATCACAATAGACTACAAACTTCTCATTGTCTGACGATAAACTCAATATTGGGGCGGTGATCAGTCGCCGCTTCAATTCCTTGAAACTATTCTCACACCTATCTGTCCATACATACTTAGTCCTCTTATGCATCAATTCGGTCAATGGTGTGGCTATCCTGGAGAATCCCTTGACGCACCGTCGATAGTACCTTGCCAATCCCAAAAAGCTCCTGACCTCCGATACACTACTCGCCCTGGGCCAATCCCTCACCGCCTCAATCTTACTTGGGTCAACCACAATCCCCTCCTTACTGATAATATGACCCAGAAATGTTACTTGGGGTGGCCAAAACTCACACTTGCTGAACTTAGCATATAACCTATGCTCCATTAATCGCTGTAATACCAGGCGTAGATGCTGCTCGTGCTCTGTCTTTGATTTAGAGCACACCAGTATGTCGTCAATGAATACGATCACAAACTTGTCCAAATATTCCTTGAAGACTCTATTCATCAAGTCCATGAAGGCTATTGGGGCATTGGTTAATCCAAATGACATAACCAGGAATTCATAGTGCCCATACCTCATGTAGAAAGCGGTCTTTGGTATGTCCTCCTCTTTAATCCTTAACTGGTGGTAGCCTAACTGAAGACCAATCTTAGAGAACATTGTCTTCCCCTGTAGCTAGTCAAACAAGCCATCGATCCTAGGTAGTGAGTACTTGTTCTTAATGGTCAACTTGTTCAACTCTCTATAGTCAATACACATCCTTAAGGATCCATCCTTCTTCTTGACGAACAACACTAGAGCAGCCCATGGTGAAAAACTCGGTCTGATGAACCCCAATGTTTGCTAGGAATCCTATGCAACTCTTCTGCATCAGGCCTCTAGCCTTCAGTGTCGAAATCATAGGTACTCGCGGCCCACTCTCTGTCCCCACTAATACAAAGGGCACCTCCCCTTCTGGTTCAAAGGTCACCATCCTCGCTTGCAGTCAATCGTCACCCCATACTTCGATAACCAATTCATCCCTAGGATCATATCAAAGTCATCCACTATCAGCTCAATCAGATCAACAGACAACTACCTACTGTCTATCTCTACTGGCAATGCTCTACCCCATCTCCTAGAGACTACTAGTTCCCCAGTCGGAAACAAGGTCTGAAATCCCCTAACATACAAATCACTAGGTCTACACAGCTGATCTATCACTCTAACATAAACAAATAAATGAGTAGCCCCTAGGTCAATCAATGCAGTAAAAGAAGATTTAGCTAGAAATTTGACCTGACACGACCGAGGGGCTAGCCTTAGCCTCAGTCTAGGTCAAGGTAAATACTCTGGCAAAAGTGAGACGGCCGCTTTGTTTCGGCTCTTCCTTCCTGGCTTGTGGGCAATCCTTCCTTAAATGACTGATGCTCCCACAAGTAAAGCAAGCCCTGATCCTACACTCTCCCTGATGTCGTCGTCTGCACCAAGGACACACTGGGAAACTCCTCCAGTTGTCTCCCCCTCCCTGACAGCCACTGAAAGCACCTTCTACCCTCCTATCTGAGCCAGGAGGAACAAAAGAGTCTGGGGCCTTTCTCTTCTGCTCACTGGGGCCACTACCCCAGATAGATCCAGTAAAAGGAGGCACCATCCTCCGAGCATCGCACCTAGCAGCGCTCTCTCTCCATATCTGTTCCTCAGCCCCCTCAGTTGTAAGGGCCTTGTCCAATACCTATGCATAAATGGTAGTCCCCATATCCAAAGTTATCTTGATGTCATGGGCGATCATGACATTCAATCCCCGCACAAACCGATCTCTTCGTGCCATGTCAGTCGGCACCAAATCCGGTGCGAACCTTGCTAACTAGTCAAACTTCAAAGCATACTCAATAACCATCATCCAGTTCTGAGTCAAGTTGGTAAACTCATATACATTCGCAGCTCAGACTGCGACACTGTAATACTTCTCATTGAAAATGTTTATGAACTCTTCCCAGGTCATAACTGCGATGTTCCTTCTCTGAGACACAGCATCCCATCAGATGCGAGCATCTTCTCTTAACATGTAGCTGGCACAAGCTACCCTCTCATTCCCTTCCACCTTCATGAAATCCAGGATGGAAGAAATCATGTTCATCCACTGCTCTGCCCGCAGTGGGTCTGGACCACCCTCGAAGTTGGGAGGATGTTGCTTCCTGAACCTCTCGCACAAAGGTTCCCACCTATTCTCCACAGCAGGCTGAGCTGGCATTGGTGCCACAACTTGTGGAACCTGTAACCCACTACTCTGAGGAGAGGCCTGTTGCCTCAACTGTCGAAGCTCTTCTTCTGTTCAATGAAGTCTAGCTTCCATCTCGGCAAATAACTGTTGCCAATTCAGTGGGGCAGGTGGAGGGTCCTAACCCAGGTTGTCATCCTCGGCCCTATTGTCGCAGAGTCTGATTGATCGTCAAGGCATTACCACAATATGTCTGCAATCAATGACACCGCTTTTCAGGCATGATAACAACATCAAAAACCACCTCCCAAATTCATCAACCAACCACAACCAGCAAATCCACACATCATAGATAGCATACAACAATCAAGGGGGCCATGCCCTAACATCATGCATATGTCAACTCATTCATCATGCTCTATTTATATATTCAGGCAAATAGGGCACTTTAATAAACAATCAAGGATATAATTCATTAAATACCAACCAACCATGAGTCGAGCTTGTCACTGGCAGCGAGCATACATGTTCGGTCGACCTCCAGGAACCATAAAACTTTACTCGCTCTGATACCAAGTTGTAACGCCCTACTTCCTTAGAGCCATTACTAAGTGAGTTAAAAATATGGCATGGCTCGCTAATCGAGGTTTTAGGTTAAAAGCGTAGCTAAACTATAATAAAAGTCGTTTAAAAGCATTTAATATAAAAATGTGGTCATCCATTGAAAATGTAAAGAATTATACATTAAGAATCCCAAAATAATGTTCAGAAAATACTTTACATCTCAACATACATTTAAGGTCGACTTAGGCGAAAAATCTACCAATACATTACATCTTCCCAAAATAACCCTGGTCGTGGCAGCCAGGTTGGCCAAACATGTACCTGTCGCTCCATGCTCTCCGTACTCATGGTTGGCCAACCTTTGATTTGCCCTTACCAGCACCATTGAGCACCTGTGAGCTGAAGCCCAGCAAGAAAACTCAACACAAAACATATATCATATGTATAGCAATCCACAATATATAACAAAACAACCAACATGCTAAACACATAGCGGCTAACGTCGTCCCATGCGCTTTACCATGCCCTTGGTTCGCGGTCTTCACCGAGAGGATGACTCTAGCATCCTAGGAGGGTCTCGCCTAATGGCCTACACTCAGCGTACTCAAGGTTGTTCCTGGCCCTTTGCTGTATTCAGCTTCGTGCTGTTCTCGACCTTCGTCGTTCCCAGCCTTCGTCGTTCACTCACAAATATGCATCACATAGCACAATATCAACAGATATTTAAACACATACTGAATATAAACATTAGTTCCATGCCCTGCAATACAATCAATAGGGCTATGCCCCGCAATACAAACAATAGGGCCACGCCCTGCTCTATAGGTACAACAATTTTCTTACCTATGTCCCGAGCTATATGAGCACCACAATCCTGAGCACAGTCCTCTAACCCGAGCCTCGTTGAAAACCTATTCACATATTCATAATAACCATCCATCAAGATCTAATCCAATAAATAACTTTGGAATATTAATCTAGCCTTTGGGACCTTAGATTCTACCAATCCGAGTAGTAAAATCCTTCCCAAGCCTTAACATTTGAGTTCTCGAGCTAAAAACCTTCAAACAGCAAATATTTTTCATTTGAGCCGCGGCCCAACCCATTAAGGGCCGCAATGCGCTCAAGTCAGAGGCAAAAATGCCTTTCTGCTGAGGGACACGGGCTGCGGCGCGCCTAGGCAGACAGAGGCTTTCTAGCCTCTTCAACACACACGGGTCGCGGTGCCTGAAGAACAGGGCCACGACTCGAGCCTCCAAACCAAGAAAATCACCATTTATTCAACATATTTCTTTGAACCTAACCCATAAATTCTCACCTCAAATACCAATCAAACCCAGAATTGAGCTTGGATTCCTTGTCCATACACCCTGACATCATAACAAATCCATAGACAATCCCATAAACTCAGCCAACACCCATAATTAAACTTAAAATCCATTTCACATGCACACTTATAATTCTAATAGAATTAAGCAAAACTTAAATAATTCAGTGCTAAATTTCTTACCTCTATAATGAGTTCAATCCTTGTGTTACTCCCCAAGCACTACAAGCCCACTTATTCAACTTTCCTTAGCCTAAAGCCCCCAAAATTCATCAGCCACCAAGCACAATGAGAGGGACAAAGAGAACTAACTGAGAGAGAGAGATTGAGAGCTTTTGTTGTTTATTTCTTTCTGTTCCTTCTGAGTCCCTCTAGAATCTCAGCTTCCTATACCTTGTATATCTTTTTGCCAAAAGTCTAAAATGCCCCTTAAGTCTATCAAAACCCTCAAGTGCCACCAAGGGCAATTCCGTCAATTGCCAAGTCCTGTTAATTCCTCGAGTGTTCCTATAAATCCTCGTTTAATCTCGACAAGTCCAAATAATTACTAATCTACTACCCGTTACTCGATAAATCCCGAACACATATTACGTTCTCGAAAAATCCCTAAGCTTCTCCCGAGTCGAGTATTCGACCCCGTTGTGACTACTTAACTAAACTGCTCCCTAGGACCGTCTCGATTCTTGCATCACAAATATATCACCACTCACTCGTGGTATCAAACACAATATACACAAATATTATATTTATGCCCTCAACGGGCTGTAATTATAGATATGCCCCTAATAGCCAAATGGGGCCCAGATGCATATTTAATTCACCTAAACATGCATTTCTAATCATGTAATCATCATATTCATATATTAACATAATGAAGTCAATTATTTCCCTCCCGACACGCTAATCAAGGCCCTAAGCCTTATTAGCAAATTTGGGACGCTACAAAAGGCTTCAAGGTGAGTTGTTGGGGAAACTTGTTCACGATCTTGTTTATTTTCATGTAAATCGTATATTAAACATATTAATAGAAAAAAAACCTAGAACATGTTTCTAAAATTGAATTCATACAGAGATAATGATAAGAACACTTACATTGTTGTGCAGTGGAATGATTGAATCATTCATTCAGTTTCTCTAACCCTTATATCCTTTCTGTTGCAGGGTATCACCAAGAAATTGAACAGTACTTCAAAGCCTTCCAAAGTATCCTTAGAATCACCTAGAATAAAGTGGGAAATTCTCAAAACATGAGATAGATACAATAAGAAGAAGAATAGAAGAGAATATTGAGGCTTTGAAAAGGACTTATGCTGTAGAAAGAATCTAAAACCTAGAGCACCAAGAATAGATCTTCTGATTTTCAATCAGATAGTCTTTCTGTCATCTTTTTTCAACTCTCACTTATCATTCCTTTTATAGGCTCAATTAGGTTACTTATTTAATTAAAAAAATCAATAAAATAATATCCAATTATCAGCCCTAGGTTGAAATTCCCATGGGCCATAGGCCCGTGAAACTTCCCTTTTAATTATAAGCCTGTTGCACTTAAAATCAAAACCCGTATTATTTTCTATTGTTTAATTAATTAAATAGTTATTTAAATAATTTATCAAATTAATTATTTATAATTTGAACCTTGATTTAAACTTATTTATTAATTTATACACCAATTTATCTTAATTAATAAATCTGCCATAATTTCTCTTTTCTTCTCTAAATTATATAACTCTGTGAAACTATCCAAAATTGACCTGGTCAACTTTGATAATTCTAATTGATAATTAAATCAATTAATTGAGACTATCTAGATGATTTTATCCAAGGTACAGTGGGGACCATGAGCCTATGAAATCAAGCTCCAGTAAGTTATCAGAAATTTAACAAATAAATTTACTAATTTATTAATTCCTTGTAACTCCACTAAAGACTCGGAATTGCACTCTTGAATTCATAGAACGCTCTATAACAAATATAGATACGTTATTAAGTATCCATTATTACAACCATAATTGTCACTCAATCCTCTATAGACGGTCTCCAATGAGACGGGACTAAAATACCGTTTTACCCCTCACTGTATCTTATCCTTAAAACACTTAGTTCCGTGTAAATGATATTTCGGTAAACTAATATTAATTACTGAAAAGAGATCTTTATCATTTAGCACCTTGAACCAAACTAAAAGGAACCATCGTTTCACTTCTTCATCAGAAGCTATAGATGTTCATATCAATGATTAACACTCCCGCTCAATTATACTATCGAGTTCCCAAGATGTAAGTATGGGCTAGTCCGTAGGGTAAGTTGGTAATGAACAAATCAAACAACTCAAATAATACAATCAGTTAGAATACTAACCACTCAAAATTGAGATTGAATTGACCTATGAGCGACTATATGATATGACTAGAATAGATAATAATGGTATGCTTACTTATCCTATCTACTGTCAATATCGGTCCAATCCAATGTAACAAATACAGCTGATCTTATCTACTTTGCTAATGTTCTGGAAAGAACATAACACTGTGATGTGTAAGTAGATCATATCGTAGAGTAGCAAGTCAGTGTAAATCCTGTGCACTGACTAATCTTAGGAATAACTTATTTTGAACATATAATCATATTTATATTCCACTATGATTATGTCACTATAAATATGATATCTAACTGCTCGGGATTTAATAGAAGGTTATATTAAACAAATAATCATGAAAATAAAACATGTGAGCAAAGTGATTGACCAAGTCAAAAATTGATTTCTATTCTTTTATTGATAATAAATGAGATTACAAAGAAATTGGGTTTTAATTAGGGCATAAAATCCCAACAAACTCCCGCTTGCACTAATTGAAACTAATGTCTTAATTCTACTAATCCCATTTCCTTGATATGCTTATCAAATGTAGTTTTTGGTAGTGTCTTTGTAAACAGATCTACAAGATTGTCTTCAGATGCAATCTTCATAACCTTCACATCTGCTTTGGCCACATATTCTCAAATTATGTGATACTTCTTTTCTATATGCTCACTCCTCTTGTGACATCGCGGTTCTTTCGAGTTTGCTATCGCTCATGTGTTGTCACAAAACAACACAAGCGGTTTATCCATTTCTGGAATAACACCAAGATCTGAATAAAACTTCTTTAGCCACACTATTTCCTTAGCTGCTTCAGATGCAGCTATATACTCAGCCTCCATGGTGGAATATGAGATTGCAGATTGTTTTATGCTTCTTCATATCACAACTCCACCCCTAAGAGTAAATACCATTCCAGAAGTAGACTTTATGTCATCGGCATCGGTCTGAAAATCTGAATCAATGTAGCCTATAGGGTTTAGAACACCACCCTTGTAGACTAACATATAATCCTAGTCCACCTTAAATACTTTTGAATATGCTTAACTACTATCCAATGTTCTGGTCCTGGGTTTGACTCATACATGCTCACTACTCCCACTGCATAGCAAATATCTGGTCTTGTACACAACATAGCATACATTAGACTTCCAACTGCAGATGCGTAAGGAACTTTTCTCATTGCATCTTCCTCTTCAGAAGTCTGGGGAGACTCCTTCTTTGAAAGATGAATTCCATGGCAGGAAGGTAGATGCCCTTTCTTGGAATTTTCCATTGAGAAACGTTCAAGCACTTTATCAATGTAAACTGCTTGAGATAGAGCTCAAAGTTTGTTATTTCTATCCCTGATGATTTGGATAGCTAGAACATAACTTGCTTCACCCAAATCATTCATCTAGAATTGAGTGCTCAGTCAATTCTTCACATCTGACAATTTCTTAACATTGTTTCCAATGAGTACGATATCATCTACATAAAGAACCAGGAATACCACTATTTGATTTGCCTTTATTTTGTAAACACAAGGCCCGTCAATATTTTTTCAAATCAAACAACTGAAATAATACAATCAGTTAGAATACTAACCACTCAAAATTGAGATTGAATTGACCTATGAGCGACTGTATGATATGACTAGAATAGATAATAATGGTATGTTTACTTATCCTATTGTAACGACCCCAAATTCACTATTAAGGCTTAAGGGCCTGGAGTTGTATGCCTGGAGGGCATAATGGGATTTTGTGCGTGAATTTAATGAGTTTAATGCATGATTATGATTTAATGCATGTTGCATGACTATTTGATTATTTAAGATGCATGACTATGTGAATTAGTATGCATGTAGACCTGATTATCTTAGGTTGAGCATAATTGTAAGTTGGCCATTTTAGGGCATAACTGTGATAATTGTATTATGTTATTTGTGCCATGTGAGTGTGGTGTTTTTATCAGGATGCACGCATCGAGACGGTCCTAATGAGCCAATTAGTCTAGAAGTCACAACGAGATTTTGTACCCGGCTCGGGAGGAGCCTAGGGGTACTTTGGGAATCTTATAGGTTGAGTTGTGAATGAGTGGTTATAGTTACTGGCAATTGAGTAACCTGGGTAACCATTTGTAACTGCTGTGAGTAACAAGTTTTAGATAGAAAATGGTAGAAATGAAATAGAAATGAAAGGACTTAAGTGCCCTTGAAGGTTTAGTTAGGAAGGGTTATTAGGAAGGGGGTAAATTGGTCATTTGGCAAGGCAATTAGACATTTTTCAGCTGGGTTTATGGGGTATACGGTTTGGGCATTGGGTCATTTGGTGTTTTGATAAAATTGGAAGAGAAGAAGAAAGAAAGGCTAGGGCAAGAAGAAGAAAGAAGAAGAGGTGTAGAAGGGGCTGAAGTGGGAGCTTAGGAGGAGAACAAGGAAACTTTTAGGGTGGATTCTCCACTTGAGGTAAGGATCTTATGCATATTTAAGCTTGATTTCTGTTTTGACTTGTGAATCTAAAGCTTGAGTTAGTTTTTTTGAGTTTTGGTTTGAGTTGCTAAAATTAGAGATCAAAGGTGTGGATTTTGGGTGTGTTGATGTTTTGATCTTGATTCTAGTGCCTATAGGTTGTTAGATGGTTCATATGAAGTTTGGAATTGAGTTTTGGGGTTGAGATTTGTGTTTGGGCTAGTTTGGAGGTATTTTGGATGAAGGAATTGAAGGAGAGAAACCCAGAAATTTTGGGTTCGTAAGGGCACGCCGCGGCCCTGTTCTTGGGCGCCGCGGCACGAGGCTGGTTCCAGGCGGGGTGGCTCTCTGACTTGCTTAGCACCGCGGCCCTCTAGGGCTAAGCCGCGGCGCTAGGACATTTTCAGGGCTTGAAATTTTGCAAATTTGAGCTTTTCCTTCGGGGGTTCGGGGGATGTTTCCAATGAATTGTTTTAGGAATTTGGGAGTCCCGAGAGTGTGGGATTGGTTCCGGGATGTGATTCTTGAATTGATTAGTATTAAAGGATGTTTTATACGTGTTGTGACTAGTTCTTTGGGAAGCTCGGGTTTGAGGACCGTGCTCGCGGCTTTAGTGCATCAGGAAGCTCGGAATACAGGTAAGAAAACCGTAACACCCGAGAATAGGGCATAGGCCCACTGTGTGATTGCAGGGCATGGCCCTAGATTGTATTATGTGCAAATGTGTAATCTTAGATGAACTGTTATATGTTTGAATGGTTATTTCATAATGTATTATATGTGCGATTATAATGAAATGAACGGCCAAGGCCGGGTACGGCCTAGGGGCCGGAAGTAACACTCAGCACATGGGATGCTTGTAGCCAGGGTGGGACCCAAGGGATACATGAGTTATCCTACGGTGAGGACCGAGACCCCAGGCTTTGGTAAGGCCTCGGGGGCGGCATGGCCGTGCTTGTTTAGTCTGATAGTTTTCCTATTTATCAGTGGATTATGTCAGCTATATTAATTGCATATGTTATGTACTATTTGGGTTTTCTTGCTGGGCCTCGGCTCACGGGTGCTCCGTGTTGCAGGTAAAAGCAAAGAGTCAGTCAACCGGCCATGAGTATGGAGAGCGTGGGGGCGGCGCGTACATGTTCAGCCTGCCCGACTGCTTTGGTTGGGGGCATTTTTTAATATGGCTGTATTTACCATTCTTTTGATAGTTGATCAAGTGTAAATCTATTTTTGAGTTGTAAATATTTTGTAAACCTTATTTTGGGATCCCAGATGTTTTATACTTAATGTTTTCAATGAAGTTAAACATTTTAAAAGAGTACAGCCTTAAACTTTGATTTATTCACACTTTTGGTTTTAGAAACCACTTAGAGTCAGTCAAAAGCACGATTTCTGTCTTAAACTCACTTAGTAACGGCTCTAAGGTAGTAGGGCGTTACACCTATCTATTGTCAATATCGGTCCAGTCCAATGTAACAAATCCATCTGATCTTATCTACTTTGCTAATGTTTTGGAAAGAACATAACATTGTGATGTGTAAGTAGATCATATCGTAGATTAGCAAGTCAGTGTAAATCCTGTGCACTGACTAATCTTAGGACTAACTTATTTTGAACATATAATCATATTTATATTCCACTGTGATTACATCACTATAAATATGATTAGCTATATGCTCGGGATTTAATAGAAGTTTATATTAAACAAATAATCATGAAAATAAAACATGTGAGCAAAGTGATTGACCAAGTCAAAATTTGATTTATATTATTTTATTGATAAGAAATGAGATTACAAAAAAATTGGGTTTTAATTAG
Organism: Humulus lupulus; assembly: GCF_963169125.1. Taxonomy (NCBI): domain Eukaryota; kingdom Viridiplantae; phylum Streptophyta; class Magnoliopsida; order Rosales; family Cannabaceae; genus Humulus; species Humulus lupulus. The sequence continues at coordinate 208,965,925 of NC_084796.1, forward strand.
GGCATAAAACCCCAACAGTTTTTGTGTTTATTTTGTTTTTGTGTTTCTTGATAAACTACAAAGAAACACACCACACCACCAAATTTTATTTTGTGTTTCTTCATTCACCACAAGATATCACTACAAAGGTGAGGCTTCCACTTCCCTTGAAGAAAAGTGAAGCATGAGTGCCATACATATCACGCGAGGAATGTAAGGAGTCTTCAAGAACACTTATAAGTATACTCATAGATTCGGGGGCAAGTGTGAATATGGAAAGTCCCTCAAAGCACTCCCCACTGAACCACAAAGTTCAACATGAGTATAAGAGGGTTTCTTATGCAAGACCCTAAAGATGACCTCACATTGTGAGAGCCTTGCATAGCGAGGGCCTCGTTTCCCAAAGAGCATCACGCAAGGGAGGGCCTCTCATAGTGATGCTTGACTGGGCTTGCTCCAGATGCGGTGACGCTGCCCATGTGCCGAAGACACTTCTCCTGTGCACGAGACCACGCAAGGGCCTTGTTGCCCTGATTCCGAGGCATGGAGGAGAGCCTTGCATAATGAGGGAGAGCCTCGCATAGCGAGGCCAGGCTAGGCTTTCTTTGGATGCGGTAACACCACCCATGCCCGAGGCCATGTGCCGAGGACACTTCGCTCGTGCGCGAGACCATGCGAGGGCCTTGTTACCCTAATGTCTGGGCACGGAGGAGAGCCTCGCATAGCGAGGGATTCATTGCCTCATCACGTACTATTTGTGCCTTGCTGAAGAGGCCCTACTTATCCCCATCGAGTAGGTGCCACCATTAAGGCATATCCTCATTGCGGCTCTTTCAAAAAAATGTAATGTCTAAAGCCTCCTGAGTATACGGGGAGAACTAGTAAAGGAGTCCCGCACTTTGCAAAATATGAGAAATCTTTGAGAAAAGATATATTTTGGAAATGTGAGAAGGACCATCAGGTACGAGGCACGTAAACAAGTACGGGGTGTGCGACCCCGAGGGAGGCAAAGGCGTGATTCTGACATCCGTATCCGACAAGTAGTGGTGGTACGAATTAGTACAATAAGTGGTGGCATGATCAACATACCTCTGACCATGTACCAACAATCGACACCACAACCCTCTACTTCACCATGGCTTGTGCCACTACCTTGGCACTGTACCAGTGTACTATTTTGTCCACAGGGGACATCATGTATCAGGGGCCATTAGAACTCAGCTATAAATAAACATTCACCTTCTCAAACTAAGGGGTTGGAAAATTTCATTGTTCACAGAAGCAATTGGGCAATACACAAAATTGTTTTTCCATTGTTGTTCTGCACTCTTCTTTTTCAAGCTTTTCATAAGTTATATCTACTTAGTTTTCACAATATGCTTTGAGTTTTCCAATCTTATATCATTGACGAGTTCTCACCGTCAACAAGCCACAATTCTAAATTCACCCAAATATTTTCAAAATTTAAATAAAAATATTATAATTAAAGGATTATTCTTATAATCTTAGATGAATCGAACTCAAATTAATAAACTCTTATGCTATAAATTCGGCATAGGTGAAATTGTGTTATGCATTAATTTTAAAATTTTTGCCTAACTGTACCCTATACCCGGTACATTGGATCCGTTAAAAGTTGATTATGTACACACGTGTCAACTTCTCATTGGTCCATTTCACAATATTTAAAAAAAAATTAAATTGAAATAAAATAAAAATAAGAAAAATAATTAAAAAGGAATTTATAATATCTTTTGAAAAATCATTTATATTGATTTAAAAATAAGAAAAAATTAAATAAATTACATTTACAAGATACAAATTAACTTTTATTATTTTTAAAATCTTAAAAATTAAGCATATATAATTTAATTCATAAAAAATTAAATTAAATAAAACTTTATTAATTAAATCTAATATGGCTGCCTTGGTCGGCCATGGAAGGAGTGCTCTAGGACTGTTTACATTGAACAATATTCAACTCTCATAGATTAACCCAGAAACATGGACAATCAGTTCCATTAAACAAAATTATGAACACAACTTAACTTAATTTCTTGCCATGAGATTTTATGGGTTCAGCAACTTAACCCAGAATCTACAATCAATTTCTTGCACGGGCTACTCATTTCCCTTCATAATCTTCATCTTTTACTTTTTCTTTTTCTGAATATGTGGCTTCAACGGCAACGGAAGGACAGTGGGAAAAATTGGCAGCGAGGAAGAGAGACGAAGACCACCATAGCCATACCCAAATTTTGTTGTCCAAAATATTTGTTCTAACCCTAATCTGGAATATTTTTTCAAGCTTACCAAAATTTGAAAATGGTTTCATAGTCGTCCCCATCTCCTACGGTCTTCCGATCGTCGACCTCCAACAAAAACAAGATTCGACAACCCCAACCCAAACTAATCTCGTCGTTCTCCCAACCCAGATTCGATAGCTGGTCTGCTCCATCGTGGTCACGTAACCCCAGATCTGTCGTGCCCATATCTACCTGCAAGGATGCCGAAGCTTGCCATTGCCGCCCACACGCAAGTCTGCCATCACCGCCAAGGTCATCCGACGATGCAATGGTTGGAAGAAGATGTGGAGGAGGAGAAGTCGCCATTGTTGTCGAGGAGGATCAGGAGAGAAGAGGGAAAAAAGAAAAATTAAAAAATATTTGTTTTTTTTTATTTTTTTCTATTTTTCTAATTATTTTATATAAATCTATATTATTTCTTAATTAATATATATTTTTATTAATTTTTAAATTTTAAATATTTTTTAATAAAAAATTATAAAGTGGACCAATGAAAAGCTCACAGGTGTGGACATAATCAGCTTTTAACGAATATAATATTTAAAAAGTTAGGTACTAATTAACAAATTTTTAAAAATATTAAATATTTTTTACGCTAATTCTCTTAATTATTATTAAATTTTGAATTATTTTTTAATATATTTAATAAATTGAAATTAAATTTCAATAATTTAAAAAATAGGAAATTATATATATTTTTTAAATTATTGATACATGGACCAATAGAATGTTAACATGTGGAGTTAAGTGATAAAAAGTTATGGTTATGGTGGGTACTTACGGAATGCTAGCAAATATAACTTTTGAGAATTTTTACTGCCAAAAAATTAGTTTGGATAGTTAAGTATTAGTAAAATGATAATTTAAGTATTTTAACCGTAATTATCAAAAAAAATTAATATATTTTCATATCATCTAATGTTCCTTTCATCACATAATAAATATATAATCATATTTTATTATATTATTTTTATTATTTTATTCATCTAACTCTACAAACAAAATAATAAAAATAGATACAATCTAATCTAAGTCAATTTATATATATATATATATAGTTAGCTATTATATTTTAAAGTATGATGTTAATCTTATATATTTAATTTACTTATTTTCATATATATTTTACTTAAATTTAAAATTTCCTAAAAAAAGTGAGAAGTAAATATTTTTTAAACCTGACGTGGATACACAGCATGAGTCAACCTACCCTACCTCTGAAATTAAAATAACAAAATTCATTAATCCCATTCCAAGAAATAAAAATAAATAAATAATAATCAATTCAGCCATTTTATTTCAAAATGATAAAAGCTCACTTGAAAACTCTCTTTTCTTTGGATGATGCAGACATAATAATGGATTGTGTTCTAGTATATTTCAATTGGAAACTCTCCTATGCATCAAAACCATCTTCAACTTTAAAAATGTCAAATTTCCTTCTCCAACCAAGTGCTAATTTTATCTTTATTTTAAGTTATTTCACTATGCATGCAACATCAATATTGATGTTGCGCTATTTATTTGATGCAAGGGGTAAAATTACCCATATATCCTTATGTCCAATTAATAATTACATATGTATCATTTATTAAATATATTAGTTTAATTAATTTTATTGACTTATGAAATTGGCCAACGGTCATATGTGTAGTATACGACACATTTGTACAAAATAAATGATAAAGTACGATTATCTTAAATAAACACACAGGAATTTTATAGTGGTTCATCCCTGTTCTAATTAACAGTAATAACTTAATCCACTTAGCTTTTAGTGTTGAATCACTCGACAATTACACTGTTGAACCAAAGTTGTTGACTGTAAATTTAGCCAACGACGTAAGAACGTCAACTACGACAAACCTTCAAGAGAATTATAAACGACAACAGACAGTTTTTAATGAAAGTAAATAACACGAGATTTTATAGTGGTTCAGCCCCGATGATCGGTAACAGCCTAATCCACTTAGAGATTTTATTATGTAATCACACTCAAGATCAGATGAACCGTGTCAACTAAGTTTCTTCAGTATGAAATATTTCAGAATACAAAAGGGGTTCTCTCAGGGAAAACACTTTCTCTCTCTAGAACACAAGTTCACTCTTGATTTTGCTAAAAGTCCATTTACGATCCTCCCAAGTCTCTATTTATAGACCTGAGATTCTCAACTGATATCCCCTTTAGATAGGGATATTCCATTATTTACCTAATATTTATATTACAAAATAAACATTCAAAATATAACTGATCCCTAATTTCAAGTGAGGATTGAGTGATTCCCGGATGCTTGGACCAATTCTCACTGAAGTAGTTTCGGGCAGTTTGACGTAGCTTCTCATGCATGTTGACTATTCTCCAAGCTTTACGTAGGTCAAAGGTGGTATGTGCATGGCTCTCCTTGGACCAAAGGTCAGGTACATTCGAGGTATACTCCTCCATTGTGTCCGATCGGACACAATGGTTGTCCTCTTTGGCTTAAGGTGGTTCAAACCACCCTATTTGACTCCTTCAATCAAGGTCCGTTCGGACCTTGCACTTTGCTCCTCGGACCAAGGTGGTCTGAGCCATCTTCTTCCTAGCATCTCCTCGGACCAAAATGGTCCAAAGCACTCCTTCAGGCGTCTTGTGCGATCGGGCACAATGCCCCTTTCCTTGGACCTAAATGGTCCAAGGTACTCCACAAACACCATGTCCGATCGGACACATCCTCCTTCTCCTCGGGCCAACAAGGTTCTAGCCTCTTCGTTCAACCAAGGTCCGATCGGACCTTCGACTCTTCTCCTTGGACCAGAATGGTCCGAGCCTTCTTTTATATATCATCACCTTGGATCCAAATGACCCAAGGTAGCTTCTCCTATGGGTACCCCCGATCGGGCACAACTCCTCTCCTCGGACCAAGGTGGTCCGAGCCTTCTTCGTTTAACCAATGCTCGATCGAGCATTAGACTTTTCTCCTCGGACCAAGGTGGTCCGAGCCACCATCTACTTCTCCTTGGACCAGAATGGTCCAAGGTACCTCCTATGAGTATGCTCGATCGGTCATAGTCATCCCCTTGGACCAAAATGGTCCAAGGTACCTCATACGCATCATGTCCGATCGGACACCACCATTTCTTCTCCTCAGACCAAAACGGTCCGAGGTATACTTTTCCTCCTCACCTCATTCAAGCCCAAGTTCACTTCTTCCACATCATACCCGATCGGCCACTATGTGGCTTTCCCCTTGACTAAAACTTGAGCCTTGGTAATTCTCTTTGAACTCATTCGAGCCAAGCTTAACAAACAAGAGGTCCCCTAAGCTTAGGTCTGATTGGACCTACTGCTTTTATATCTTGAACCAAAATTCATACCTCCCCTTCAATTTCTTGGACTTGGCACCAATTGAATTCTAAGGATCTCTAAACTGAGGTCTAAGCCAAGCAACCCCCAGTCCAAATACTCTCTTCGATCGGGCGTATTGTATTGACTATCTGTCCCATTCCTTAACTGATGTATTGGGCCATTATAAGGCCAGAACACTCCACTAACTCATGCCACGTGTCAATTTCACTGCCACGTCATTCTTTTCAAATTTTTGGGATAACAAAAGTATTCACTCGTTCTCACTTGCCTAGAATTTCTCCCCAAATGTTCTTTAGATCTCCAAAATTCCAGAAAAAGTGATCCAGCCAAGAGTCCAAAAAAGTCCTCCAAAAAGTCCTTGTAAATGAAGTCATGAGTCCTTTATTTATAGTACTCAGGGGCTGTTACATGACCAGTAGTACTGAGATTGTGGTTTGGTACACGATTATCATGTAATGGAGAGACATGTCCACCTTCCCATGATCATGAGATCGTAGGTATTCTCGTCCTTTCTTTATATCGTGGTAGATAATGCACAATTGAAACTTCTGGGAAAATGTTAAGTCTATGTTGGTATATGAGACTTAGGTGCTAGGCCCGACGACTAAAGCATGGATGCTGGACCTGTGACCTTCTGGGTGTTGGACCTGTTGATCCTCTGGGTGCTAGGCCTGTTGATCTTCGGGGTGCTAGGCCTATTGATCTCAGTTTGAACGAGAGTGATTATTTCTTAGTGAAGTGTACTTGGGGTTTAGGCCGACCATCCTATGAAAAAATAGGGTGGGCCGACCACCCCTAGGGGTCCTTGGGCATACTAGGGCCGACCACCCTAGGGGTTGGGGTCAGGCCGACCACCCCTAGGGGTCCTTGTGCATGTTGGGGCCGACCACCCCTAGGGGTAGGGGTCAGGCCGACCACCCCTAGGGGTTTTAGGCTTGATCGACTTCCCTAGGTCCTGGACCTATCTTTTTTGTCCGTCGGTCTTTTCTCAATACTTTGTCGTTTTTCCCTGATTTGTGATGTCACGTGTCACATTCTCATTCACCACACCATCCTCGTATTTTTGAGGGATAACATTTGCCCCCAAGTTTATTGTAATGTACTCAACATTACGGTAAACTTGATCCAGGCCTAAGAAACATACCGTAGCAGTACTTAGATAGTTAAGTCCCTTGGGACATTACATAGTACTTTTTTTTTATTATCGATACTTTGCTCGGTACGAATTTTCTGGAACAATTAGTAATTCCTAAAAATAATTAGGTTTTTCAAGAAAAATTAATTTCCTAAAAATCTAATATATTTTTTAAGGAAATTTGAGATCCTAAAAATATAACATATTTTTCAAGGAGTTTTAAAGTCTTAAAAATATAATATATTTTTCAAGGATATTAATTCCTAAAAATAAAAAATATTTTTCAAGGAATTTCAATTCCTAAAAATATAAGATAGTTTTTCAAGGAATTTGAATTCCTAAAAATATAAACATTTTTCAAGGAATTTTAAATTCCTAAAAATATAGATATTTTTCAAAGAATTTAAATTTGAACCATATCAGATATTTTTCAAGGAGATTTGAATTCCTAAAAATATCTTGTCTGCTTGAGAGGTTATAAGTAGATTCTCTCTTCTCATTTTGCTCTATGCACCACTTCCAAGTAAAATCCAAGTCTGATTTCTCCAGTTCCTTCTCAAACTCAGATCTTTGGTAAGTACTTTTTTCTAATCCTCACATCATTTAATTAAATGTCCTTTGATTCATAAGAAACATTTTTCATTTTTGAGGAATTTTTGTGTGAATCTTCTTGCTTTGTTGTATCTTGATAAAAAATAATTGACCTACTTGAATCAAGATTTCTCTGTAAAACTCCTTAGTCTGGGCGATTTCCAGGATTATAAACCCCAGACTGGACGATTTCCAGGGATGCAAGACCCTAGGCCGACCACTCAATAGTCCTGGCGATTTCTGGGACTCCAAACCTAGTGCCTGCGATTTCCAAGGATAGGCCCAGGTTTGGGCCAAGCACCTCCTTGGCACCCAATCATGGGTCGAGTACCTCCTGCTTCTCCTTATGCGATTTCCAGGTATAGGAACAGGTTTGGGCCAAGCACCTTCAAAGTTTCCAACCTTTGCCTTAGGCGATTTCCAGGCTTAGGAACAGTGTTTGGGCCGAGCACCTCTAGGGCTCCTAATCCTTGCCTTAGGCGATTTCCAGGCTTAGGTATAGTGTTTGGGACGAGCACCTCCAGAGCTCCCCTTGTATGATTTCCAGGTCTAGGAACAGGGTTAGGCCGACCACCCCTAGAGCTTCATGGGTCGAGTATTTCCCTTCCCTTGCCTTAGGCGATTTCCAGACCTAGAATTAGGGCTAAGCCAACCACCCATAGAGCTTCATAGGCCGAGTACTCCCTTTCCTTCCCTTAGGCGATTTACAGACCTAGAAGTAGGGCTAGGATGACCACCTTAGGGGTTCATGAACATGCCCCCAGCTATTGGCTTCATTATGCTTATTTACTAACTTTAATCTTTATTTTTCTTCTATTGCAAATGTCCAATTCCTCTTCATCAGACAAGTCAGTAAGTGAGCATACTCCCCAGGAGTTCTTGGAAAGGTTGAATAGGATTCTCCCTCGTTCCGCTTTATACTTATTCAATGAGGAAGATTTCTTAAAGAGGTACTATCCAATGGCGAGAGTGAAACAGACAACTCGGCAACCCTCTGAAGATGATCCTCAAATTGCCAGGCATATCACTCAGGGCTCCTCGCCGAGCTCTTCTCAGATTACTTCTTAGCACAGTACGCCCCGCACCTCCCATGACACCCAAGGTACACCTCAGTGGAGTCATTCTTCTCAGTGGGATAGGTCAGGTTATCGATAACCATTGCAATGCCCTTCGCACCGAGATACTAGTCGGGTTCCCCATCAATCTTCTTCTCATCAAGATTATACCGAGGGCTCTCGTCACCATACTACTCATCCTCAGGAGCATTCCATTCACAGATTTTGTCCTAAGGTGGTTCACCCTCCTTCCAAGAGGAAGACAGCCTCGCTAGCTGAGCAGCAGAAGAAGAGACGACAAAAAGAGTTCCATTTATCAGATTCTGGGCTCGATTATGAGGTTGTTTGGTTCAAGGGGGCAGCCTCTGACATGATTGAAGAGAAAGTAAAAAACTTGAGGAAGACCTTTGACCTCTCTGGCATGTCCATCACTATTCCTGGTCCAGATGACAGAGCTGAGGACCCCCCTCTTGGTATGTGCGCTTGGACACGTCCGGCCATTAAGTCTGAGGCCCTACTTCCTCTTCATTCGTACTTTCGAAGTATAGCAGACTATTTTGGTATTATTCCTTATCAACTGGCTCCTAATGCGATCTTGGCCTTATATGCATTGTACATTATCTATCACTGTAGAAAATGGGCTGCTCCATTGCCAAGGCTCAGGGTAGTCTTTCAGATGATACTCCTCGCCCTAGTTAGTCTTCTTGGTCCTTTATTCTGTCTTTCCTCTCATGCCATTGGCGGGGCACCTTGTACTTGACAGTTTTTACATATGACATTTTATGCCTTTATGCTTTTTTGTTATAAGTACTCAGTGTATTGATTGAAATTTTTTTATTTCCAATGCTTACTAAGAGTATCAACTCACAACCCGCATTGGTTCAGGTATCAGTATACTCTGAACACATGTATTTTACGTGCCATACTAACCTTACTCCTTTACGTTTTTCATGCTAACAACCATGGTAATGTGAGTAGTATGATACTTCACCAAGTACCATGAACAAAACGATTAGGTCGACCACCCCATGGGTGATAGGCCGACCACCTTATAGGGTTGATGGTCTAGCCGACCACCTCATAAGGGACATGGTTAGGAATCTCCCTACCAATGCCTTTTTTGTTTTTGTTTTTTGCACTTTCGGAACATATGTTGAACAAATGTCCTAGAAAAACTTAAGCTTACTTAGTACTTAAGGTCACGCCCTCATTGCTCATGTATACCCTGAACGGTATGTACTATATGCCCCCCAAGTGATCATGGGTTTAAAAGCCTTGGTCACTTTCTACTTGACCATGCCTTGCTTCGAGCGTTAGACACATAGTACTATCCTTTTCACCCAATGATGCAAGCAGCAAATGCTTGTCCCTCATTGGTATTCGGATGATGGTTTCATACTCAGTAGTAATGATACCTATACACAGATGCAGATTGTGTAGGAAGTGTCGATCACGATCTACGTAATCTCTCGTTTACTCGTTATAATGATTGTAGACAGAAATGTCTAAGTTGGACAAACTGAGTCTAGATGGGCTAATCAAGCCTGTAACGAGTCTTAGATCAAACTATCGATCGGCCCCTCAAGGACTAGATTCGATTATGATCCGATAATGGCGACTGTTCCTCAGACCAGTCTCTTGTTTTTTGATCATATGGGCCGATAGGTTCCTCAAGAACCAGGATCGAACGTGATCAAATAAGTTGGCGACAAGGTCCTTAGACCAGTCTCTCATTTGGATCTTATGGGTCGATAGGCTCCTCAAGAACCAAGATCGAACGTGATCCATTAATTTGGGAACAAGGTCCTAGGACCTGTCTCTCTTGTTGATCTTGTGGGTCGACAGGTTCCTCAAGAACTAGGATCGAACATGATCAAATAGTTGGCGACAAGGTCCTTGGACCAGTCTCTCATTTGGATCTTATGGGTCGATAGGCTCCTCAAGAACCAAGATCGAACATGATCCATTAATTTGGCGACAATTTCCTAGGACCTGTCTCTCTTGTTGATTATGTGGGTCGATAGGTTCCTTAAGAACCAGGATCGAACATGATCAAATGTTTGGCGACAAGGTCTTCGGACCAGTTTCTCATTTGGATCTTATGGGTCGATAGGCTCCTCAAGAACCAAGATTGACACATGATCCATTAGTTTGGCGACAAGGTCCTCAGACTAGTCTCTTGTTTGGATCCTATGGGTCGATAGATCCCTCAAGGACCAGAATCGAACATGATCCGATAACTTGATAAGTCTAAAGGACAAGTCCTTCGTTGAAAGAAATTTTAAGAACTAAGAGAAACTTAAGAAATTAAATTCATTCATTCAAGCACAATGGATGTTACATAGATAATTTGAAAAATACTACATTTGCAAATTAAAACTTGTGAGGCTGTTAAAAAGTTTCACTAATAGTATCGGCGGAGGTGTTCGCCATTCGAGTAGTTTTTTATTAGTTCTCCATTCAGTCGAGCTATCTTGTACATCCCTGGTGGTATCACCTCCTCCACAAGGTATGGCCTTTCCTAGTTAGGTCCTAGTACCCCTGTTGTAGTGTCCTTAGTGTTTAGGAATACCCTCCTGAGTACTAAGTCCCCAACCTAGAATTTTCAATCTTTCACTCTGGAGTTGAAGTATCTGGCTACTTTTTGTTAATGTGCTGCTACTCTGAGACTTGTCTTTTCTTTTTTTTCTCGATTAAATCGAGCGACTCTTCTATTAATTGATGGTTCCTCCCCTGATCGTATGTCTCCCATCTATGCGATGGGGGAGTGAGTTCAACTGGCAACATGGCTTCATACCCAAACACCAAAGAGAATGGCATATGCCCTGTCGTCATTCGTGCCATCATTCAATGTGACCATAGGACCTCTGGAAGTAATTCTGGCCAAGCTGCTTTGGCTTGTTCAAGGAATTTCTTCAGAGTGTCTTTGATAGTCTTGTTCATTGTGTTTCTTTAGAGTGTCTTTGATAGTCTTGTTCACTGCTTCTACTTGGCCATTAGCTTGGGGTGTGCTACTGAGGAAAAGCTCTTTGTGATTCCATGCCTCATACAAAAGTCGGTGAACATATCACTATTGAATTGGGTCCCATTGTCCGAGACTATCTTCCTTGGTAGGCCAAATCGACATATGATATTCTTCACCACAAAGTCTAAGACTTTATTCGAGGTTATGGTGGCGGGCGGTTCTGATTCAGTCCATTTGGTGAAGTAGTCCACAACTACAACAAAAAATTGGAATCCTCCCCTTCCCATGGGTAGCTTTCCAATTAGGTCGATCCCCCATACATCAAAGGACCAAGGGCTCTGCATCTGTGTTAATTCGTTAGGTGCCGCTCGGGGTATCATGGAGAACATCTAGCACTTGTGGCATCTTCTAACATACTCCATCAAGTCTTCATTCATCGTCAACAAAAAGTATCCTTGTCATAGGATTTTCTTCGATAGGCTCTACCCCCAGCTTGATCTCCACAAAACCCCTCGTGTACCTCGATCATTAACAACTTTGATTGGTCGGGTGTAACTTACCTTAGTAGTGGTAGGGAGTACCCTCGTTGGTATAGTACCCCTTCGACTATCATATATCGCGCAGCTTGTCTCACCAACTTCCTTGCTTTGTTCCTATCGCTGGGCACTACTCATTGGTTGAGATAGTTAATAATAAGGGTCATCCATGTGTCTCCTAACTCAACTGGTAGTGCCTCCTGCTCGGTTATGCTTCTTTCTGCCAAGTATTCGACGGGAACAACATTTAAGGTGTCTGTGTCTTTGGCACTGGCAAGCTTGGCTAAGGCATCGGCATTAGCGTTCTGTTCTCTCGGGACTCGTATAATTGAGTATTTCTTGAACTGTGCCAACAAATCCTTCACCTTGTTCAAGTACTGCACCATCCTAAGTCCCTTGGCTTGATACTCCCTCAGTACCTGGTACACCACTAGCTGGGAATCGTTGAATATCTCCAGGGACTGCGCATGTACATCCTGAGACAAGCGTAATCCAGCTAATAATGCCTCGTACTCAACCTCATTGCTTGAAGCGTTGAATCCAAATATGAGAGCGCAATGGATTCGATGATTCTCCGGAGTGATCAGTATGATTCCTGTGCCTTAGTTGTGTTCATTGGATGCTCCATCAACATATAGCTTCTGTTATACCCAAAAATTGGAGAATGCATCCTAGGAGGCTAAGGAGAATGCGTTCTAGGAGAGCTAAGGGGAGTGGTCTTAGGAGACCCCAAGGAGAAAGTGGTCTTAGGAGACCCCAAGGAGGATGTGGTCCTAAGAGACCCCAAGGGTGTGTAGGAGGCAAGCCTCCCAAGGTTTCCTAAGTGTTGGCTCGAACGTGTCCAAGGTAAGTAGCTAAGGAAGAGGAGTCTCATGCAAGAGGAAGGAGACTTAGATTTTGATAAGGAGAGCCTATACAATGTTCGATCGGACATGTTTGGGAGATGCTAAAGGATAATTCCTTGACCTTGTCCAAGGTGAGATGTTATGGAGGAGGTTGCCTCAATGTTGTCCAAGGTGAGACACCAAGGAGGTTGCCTCAATGTTGTCCAAGGTGAGGTGCCAAGGAGGTTGCCCCAATGTTGTCCAAGGTGAGGTTCCAAGGAGGTTGCCTCGGACCACCTTGGTCCGAGGAGAAGCCAAGGAGATTGGTTCAAGGAGGAACATGGCATGCTAGAGGAGAGTGCCATGTTAGAGGAGAGAAGTGCATGTCCTACCACCATGCACGTTCAACCCACAAAAACATGTCCTACCACCATGCATATCCTACCACCATGCATGTTCAACCAGCACTTGCATGAGTAGTGAGTAGGAGGTGGACCAACTAGCTAGAGGAGACTAAGTCAGACACAACTCCAACAACGTACGCGGGAATCTCTCATTCTTCCCACAAATGGGGGGTTTGTTACATTTCGAATTTTGAATGTTTAAATGTAATAAATGTAATAAATATAATAAAATATCCCTATCATAAGGGGATATCAGTTGAGGATCCCAGGCCTATAAATAGAGAGTTTATGGGATGAGAGAGGGGCTTCCTTCTGCTTCTTATTTCTAGAGAGAGAAAATTGGGTCTGTCTATTCTAGAGAGAGAAAGTGCTGAAATAAGAGAGAATTCTTGTATTTTTCACAATCTGTACTGAAGAAACTCAGTTGGCTCAGTCCATCTGATCTTGAGTATAGGTCTATAAATCACAACTCTAAGTGGATTAGGCTATTACCGACAATCGGGGCTGAACCACTATAAAAATCTCATGTGTTATTTACTTTTCTTGTTTATACCGTCTGTTGTCGTTTTTATTTCTCTTGAAGGCTTGTCGTTATTGACGTTCTCACGTCGTTGGCTAAAAACGCAGTCAACAGCTTCCATACAGGAGTATCTCCTTCCTTCTCGTATCTCCACTCTCCGATTGGTAGGAAAGGTCTTCAAGGTTGGTGCCTTCGACTATGAAGTCCACCAATGCTTGTCCTTTTATCGCTGTCCTCAAATGATAAGTGATATCAAACTGTCCTAGTTCCACTGCTCACTTGAGTAATCTTCCCGAGGCCTCTGGTTTCTGAAGAACCTGTCTCAGCGGTTGATCGGTCAGGACTCGGATCAGTGAGCTTGGAAATATGGACGCAGCTTTCGAGAGGCGATTACTAAACAATATGCTAGTTTTTCAAGAGGGGGATACCTAGACTCCGCACCTACTAGCCTTTTACTGATATAGCATACAGGGTGATGTACCTTGTTCTCTTCCTTTATCAAAGCAGCACTGATTGCATGCTTGGTGATTGCCAAATAGATGAAAAGTACTTCTCCATATATTGGCTTCGCTAGGATGGGAGGTTGGGCGAGGTGTTCCTTCAGGGCTTGGAAAGCCTCCTCACACTCCTCGGTCCATTGGATCTTCATGCTGCCCCTCAATAAGTTAAATAAAGGGACATGCTTGTCCGTAGACTTTGATATGAACCTACTGAGGGCAGCTACTCTCCCGGTTAAGCTTTGCACTTCTTTGATTGTGGTAGGTGACTTCATGTCGATCAATGCTTTGATCTTCTAGGGGTTAGCCTCGATTCCACGTGAATTGACTATGTATCCAAGAAATTTACCAGAACCAACTCCAAACGAGAACTTGAGAGGGTTTAGCTTCATGCTATACTTTCTAAGTATTGCAAAGCATTCCTCTAAATCTTGAACATGCCCTCCAGCTTCTTTGGACTTGACCAACATGTCATCGACGTATACCTCCATATTTTTTCCGATCAAGTCTCTAAACATGCCATTCACTAAACACTGGTAGGTGGCTCCTGCGTTCTTCAAGCTGAATGACATCACCTTATAACAGTACAATCCCTTATCTGTCCGAAAGATGGTATGTTCCTCGTCGGGAAGGTGCATACTTATTTGATTATACCCAGAATACGCATCCACGAATGAGAGTTTTTCATGTACTGACGTTGCATCGACCTATTGGTCTATTCTAGGTAGTGGGAAGCAGTCTTTGGGGCAGGCCTTGTTCAGATTTATGAAGTCCATGCATGTTCCCCACTTCCCGTTTGGTTTTGGGACCAACACGGGGTTTGATACCCAATCAGGGTAGTAGGCCTCCCTTATAAAATTGTTTTCCTTGAGCCACTAGACCTCCTCCTTCAGGGCTTGAGATCGGTCTTTGTTAAGCAGTCTCCTTTTTTGTTGCACTAGTGGGTAGTTCTTGTCTATATTGGGGACATGACTTTATTACGAATGGAGAAATTCCAACCATGTCCATAAGTGACCAGGCAAAGACGTCCTGGTTTTTCTTCAAAGATTCCATCAATCGTGCTTTAATTTCCACCTTTAACTCCTTCTAGACTTTGATTACTCTAGTCGGGTCCTCCTCATCTAGTAGGACGACATCAAGATCTTCGACTGGTCCCACCCCCATGATGTCATCCCCAAAGTGAGGATCGATATCATTTCCCTCGCTTTGGGAAACTTGCTATAATAACAAATCTTCGTTAAAAGTAGCCCTCATCTCCAATAGAATGTTTCTTTCAACGTCAACTTCCATGTTGACAACCTCATCGGTTCCTTCACTCTCCTCACAGCAGGTTACTATCATGTTGTTTATGCATGGTCCTTTCTTTGCCTTGACCACTGATGCAATATAGCATTCTCGTGCCTCCCTTTGGTTACCCTGTACGCATCCTTGCCCTGCGATGGTGGGGAACTTCAAAGATAGATGCCAAATAGATACTATTGCATGTAATGCCATCAGGAGGGGTCTCCCGAATACTACATTGTAAGCCGATGAGCAATCTACCCCCAGGAACTATGTCATCACAGTCTCGTGCCTGGGGGCATCCCCCACTGTGACCGGTAGTTTGATAGTTCCTGCTGGTGCTAAGCATTCTCCCGTAAACCCATATATCACTTGGGAACACGGTGTTAGGTCCTTGACCATGAGCTTCATCTTCTTGAGGGATGATTTGTAGATGATATCTACCAAGCTTCCCGTATCCACCAAGCATCTCTTCACTCAGGCATTGGCGATTTGAATGGTAAGGACTAGAGGGTCAATGTGGGGGTACCTCACGTGTCTGGCATCATCCTCTGTAAAAGTGAGTGTTTCACTTTCATACTTTGGATTTTTTGGAGACCGCCTCGACCACCATACACTGGGAAGACTCCCCTGCCTCATGCCTGAGGGTCCTTGCATATCGCTCACGAGCATTGTTACTGTTGCCTGCTATGTGGGGCCTTCTGTTAGAGAATATATATTATTGCTCAATGAAATTATGGAAAAACCAAATACAACTCTACGTAAAAATACAATGGACAAGATAATATTGATTAAATAAATATTACAACTCAATTGGTCAAAATACAAGTAAATAGAAAGATGTAGAAGAAGAAGATTACAACTTCAATGCTATAATAATACAAGTAAATAAGAAGAACAAAAGAATGAAAACACAATAAAACTCTCACACTCAACCAAAGTGTAGAGTAGTGGGGATCACCAACTTGAACAAGGTTCAAGACCTTTGTCCAAAAGCTTATTTCCCCCTATTCTCTAAGCATTAAGGGATCTCTCAAGGAAATAGCTCCCTGGAATAATCAAGCCTCAAGGGGTATTTTTCAGCCAAGTGCTTTGTGGATGAAAAATGGTGTGTCATACAAGTGAGCAGTAGGCTCCTATTTACAGAGTTTGAGATACCCCTTTGAATTTCAAATTCCACCAACCTCCATGGCTGTTACCAATGTTTAATTGGATGTTTATGGAATTAAAATGGAGATTTGGGAGTTATTTGGGATGTTAGAACCGTTCAATTTGGAAAAAAACTGAAAATTCACATAGGCTGTTAGCCTCACTGGCCGCGGCCACGACTTTTCAGTGGCCGCGGTGATTAGTGCTCAAAAATGCAATTAGTTTTAAAGTGTAAAATAAATTAAGTTTTAATTAATATTTTCATGAATTTATTGTAATATATTTTATAATTGAAAATATTAATTTTAATTTAATTTATGTTTAATTTTCAGGAAATAAATTGCATTTGGACACTAATAAAAATGGAGAATAGAGAAATAGTTAAAACTGAAAAAGAAAATGAAGAAAGTGGTATTTTTAAAGAAATGAGGTTCTGCCCATTTGGCCCAAGCCCAAATATAGCCACTGCCATTTTTCTTTCCTTGTCCACTCGCCAGGTGTCATCGCCAGAAGCTGCCACGTGTCCTTCCTTTCCCTTCATGCCATGCATCCAAGACTCCTTCAATATAACACTCAGCTATCATCCTTTTCTCCTCTCAGCAAATCCCAAGCCAGTCGCATGCTTCATCAACAAAGCTGAGGCCCACCATAGTTTCAGCCAAGGCCCAAAGGCAGCCTCCAATGGCAGAACTGAAGTTTCCCCAACGCAGGCCCATTTGAAGCAGCCTAATTTTTCAGCCAAGGCTGCCTACGTGGCACTCTCTCATTGGTTGATAATGGGTCAAAACCCTCTTGTGTCACCAGCCATGTTTTGTGGGTATTGGGCTTTGTAAATTGCTATTTTGAGCTTTATAGATCATGTTTTTGTGGTATTTTAGAAAAAGAGTATTTTGACTATACACAAAAATAGCTAGGGTAATATTAATAATAACATTTGATTTTTCAAAATCATATTTTATTATTAATATTTCAGATTTATTTTGTAAACCCCATTTTGTTGTTTAATTTCTTTTTTGTCCTTTTTCTCCATCTATAAATAGGGACACTTTTTTCACATTTGGAATGTAATTTTTAGAGTAGAGAAACTATAGCAAAATTTCCACTCACTTTCTTCTCATATTTTTTTCTTAGAATTTTGCGAGAATCATGAGCATAATGGCCTAATCTTCCTAGGAAGGTTATGGATGATTCCATATGCAAGTGATGTTATTTTGCTACTTTGATTTACTATGTTCTTAATGTAATATATTTGACTTATTTATGTTCTTTCATCTCTATCTTTATTTTGTTATCTCTATTTACTTATGCTAATAGTATATAGGATTAGTCATGCTCTTTCTATGTGCTTCTAATTAGTAAAAGTAATATTGATACATAATTTTATGTATAATCTTCTATTGCATTATTGTCCTTGGGTATTTTGTCATTTTTATATTTTTCATAAGATTAACATTGTGCTTTTAAAGTAAAGAACTTTATAACTCAAATGAACTTTTGTTAGAAAAACTATGGACTTTAATGTTAGATTTTTCAAGTGAATGTTGGGATGTGAACTATTTACTTGTGTATTTTTGTAAATCAAGTAACCAAGTAACTAAACAAGCATATGGATGATTCTTGAAACCTTTCATTTTCTCAAACTCTTGATTACATCTTACCTTTATTTCACTTATCTCATTTCATCACTTTATCAAAATACAATACCAAAATCTCAAACATCTTTCCATTTACAATTTTATTTACTTCTTGTTACTAACTTTTTGTGCTATTTTCTACTAACCTTTTGATTTTAGGTTACCTCCTTGTGGATCGACCGCCCGATCTTACTACAACTACCACTTGGTGTAGTCACATTTTAGGCGTTAAACAAATTTTGGCGCCGTTGCTGGGGAGGTAATTTTTAAAGGTTTAGTGAAATTTTTACAAAAATATTAGTAACTTTATTTGTGTTTTTGTTGAATAAATATTGTGTTAGTATAGTGTTTTTTTTTATTTACTAATTTTTAATTAATTAGATTACTATTATAACAAAAAAAAGAAAAAAAAACTAAAAAAAAAATATATCTTTATTTATATATATATATTTATTCTCTTCTTTTACACTTTTTTTTTCGGTAACAAAATATATATATTTATATTCATATATATATATATATACATATCTATAAAAGAAAAAAAGAAGAAGCAAAAACTAAAAAAAAAAATTATTCATATTTCTATTTCTTTTTTCTTCTTTTCCATTTTCTTCCCTTTTTTTTATTTTAAAAAAAAACTATATATATATATATATATTTTTTTTTTTTACCTAATTCTTAATCTATTTTTCTTTCTTAATTTCTATTCTATTTTTTTTAGTTTAATACATATTTGAAAGAAAAAAAAATAGATTGAGCTTGCTATTTTCTCTTCACTTTAATTTTCTTTTCTTTATTTTATTTTGTTTTGTGTTTTTTTTTATTATTTTGTTACTTAGTTTAGGTTTTTCTTTTCCTTTACCTTAGTTTTTCCTTAGAATTTAGGTTTTTCAAAAAAAAAAACATAAAATTGCATAAAATTATTCATAAAATTTCGATCATAAAACTCTTAGTATTTGGGAACAATTGTGTAATATTACAAATGGTAGAAACCGATATTGTTCTGTCTAGAAAGATTGGTTGTTAAATAAGGTTTGTGATAGCGTTACCCTCCACACTTACCTGGGAACCTCGGGGAGTTCTGTCTAGGCAAGTGTGGGTCTAAAGCGGTACCTTGGCAACCTTCCCAATCGGCCTGGGAACATTTCGAGCATCTACCTTTGCACTATTACATTGTTGAACTTATTACTATAAGAAAACCAAGCTTGTTTTGTCAAAATAAGCAATTTCACTTTGCTTAAAGGTTGTTTGGTCGAAAAGGTTGACTTGTGATCCACCATACTTACACAGTAACCTCGGGGAGTTCTAGTAAGGCATTGGAGATCACCTGAAAACCTCCAAATCTACCTGGGAACAAGTTTAACAAAAAAAAATCAAAAATCAATCAAAAAAATCAAAAAATAAATAATAAAAAAAAAAGAAACATAAAATCCATCTAATTCTGATTTCCGAGAGTGGATGAATCATCACGAAACTTCCAGTGACACTTCTTCCAATTCATCTGCCACTCCCACCGGAACTCCTTCCACCAATCCTGCTTCTCCACAAACTTTCGCTGATAATAACCCATTCGCAATGGCTCGCAATGATGAAATCCAACCAAGAACTCTCAATGACTACCTCCATCCTACTCGCACTTCCACACCTTCATGCATTATCTTCCCTCCTAATATGCCCGCATTAGACTTTAAACCTGGCATGATTCAACTCATACCTACATTTCATGGAATGGAAAATGAAAGCCCATACGTGCATATCAGAGAATTCGAGGAGATGGTAGCCACGTTCTATAACCGAGCCGACAATGCCGATGATGTGCGACTGAAGTTCTTCCCTTTCTCCTTGAAGGACAAAGCCAAAAGCTGATTGTACTCTTCGAGACCTAGGTCGATTGGAACATGGGAGGAGATGACCAAATCTTTCTTTCTGAAACACTTCCCCAGCCATAAGACCAACAGTCTAAAATGACAGATTTCCACATTCTCCCAAAAAGACAATGAAACGTTCTATCAAGTATGGGAAAGATTCAAAGATCTGTTAAATCAGTGCCCGCACCATGGCTATGAGAACTGGCGCTTGGTCAGTTACTTCTATGAAGGCCTCACGAGTCGTGAGCGCCAGTTTGTAGAGATGCTATGCAATGGTGAATTCCTCGAAAAAGAGCCAGACGATGCTCTTGAATATCTCAAAGAAACTGCAAAAAAGTCTCACACCTGGACTGGTCCAAGTGCTACTGACAGCACCAACTGACACAAACCATCTGGGATCTATCAACTTCGAGAAGAGGATAGTATTAAGGCCCAACTAGAAGCTTTGAAAAAGCAGTTTGAGGTCTTAATGACGAAAAATGGGCAAAAGTCGCACCTTGCTTTGTTTGTGGAGGGACGGAGCACTTAGCTAAGGACTGCTTAGCTTTGAATGAAATGAGGGGGGTTTATGAGGAGCAATGCAATGCCTTAGGGGCATATAACAAGCCATTCTCCCATACGTACCACCATGGTTGGAGAAACCACCCAAATTTCAGTTGGAGATATTCCAACCAAGCTCAATCGTTGGGAGGCCAATAGAGAAGTGAGCAACAAGTTCAACCATCAAAGGCGTATTCTGCACCTCATTACAATGCTCATCCACAACGAAATTCTCTCGAGAATACTCTTCATGCATTCATGGAGGAACAATCCAAACTGAATCGCCAAATGATGGAAGAAATCAAGGAAATGAAATGTCAATTCTCAAAATTGACTGAATCCTTGGCTATTCTGGAAAAAGGCAAACTTCCTTCCCAACCGAAATTCAATGTTCAAGGCCAACACATGGCCCAGTCTTCAAATTCAAATGATCAAAACGCCAAGGAAGTGAATGCCATCACGAAGAGAAGCGGTAAAACTTTGCCAGACCCACCCATTAAATCCAACTCTCCCAGTATTCCAAAAGTCATTTCTGAAAATCAACCCCTCAATGCCACTCCAAAAATACCTTTTCCTCATGCTTTGAAACCTGTCGGGAAACTTCCTGATAACCGAGCTGAACTCCTTGAGCACTTGACACAAGTGAAGATTAATCTTCCTCTGCTTCACATCATTAAACAAGTGCCCGCTTATGCTAAAATCATCAAGGATCTTTGCACTGCAAAAAGGAAGCACCATGTCAAGAAGACTGCCTTCTTGACCGAGCAAGTGAGTGCGGTGATTGAACAAAAGGCACCGCCAAAATACAAAGATCCTGGTTGTCCCACCATTTCTTGCCAAATTGGGACCCATGAAGTCAGCCAAGCCTTACTTGATCTTGGCGCGAGTGTCAATCTCATGCCTTATTCTGTATACTCGCAACTCGGTCTTGGAGAAATGAAGCCAACATCTGTTGTACTACAGCTTGCTGATTGTTCCACCAAAAAGCCTAGGGGTATCGTTGAGGATGTATTGGTTCAAATTGAAAAATTCTATTACCCCGTGGATTTTCTTATTCTTGATACCCAATCTGTGGTAAACATGGAGTCTAAAATTCCTATTATCCTCGGAAGACCATTCCTTGCTACAGCAAATGCTTTGATCAATTGTCGGAATGGTCTAATGAAGATATCGTTTGGAAACATGACTCTTGAAGTCAATATCTTCCACATCGGGAAACAACCCCGAGAAGATGATGAATGCTATCAAACATTCATGATTGACTCTTTAATTCCCGAGGAGGTTCAATTGCGCAACAACTTTGATAATCTTGATGAACTCCTCCTTCTGTCCGACAACGAAAGTCCAAGCTCTATTGAGTCTACTCTTGCAATATCAGATCGCATAGACTCACGCCATAGAAGGAGTCATTTTTGGCAACCTCGCTTTGAAGAGTTACCTCACGAGAGGGCACAGCCGAAAACTTCAGCCGAAGAGGTTCCAATTGTTCAATTGACCCAACTTCCCGAGGGTTTGAAACATGCCTTCTTGGGAGACGGTGAAACCTTTCCAATTATCATCTCATCCAACCTTCAAAATTCTAAAGAATTGCAGTTACTCGAGCTACTGCGGACGCATAAATCTGCGATAGGTTGGACGCTTGCTGATATCAAAGGTATTAGCCCTTTAATTTGCTCCCATCGAATCAATCTAGAGGACGAAGCCATCCCTCGAAGAGACCCTCAGCGGCGACTGAACCCCACGATGAAGGAAGTTGTAAAAAATGAAGTTTTGAAATTGCTAGACGCTGGTATTATTTACCCGGTAGCAGATAGCAAATGGGTCAGTCCTACTCAAGTCGTGCCCAAGAAATTTGGTGTCACCATTATCCAAAACGAAAAAGGGGTCCTTGTCCCCACAAAAACGGTGACGGGGTGGCGCATGTGCATCGATTATAGAAAATTAAATGCCGCCTCCCGCAAAGATCACTTTCCACTCCCATTTATTGATCAAATCCTTGAATGTGTAGCTGGTCATCCTTTCTATTGCTTTCTTGATGGCTATTCTGGCTATTATCAAATTGAGATTGCATTAGAGGATCAAGATAAGACCACTTTCACTTGTCCCTTTGGCACTTTTGCTTTCCGGCGTATGCCATTTGGCTTGTGTAATGCACCAGCTACTTTCCAAAGATGCATGATGAGCATCTTTAGTGACATGATCGAAAAATCAATGGAAGTATTCATGGATGACCTAACCATTTTTGGAAACTCCTTCGAGACATGTCTTCTTCATCTTGAAGCTGTTTTAAAACGATGCATCGAGAAAGGACTTGTCCTCAATTGGGAGAAATGCCACTTCATGGTATCTTCTGGCATAGTCTTAGGCCACATTGTTTCTGAAAAAGGAATTGAGGTTGATCAATCCAAAGTCGACCTTATCTCCAACCTGCCGACTCCTAAGATTGTCAAAGACATTAGGTCATTTCTTGGTCATGCTGGTTTCTATAGGAGGTTCATACAAAATTTTTCAATGATTGCTCGTCTGCTGAGCAACCTCCTAGCCAAAGATGTTACCTTTGAGTGGACACCTAAGTGTGAGGAATCATTCCGAACGCTTGTCAATTCGCTCACTTCCGCTCCCATCATTCAATCACCCGATTGGAGTCTTCCTTTCGAGATCATGTGTGACGCCAGCAACTTTGCAGTGGGAGCTGTGCTAGGACAACGAAGGGAGGGGAAACCCTTTGTTGTCTATTATGCAAGCCAAACTCTCAATAGTGCTCAAATGAACTATTCCACTACTGAAAAAGAGTTGCTTGCTGTTGTCTTTTCTCTTGACAAATTTCACTCTTATTTGATTGGATCACCTATTACAATCTTCATAGATCACTCCGCCCTTAAGTATCTCCTTTCCAAAAAGGATGCTAAGGCGCGATTAATATGGTGGATCCTTCTCTTGCAAGAATTTGATATAACGATCAAAGACAAGAAAGGTGTTGAAAATGTCGTCACGGACCATTTTTCCCGACTTGAATTCAGCGATCCCGCTGACGGTCCACCTATTCATGATGATTTCCCCGATGAAAAATTTCTTTCTGTTGCTAAGTTGTCGTGGTACGCTCACATTGTAAACTACTTAGTAACAGGTGAACTCCCATCTGAATGGAGTTCACAAGACAAACGCAAATTTCTGGTCGAGGTGCGCAACTTCTTTTGGGATGACCCATACTTATTCAAGTATTGCCCCGACCAAATCATGCGAAGATGCATCCACGACGATGAGGTGTCTAGTGTGCTGAATTTTTTCCACAATGAGGCTTGTGGTGGTCACTTCTCTGTGAAGAAAACCGCTGCAAAAATCTTACAATGCGGCCTTTACTGGCCCACTCTGTTCAAAGACACCAATGATTTCTGTCGTTCTTGTGTAAGGTGCCAAAAGTTAGGATCCTTATCTCGTCGGCACATGATGCCCTTGAACCCAATTCTTGTTATCGAAATATTTGATTGTTGGGGGATAGACTTTATGGGACCATTTCCACCTTATTTTGGCTACCTTTACATTCTTCTCGCTGTGGATTATGTTTCCAAATGGGTCGAGGTTGTCCCATGTCGAACTAATGATAACGCTACAGTTGTCAAATTCTTGAAAGAAAATGTGTTATCAAGGTTCGGTACCCCTCGCCCTATCATCAGTGATCAAGGCACTCATTTTTGCAACCGATCCTTTGAGGCTCTTATGCGCAAGTACGGTGTAATTCATAAAGTTGCAAATGCCTATCATCCACAGACTAATGGTCAAGCTGAGTTAGCCAATAGGGAGATAAAACACATTCTGGAAAAGACGGTAAATCCCGACCGCAAAGATTGGTCTACACGACTTCTAGACGCTCTTTGGGCATACCGCACTGCTTTCAAGTCCCCTCTTGGGATGTCTCCCTATCTGCTTGTCTTTGGAAAAGCCTGTCATTTACCTGTCGAGCTCGAGCATAAAGCATACTGGGCTATCAAAGCCCTAAACTTTGATGTGAATGCCGCAGGTATCAATCGCAAACTCCAGTTGTCTAAAATTGAGGAGTTGAGAAACGATGCATATGAAAATTCCAGGATTTATAAGGAAAAATTGAAAATCGCTCACGACAAACAAATCCTGCGAAAACACTTTGAGCCAAATCAAAAAGTGCATCTGTACGACTCTCGCGTGCACTTGCATCCCGGTAAACTGCGATCGCGATGGACTGGTCCATTTGTAGTAAAGCAAGTATTCCCCAACGGTTCGGTGGAGGTCGAGGATCCAACCGATGGGAGAATTTTTCGCGTCAATGGCCAAAGGTTGAAGCATTACATTGAGAGTGTGAGTCGTGTTGAAGAGGTCCTTCTTAAGGACCCAATCTATATACTCTGAAGTTCTGAACGGTTTGTTGTTGTTCTTTTTATTTTTCATTATCTTTATCTTTCTGTCTTTCTTTTATGCTTTTCATTTTTGTATTTTGTTTTGGGGTTTTGTTACCAGGCTATTTTCGCTCTCGCCTTATGGACATGGTCATCATCCAGGTGTTCTCTTACCTTATCTTTTTCATTGCTTATTCATTTTGACATTGAGGACACTGTCTGATTTTTGGTTGGGGGTGGTGAGCATGCATTGGCTTTCATTTGGAAAATCTTATTATTACGTCATTAGCATTCATTTGGAAAACATTATTGTCTTGTTGAATTTTTAAGTCAAATTTTCTCAAAATTATCCAAGCATGAGTATAATTTGTTGGTTTGAGTCAGTTCTTACTATGTTTAGCTATTAAGAAGTGATTTTCAGAGTTCTTTTGTGCACTTTCCAAACATGCGATAAATTGGTTGTTAACACAAATAGTTGAGAGAAATTTCAAGTATAAAGTTTTTCATTTCTTGGTGAGTTGTGAGAGTTGAGAAAACAACTTTTTGAACTTTTATTGATCATTTGAGTTGGTAAAGTCACATATTTGGAATTTAAAACATGACATTTACTTGAGGGATGTTTTTCATTTAAGAAAAATCTTTGTAATAAATTTGTGTTCTATTTATTGTATTTGTAATTTCCTTTTTTTTTTTTTGTGTTGTCTCTTGTAAAAAAAAAAAAATAATGAAAAAAAAAAATTTTAAAAAGAGAGAAGAAAAAGAAAAAAAAAAGAAAAAAAAAAAAGAACAAGAGCAACACTTCCTTCTATTATTTCGTAATTGTTAAAAAAAAAACAATAATAGTATATATATTTCTATTACTATTATTTTGTGTAATTGTATTAAAAAAAAAATTATTATCATTATAGTTCACTTTCTTATTTATCATTGTTAGTTAGTTGTCATTTTGCTCTTAGAGCATTCTCATGTAAATCCCAAAGGTTGTTTGTCATTTGAATTCCAATAAGTTGATTTGCCTATCTTGTGATCAATATTTGTTCAAATTGCTTGTCTTAAAAAGTTTATCTTTTCTCATTTGAGCGTAAACTGTTACATTTCCAACTCCAAGAGTGCAATCATTCCCATACAAATACTTTCAATACCCGTGAGGAATTTGGAGTTGAGATCTTTATACTTTGGAGATTTTTCGATACTATTTGTGTTAGGACTTGTGATAAAAAGAATATGGTTTGGTGCACACACACACAACTCTGAAATCGCAATTATAGTAGCTTAGATAGTAATTTCTAACTTTTTACTGATAATTTGAAAATGCTTGGATGATTTTGCTTGGTTTGACTTGATTATTCAACTTGACAATTTTCTTTTTCGCTTGAATTGCTAGGGACTAGCAATAAGCTAGTTGGGGGTTGTGATTAGTGTTCAAAAATGCAAATTAATTAGTTTTAAAGTGTAAAATAAATTAAGTTTTAATTAATATTTTCATGAATTTATTGTAATATATTTTATAATTGAAAATATTAATTTTAATTTAATTTATGTTTAATTTTCAGGAAATAAATTGCATTTGGACACTAATAAAAATGGAGAATAGAGAAATAGTTAAAACTGAAAAAGAAAATGAAGAAAGTGGTATTTTTGAAGAAATGAGGTTCAGCCCATTTGTCCCAAGCCCAAATATAGCCATTGCCATTTTTCTTTCCTTGTCCACTCGCCAGGTGTCATCGCCAGAAGCTGCCACGTGTCCTTCCTTTCCCTTCATGCCATGCGTCCAAGACTCCTTCAATATAACACTCAGCTATCATCCTTTTCTCCTCTCAGCAAATCCCAAGCCAGCCGCATGCTTCATCAACAAAGTTGAGGCCCACCATAGTTTCAGCCAAGGCCCAAAGGCAGCCTCCAACGACTTTCATTTTTTTGTTTCCGAAGTAACCCTCATCAACTAGTACTATTATGATGTAAAGTATGATGTAAAGCTTTAGGAGTAATTCATCAATTGCTTAGAGCTAAACAAAAATAATAACATCTCTTTTCTTTCATATGATTTCTTATAGATATCCACGGACATGTAGATATATTGACTTTACATTTCTTTCAGATTCATCCCAATACCAAATACTGATTTATTTTCAAATAGCTATAATGTGGGTATTGGGCTTTGTAAATTGCTATTTTGAGCTTTATAGATCATGTTTTTGTGGTATTTTAGAAAAAGAGTATTTTGACTATACACAAAAATAGCTAGGGTAATATTAATAATAACATTTGATTTTTCAAAATCATATTTTATTATTAATATTTCAGATTTATTTTGTAAATCCCATTTTGTTGTTTAATTTCTTTTTAGTCCTTTTTCTCCATCTATAAATAGGGACACTTTTTTCACATTTGGAATGTAATTTTTAGAGTAGAGAAACTATAGCAAAATTTCCACTCACTTTCTTCTCATATTTTTTTCTTAGAATTTTGCGAGAATCATGAGCATAATGGCCTAATCTTCCTAGGAAGGTTATGGATGATTCCATATGCAAGTGATGTTATTTTGCTACTTTGATTTACTATGTTCTTAATGTAATATATTTGACTTATTTATGTTCTTTCATCTCTATCTTTATTTTGTTATCTCTATTTACTTATGCTAATAGTATATAGGATTAGTCATGCTCTTTCTATGTGCTTCTAATTAGTAAAAGTAATATTGATACATAATTTTATGTCTAATCTTCTATTGCATTATTGCCCTTGGGTATTTTGTCATTTTTACATTTTTCATAAGATTAACATTGTGCTTTTAAAGTAAAGAACTTTATAACTCAAATGAACTTTTGTTAGAAAAACTATGGACTTTAATGTTAGATTTTTCAAGTAAATGTTGGGATGTGAACTATTTACTTGTGTATTTTTGTAAATCAAGTAACCAAGTAACTAAACAAGCATATGGATGATTCTTGAAACCTTTCATTTTCTCAAACTCTTGATTACATCTTACCTTTATTTCACTTATCTCATTTCATCACTTTATCAAAATACAATACCAAAATCTCAAACATCTTTCCATTTACAATTTTATTTACTTCTTGTTACTAACTTTTTGTGCTATTTTCTACTAACCTTTTGATTTTAGGTTACCTCCTTGTGGATCGACCGCCCGATCTTACTACAACTACCGCTTGGTGTAGTCACATTTTGGGTGTTAAACACGCGGCCACTAGCTTCTGTCCCCCAGGTCGCGGCCACAGGCCATTTCAGCATAAAAAAGTCATTTTTCCAAAACGTTCCAAAACGTCCCAAATCCTTTTCCACATGATTTTGTAACCTCCAAACACCTATTGGGAGTTAAAAACATGTCTCCAACAGTCATATATCATCATGACTTTGTGAAATCCGATATCAAATATGTAACATATAATATACACATTATTGGGTAATATTTGGGAGTTACAAATTTGTAACTGATTTTGTAACTCCAAAATATGTCACATTTGGGCACACACATTAGTCCAATTTTGTGACTCTCAATAATATGTTACAAGGTGTGACAAATCACATTTTGTCACATTATTTAATCTAATATTATATTATATGAAATAATATAACATTCCCCCACTAGATTAAATAATCACTTTTTGTAACACTTATTTAATCAATCAAACATTATATTAAAATATAATATTCCCCCACTTGATTAAATAATCACTCTCTATAGAAATATTTGCATTGGTGCATAAAGTAAAATTTCTTTCGACTTGAATTTTACCTTAGTGTAATTATCACAAAGTTTGTTGAAATTTTGGTTGCCGAAGCATTGAACCACTATCCCTTGATAACAAACCGGTGATAACACACACCTTTGCTATGTTCACTTGAGACCTCAATGTCTCGCTTTTGCACC
This sequence comes from Humulus lupulus, assembly GCF_963169125.1. Classification (NCBI taxonomy): domain Eukaryota; kingdom Viridiplantae; phylum Streptophyta; class Magnoliopsida; order Rosales; family Cannabaceae; genus Humulus; species Humulus lupulus. Next base: position 208,994,817 of record NC_084796.1, read on the forward strand.
GTTAATGGCCATGTGCACATTCCATTCATAGACTTTTCTTGAGAATGACTCCCAATTCTCATGAGGGGCGGCACCACCCCTAGGTCTATATAGGTAGAACTCTTACAGTATTTTGTTACCCTAAAATACTTGTCTTTTCAAGACTGAGTTCTATTAAAAAACATTTCGGTTTTAACCCTCAATTTGGTAACACACTAGTACTCATATCTCAGATGGGAAAAAATTGGAGTACTACTATCTATTCACTTGATTGACTTGTTATTACCTATTGAACCTAATACTAGTTTGGTTACTAGTATGAAGATAGGTTACCATCAACTGTGAATCTCTTTAGGGAGTCTAAGTCCCACCCCTTGAGATGTAGAAATGATTCCATTTGAATCATTTCTTTTCTCATGTATGCATACTTAGACACTCTCATTATTTTATTCAAACTTTGTTGCTAGCCATAGTTTGATTAAAATAGTTACCCCTTTAAAATAGTGATTTTGACCATAGTCAACACCCCCACTATTTTATAGTTTTATATCCAAGATAAACATTTTCCTTGAATATTAATTCTAGAAACCTATTTTGTTTCTAGAATTCTCATTTATGTTTTAAATTGATTCCTTCTTGAATCAAAATATTACAAACAGTAACTTTAGACACCAAGCATGTATAGATTTATCCATTCTATACATATATAGCCAATGTGATTTAGAATGTGGAATTCCAAATCACCTATTTGATAGAATGACCAAATTAATCAATTGATTAACAATAAAATAAATTGATTAACTTTGGAGCATCACCCCCACATTTCTCATACAGTGACAATAAAATATCACTTTAAAATAGAAATCTCTTCATTTCTAATAAGTTATTTATCCTCCAAGATAAATCTAAACCTATGATTCTCAAAGTTCATCATGAGTCCTCTATACCACATGATAAGCTCTTAAGATAAAACATCAATGTTTATCTTGATTTATTTACTTGCTAAAGCAAGAAACACTTATTTGAAAGTAACTTTCACTTGGTTGCTTTCTTTTATATATTTCACATAATAAAATGTGAACACAAATGTAATGTGAGAATTTCTCAAACAAATAATCACAAATTTTCAATTTTAGTTGTCTAAATAATCTCAAAATCACTTAAACAACTTTTGTGTATTTTCTAAGAGTCTCTTTGAGATTCTTTTGAAAGCATCAATTTGACATTCATTGATTTTCTCATCAAAATCAAAATGAAAATGTCAATTTTTTTTAAACACATTAAATCAAAGAAAATAAACTCTCATTGATTTATTTAAACACTTTGATTTCTTATGTTTTTTGTTTAAAATTATCTCCTCATTGAGATTAATTTAAACATATTACCATCTTTAACCAAAATGAATAAAGTTCTCTTTTATTCACCATTGGTGTAAATATTCAAAATTGCTTCTCCAATTTTGAAAATGTCTCCTCAATGAGTATTTAAGAATTATTGTCACTAAATAATTCTCAAATATATTTTATCTGACCACACTCTAGACTATAAGTCTATTGAGTCAACATGTCTTCCCACAATTTTTGTATCCACTTTGATCAATTTTTCTTGCAATGGCAAGACACTTATCAAAAGATGTAACCCCCTTAGGTTCATCTTTTCTTATCTCATAATTGAGATGTTCAACACTTTAATTGAGAATTTTAATTTCTCATATTATTCTTTTTATTCACAAATTACATACTAACAATAATATAGGATAAAACCTATTAACATCTCACAAATGTTTGCATGATTATGATTTCACATAGTTGTCAACATACATGACTAATACTAATATGACTCTTTATTAATATGAAAACATGAATTACAAATATCATACACACATGATTTCACATTTCTATTGATTCACAAAATCAATATATAGGCATGTCATATAAAACTCATATAGTTGTCATTCTAATAATTTCTCATTAACACAAAATAGGACAATTCTATGACATGGAAGCATATTACCCAATAATCTACTAGATTATTTACATATTAATCACATATCATAAAACTCAAGATGTTGAATTATCTTCTAATCTAACCACTATATTTGAAAAACAAAAGATATTAGAAAACAATGAATCTCATTTATAAAATTTTCTTCTTCTCATATCTATCACTATATGAAAACTACTAGATCTTCTAAGAAAATCAAAGAAGAACATTACCTTATCTTACCATCTTTTCAAAGTTGGATCCTCATATGATCTCCATGGTTTCTCCTTCCATTGAAAAGGAAATTAAGCTTTTGATTGTTAGAGAATATATATTATTGCTCAATGGAATTATGGAAAAACCAAATGCAACTCTATGCAAAAATACAATGGACAAGATAATATTGATTAAATAAATATTACAACTCAATTGCTCAAAATACAAGTAAATAGAAAGATGTAGAAGAAGAAGATTACAAACTCAATGCTATAATAATACAAGTAAATAAGAAGAACAAAAGAATGAAAACACAAACAAATTCTCACACTCAACCAAAGTGTAGAGTAGTGGGGATCACCAACTTGAATAAGGTTTAAGACCTTTGTCCAAAATCTTATTTCCCCCTATTCTCTAAGCACTAAGGGATCTCTCAAGGAAATAGCTCTCTGGAATAATCAAGCCTTAAGGTGTATTTTTCAGCAAAGTGCTTTGTGGATGAAAAATGGTGTGTCATACAAGTGAGCATTAGACTCCTATTTATAGAGTTTGAGATACCCCTTTGAATTTCAAATTCCACCAACCCCCATGGCTGTTACCAATGTTTAATTGGATGTTTATGGAATTAAAATGGAGATTTGGGAGTTATTTGGGATGTTAGAACTGTTCAATTTGGAAAAAACTGAAAATTCACATAGGCTGTTAGCCTCACTGGTCGCGGCCACGACTTTTCAGTGGCCGTGGCCACTAGCTTCTGTCCCCCAGGCCGCGGCCACTGAAAGTCAGTGGCCGCGGCCACAGGCCATTTTCAGCACAAAAAATTCATTTTTCCAAAACGTCCCAAATCTTTTCCCACATGATTTTGTAACCTCCAAACACATATTGGGAGTTAAAAACATGTCTCCAACAGTCATATATCATCATGACTTTGTGAAATCCAATCTCAAATATGTAACATATAATATACACATTATTGGGTAATATTTGGGAGTTACAAATTTGTAACTGATTTTGTAACTCCAAAATATGTCACATTTGGGCACACACATTAGTCCAATTTTGTGACTCTCAATAATATGTTACAAGGTGTGACAAATCAAATTTTGTCACATTATTTAATCTAATATTATATTATATGAAATAATATAACATTCCCCCACTAGATTAAATAATCACTTTTTGTAACACTTATTTAATCAATCAAACATTATATTAAAATATAATACCTTCCACATATGGTATCCAGTGTGAAGTCTACAGCCGCCGGCTCTAGTGGTGGACTCCTCTACCTTCAGAATTATGGATTCTTGCTTGGGGTCTTGGTCTTGCCTCGATACCTTAAGAGTTTTCCTGATCGGAGAAGAAACTCTGTCTCATCCTTCAATTGTTTTTACTCGTTTGTGTCGTGCCCAAAATCATTATGGAAATGACAAAACTTATTCTTGTCCTTTTTTCCTTCTGAATGCAAGGGTGGTGGCTTTCGGTATGGTACCTCCTGGTGTGTTGCCAAGTAAATCACAACCATTGATGTGGTCAGGATGGTATAATTGGTGAACCTAGGCTGGTAGGGTTGATGCTTAGCTTGTTTGTCGGCGAGTGCTAACTTAGCTTTCTTTTCTCCACCCTGCTCGGCCCCTGAGGTATTCATCTTCTTACCGTTGCCCCCACTGCCACCCTGAGGGTTTGCGCCATTCTTATCTGCCTTGACAGTGGTCGGATGGTTTATGCCTTTTTCTTCCTTCATGATAGCATCATCTAGATTCATGTATTTGTCGGCTCGGTCCAGGAACTCATGTAAGGTGTTGATAGGGTTCTTGTGTATACTATCCCATAAGGGACTTTGATAAGTTATTCTTGTCGAGTTGGCAACGAACTTCCCTTCATCTCCTACTGTGGCCGCTCGGTTTTCCTTTCTCATGAATCTTTGAATGTATTCTTTCAGGGATTCATCTTTCCCTTGCTTGATGCCAGCTAGTTGATTGACATAAACCAGTTGAATCCACCCCGCACTAAAGTCCTTGCATAATTCCTTCCTGAACTGCTCCCAGGAAGTGATGGATCCAGGTTTGAATTTCTAATACCATTCCTGAGCTGAGTCAGAAAGAGTGGTAGGGAATACCTTACACCTATAATCATGCCCCACACTGAGTAACTCCATCTGATCCTCAAACTTCCCAATGTGTCGTATTTGGTCCTCCTTCCCAGTGTATGTAGGAAGTTTCAGGGTTTTGTATTTCGGTGGTGGTTGGGCAGCTTGGATCTTGGCACTGAAAGGACTCCCATTTCTATGAGCCAGCTCGATATCTGAAGGTTTCTCTTTTAGACCCTAAACAGCCATAACGAGTGCATATATTTGAGCCTGTACTATTGGTGGGATTGCTGCTCCAGGTGGGGTAGAGGTCCCTGGTACCCTCTCCTTAGTGCTGGTCCTCCTGTTGATGACCTCCCTCAAATCTTGAGGTTGCACATCTTTCCCCAGCCTATCGAACATAGTACTTGTGTTATTCATCAGTTCTTTTCCCTTGCAAGACTGAGGGTGTAGGGGTGGTAGGTCCGCCTTGCCCCTGTCGGTGCGACCCTGCCCCTGAGCCTCTCCTCTTACATGACTTTGAGACTTTGAGCAGCTATTTCCATTCCTGTCAAGCCTTTCAAATGTTTGACCCTCATCTCCTGTGTTGTTTCGTCGGTCCCCCTGGGAGGGGGCCTTCGGGTTGGTAATGCTCCTACTCTGAGATGGAGTGTTATTCTTCTTAGTCATGGAGGAGGCAGTCTTGGACTGTGCCTCTTCATCCTGTCTCTAGGAAAGTGGTTCTGAGAGTGTCCTTGGGGTCCTACTCCTCCCCCGGGACTCTCTGTTACTGTTGTCTCGCAAACCTGCTGCTTTGGCTTGAGCCTCCCTCACCGCATGAGCAACAGCTTCATCGTTAGCTCGGGCTAACTGAGTAGCCGCCTCTAAGGCCACAACGGCCTCCTTGTGCTTTCGGTCAGCCTCCTGCTCCCTCTGGATCATCCTCTGGACCTGCTCATCGATCTCCCGTCGATGTTGTTCCATAGTCGCCCTCTAAAGGGAAAATTCTGCAGCCAACGCCTCCTGCCTCGCCAGAAATTGCGGCATCTCCTCCTAGTGAGCATCCTGTGGATCTTTTGCATCAGGTTGATCTCCTACCTCCACCCGAGGTTCGTTAACGGGATCTATGGGATCCTAGGTGGTGGGATCCTTGGGAGCAGTCTTCTTGGTCTGACTGGATTTTGGAGGCATCGTAAAAATTATGAAAGTGTGTTTCTGGATTTCATACTCTCAATGAAAGCACCAAAACGTTGACCTGTGAAATTAGCCAACGGTCGTATGTGCAGTATATGACACCTTTTGAACAAAATAAATGACAGAGTACGATTATCTTAAATAAACACATGAATTTTATAGTGGTTCAGCCCTGTTCTGTTGAACAACAATAACCTAATCCACTTAGCTTTTAGTATTGAATCACTCGACAATTACACTGTTGAACCAAAGTATTCACTCATTCTCACTTGCCCAGAATTTCTCCCCAAATTTTCTTTAGATCTCCAAAATTCCAAAAAAAGTGATCCAGCCAAGAGTCCAAAAAGGTCCTCCAAAAGGTCCCGGTAAATGAAGCCCTGGGTCCTTCATTTATAGTACCCTTACATGACCAGTAGTACTGGGATTATGTTTTGGTACACGATTATCATGTAATGGAGAGACATGTCCACCTTCCCATGATCATAAGATCGTGGGTCTTCTCGTGGTTTCTTTAGATCGTGGTAGATAATGCATGATTGAAACTTCTGGGAAAATGTTAATTCTTTGTTGGTATATGAGACTTAGGTGCTAGGCTCGACGACCAAAGCTTGGGTGCTGGACCTGTGACCTTCTGGATGCTGGAAATGTTGATCCTCTGGGTGCTAGGCCTGTTGATCTTTGGGGTGCTAGGCCTATTGATCTCAGTTTGAACGAGAGTGATTATTTCTCAGTGAAGTATACTTGGGGTTTAGGCCGACCACCCTATGAAATATAGGGTGGGCCGACCACCCAGATGGCTCTTGGGCCAGCTTAGGCCGACCACCCCTAGGGGTCCTTGGGCATACTTGGGTCGACCACCCTAGGGGTTGGGGTCAGGCCGATCACCCCTAGGGGTTTTAGGCTTGATCGACTTCCCTAGGTCCTAGACCTATCTTTTTTGCCCGTCAGTCTTTTCTCAATACTTTGTCGTTTTCCCTAATTTGTGATCGTGTCACATTCTCATTCACCACGTCATCCTCGTATTTTTTAGGGATAATAATTTTTTATTAATTTTTGTTAGTTTTAATTTTTAAAATATACACCAACATTTTAAGAATAAATAAAAATTATACAACTAAAAAATTAATTTATTTTTGGGAATACAATAATATTAAAAACATAAATTTTAAATACGAAATGAAATCAACAATAATTGAAAAAAAAAACAACAAATGGAAAGAACTTCTTAATCGATACAAACAGATCAAAGATAAAAAAGCTCACATTGCACTTCGAAATGCACTAATTTATCATTTGCGAAACGAATATACTGATTTAAAAAATTAGTGTACTTTTTCGTTTATTTATATTAAATGTATTGTTTAATTTCATAATGTAGCAATTTAAGTTAAGTTCATTAATAATATTTTAATTTTTTTATTGATATAAAAACATTACTTAATTATATATTAATGTTAATATATAAGATTATTATTTATTATTTATTGACGATTAAAAAAAATTAAAAAATGGATATACTTTTTTTTAATTAAAAATTGAAGTTAAATTTGAAATAGTGATTGGAGAAGAAATAATAAGTTGAAGTGAAAAATGTGAAAAAATGAAGTTCCAGTAGATTTAAAATGAAGTAAAGGTTGGAGATGGCCTTATGTCTGCATTTTATGGCTCTTAGATAACACCATTATTAAGCAAAATTTGAGACAGTAATCTGGAAAATCTACATCTTCAAAGAAGACTCGTTAATTTTGACGCTTTAACATGCAGTCAAACCTGTTCGTAACCATAAATGTCATTTTTGAAAATTATGACTTTGAATTCTGCTAATATCGAATTGTGCTTATTCAAACCAAACAAATCTCTGCAAACTGAAGAAAAAAGAAAAAGGTCTTCTCTAGCAATGCATTATGTACAACAGCAGCAGCCATTAATAGCTTTCCCCTATTCAGTCATCACTTTTCAGTGAGGAGCTCTTGATGAAGCCATAAAAACCGGCTTTAACGGGTGTAATGCAAGGAGAATAATCGAAATCACAGCTCTTGATTCAACAACTGCATGATCTTATATGTTTCATGTTCATGATGCCCTTTCAGCTTTCATATTCTTCCACGAGATGGTATACTTTTTCACCGTTCCTATAAATGTGTTATGTAGCCGACCTGTATACCTACACAGACCAAAATTTATTGAGTAAATAATCAATTATAATGTTAAAAAAGAGGCTTAAAATGTAATCGATCAAGCAAAACTTAGATCGACACAAAAAGTATTAAAGACAAAACTACAGTTTCTCAGATTAATGAAGCATAAGTATATAGATTAAATGTATTTTCCTGGAATTTGAACCTATTGTTCGAAAGGTGCAACATCTACACTAAGTTTAAACTTAATCAAGTTACCTCTACACTAGACAAATTGACAGATTTCCTTCCTGCCAATATCATTCAGCCCTCAACTCGGAGAATGTTGTTACATATGTCACCATGGGTAACCGACTCTCTATCCGGATCAATCTTCCAGTGGCCATCAATGATGAATTTAATCTGCACAAAAATGAAATTTGCATTAACAGGAAACAGCTCTAAATGATTTTTCCTTTCTTTTGACATAACAATTATATTTGACTCTGTTAGAAACATCCAGGATAACTCAATTATCACTGCAAATTATTATAAAATCGCCCTGCAAATTATATAAATATATATATATATATATATACACACGTCATCAAATGATTATCGGATGAGGACCAACCTCATACACCCCAGGATAAAGCCACAGCACTGTTGACCAAAGTTTGGATTTCCTGAAGAATAAAAAACAGAAGAAATTTTCATTGTGGTTAGTTCCTAAATTATTAATGTCCAAAGGAAAAAAAACGCTATGAAAAGAAAAAATGGTCAGGAAAATAAGACGTGCTTTAACTTTTAAGTTTCCCATGCCTCACTTTAATAATGATATAGCTTTGGTAAGAAAAGAAATCTTTTAAGACCTGGGTCCAGAGGGATCTGTGATAGTTGATTGAGGGTCTGGATCCATTTTGATACAATGATGCCAACCATTAAAGCTACCAGTCACCTCCACAATTTCACCATCCCCACAATACTTTATCTCAACCTGAAAAGTAAATAGATTCCACAATCAGAGCATAGAATTGAAATTAAGGATACACATTCTGGAAGAAGGTGGATGTTATACCTCCACTAGTCCTGAAAGAGTCTCTTCAGCAGCCTGTAATTCTGCATCTTTTTCAAAAATGAGTTTTTGGGCTTTACTGATTTCTGTATCAGCCTTGGCTTGCAAAACTGACAAATCATTCTGAAGACACAAGTAAATTACAGAATACCCTGTTAATTATTTTGGTGAACAGTTCAATCGGTTACTATTATTACTAAATCATAGTATTGTTTTTCTCTAAAAGTTTTTAACTTTGTGGATGGAATATCACAAATTCACAACGTAGCAAAGTAGTGACAGACATGCCCATTGTGAGTGTCAATTTATATAGCTTATGCACCTTTTGTTTCTCAATTTGCTCTTTCAGCCGAGATAATTCCTGTTCCTTTTGATGCTTACCATGGAAAAAACACAATTATTAGTAGCTATTGCATTCAATTCTAACAAAAAGACAGAACTTTATAAGAGCATGACCGCAAAGGTACATGAATATCGGTACCAGCATGAACTTAAGCTCACTAATCCCAACAGGCTTCCCCTTTTGGATAGTCTGTATACATCAATGGGTACAAAATATAAATAAATAATATCAGACAGACAAGGGACGAAAAACAAGACTAATTACCTTAATATCCCAATTATTATTGAACTGAGTACTTTCCTCTTCAGCTGATAAATTCTCATCTCTACACAAAGTACAAACATCGAAAGAAACTACACTTGAGGAAAGCATTTTAACCCAATGCATGACAAAGAAACATTCTTAAATCAACTGCAGATGACTAATGTGCAATATCCATTTCCTCGAGTTATGCACAAATTTGATTTCTCTTTACATAAAGAATTGCAAAAGTATGATTAACATAGTTATGTGATAAAAAGAGACAGCAGAGTGAAACTACTGAAAGCAGGGAGAGAAAACAAAAAATATAGCCTAAATATATTTTTGTGGAGATGTACAGAAAACGAACCTAAGAGAACGGTTCCCTGCTACAGCAGGCACAGCTTGTGTAGATTTTGTAGAACTCCCATTCAATGTTATAGTCACATTTCCTCCACTGAGCACATTTTCCGAGTGCTCAGAGGTAGAAGCCGCAGATTGAACTTCGTCTGCATCTACACATTCAATATATCCCTGGCTTTCTTCAGTACCAGTCTCATTTAGTATGCCAGAGGAATTATCTGAATGTCAAATACTAAAATTTAGAGCTCTCATAACATTATGTTAATAACACTGACACACAAACTAAGAAGTCGTATAACACAGTATCATATACTAACAGACCTTCAACTGTATCTAGATGTCCATAGTGCATGAAATTTGCCACCTTTTCATCCAAAGATAAAGCTGAAAGATCTACAGGTACAGAACTATGTTCACCAGATTTGAAAGCCGCGTCCATGTTTGAACTGCTGAGATGCTTTTCTGTAATCAGAGTGTCCTTTTCCAAGGCAAACTCTTCGGCCTTACTGTTATCCTCAATCTGTGAGTTTTGCAAGATCTTTTTCTCCACATGCAAACTATCAACAGATTCTACAGCCGTGTTCAACATTTCATCCCCACCAGTTAAATCATTTTCTTGATTATCAATGCAAGAATTAAAACCTGGACTAATATTAGAACTAGCTAACTGACTCTTCTCATTGTCAACTTCTAAACGATACAAAGATGCTTCTGCAGGTCCAGGCTTTTCTTCTCGAATATGGTTTTCAGAGTCGAAAACTGGAGCACTACTTGAACTAGCAAAATGATTTTCCATACTGGAAACTTCAGTTGCTAAAGAACCATCTTCATTTATATCATAACTCTTCTCATTGTAACCTTTTAATCCTTCTACAGGCACATGACAATAGTCATCTGACTCGGTATTTGTATCCAGAACCAAACTGCCAGAACGGTTTCCCACCACAGAAGCTTCAACTGATGATGGAAAATCTCCAATCACAACGCTGTCCTTCTCATCCTGACCTTTTTAAATAGTAAGAAGCTATCAACAACAGTTTCATATGCCTTTAACATAAACAAAAAAAGGTTCGCAAACTTAAAAGATATATTGACCTGTTACCTTAACTTCACCATCACCATCTACTGCATTTTTATTTTCAGTTTCCCCTTTCTCCAAAATAAACCCTTCTGCATCTGTTTCAATTGTACTTGCAAGAAGCTCTCCAATCAGTTTATACCCTCTTCGCCTAACAATGTATGCAAGGTCACTCCTATAAAAGATAGCTCAAATTTTAGATTAAAATACCTATCCTGTAATGTACATTGGTGAATTCACAACCTTAAAAATAAATATTCAAGAATCAAAACAACCAATATTTATCGGGCAAAGAAGAACCAAACTAAAACTGAGAAGAATTTCCAAGAAGAAACAAAGCAAGAACCTTCCATGCTGGGAAAAATCTTTCATGGTGGGCACATGACTCTCCGGAAGTCCAACCACAGCCATGAACTCTCGGATTTCTTTGCAGAGCTCCGCATTGTCTTTCACTTTTCTACTACATAAACAAAAACATTGTTTTTTTGAACCAAAATATAACAAACCCAATAAAAGAAATTCAAAAGTGTATTTGAAAAAACCTGGATTTCCTAATAGAAGAAACTCGAAATCTGCAGCGTTTGTGAGGTGGGTTTTGTTGGCTATACCAGCCCAGCCTGAGTTCTTGCTGTTTTCTTTGGTTCAAGAAGACGAGCTTATATGGGTGAAGAGAGTTAAAGCTTGGGAAGTGGTAAAGAGTGGATGCCATGGATGACTTGTGCAGACTTCAGTGCTCTCGCCTCTCTCAAGTGTTGTCGTTTTCTATAGAGATTGATAAGAGTTGGGAGATGGAGTGGGAGAAGAGCCTCAGAGAAATATCACACGAGCTTTCACTTTACACAGGACTGCCACTTCTTTTCGGCTAATCCCATTAAAAATGGAGTTTTTTCTTGGCCCAAAAATTTGTAAATTAAATGTTTAAAAAAAAACAAAATTACAAAGACATCTATGGTTGTGGGTTCTTTTTCTAGTGAGTCATATAGGCACTTGATTGATTTTGTCATAATGTTGTTCATTTTTTATTTATATATTTTTTTTACTCAACAAACATTATGGCGAAATTGACGATGTGGTTTTGTTAAAAAAATAAAAATGACCATATGGTTGTTGCAAAACAAGGAAAAAAAAATCACTTACAATTTTTAAACTATATTCAAATAAATTTCACAAAGTAAATAAAATAAAGTTATTGAAGAAAAAATGTTCTAGAGTTTGTTAGGAAAATATTTGGTAAAACCCACTTTTGTTTTCTTTGTTGATCACAATCATATATATATATATAAATATTATATATATCTTCTATATAATAACTGAAATTATTGATTTTAATCATTTTTTATTTTTTTTAATGTTAATTTTAACGGAATATTTTTATATTTAACAGAATATTATTATATTTAATTGTAGTTTGTAAATACTTAAACTTAAATCAAATAAAATAAATAATTAAAAAAATTAAAATATGATATTTTTGAGATATTTTACAATGATAATTATTTAAAAATAATAAATAATTAAAAAAAATTAAAATAAGATATTTTTTTAGATATTTTACAATGATAATTATTTAAAAATAATAAATAATTAAACAAATTAAAATAAGATATTTTTTAGATATTTTACAATGATAACTATTTTTAAATAATAAATAATTAAACAAATTAAAATATGATATTTTTGACATATTTTACAATGATAATTATTTAAAAATAATAAAATCATACGTTTTATAACTTAAATAAAATTTAAACTCACTTATTAGAATAATATGGTATTAAACATATAATATTATTGTGAATTAGCAACAACTTTTTATTTAAAAAAAACTAACAAGAAACTTAAATTTAAAATACACGTATAATATATAATATTACATTAAATATATAATATATAATCTTTTGTTGTCACTCCCAAATTCAAAAACTAGAACAAGCATAAACTTAAACAAAAATAAATAAATTATTTAATTAAAATAGGATATTTATTTCAAAATTTATATGGCATTAATATAAATTTAATAAATTTTATAAATAAAACTAAGCAAACGTGCATATTGCATGTTACTTGTATCTAGTATATATATAAATAGGTAGGAGTGCATAAGAATGTTTGAACTCTATTTTGGACATCATAAATTATTTTAAAATTTTCAAAATTTTACATAATGCTCTAAATAACTAACTACAATGTATACCGTTATTAAAAAAAATAGAATTTTACACAAAATACCAAAATTGGAATATTTATTACAAAAATACTGTCAGACGGGTATTTTAACTTTTTTACTGTTTGGTGTTTATTTATATACTATTTGTTAAGTTTTATATTTACAAAAATAATATTTGTTTTGCTAACACACTTTTCTCACCTATCAATCACTTTTTCTCTTTCTTATTTTTCCTCCATTTCCTCTCTGCCCAAGCTCCATGCAACGCCCTGGATAGCCAAGACCATTACACTGTGTATTTTGAATAGTACTGGACTTCCTAATCAAGTCATTTGGATATAAACATGTAACTAAGGGTAATTGACGGATTAGGGTTTAAAAATTTTGATCATAAGAAGAGTGATTTTCATTTAAAAGTTTGAGTTAATACATGGGATCCCAAAATAAGTATTTACAAGAAATTTACAACTCCAAAAGTAATTACAACATAAGTCGACCTAAGGGACAAAATTAAGGTTTGGCTCTAGTCCCTGTTGAATCCTCGGCCATGGCAGTCGAGCAGCTATAATTGTGCACGCCGCCCCTAAAGCTCTCTAACTCACGGCTAGTCCAGCTTCCCCTTTCCCTTACCTACACCACATAGAACCCGTGAGCCAAGACTCAGCAAGAAAACTTAGATCAACAGAATCACACAAGCAAAAAAATATAAACAACAAGCTTAGCAATAGCAACCCTGCTCAAACAAACACATAGCTCAACTTAAACAATCAATGAGTTAGACAAGTGCAGACAACACTTCTAATTATTTAAGTGGCGTTCGGGCTACCCAAGCATGTATCGCACTCCCAGGTTGCCCTAGCCAAATGGCATGTGTTCCACACGCTTATTGTCGTCCCCGGCGCCCTTAGGCTGAGCTTTCAGATTAGATATAATCAAACATATAGATTGCATAACACACAATCAGATGCAGCATATATAAGCATGCCTAACCAAATAATCACAAATACATTCATAGTCATATTTATTAACAGGGGGCCGAGCCCTGATTACAACCAGGGTGTAATTTTCTTACCTCAAATCCTGAGCAGATAGTGTATGGTGATCCTGAGCACGATCCCTACTTCTGAGCCCTAACGGTATAACCTAGTCACAACAAAATAATGGACAATCATCAAGCACTTAGACTATTTAAGAGTTTCAGGGTAAATTTCTAGCCTTCAAGATCTCGAATTCTACTAAACCGGGTAGTAGAACCCTTCCCGAGCCTTTAACTTTGAGTTCTCAAGCTTAAAAACCCCATTTGGCCAATTTTCCTCATTTGAGTTGCGGCTCCCCTTAAAAACCCCAATTGGATGGCCCATATTAATTTCCATAATTTACTTATAAATAGGATGGCCAAATTTCAAACCTCACCACCTTTGCCTTTAAAAATTTCCCTTTTCTGAATTCCAAGCTTTCCTTGTTCCCCAGAATCCCCAAAACTGTTCATCGTGCCCAGACATTCAGAAGCTTTCTAGGAGCTTCCCGTGATCCAAATCTACATCCTCCAGTCAACGAACACACTTCCTATAAGTATCTCATCCCTTAGTTTGAAATGTTTTTCCCTTTTTTTCCTTTCTTATCCACTTGAATTTCTGTTCTTAATTGTGTTCATCCACAACGCTCATTATAGTTACTATTAGGCTATTTCTAAATGTTCATAGGGAATAGGTTTCAATTTACGTTCAATGGATGAGTCCAAACATGTTTTAGAAATAAGATGTCCATAAACTGGGGAAATTTCTAGGTAAATCTGAGTAACCCTAATGGTGAATTAATTTAAAGAATACCCGTTCGGGGTAAAGAAACTAAAGGGTCTTTAGGTTTAAAACCAGATAGCTTAGGGGTCACATTTTCTTGGGTGGTTTTGCACTAAACTGCTTCCCAAGGAAAGTAGTGGTCGGACACTTCTGACACACGAATCCCTAAATATCAGGGGATTGTTAGGAAACCGAGGCGCGTAGCTTAGGATATCGCATGGCATCATGCGATGGGACTGAGGCCTACCTTAGCTCGTTTAACCAAAATAACCTATTTCGTCCTTCGTACTCTCGCGTCATAGTTATAGATCATCTTAGGTCACCTTTTAACTAGGTTGCTTTGTCATCAGGCGATCTGATGGCTCCTCCGAAGAAGAACGCTTCAAAGAAAAATGCCTCGAGTTCATCCTCTCAATACAAGAACAAGGGGAAGCAGGTCGCCTCCAATTCTCCCATCCAGCACTTTGGTTCGGTGGTGGAGAAGGAGCTCGTGATCGATCCCAACGCTTATTTCGAGGCTGAGCATATAGTCTCGAAAATCACGATTCAAGGGAAGGTCAAAAAAATCTGGTTGAGTCACAACATAGAAATAGGATCTGGCACTCTTCTCACTCGACCTACATTAGTGGGGGAATAGAGTTGTGCCCCCTTCCAAGATGACTACGCAGCCTGGAGCGACAAACATATGAAGGTCGGCGCCTTCCTTCCTTTGGACTAGTACTTCGCGGATTTCTTGAACTACGTGAAGCTGGCTCCATTTAAGCTCCTCCCAAACTCATACAGGCTTATGGCAGGGCTAAAGTACCTGTTCTTGAAACATGAGTGGGAGGTCCCAACCACAGCAGACATATTGTACTTCTTCTGCCTCAAGGCAAGCCCCGACCAGAGGGGATGTGGTGACGAGTTCTACTACCTCATGCGGTTTCCAAACTCTGCCTCCGTCATTGAGCTCCCCAACCATCCCAACGATTATAAAGATTTATTCTTTATGTTGAATGGCTTCAGAAATTACGAACACCGCTACTTCAACTGACCTCGTAAGTCTTCCATCCTTGTAAACCTAGCTCGTGAATTTTTGTTCCTTTAAAATATTTCATGTCTTAATTGAATTTGTTTCTCGTGCAGCCATATTTGCAAGGACAGAAAAGTCTTCGACCCTCGGGGGTCAGTATGAGAAGCTGTCCAGACTTCCTCCCGATGAAAAGGACTATTGCCAGGTCGTGAATGACATCACGATGCTGGCATGTAAGTTGATTGGCGAGGGTCAAACACTGGCCTTAAGGACCTGGGCTCCTCCCCTGATGATCCCCGAGCTCCCTTCCTCTCAATAGGCCTTGCCAGTAACTGGAGATGACGAGGAGGAAGAGGACGAGGTGCCTCTCATGCAAAAAAGGCGGGCCCCCGAAGCAGACTAGAGACCTGATCCTGACCAAGCTGCTTCTGGGGCAACAGGCGGCCCTTCCGGCCAAGGTAACCCATACCTTTTTAGGGAAATAGAGAGGGTTGTTGCCGATTTTAGGTTAATTTGTCATAACCTGAATCTGCTTGTTAGCCGACATCCTTCCAAGCCGGACCTAAATGTAACCCTTCTCCAGTGCGTAGACCACCTAGTGGTACGTTACGACAATAGTTACCCTAGGGGCACAATAGTAGTTGATAACACCTTAAACTTTAGATCCACCATTTTTTAGGAATATGGGACAAACCATAGGACCTAGCCTTCTCTGCTCCAGGGTGCATTTGCCACTGGGTTCAGACAATACGTAGACGAATCCAGCCCCAAGGAAGAATCCGAACCCCCAGGATCCAAGAGATTTTAACTTTAGACTCCCCTTCTCCTCCATTAAATTGAGAGCCGAAGGTCGTGCCTATTTCGATCAAACCACCCGAGCTGATGATAATAGACTCTTCCCCCAACCCGGAAGGTAGGATCTTTGTTTTCTCTTTCTTTATATATGTTTTTGATACAACTTTTGTGAACTAACTCATTTCGTTCTTTATAGGTGAAGAGATGGAACAACCAGGAGCTCCCGACTTGTGGACTGCTTTCCAAGCTAAGAAAGCCGACATGGGCCCTGTCGTGAAAAGGCTCAGGGTGGCGAAGAAGACCACCCCTACAACGGGGAACACTTCGAAATCCCCTGCCAAGAATAAGGACACGAGCTCGGTTTGGGAGCTAGCTCTAGTGGCTAATGTCGTTGCTGAGAAACTTCCTCCTCCCCCCTCTCGACATATGCCCCTACCTCCCCAAATCATTCAAGTAGAGGCCCCCACCGTCTGAATATCTATCAATCCTCAAGACCTGGAGAAGATCCCCGAGGCCTTCCGAGGTATCATATATGAAACCGCGACTCACATGGTGGGTCACGCTTACAAAGCCAGCTCGAGGGACCTGAGGACCATTGAGGAGCGCAGCCCCAAGAACGTCCTCGAGTCCGCCATGGGGATGAATCTCACCATGAGTTCTTTTTCTATACTTGGTGATGAAATTGTTTTGTTGTTTTTTTTCTCATATTTTTGACTCGTTCTGTTATTTTGTAGTCCGTCCTGGCCCAATACCACAGCATAGCTCATGCTAGGGCCAGAAATGATGAGTTATGGGCTGAGCTGGATGTTGCCAAGGAAGGTGAGCAGGCCGCCAAAGCTGCCCTGATGAATGCTCAGAAGAATGAGCAGGCTGCTCTCACCTCTTCCCAGTAAAGTGAGCAGGTCGCGAAGGCCATGCTATCTGCCTCCCAAGCTCAAACCACCAAGGCAAATCATCTCGTTGAACATCTTCAGGTCGAGATTGGTGAGCTCAAGGAAAAATTACTCGAAGTCGAAGCTAAAGCCAAGGAGGAAAATGTGGCGTCTTCATCAGTAATGGAGGAGATGTTATACCATCGTTGGGCCATCAACCAGGATGGGAACTTCTCTTTTATGGAGCTCGGGTTGTGGGGTCCGTACCTTGCTAAATTTAAGGCTCGGCTCTCACAAGAATCGTCAGAGACTAGTGAGGCATCCAGAGTGGCGGAGGGAGGCGAGGAGGTCAATTTTGTGGGGTGAGCTGATGGAGCCCAATGATCTCTTTTTCAGTTTTCTTTGTAATGGTAATAATTTTTTTTAAACAATTGCCTTTGGATTTAGTTCGAGGTTTTTTCTCCTCGACGTGACAATATACTTGTTTGTCTTTAATATATATCTAACTTTTGATCCGTTCGTCTTTCCTCTATTAATTTCTCATGCTTATGAATCCTTACTCTTGAACATTTAAGATTTTAGGAATCGACTTTTAGATCAAGATAGATATTATCGAACTTGGTTATGTCCAAGTTTTGTTTGCTTATTTGTATCACACCTATTTAAGAATCAAGCCTTGAACCTGGTTATATCAAGCTTTTTTAATAATTTAAACTTAGTTCGCGCTAGGTTTATTGATAACTTGAGCTTTAAAAAGCCCTTTAATCAATTTTCCCAAATTTCTAAGTTTCGAACCTGGTTACGTCCAGGGTTTAAAATGATTTAAACTTAGTTTGTGCTAGGTTTATTGATAATTCAAGCTTTAAAAAGCCATTGGATAATCAATTTTCCAAGCTTCTAAGTTTTAAATGATTTAAACTTAGTTCGTGCTTGGTTTATTGAAAACTCGAGCTTCTAAAAAGTCGTTGAATAATCAATTTTTCCAAGCTTCTAAGTTTTTTAATCTTATCGAGCAGGCTTAATTTTTCCAACCTTTGGTTATGTGCCCCCCAAGCAACCAGAATGTATAAACTTTCTTGGTTGCTTATACAAATATGAGAGCATGAGCTAATACAATACTAAGAAATAGTTATTTAACAATCCATTTATTATTTTATCATAACAGCTTTTATAAATAAACCTTACATGGATGGTGGTACTATTGATAATATTTTTTCAAATGTAGAGCATTCCAAGTCCGTAGGACTACTTCCCCATTCAACCGAGCTATCTTGAAAGTTCCCTCACGCAAAACATCAATGACCTGATATGGTCCCTCCCGGTTTGGGCCTAATACACCGTCCTTGGGGTCTTTATTTGCCAAAAATACCCTTTGGTAAACTAGGTTAACTAACCCTAGTCTACGACTCTTGACCTTTGAATTGAAATAGCGAGTGATATTTTGTTGATAATGGGCAAGCTGTAGTTGCAATTTCTCTCGTTTTTCTTTGATCAGATCGAGGGATGTGTTAAGTAATCCATTATTATGTTCTTGATCAAATGCCTTTTGCCTGTGAGTAGTTACCATTGCTTCGATTAGAAGCATGGCCTCGCTTCCGAAAGTCCGGGTAAAAGGAGTATGCCCCGTGGAGGTCTTGTGAGAAGTTCGGTAGGCCCAAAGTACTTGCGGGAGCTGTTCGGGCCATAGTCCTTTGGCTTCGTCTAACCTCTTCTTCAGGCTTGCCTTAAGGGTTTTGTTTACAGCCTCGACCTGCCCATTGGCCTGCGGATATGCTACTAAGGAGAAGCTCTTAGTGATACCATATTTTTCACAAAAGTCAGTGAAGAGATTGCTATCGAACTGTGTCCTGTTGTCTGACACGATCTTTTTAGGAAGCCCAAACCGACATATAATACTCTTCACCACGAAGTCCATGACTCTTTTTGAAGTGATGTCGGAGGCTCGACTTCTACCCACTTCGTGAAATAGTCAATTGCCACCACTGCGTAACAAACTCCCCCCCTTTCCCATAGGTAGGGAGCCTATTAGGTCGATTCCCCATACCGCAAATGGCCATGGGGATGAAATCATCATTAGCTTGACCGGAGCAGCTTGGGCAATCATAGCGAAACTGTAGCATCCCAAATTTGCTAATAAGGCTTAGGGCCTTGATTAACGTGCCGGGAGGGCAATAATTGAATTAAATATGTTAATATGTGAATTTGATGACTATGTGATTAGACATGCATGATTGTGTGTATTAAATATGCATGTGGGCCCATTTCTGTGAATATGGGCGTGTTTGTAATTTTGGCCCGTTGAGGGCATAAATGTAAATATGCATGTGTTGTGAGTCAGACCTCAGTGTTATGGGGATATATTTGTGATGCACGATCCGAGATGGTCCTAGGGAGAAGTTTAGCTAGAAAGTCACAACGAGGTCAAATACCCGGCTCGGGAGGAGCCTAGGGTTATTTTGGGAACGTAATATATGTTCGGGATTTATCGAGTAACAGATAGTAGTTTAGTAATGATTTGGACATGTTGGGATTAAGTGGGGATTTATAGGAACACTCGAGGAATTAGCGGGACACGAAAAATGACAGAATTGCCCTTGGGTCACTTAAGAATGTAGATAGGCTTAAGGGGGCATTTTGGACTTTTGACAAGGGATCTGCTTAGATTTCTTTGGCTGCTAAGACACTAGAAGGGGTTAGAAGAGAAAAGAATAAATAGAAGGAAACTTTCTCTCTCTCTCTCTCTCTCATGTGTAATACTCTCTCTCTCTCTAAGGATATGGGATTTCTAAATTTTGGAGAAAAAGAATAAGCTTGAGGATTGGGGGATTAGAGCTAGGAGGAGATTTGGAGTTGGCCTAAGTCAAAATTATCAGCAAGGTATGGATTTTGGGTTGTTATTTTACTGAATTCCACTGTTGTTGACGGTGAGAACTCGTCAACTAAGTTGAGTTGGAAAAAATTATCAAGTAAGGATAGTCAATAAAAAAGCTGTAGAAATTTAAGTAATAACTCAAGAACAATGACAGAATAACAATGGAGAAATCAATCTTTCATTCACTCTCAAGCATTTGCTACAGTAAATTTTCCAACCCCCTTTCAGGTGGGGTTAGAGTTCATTTTATAGTAGGCTCTAATGGCTCTGGGGACCAAAGGGGTACATAAGTACTCTGTCAAGAGGGTGGCTTCAGAGGTTGTGGCTGTACATCCAGTACAGGGGCAGGTGTCAGGAGGATGCCTCCACTACTTGTCCGTACCATGTCTGATGAGTGGTGGCAGACATAGTGGCGCAGGTGGTAGTGGTGTCGACTCTGACTCCTGGCAGTAGAGGTACGGGCCATCACTCTTATTCCAACACTCCCACTCTCCCACTGGTACTGGTGTCCGTAATCAGTACTAGATCGTACAAGTATGTTCCATTCGACTCGTACTGGAGCCTCTAAGCATAGGGGTCTCAAGGTGTAACGAATGGGACCCTTGGTGTGTGTAAAGGTCGTGGCGTGAGGTGGGGATCTTGGGTCCTTGGCACGAGATGCCTGAAGCCCCCCGAGGTCACCCATGAGCCTAGGCGATAGGCATGCGGCCTTGAGGGATGTCTAAGGATGCGTGGCGAGACGCCCTCCTTGCGACCCCCTTGGTGGTGCGGCTCCCTTGGTGCATGGCTCCACTCGCGTGGCCACCAGGTGGCGTGGCTCCTATTCCTTCGTGAGGCCCCCTTGGAAGGCCTATTGATGGCACGAATCTCTAGCTGCTCACGAGGCCCTCCTCCTCATGCGTGGCCATGTGATGGTGCGGTTCTCTCGGGGCGCGAGGTGGGCGCGCGTATCAGGGGTCTCACTCCGACGCGAGGCGGGGCGCGCATCAAGGGCCTCGCTTGGACGCGAGGCGCGGGGCTCGCTCGGACGCGAGGCGGGCGCACCAGGGCGCGAGGCAAAGGCTCGCTCGGATGCGAGGTGGGTGCACCAGGGGCCTCGCTTGGACGCGAGGCAGGGGCTCGCTCGGACGCGAGGCGTGCGCATCAGGGGCCTCGCTCGGACGCGAGGCGGGCGCACCAGGGGCCTCGCTCGAACGCGAGGCGGGGGCTCACTCGGACGCGAGACGTGCGCATCAGGGGCCTCGCTCGGACGTGAGGCGCGTGCATCAAGGGCCTCGCTCGGACGCGAGGCCGATGCTGCTGGGGCGTGAGCTTGGGCACGTGGGGCTGTCTCGCGGGGCTTGTTCTTTTATGGGCGCGGAATAATGAGCGTCTATAACTGTGATCCATGAGCTTAGCGAGTTTTGAACTTAGGACTTGTTTTGTTGAGAATTGGGATGAGTTAGTTAGTTTCTAGGATTCTAGTGCTGCTTAAGGTGCATTAGAATTATTATGGGACTCAACTTTGATTTTGGGGCGTGTTTATAATGATTCTCAGTGAAGTTAGTTCGTAAAATTTCATGGAATTTCTGGGTTTTGGGCTCGAGCTACGGCCTTGTTCATCAGGCGCTGCGACCCGTTTGAGTTTTTAGGCCAGGGGACTTCGGGAAAAATTGCCCAGGTGCCGCGATGCAAGTTTGGGCATCGCGACCTGTGTCTCTCAGCAGAGAGGCATTTTGCCTCTGATTTGGGGTGCACAACGAGCCTTAAGGGGGGCTGGGTCGCGGCCAAAATGCAGAATTTTGGTTGTTTGAAGGTTTATAGCTTGAGAAATCAAACATTAAGGCTCGGGAAGGTTTCTACTACCTAGTTTAGTAGAAACCAAGGTTCCAGAGGCTAGATTTATGTCCTGAAGATATTTATTGGATTAGAACTTGATGGATGGTTATTTTAAATATGTTGTGACTAGGCTTTTCAACGTGGCTTGGGATAGAGGATTGTGCTCGGAATTGCAGTGCTCAGATAGCTTGGGGCACAGGTAAGAGAACTTTTTGTACTCATAGAGCTATGTGGTGTGCTATGCCATATGTGTTGCTTATAATTGTTATGTCAAACATGTGGTTGTGATTGATCGGCAAGAGCCGAGAGCGGCAAGGGGATGGGAACGGTGTTGAGCTCGCGGAGTGCAAAGCCGGGAGCGGCAAGGGGTCGGGAACAGTGTTGAGCACGCGGAGTGCAAATCCGAGTACAACAAAGGGTCCGGGAATGATGTTGAGCACGCGGAGTGCAGGCCGTTAAGGTGAGACGCTCTTAGGATGCTAGACTAATCCTCTTGGTGGAGACCGCGAACCTAGGGTCGGGTAAAGCGCCTGGGACGGCATGGCCGCTATGTGTTTAGCCTGTTGGCTGTTTTGTTATATGCTGATGTAGCATTGAGCTGCTGTATTATTATATTGTCGTGTTATGGTACTAATGTGTTGTTGTGTTGCTGTACTATTAGGCTGTTATGCCATTGTGCTTTTGAGCTGATTTAATGTTGTGTTGTTGTGCATGCTAGTAGGATCTAGTATCCATTTGTTGCTTTGATTGAGTATGTTTTGTTGAGATATATTATTATTGCATATTGTGCTTGAAGTTCTCTTGCTAGGCCTCGGCTCACGGGTGCTCTGTGGTGCAGGTAAGAGCAAGGAAGTTGGGTCAAGCAACCATGAGTTGGAGGGCATGGAGCGGTGTGTACATGTTTGGCCTACCTGGCAACCACGGCTGGGGTTATTTTAAGGAACATGTGGTAAGCGTTCAGTTTTGTTGCCTAGGTCGACTGTACTGTACCTTTGGATTGTAAATGTATTTCAAAATAGTGTTTTGGGATCCCAATGTATTATTTTTATGAATTTCAATGAAATACCAACTTTTTGTACTTAATGTTTATTAAACTAGTCTTTATTTTTATTCAATCACACTTTTTAACCTAAAACCTCGATTAGCGAGCTAATGACACATTTATAAATCACATGGTAATGACTTTAAGGAAGTAGGGCGTTACAAATTGGTATCAGAGCGTGCCAAGGTTTATGGTTCCTGGAGATTGACCGAACATGTACGCTCGCTGCGAGAGACAAGCTCGACTCAGGGTTGGTATTAAATGCAATATTTGTTTATTACTTATGTGAGTTGCCTTATCTGCTAGAATAGGGAGCATGATGAATATGTATGTGTTTTGTGGAAATGAGGTTTGATGATTGATGCATGAGCATTATAGTTTTGTATTGTAGTATGTGTCTTATTTGGCTATTGTGTTGATTAGCCTTGTTGTGGTTTAGCGATGTATAAGAGTATCAGGGCTGGTAGGCCAGGTGTTTGGCTGCAGATAGATTTGGAAGTTTTGTATTTGAGGCAGTCAATTTGATCAGGCAGTGTGAATAATGGCAGTTGAGGCCAGAATCATCCGTCGACCCTGGGATTGGCGGTAGGTGTTTGCTGACATACATACAGGATTGTAAAGGTAAGAAGAAGAGATTAGGTGATTGAGACAGTGGGTTCTGTCAGGGAACGCTGCCTTGTGAGGGTTGGCAACAATGGCAACAGTTACAACCTAACCTAATGGTGGAAATAGATGGGAATTACTATATGAAAGACTTCAGAAGTGTTAACCTCCAGTCTCTGAGGGAGGTTTGGACCCGTTTAGAATTGAACAATGGATGAGCATGGTTAGCCCCATCTTCGACTATATAGGAGTTAAAGGCAATGATGGAGTGGCTTGTGCCACATATGTATTGCGGGAGGATGCCCGAACGTGGTGGGAAGTTGTATCTCAGACTTGGAATATTGTCATGGTGGGTTGGAAGGAAACTCAGACAATGGTTCAACGAGAGGCACTACGGTGACACAGTTTGAGTTGCAAAGACCGATGAGTTTATGAACTCGGTTCAGAATAGTATGACAGTGACAGAGTATGTTAGTGAGCCTTGTAGATCGGCCAAATCTGTGTTTGGTTTGGTACCAACGGATGTGGATAGAAGGAGCAATCCACTCGAGGATTGAACCCTGAGATGGCCAGAGTGTTAGGATCGCTCTAGTGTAGGAAATTGTTACCTACGCTTGGGCAGTAGGGATGGCCCTTATTATAGAAGATGCAGGAGTCAAGACATGAAGTAAGAGTGTTGATGGGCAGAAAGCTCGGCCAAAGGTATCCTTATTTGCGGGAGCAGGTAGGGGCGGAGGCCTAGTAACCAAGAGAGAAAGACCTCCAATGGTTCTATTACTCCTGAACCTGACAGGAGAGTTCATAGTGTTCAGGGTGGTCGTTAGGACGATAGTGAGGTTCGGAGGGGTTACATGGTATGCGCTAAGCGTAGGAGACATCATGTGGGAGAATGCCGAGCGAAGGCATGTTATCGGTGAAGGATGGTAAGGAACATCAAGGAGAGTTGCTCGAAGATAAAGACAAAATAACTAAAGAACACAGATTACCCTATTCCAGTTTGAGTGATCGTCTCGAGGTGGTAAGAGTCTGAGGCTAGCCCCTTGGAGGCGACCAGTTGACTTTTTAGTTATTATTCTTGTTCCTGCTTATTAAGTGAGCTGATTGAATTTTGTGCTATGTATCTCTTGGGGGAGACATCGAAGGGTGGCACATGTTATATGATTTCATGCCATGGGGCTTAAAGTTTTATCATCTACCCGGGAAAATTGGTAGTAATTGATTGAGATGGTTCTATGAGGTATACGAGGTGGTCTTGGGTGTGGATTTCTCGGTCAAATAAGGGAAAACCGTGGATTGAAGAATAAGATGGTGACTTCTGAGGTTATATTAAATGGACCAGATGAATACCGGGTCGGCTGATAAGGTTTTAGATGGGTTCATGAGGATTCGATGGGATAATTGCCGCATTTAGGGAAATGAGCGTGCAATGGGATTAAGGCAGAGATAGAAGCAGTATCCAAGACATTATGAAGTATGGCACTAGCTTAGCGGAAAGAATTAAGGTTCAGTTGAAGAAGTGTTTGACTTGAGGGTTGGTCAGACGAAGCATCTTATCATGGGAGACGCCAATATGGTTTGACAAGAAAATGGCCAAGTCTACGAGGATATGTATTGCATGTAGGTAGTCAAGGAAGTGATTGTTAGGGATAGGTATCCATTGCCTAGAATAAAGGTTTCATTACCCAATTGTAAGGATAGGACAATGTTTTCAAGAATTACCCAGTTGAGGATCAAGACAAGAGACATTGAAAGAATTTCCTCTTGAACTAAGTAGGATAAGATGGATTATTGGTAAAGTCTTTTAAACTGACCAATGCTTCAGCGGTCCAGGTAAGTTTGTTAAGCAGAGAGTACAAGGATGATGTTGATGAGTCATATTCAAATTGATCAAGGATATTTCAGACTACTCCTAGCTAGAAGTAGAACACGAATAACACCTTTATTGATAGTACCGAGGCTAAGGAAACAGAGTTACAGGTAAGGTTCCAAGAGAGACAAGTTCTGGTTTTTCCAAAAGATGTTCAAGGTCATGTTACGAGAGGCAATTAAGACGGAAATCTTAAGGAAATTACTAAAGGAACACCTTGGGGGCGAAAAGCATAGTGCAACCAGAGGGACACATTGACTACTACATGAGGCATCTTCGAGGACATCCATACCTTGATTGAGGTAACATGGGAACATAAAGTTAATCTGAATGGATGGTTGTGTACCGAATTTTTAGAAGTTGGTATAAAGATTGATTTACATGTCACATTATTAGAGTTTGTATGTATGGACTGGTACAGGAGAACGATGCGAGAGACATCATCCTTGCTTAGAATGTGGAGTTCCGGTGCAGTATGTTATGAGTTAAGGTACGTCGTGTGTAACTGAAAGAGTGATCGTTTGTACCTTACAATGGATGGCAAATTGATATTCATGCTGGTTAACCATGGTTAGAATGAAGTAATGACTGAGTTTGATTTGGAACTTGCGGTTGATAGTTGGCAAATATATTCCTATGAATGAACAGTGCAATGCAGGAAGAGGATTTTGTAGGAAAGGTTAAGAATCCTACTACTCTGGAATAGATG
This sequence comes from Humulus lupulus, assembly GCF_963169125.1. Taxonomy (NCBI): domain Eukaryota; kingdom Viridiplantae; phylum Streptophyta; class Magnoliopsida; order Rosales; family Cannabaceae; genus Humulus; species Humulus lupulus. Next base: position 209,021,029 of record NC_084796.1, read on the forward strand.
ATTTAAATTATGCGGATCGGATGAATGATCCGAAGGATACTGCATTGAGGGGAAGATGGGGATGAACCTTAAATCACCCCTTATGGTTATTTCAACCAAGAAGTTGAATGGATGCTGAGACTACACTTTGTATATCAGAGGCACACGACCTAATTGTTTAGTAAACAAGAGATAATAATCAGAGGCCAAAATAGCTATTATGATTCTAATGTATCCTGGAGTTAGTATTAAGGGATATGATTATGAAATCTAGGGGTGGACCACCTTGGGTTACAGACGAGGTGAGTAAATGTGAAAGTTGTGATTTGACCTATTTGGTTGGCACACCATGGTTGGTGTGAGTGAAGTATCAAAAGAGGGAATGAGTACGAGAGGACACCATACGTCTCCATTGGACACCAAGGGTGGTAGTGTTAGATTAGAACCCATGGACTCCCAGGTTCTGGAAAAAAAAAAGGTGTCGTAGAGTGACTCTAAGTAGAATAATGTGAAACAAGGAATGAAAAGTACTTAATTTGAAAAGTGAGCCTAGGGATAGGAAGTACCCTAGTTCAGAAATGGCTCAAAGGACCAGTGAAATTATTAAGAACGTTGAGGGCAGGAGTGCCTGCGTTATTACAAGGACATACGAGTTCGCAAGTTTAGATATGGAAACATGGAGTTCCGGGATTGGGAACTTTGTGTCCTTCGTGTGTTATGAACTAACAGGATAAGATAGTTCAAGAAGGAAAGAGGAGTTGACTTATGTTTGTGAGATCCTAATGAGATGTTACTGGTGCCAATGTTGAAGAAATGGGGTAACGAGTACAACCTCTAATTGGGTGAGGAGACCCTGGAAATTTAGTGAATTTACTGTGTAAGGAAGAGCCAATGGAATTCTGGATAAAGAGAGGAGGTCTTACAGATTAAGACTATTGTTCTTGTGAGAATGTTGAAAAAAAAGTGACCAAGTAAAAGACCTGAATCTGGGATGATAGTCAATTTTGCAGGATTAGTGTTCTGAGGTATGTGAATAAATTTCGAGGATGAAATTCTAATAAGGATGGGATAGTTGTAGCGTCCCAAATTTGCTAATAAGTCTTAGGGCCTTGATTAGTGTACCGGGAGGGCAATAATTGAATTAAATATGTTTATATGTGAATTTGATGACTATGTGATTAGACATGCATGATTGTGTGCATTAAATATGCATGTGGGCCCAATTCTCTGAATAGGGGTGTGTTTGTAATTTTGGCCCGTTGAGGGCATAAATGTAAATATGCATGTGTTGTGAGTGAGACCCCAGTGTTATGGGGATATATTTGTGATGCACGATCCGAGACGGTCCTAGGGAGCAGGTTAGCTAGAAAGTCACAACGGGGTCAAATACCCGGCTCAGGAGGAGCACAGGGGTATTTTGGGAACGTAATATGTGTTCAGGATTTATCGAGTAACAGGTAGTAGTTTAGTAATGATTTGGACATGTTGGGATTAAGTGGGGATTTATAGGAACACTCGATGAATTAGTAGGACACAAAAAATGACAGAATTGCCCTTTGGTCACTTAAGAATGTAGATAGGCTTAAGGGGCATTTTGGACTTTTGGCAAGGGATTTGCTTAGATTTCTTTGGCTGCTAAGACACTAGAAGGGGTTAGAAGAGAAAAGAACAAACAGAAGGAAACTTTCTCTCTCTCTCTCACGTGCAACACCCTCTCTCTCTAAGGATGTGGGATTTCTAAATTTTGGAGAAGAAGAAGAAGCTTGAGGATTGGGGGATTAGAGCTAGGAGGAGATTTAGAGTTGGCCCAAGTCGAAATTATCGTGCATTAGAATGATTATGGGACTCAGTTTTGATTTTGGGGCGTGTTAGAATAATTCTCAGTAAAGTTAGTTCATAAAATTTCATGGGATTTCTAGGTTTTTGGTTTGAGCCGCGACCCGCTTGAGTTTTTAGGCCAGAGGACTTAGGGAAAAATTTCCCAGGCGTCGTGGCGCAAGTTTGGGCGCTGCAGCTTGTGTCTCTCAGCAGAGAGGCATTTTGCCTCTAATTTGGGGTGCGCCGCGGCCCTTAAGGGGGTTGGGATGCGCCCAAATGCAGAATTTTGGCTGTTTAAAGGTTTTTAGCTCGGGAACTCAAACATTAAGGCTCGGGAAGGTTTCTACTACCCAGTTTGGTAGAAACCAAGGTTCCGAAGGCTAGATTTATGTCTCGAATATATTTATTGGACTAGAACTTGATGGATGGTTATTTTAAAAAAGTTGTGATTAGGATTTTCAACCTGGCTCGGGATAGAGGATTGTGCTTGGGATTGCGGTGCTCAAATAGCTTGGGACACATGTAAGAGAACTGTTTGTACCTGTAGAGCTATGTGGTGTGCTATGTCGTATGTTTTGCTTATAACTATTATGTCAAACATGTGGTTGTGATTGATCGGAAAGAGTCGAGAGCGGCAAGAGTCGAGATCGGCAAGGGGCAGGGAACAGTGTTGAGCACGCGGAGTGCAAAGCCGGGAGTGGCAAGGGGCCGGGAACGGTGTTGAGCACGTGGAGTGTAAAGCCAATTACGGCAAAGGGGATGGGAACGACGTTGAGCACGTGGAGTACAGGCCGTTAGGGCGAGACCCTCCTAGGATGCTAGAGTCATCCTCTCGGTGGAGACCGCGAACCCAGGGCCTGGTAAAGCGCCTGCGACGGTATGGCCGCTATGTGTTTAGCTTGTTGGCTATTTTGTTATATGTTGTTGTAGCATTGAGCTGCTATATTATTATGTTGTCGTGTTATAGTACTGATGTGTTGTTGTACTACTGTACTATTAGGCTGTTATGGCATTGTGCTTTTGAGCTGATCTAATGTTGTGTTGTTGTGCATGCTAGTAGGATCTAATATCTGTTTGTTGCTTTGATTGAGTATGTTTTGTTGAGATATATTATTATTGCATATTGTGCATGAAGTTCTCTTGCTGGGCCTCAGCTCACGGGTGCTCTGTGGTGCAGACAAGAGAAAGGAAGTTGGGTCGAACAACCATGAGTTGGAGGGCATGGAGCGGTGTGTACATGTTTGGCCTACCCGGCAAACACGAATGGGGTTATTTTAAGGAACACGTGGTAAACGTTGGGTTTTGTCGCCTAGGTCGATTGTACTGTACCTTTAGATTGTAAATGTATTTCAAAACAGTGTTTTGGGATCCCAATGTATTATATTTATGAATTTCAATGAAAGAACAACTTTTTGTAGTTAATGTTTATTAAATGAGTCCTTATTTTTATTCAATCACACTTTTTAACCTAAAATGTCGATTAGAAAGCTAATGGCACATTTATAAATCACATGGTAACGACTCTAAGGAAGTAGGGCATTACAGAAACGCTGGCATTTGTCGCACTTTTGAACATACGAGATTGAGTCTTTTGTTGAAGTGGGCCAAAAATAGCTTTGACTCAATATCTTCAGTACTAGGTTTCGCCCACCCCCCAGCATGATCTCCACAAAATCCTTCGTGTATTTCTCGTAAAATGGTTTTGGATTCCTCGGGTAGAACGCATCGTAGGAGAGGCAACGAATGACCACGTCGATACAAGGTTACATCTATTATTATGTACCGCAGAGCTTGGTAAAGTATTTTTCTTGCGTCTTTTCTGTCGTCAGGTAATTTTCTTATTGTGAGGTATTCCATTATGGGAGTCATCTAGGTCGGTCTTATGTCGATTATTTCGACCTCTATCATTTCCTCTGACACCCTTAGACTCTCCAGGAACTCCACCAGCACCACATTCAACGTTTCAGCTTCTTTTGTGGTGGCAAGTCATACCAAAGCGTCAGCATTAGAATTTTGCTCGCGGGGTATCTGTTCAACATAACTGTACTCAAATTTAGACAGTTCTCCCTTTACCATAGCTAGGTAGGCCGCCATCTTGGTACCTCGAGCTTGATATTCTCCCTATACCTGATTGACCACGAGCTGAGAATCACTATAGCATTTGATAGCTTTCACCTTGAGCTCTCTTGCCACTCTCAGCTCTGCTAGTAAGGCCTCATATTCAGCTTCGTTGTTAGATGCCTTGAATCTGAATCTCAGATTTGTATGAAATTGATGCCCTTCAGGTGAGATTAAGATGATCCCAGCTCCTGATCCGTTCTCGTTTGATAATCCATCAACGAAGATTATCCATAACTCCTGCACCGGCTCCTTCAAGAGCTCCTCTTGAAATCCAGTGCATTCAACCATAAAATCAACAAGGGCCTGACTTTTGATTGAGGTTTGTGGCACGTACAATATCTCAAACTGGCTAAGTTCGATAGCCCATTTTAAAAGACATCCCGATGTTTCAATTTTTTGCAAAACCTACCTTAAAGGTTGGTTGGTCATGACGTTGATAGAATGGGACTGGAAATATGGCTGGAGCTTTTTGGAAGCCAATATCAGAAAGAATGCTAGTTTCTCTATCAGTGGGTATTGTGACTCGACTCCGAGAAGTCTCTTTCTTATATAATTTACTAGTCTTTGAGCATGATCTTCTTCTCAAACTAACATGGCACTGACTGCATTCTCTGTCACGACCAGATAAAGGAACAGAGGTTATCCCAACATAGGTTTAGATAACACTGGGGGCTTGGTCAGGTGTGTTTTTAGGTCGAGGAATGCCTGTTCGCACTCCTCAGTCCACTCAAATTTTTTGTTTCCTCTGAGAAAGTTGTAGAATGGCAGACACTTTTCAGTGGATTTTGAAATGAAGTGATTCAAAGCCGCCACCCTTCCAGTCAGGCTTTGAACTTCTTTACGCAGCCTAGGCGATGACATTTCTAACAACGATATGATTTTCTCAGGATTCGCTTCTATCCCCCTTGTGTTGACTATAAACCCCAGGAATTTTCCAGATGCCACTTCGAAAGTGCATTTTTGAGGATTTAGCTTCATGTCAAACCTCTTTAATATTCCAAAACATTCTTCTAAATCGGACACATGGTTATTGGAAGTCTTTGATTTGACAAACATGTCATCGACATACACTTCAATACTTCTCCCGATCTGATTAGCGAACATCTTGTTGACCAAACGTTGATATGTAGCCCCGAAATTCTTCAGCCCGAAGGGCATAACTTTATAACAATATACATTATGTTTGGTCATGAAGCAAGTATGTTCCTAATCCGTAGGATTCATAGCGATCTGGTTATATCCAAAATATGCGTCCATGAAGGGCATGAGCTCGTGACCTGCCATGGAATCTACCAACTAATCAATCCTTGGAAGTGGGAAACAATCCTTAGGACAAGCTTTATTCAGATCGGAGAAGTTGATACAGATCCTCCACTTCCCATTTGGCTTCAGAACCAGCACGGGATTGGCGATCCAAATTGGGTATTTTTCCTTGCGGATAAACCCGCATTTTAATAGTCGTGCTACTTCTTCCTCAAGAGCCTCAGCTCAGACTGTTCCCAAGTGTCTTCATTTTTGGGATCTTGTAGGCACGTTCTTGTCCGAATTTAAGGTGTGCATGATTACATTCAGACTTATTCCCACCATATCTTCATGTGACCAAGCGAAAACGTCCAGATTCTCATGTAAGAAATCGACCAGCTCCTTCTTCCTTTTATCGTCAAGATTCTTCCCAATCTTTATGACTCTTGAAGCTTCTTTGGGGTCAATGTTTACTTCCTCGAGCTCCTCCATGGCTTGGAGTTCTGACCTATCTTCGCCTATCCGTGGGTCAATGTCATTGCGTTGGGCGATGTCACTATCCTCTTTTTGCTGAGGTTCTTCCGTCTCGCAAGTAACTTCTACTTCCTGGGACTCCTCACCTCCGTCATTTATGACCATTGCTTGCTGCCCGAGTTGTGATTTTTCCTTCATAGAAATGCTATAGCATTCTCTGACAGCAAGCTGATCACCCCTGACGATGCATATTCCCGTGACTGAGGGGAGTTTTATTGCTAGGTGGCGGATAGAAGTTACGGCTTCAAATGCCATCAGCCCAGGTCGGCTCAAAATCGCATTGTACATAGTTGGACAATCGATTACCACGAACTCAAGTAACTTGGAAACAGTTCGCGAGTCTTCTTCCAATGTCACCACCAATCAGATCGTCTCGATGGCTACTGACCCTTCACCAGAAAACCCATACAGAGTCATTGAGGTCGCCTTCAAATCAGTTACAAGTAACCCCATTTTTTCCAAGGTGGACCTGAAAAGTAGATTCACAGAACTTTCGTTATCTACTAGTGTTCTTCGGACCCTTTGGTTGGTGAGATGAACGGTTATGACCAACTAATTGTTATGTGGGAATTGGACGTGGCTAGCATCATTTTCTGTGAAAATGATTGGTTTCTTTTCCAATCGTTGCTGTTTCAATAACCGTTGTTCAGGGACGAACTCCACCCGATTATGGGACTTCAGTTCGTTAATGTACCTCTTCTAGGCCCCGTTGCTCATGCCTGCCAAATGAGGTCCTCCAGAAATGGTGGTTATATCTCCCCCTACAATCGGAGGAGGGTCGACCTGATTTGTTTGAGCTCCAATTTGACTTACTGGAGCTTCAGGAATTGAATGAGGGTTTGGTCCATCGGGCTGATTAGGGACAACCTCATTTTGGGCGTACGGGGCCAACAGTCTGGCTCTGATGAGAGTTTCAATCTCATCCTTCAGTTGTCGACAGTCATTAGTGTTATGACCGATGTCGTTATGGAATCGACCGAACTTTAAAGAATCTCTCTTCACCCTCTGGTTCTTCAACGATTCTTGCTTCTTCCATGGAAGGCGAGTAGCATTTCCCAGGAAGATGTGTTCCCTGGTGTCCGTTAGGTTGGTATAAGTAGCATAAATAGGTTTGAACTTCTCCACAGATTTATTTTTCTTTGTCCCGCTTTAGTCCCCCTCTCCATTTCCCTTCCTTTTGTTATTCCCTCATTGGTTATTATGGGTAATGGTTTGAGCTGTAGCTGCAACGTCCGTTACCACTCCAACGGGCTAGACATGGGTCTGGCTAGTTCCCGCGACGGAAGCTCATGCCTCCTCTAGGTTAATCCACTCTTTAGCTCGGGTCAAGAATTCGTCCACACCCTTATCTCCTTTTCTTTGGAGTTCCTGCCACAAGTCGCCCCCAACAAGGATTCTCGTCCTCATTCCCATGAGTTTGGAGCTGTCATCAGCATCTCTAGCTCGTGTAGCGACATTGGCAAACCTATTTAGATATGCCTTCAACATCTCGCGAAGTTGCTGCTTTATGTTGGCCAGTGAATGGGTATCAACTCGAGTTTCCTGTGAAGCTCGTAATGCTTTTTTGAACTCAAAAGAAAATTTCATCCATGAGCTTATGGAATGCCTCTTATATTGCTTAAACCACTGCATAGCTGGTCCGACCAGAGTTGCAGGGAATAAAATATACCTTAGATCGAGCCCGACATTGTGAGCCACCATCATGGTGTTAAACATTCCGAGGTGATCTAACGGATCTCCATCTGCATCAAATTTTGACAAGTGTGGCATTCTAAAGCCTACCGGATATGTGGCCGCCGCAATATTTGGAGTGAAAGGCTCGAGCTTGTCTTCCGAGTCGCAATCGTCTTTTTCTTTTCCAGATAAAAGCCTCTTCATTTGCTCTTCCATCAAAGCTAGTATTTCGAGAGTTTGGTCCCTAGTCCCTAGGTTACCTGGGGGTTGTTCAACAGCTCCCATCCTATCGTATGTGTTTGATGGGTTATTGTCCCTCCAAGCTTGAGCTTGGTTTTGTGGGGCATTCCCATTATTGCGTACTATGGACGGACCTCCTTCTTGTCGAGTATAACTAATGTCTTCATTCCGAGCTGGATTTCTTCTTTGCGAATTCAGATGATCACGCAAATTGGGTTGTGGATCGTACCGAGGGCTCTGTGCTGAACTCAACTGATTTCTTAGGTCGCCCTCAAACCTTCTGCTACGACGAATTTCAGTCCAGTAACTCCCGTTTATGAAACTTACAGCTTGTGGTTGTGACCGAGGATCTGGATTTTCGACACGTGTTCGTGGGACGTAAGTATTGGCAGATGGGGGAGGATTCCTCCTACTATCTCCACAACCTGGAATGTTCCTTTGAGGATGAGGTGGTGTCGGATGCTTATTGGCGACGGGGGATGCCTTATTGGTGAGGCTATCCTCGTTCTATCTGGGCAGACTAAATTAGCTGGCCTATGTTCTACTCCAATGTCTCTGGTTCTCTGCGCTTGACGATCTGATCACGACGTAGGAGGGTTTTTTGGAACATTTGGTCTTTGTGAGCCTATCTCAGCCCCTCCTCATGGATTGCCATGGGTATTCCTGGGGACCTGTGAAGAAGGCACCAAACTTGGGGTTGCAGTCCTAACTGGCCGACTGACATGCTGACGACCCCTATGATGGTCTCTGGGTTGAACATTTTGGTGATCTTGCTCCGCAGGTACAAAACTTGGGGTAGCAGTTCTGACTGATCGACTTGGTTTGGATCAATTATTCATGTGGGACTTTTGAGACCCACTTTGCCTCTTTCTGACATTAATGTCAGTTGCAAGAGAGGGTAACGGGGCCAAAACCTCCTCATTCTGCCTGTTTTCCTTAGCAAGATGGCTTCTCAATAGCATGTTTTCCAAATCGACGACAGTTGAGTAATCTAGATTTGGATTCGGTGGCAATGACGCCGAACTCCTAATGTCGCCTTGTCCCGCCGGTTGTTTTCCTGAACGTTGCTGGATCTCAGGGCCACTCTCGTTTGAAACAGTGGTATGATGGGCCTCCTACCCACCAGGCTGTTCTATCTCATTATCATGCATTGAGCGAGTGAGCACCATGATGAGAATCAACTAGGATTTTGATGAAACACTAATTTGCTCTCAATGAAAGCACCAAATTATTGACGCGGATTTTCGCCATTAGTGTATTAAGAAATAATAAGATAGATTAGTGCTTAATGATAAACTGTAATGGAAAAACAAACAGAATTCACTCAAGAACACATAACTTTTACGTGGTTCAGTGATTAAAATCCACCTAGTCCACAAGTCAATAATATTGTTGTTTCTTTCTGTCTTTTGGCAGAGTTTTCGTACTACATAATAATGGGTCCCTTTTCCTGTCCAATATTCCCAGTATTTATAGGGAGATTCCAGGGAAAGATTTGGGTAACCGCATGAGTCAATCACACATTTACATAATGTCTATATTTAATACAAATAATTCCCATTTATATTGAGATATGATTTGATACTAGAATAAACATGTTCCTGTTATATTGGATAATAAATATGACAGTCTAGTCATAAATAAACGTATAAAAGAGGATCCCGAGTCTCTGGGGATCTCTGAGTATGCAATATACTAGAATTACCATGAGCTGGATATCTCCTCCAAGTTCGTGCTTCGACAGCTATTTAATATTCCGAGCTCGCGCTTCCTAGTCATCGTATCCTTAGTTTGGGATACACTCAGGACGCCTAACACCACGTAAGACCATTATGATTCCCGAATTGCTCACATGGATAATAAGCAGATATTATTCCCCTTGATCATTTCTCCATGTATTTATCTGCCAGCTGTACTCGAGCTGAGTGAATGAACTCGTGCTAAAATTAGTGTACAACATTATGCTTTTGACATATGTTCATTCATTTCAAATTATAGACATCTTTATTTATATATTTAGTTTAATTCGTTGTTATATCTGTTGGTTTTTGATCATGTGATTGACATTGCAGTGGAAGCATGGGATAATAAATATTTCAATGCAATAATAACAATTATTAAAGCATGGGATTGAATCACTCTAGGAACCATAACTAGAATGGGATCTTTCTCATGCGACATGAATCTGAATAAAAGAAAAATACAAATACCTTGTATAGATGTAGAACAGGTGTAGATCAAATAGCATTTTAGCCTCTTAACCCACCATCTTCCATACTATGACTCGCACAAAGAGAAGGAGACATGTGGATGTCTATGCTATTTGGAAGGATACTCAAGAACACACTTTTGAATCTCAACACATGAGAGAGTGTTCTTCTCACAATTCAGAGAGAACAAATTTCTCTATTTTTCTCTCTTGGAAAATAATGTTAAAAATTCATCTCATGTTGTTTTCTCATGATGTTATGTTCTCTTAATATAACAATAAAAAGAAGATCTAGCCTTAATCACATTGGGCCTATGAGTGGACTAGGGCTTGCAATTCATGTAAACGTGTCAGATTCGCGTTGACACGATTATGACACAATGCGATTAAGGTAAACACGAACACGGCACGATTATTAAGCGTGTCAAAAATACAAACACGAACACGACACGATTATTAAATGGGTCAACACGACACAAACATGATAACACAATTATGACACGATTAATCATAACTATATGAAAAAAATCATAAAACCTATGCAAATTATTCATGTTATCATGTTTGACACGATTATGACACAACACGATTATTAAACGGGTCAACACGATTATGATACGACACGATTAAGGTAAACACGAACACGACACGATTATTAAATGTGTCAAAATCTCAATCACAACACGACACGATTATTAAACGCACTACAAAAAAGGAGACTTTTGCCGGCGCAAATTTGCGCCGGCAAAAGTATGGTTTTGCGCCGGCAAAAACTATGGAGTTTTTGCCGACGCAATTTTGCGCCGGCAAAGAATTGCGTCGTATCTCCGTCGCTAATGTCACTTTTGCCGACGCAAATATAATGCGCCGGCAATGGACTTTTTTGGCGACGAAAAAATACGCCGGTGAAAATATAAATGCGCCGGTAAAAAAATCTGTCACGATATTGTGGAAAACACTTTTAGCGGCGCAATAATGCGCCGGCAATAGTTTAATTTTTTAGTGGCGCATTTTTGCGCCGGTAAAAGTGTATATGTGAAGGTAAGATTGAAACTCTTTGCCGACGTAATTTTGCGCCGGTAAAAGTATTTTTAAAATAATAATTTGTATTAAATTATTAATATTATTTTCAATATATTAATATTAATTAATAATTTTCAATTTTAATATATTAATAATTATTTAATTTTTTAGTAATATTATTTAATTAGAAATAAAAATAAAATTAAAATTTTATAAATAAATAAACAAAAAATTACAACTATTAATATTTATTGTCTCCACCAAACATTAAAATATAAAAGTAATTTAGTAAAATAAATGTCTCATAAATTAAATTTTAAATAAATAGAAAAAAAGTTCTACAAATGAGTACTGGCCGCCTCATCATTCCCGCCCCCATCAGCATCATCGTCCTCGTCCGAATCCTGGTCTGGTAAGTCAACAGTAAAACCAGGAGCCAATTGACCAACCTGCTTCAACAAAGCACTGAGCAGGAGATCTTGACGCCGTTGACGACTCTCAAGTTTAGTCGTATGCTTCTTTAGGTTCTGATTTTCTAGCATAATGTCCTGATTTTGCTGCAAAATGGTGTCCACTTCAGGTGGCAATTGCCCGGACATTTGAGAAGTTGACGAAGATGCTGCCCTCTTTGCGCCAATTGCCTTCAACCTAGGCAACCCCCCAAACCCTTTCTTATAACGCGAGCGGGGTCCAAGGACATCCGTGACAATATCCATATCAGGCGGGAAATGACCGTCGACATTATCGCCGACACAAGAAGCAGCAGATGATGCAGGGGCCGTACTCTGCGATGCTCGACGTTCGGTCATCTCATTCTGCACAATAAAAAGCACGTATTTCGAATTCCAATATAACATTATTTGAAAACCTAACTTATAAATTTTTAATATAACAACATATAAAATATAACTTTATTATCTATCTGCCAACATCCTATCATTAATGACTGCAGACCAGTGACTGAAAAAGAATGTAATTAATTTTGTTCCCGTATCAGGGAGCAAGTGGGCTAAAGTAAATTTGGTCATGAAAATCCATATCTGAATCAAAATCATGAAGATGTTGTTGATATATACGGTAAGTGCAGTTAATTCCATTAATGAGGAATTTACGTCTCCAAACATATACATCAACTATATTTACATGTTTTTGATTCAGATATGGATTTTCATGACCAAATTTACTTTAGTCCACAAGCTCCCTGATACGGGGACAACATTAATTACATTCTTTTTTTATCTTAGTCCACAATCATTAATCATAAAAATATTGGCACATAGATTATAAAGATTTCATTGTTAAAAATTTAATTAATAATTAATAAATAATTACTAATTGACAACAACAATTAATAATTAATATTTATTAATTATTTACTAAACTTTTTTAAAGTTAAATGATCATAAATTAGTTAAGGTTATGCAACTTACATGTTTTGTCGCCGCTGCATCACTAATCCACTTATCCTTCTTCTTGTGCAGGTGCTCGAATGTGTCGATCATGCTCGGGAGCTGGCCAGTAGATGGGTCCATCTAAAAAAGCAAATTATTTAAACATTGTGACATTTATAATATTTTCGTAAATGTAAGGATATAAGTTATTATAATTTACGTGATCATAAACATGGGCAACGATGGATTTGGAACCGTGTCCTCCTGGTATGGTCATTTTAGCTCGAGCTTCTTTATTTTTCTTCGATATACGCTTCAAAAAGAAAACAGTACTCATTAATCTAAATTGTAATTTTATAATTAAAAATTAATGTAAAATGTACGGCATACCTGGTGAGAATCAGAAACCCAAAAATCACACAGAACTGCCCAATCAGAAGAAGTGATCGACACAAAAGGTTTTGACTTCGCTCTCTCATTGTCCACCTCTCCTCCAACATCTACCCAGTGTTTCTTCATCGTGTGGCGCCAATCAGTCAGATGTTTTTGCATTTGTCTTACCATGGCATCGTTGATTACTGGATTGTCTTCTGGATAAATGAATTTTTCCTAAAATCACAATTAAAATTGGAATTTGTTAAAATATTTTGAAGATAGACAAAATATTTAATAATGAGTTATTAAAGGTTTAAAGAATGCTTACAGATAGTCTCTTTCGAATAACTTCGATATCAGCTGGTTTTACTTGTTCCCAAGCTAGTGTAGTTGGGGGTACGGTGCTACGCAAATAACGAGCCATAGAATTGTTGAACCACTTGCCGTACTTTTGAATAGCTTTTCCAGTTTCTTTATCAAACTCTACTTTCAAATGAGTAACTTTTTTGATGGCCAGCTCCTTCTCGATATTGGCACCGTAATAAGCTCCCCTGCCTCTCTTGGAGCCACCACCTGTGTCATTACTTGTTTCGGCCATTCTACATTAAAATATTCATTAATTAACTAATTCAAATTATGTATGTCTATTGTTTTTTGTTATAAAATTAACATTTATTCATTATGGTATTTCCAAACCTACCCTATTCCGACCTAGTGGATCCCTTGGAGATAGTAAGAAGTCATGTACTTCTCCTCAGTTTTTTAAAATGTTTATCAAACATTTAAAAAAAATGAGGAGCAGTACATGAATACATTGTCTATCCCCAAGACATCCACTAGGTGCATCACTATTATTTTTTGTTATTGAATTAACATTTTATTACTTATTGTCTTTCCTAACCTACCCTATTCCGACCTAGTAGATCCCTTGGAGATAGTAAGCAGACATGTGCGACTACACACTTTTTCAAAATATTTCATCAAACATTTTGAAAAAATGAGTAGCAGTACATGAATACATTGTCTATCCCCAAGGCATCCACTAAGTGCATCACTATTATTTTTTGTTATTGAATTAACATTTTATTACTTATTGTCTTTCCCAACCTACCCTATTCCGACCTAATAGATTCCTTGGAGATAGTAAGCAGACATGTGCGACTACCCATTTTTTCAACATATTTCATCAAATATATTGAAAAAATGAGTACCAGTACATGAATACATTGACTATCCCCAAGGCATCCACTAGGTGCATCGCTATTATTTTTTGTTATTGAATTAACATTTTATTACTTATTGTCTTTCCCAACCTACCATATTCCGACCTAGTAGATCCCTTGGAGATAGTAAGCAGACATGTGCGACTACCCATTTTTTCAACATATTTCATCAAATATATTGAAAAAATGAGTACCAGTACATGAATACATTGACTATCCCCAAAGCATCCAATAGGTGCATGTGTACCTATATCTAATACTATCATTAATTAATGATAATAAATAAACTTTTCATTGAATTAAATAAAAAGTTACATACACTTGTTTAAATTACATATCACTGTCCTCGTCATCACTAACTACAACATCATTACAAACATCACTATCACTATCACTATCGACTAGAACATTATCGTCATCCTCATCGTCTTCATACTCGACCAACGTGTCGTCTTCAAATTCAACTTCATCATCGACAACAAATTCATCTGAACCTTCGCCAACCAAATCATCAACGTTGTGCACTTCAGTGGCATTGACATCAACCCGATCATACTGAAGATTATCAAAAATTGGAAGTTCTACCCACAACTGAAATGAAGAAGAATTAACTTCTTGCAATATTGGTATATCATTTGTGGTCTCAGTATCATCAACATCGGAATTTGTGAAATCCCATACATTCCTTGGAATGTATTCATTAACGAGCCTCCAATCATCCCCATTTTTCACATCTCGAAGATAATACACCAACTTCGCTTGAGATGCGAGAACGAAAGGATCATCTTTATAACATTCTTCTTTCACATATACGCTCGTAAAATTGGATTCCACTTTAATTCTACTTGTATTGAACCATCTACACTTGAATAGGACAACACTGTAACCCATCAAGTAGGACAATTCAATTACTTCTTCCAAAACTCCATAGTAGTTCACTCCTTCCTCACTTGGCACCATTACACCGCAATTTTGTGTTTTAAGCTTCATATCACGACCACGAGTCACAAATTTCACACCATTCACTATCATCCCTGGATATGAATACACGGTGCCGCTTGATTTGTTTGCGAGAGCATACAATTCATTATTCACTTCAGTAGGTGTTGACTCATGCAAACCGTTCACCTATCAACAGTAACATTGAAAGTTAGTTTTGGATTGACTAAGTGAGGTTTCAGAAAAGAATTGACTAATATACATACTCTTTCTTTGAACCACTGAGGAAAATCAGTTTCTTGTTGAACTTCAAGATTCAAGCCCCCCCGTCTTCTTAATTCATCCATATGCTCACTACAAATGAACAAAAAAACTATGATTTTGGCATTTACTCGGTATATAAACCAAACATCATTATTGAAAAAATACTAGAAAACACACCTAAGGTACTCCTTAATTTCGGCACAATTGTTCAAGATATACCACTCAGCCTTTTGCTTTAACTGCGGATTGAGGAGCATACTTGATTTCTTACCAAATGGACGACCAACAGCCTTATAAATAGAATATTCCCGATTTGGTTGGGATTCAACGCGATCGTCATTCCTCTCAGGTCGATTGAATCGAGTCTCAACCCCCCGCAGGTACATTGAGCAAAAGGTTAAAGCCTCGTTCACCACGTAAGCTTCTGCGATTGAACCTTCAGGACGTGCACGATTTCTTACATATTGTTTATAAACTCCCATCGAACGTTCAATGGGATACATCCACCTAAAGTGCACGGGACCGCCAAGAATTGCCTCTTTCGGAAGGTGCAAAACCAAATGCACCATAATATCGAAAAATGCTGGAGGAAATATCATTTCCAACTTGCATAAAATGGTGATAATGTCTGTCTCCATCTTCTCAAGGTCTTTCACATTCAAAGTCTGTGCACAAAGTTTTTTGAAAAAACCGCACAACTCAATAATTGGCTTCCGAACTTCCGGAACCAAAAACGACCTAAGTGCGGCGGGCAACAACTGCTGAAACAACACGTGGCAATCATGTGATTTCAACCCAGTTATCTTGCCATCATTGACATTGACATTCTTCGAAAGGTTTGCAGCAAAACCGTCCGGGAATTCAACTGACTTCACAAATTCACAGAAAACTCGACGCTCCGGGACACTGAGGGTGTAACTGGCGTGCGGTTTCTTCCACTTGTTTCCCTCTTTGCGGAGGTGGAGTTTTTCCCTAATTTTCATGTCTGCTAGATCAAGTCTTGCCTTGTCAGTGTCTTTAGATTTTCCCTCTAAGTTCAACAAAGTTCCCAAGACACTGTCGCAAACATTCTTCTCAATGTGCATTACGTCCAAATTATGCCTCAACAATAACTCCTTCCAATAATCAAGCTCGAAAAATATGCTCTTCTTCGACCAATTAAGTTCAATCGGAGCCCTTTTGCGTTTCACACCACCAAATTCTTTGTGTTTCCCAGGATGTCTAATCAGCAAATTCTCTAATTGCTTCAAAACATCATCACCGGAGTAATGTTTCGGTGGTGGCCTGAGTTCCCTGTTACCGTCGAATAGTGCTCGTTTGCTCCTCCATTCATGATCCATATCAAGAAATCTCCTATGGCCAATGTATGCAATTTTACTTCTAATCCCTACAGAGGGAGTTTCTTCATTGCATGTGGGACACGCCTTGTACCCTTTTGTGCTCCACCCAGACATCATAGCATAAGCTGGGTAGTCGTTAATGGTCCACAAGACTGCTGCACGCATATTGAACAATGTACTATTGTATGCATCTCTTGTCTCGACACCATTCATCCATAACTCCTTCAACTCGTCAACCAAAGGTCTCATATAGACATCGATATCTTTTCCAGGTGAAGAAGGACCTGGAATAAGAATAGACAACATTAATGACTGTGGTTTCATGCACTTCCACGGCGGCAAGTTGTATGGGACAAGTATGACAGGCCACATGCTGTAAGAGTTGCTCATGTTCCCAAAAGGATTGAAACCATCTGTAGCCAACCCAAGCCTAACATTTCGAGGTTCGGCTGCGAAAGATGGGTACAACTCATCAAGGTGCTTCCACGCCTTACTGTCAGCGGGGTGCCTCATCACACCATCTTCCCTTGGCCTTTTAGAATAGTGCCATCTCATATCCTCTGCAGTATATCTGGAACTGTACAGCCTTTTCAATCTCGGCGTCAACGGAAAGTACCGCATGACCTTATGGGCCACTTTCTTCCCGTTCCCACGATTATCTTGCCAGCGACACTCACCACAAACCGGACAGAATTCCAAATTCGCATTCTCCTTCCAAAACAGTGCACAGTCATGCTTGCAAGCATCGATGGACTCATATCCCAATCCAATACTCCGCAACTTTGCCTTCGCCTCATAGTTAGACTTAGGTAAAATTGTTCCGTCAGGCATAGCGTCGACTAACAATTCCAGCAAACCATCAAAGTAATGATTGCTGCACTTGTTAATTACTTTGAGATGCATCAGCTTCACCAAGAAGTTCAACGCGGAATACTTTCGGCAACCCGGGTACAGTTCACTTGACATCTCCTTAAATAAATTGTCATACTTGTCGCGATGTTGAGGATCATCTTGGGGAGGATCATTATAGTTTCCATGGGGAACGTCATCTTCAGCGTAAACATCCTCCAGGATATCCGCTATCTCATCTCTATCATGATCTCGTACCACAGCTGGTGGCGACGGCAGCGCCTCTCCATGGTAATGCCACACTTTGTAGGACTGTACGATGCCATTGTTGAATAAATGCATCGAAATTGCATTTATAGGCTGGAACTTAACATTCCCACATTTCTTGCACGGACAGCGAACCAAACCCCGATCGTTCAACTGATTTTTGGCGATATCGAAGAACTCCTTAACACCATTTCTATACTCCAGAGACCAACGATTCCTCGCACTCATCCAGCTTCTGTCGCTTGCCATCTTTAAGCGAAATAATTAAGAAAATATTAATAATTGTCTTAAAATAAGGGAAATGATAGTCAAAGTATTTCATGACTGTTTGTCTCCCTAATTATCACTAACTGATAATAATATCCTATCTCTGGCAAAAATAATTATTTATAGAGATATTTCCGGCTAAATTACTCAAACTTACAACTTACTAACACTTAAATGACACGTGACACCACATGATTGGTACACATTATTATTATTATTATTTTAAATAATTTTTCATAAAAAAAAACATTTTATATTTTTTATTTTTTTTAAAAAATCCAATTTATTGTTTTCCAATTTAAAGGTAACAAAAAATAATTTTTTTTTTCATTTTTTACAAAAAAAAAATCAAATTTGCTGCTTTTAATCAATTATTTAGGATTAAGTAAAAAAAATATTTAATCTTAAATTATTGCTTAGATTTTAAACAAAATTACTTAATCTTTAATTGAAAACAAGTAGACAAAATGATAAATAGGAAGATTTTAATAATAATAAATTAAAAATTTTGAGGATATTAACAATATAAAATTAAATTTTAAAAAAAATGTATTTTTCATACTTAATCTTAAGTTGAAAAAAATTTTGAATTTTTTTTTAAAAAATGTAAATTTTATTTTTTTGTTAAATTAAAAAATATTTTAAGAATAATAACAAATTTTATCAATCATGTACTGCCACGTGTCCGTTGACTAGTCTACTTTAACATTTACTTATTTATTACTTTTAATTTAAAATTAATTTAATTATACATTAATCTCCATTTTGTAATTTTTTATTAAATTCTTTAATTTGTATTGGATTATTTACTTAATCAATAATAATTTTATTATATTTATATTTTATTAAATCATTTATATTTTTAACTTTTTCAATTACAAAACATCTAATATTAATGTTAAAATTAATTATTAATTATTAATTATTATGATTGGTAATTTTATTTTATTTAAATTATAGTTAAAAATTATTTTTTTGATGAATTTTTAATTATACTTAAATATTTATTTAATTAATTATTAAACTTTTATTAATTTTACTAACTCCAACAAAAATTGGGCAGCATAACGACTATATTTCAAACTATCCCAAAAATTTAAAAACCTACAAATTAAACACATATATAACCAGAATAGTCCCAGAGCAATATACAGAACATTCTCATAACATGCACAACATAAACCAAGATTAATAACATATATCAAATCTTTCTATATCAGTAACATCAAAACAATTTATTTAGTAAATATTTATAAACAAATAATATTTAATATAAAAAATATAATATATATTTTTTTAATATACATAATCTAATCTATTTTTTAATATACATATTAAGCATTAAAATTAAAAAAATATACATTCTCAAATCAAATTTTTTTTAATAAATACTAAAATTATATTTTCTTTTTCATTATTAATATCATTTTTTTAAAACTACACATTTATTTATTTTATAAACAGAAAAATATAATTATAATAACAAATATCACACACATACATTTATATTAATCAATTTCTACAAAAATTTAACATTAAATAAACATATATACACACCCATTTACAGAAATACATAAACATATATCCATATACAAACATATATACAGATATATAAAAAAAAAAAACCAAATTTAAGTATATATATATATTCAGATATAACTAATATATATATATATATTCGGATATAACTAATATATATAAATATATACATATATATAAACTAATATATATAAATATATACATATATATATTCGGATATAACTAATATATATAAATATATACATATATATAAATATATACATATATATATTCGGATATAACTAATATATATAAATATATACATATATATATAATCATATATAAATATATATATATAAACCGAAATATATATAAACATATATAAATATATATATAAACTAACCTTTGCATTTGTTTCACCGAGAGAGTTACAACACACCTGTTCATAGGGAGAGAATAACAAAAAAAAAATACAATTACAAAACATAATATTGAGAAAAAAATCCAAAAATGTTAAAAAATTTCTCATTTTACTAACCTTGAGAGATGCTTCAATATATAACTTGAGCCACGGCGTGGGATTACGGGACACCGGTGGTCGGAGACTATCACAGAGGAGAGAGAGAGAGCTTTGCTTACAAACTCAGAACAGAAATGGGGAAGAAGGAGGCTGCGGCTGAGATATATCGTTAAGACTTTTGCCGGCGCGTTTCGTTGCGCCGGCAAAAGTCTAAAAATGCGCCGGCAAAAGTGTTTAAGTAAACCCTAAAGTAAAACGATGTCGTTTTAATTATCTCGACTTTTACCGGCGCGTTTTTTCACTTTTGCCGGCGCAACGAAACGCGCCGGCAAAAGTAAGCCCACCTACTTTTTATTTCAAACGTGTAAAAATTTAAAAACACGTTGACTTTTGCCGGCGCGTTAGGTGAAAGGCGCCGGCAAAAGTTTGTACGCTTATTTTGAAAAATCTGGCATTACTTTTGCCGGCGCAACCCCGACTTGCGCCGGCAAAAGTCATCTTTTCCAGCGTTAAATTGCGCCGGCATAGGGTTTGATTTTTGCCGGCGCAATTCATGAATTGCGCCGGTGAAAGTTATTTTTGCCGGCGCAATTACGAATTACGCCGGCAAAGAACTGGTTTCTTGTAGTGACGTGTCATGTTCGTGTTTACCTTAATCGTGTCGTGTCGTGTCATCGTGTTGTGACCCAAATTTCCACCCCTAGAGTGGACCACTGTCCATTTGGATAGTGGTTGGCGCCAACTGCAGGGCTATGTGCCCTATGGTATTTTATCTATGGAAAATGTTATTTGTTGGACATTTATCATATTATTTTATGTAGTATACAATTATACTAGAAAATTAAATATAATTAAATTAATTTTCAATAAAAAATTAATTTCACAAAATTATCTATACAATTTTATTATCTTGAATTAAATCATCTTGTATATATATATATATCATTATACATATACTTAATTCAAGACCACATCAATAATATTGGATCTTCATGATGAATGACATGTATAATTAAATACAAATATAAGTGCAAAATGTTAATTTTATTTAATTAACAGTAATCGTTCATACAGAAATACGCTTTAAGGGCACAAATCCCAACAATATCACAATTCTGGATTATTGCCAAGTTTTTATTTTTAGTTTATATCAATGTTGGACATCACATTTCATCCAAAATCAAGGATTTCCTTGAGCCTTTGTTGTGGAAAAATGTTGTTTGTAATTTATGATATCAATAGTTGTAATTTTGAAGCTTTCATATTGATTTTAGTTTTGCCAACATTACATCAGCACCAAAGCAACACAACATAAACTAGTAAAAGAAAAAAAATCATTACTCAAAACTTTGCAACAACACAATAGCAACACAACTTTGATGCATTGTTGATTCTCTATAGTAGAAAAAGAGAATGAGTGATTGTTACTTTTGTATCCATTATACTCACATAAGGGATACCTTGGAATCAATTTATTTTATTTTCAATCGCAAGTAAATAATGAGACTGTCATAATCAATTATTTTTAAGAGTAGGTATCGTTATTTTGACTTGATATTGTAGTTGAAGTTTTGTTGTTTTTGTGTTGCTTTGTAGTTGTTGATGCAGCTTTTGTAGAAGGTCTTTGTATTTGCAGTGTTTTGGGATCAATTTTCCACTATCTTCAAAATTGGCATCGATTTCATTATCTGAGATGTGCATAAATTAATGTTGTTAGAATGTCAACTGTAACGTCTCAAATTACCTAATAAGGCTTATGACCTTGATTAGGGGATCAGGATGACAAATTATGGAAGCTATGTGATGAATATGTGATATATGTGTATCATTATATGATTACATGAGTTATATTATAATATGACTAGATTTGCATATTTAGGTGTATTAAATATGCATGTGGGCCCGTTTCTTATAAGAATGGCAATTTTCGTAATTTGGCCCGTTATGGGTATATTTGTGTAGTGCACCAAATTTTTTTTTTTAGATTATTTAAATTTTTGTGATTTATTTGATTTAAATGTTAAGTGTGATGAATTGTTTTATTTAAGTGTTGTTATTTTATTTGGTTGATTATTTGTTTTATTTGATTGTGTGTTATTTTATTTAATTGTTAGAAGTGTTTTGGTTAATTAATTTAATAAGTGAATAATTGTGTAACATGTTATTTTACTATTAGTGTTACATTTTATTTAAGTGTGACAAATGAGGTAATTATGTGAGCTATGGTGGAATGCACTAAGGTGCATGATAGATAGTAATGCACCCTAGTGATTTAGTGTGTGCTAGTGCATGGTAGCATGGTGCACATGTGTAGATTTTGTACACATTTTATGTTTCCTTATTTTAGATTTATTTGGGTAATTTATTTATAAAAAAAAAGGGAAAAGAAGAGGGAAATAGGAAGTGGGCGTGTGACCTAGTGGGAAAGGAATACTTTCCTTAAGATGGTAAAAATCAAAAAAATTGAAGACCATGATCATTTGGGGATAGGCATGATCACATTTTATTCCTTTGTATCTTTTTGAAATAAAGAGAAATTAAGAAAAATAAAAGAGAAATGGAAACTTACCTTATTGTCTTTGGGGAGACTTTATGGGGGGATTTGTGATAAAGGGGCTATGAAAGGAGAGAAGAGCCATTGCTCTTGTGTGTGTGTGTGGCTGCCGTGACCTAGAGAGAGAGAGAGAGAGAGAGAGAGAGAGAGTGGCGTGTAGAGAGAGAGAGAGAGAGAGAGAGGAAGAAAGAAAGAAAGGAAGAAGGAAGGAGAAAGTGAAGAGGAACCCCCTAGAGTATGTCTTCTTGTTTTTTCTCTTTGCATAATCTTTTTTGATAATATGATTTTGATTTGTGTTATTTTCTTGTGTGTGTTTGGGTTCTTCCTCCTCCTCATGGTGGCTTTCCCATAAAAAAAACCCTAGGCTTGAACAAGGGTGTGGAGTTTGGGGTATTGATCTTTTGTGTTCTTGATTTTTACAATCAAGAGAGGTAATGGTCTTTTCCTTAGCCTTATATTGTTTTTGGTGGGTTGTATATGAGGTTTTGCTAATGGTGCTAATGGTTGATTTTGGTAGGATTGATGTATAGGATTTGGATTTTGTGAGAGTATGATTTGTGTTTAAGGGTTGT